>NC_134690.1:294474349-295211933 GCF_050947455.1 Rhinoderma darwinii | reverse complement strand
TACCCCATTTGGTAAGCTCCCCAGTATTCCAGTCAAACGTGGGATTATGCAACTGCAACCACGGAAGGCCTAAAACCAAATTGGACGATAATCCCTGCATCAACAGTACAGAGCACTGCTCCAAATGCATGGAGCCAACAAGGAGTTCAAAAACAGGGGAATGCTGTGTAAAATTACCATTAGCAAGAGGAGTGGAGTCGATACCCACTACCGGGACAGGTTTAGGCAAATCAATTAAAGGCATAGCTAGAGACATGGCAAATTCCACAGACATGATATTAGTAGAAGACCCTGAATCCACGAAGGCACTGCCGGTAGCAGACCTACCCCCAAAAGAGACCTGAAAGGGAAGCAAGATTTTATTACGTTTCATATTTTCGGGAAATACCTGTGAGCCCAAGTGACCTCCCCGATGATCACTTAGGCGCGGAAGTTTTCCGGCTGCTTATTCTTACGCCTAGGGCAGGTGATCACTTGATGCTTGTCATCCCCACAATAGAAGCAGAGACCATTCTTCCTGCGGGACTCTCTACGTTGTCGGGGGGACACGGAGGCCCCGAGTTGCATAGGTACCTCCGAGTCTTCCGTGGAAGAGCGAAGCAACGGGACCTCGGGAGGCATCATGGGGGAGTCAGAGGGGAAAACACAAAAACGTTCAAGTTGTCGTTCCCTGAGACGTCGGTCAAGTCGTACCGCTAAAGCCATAACCTGGTCTAGGGAGTAAGAAGAGGGATAGCTAACTAGCAGGTCTTTCAGGGCGTTCGACAGACCCAACCTAAACTGGCACCTTAAGGCAGGGTCATTCCACCGAGAAGCTACGCACCACTTCCTAAAGTCAGAGCAATACTCCTCCACAGGTCTCTTACCCTGACGTAAGGTCACCAGCTGACTCTCGGCAAAGGCAGTCCTGTCAGTCTCGTCATAAATGAGTCCGAAAGCAGAAAAGAAAAGATCAACGGAGGAAAGTTCAGGGGCGTCAGGAGCCAAGGAGAAGGCCCATTCTTGGGGCCCTTCCTGGAGCCGGGACATAATTATACCCACCCGCTGGCTCTCAGAACCTGAGGAGTGGGGCTTTAAACGAAAATAGAGCCTACAACTCTCCCGAAAGGAGAGAAAAGTCTTCCGGTCCCCTGAGAAACGGTCAGGCAACTTGAGGTGGGGTTCAAGAGGTGAGGGGCACTACTATGGTAGCATCAGGTTGGTTGACCCTCTGAGCCAGGGCCTGGACCTGTAGGGAGAGACCCTGCATTTGCTGAACCAGGGTCTCAAGGGGGTCCATAGTGGTGTGAGGGACCAGGGTAGAGTAGGTATATGGGCTTGTGATTATGTAATGACAGGGATAGGGAAACATTCAAGTGAGCCCTAATCTACCCGCCACTCAGTCCCTGCCTACTTGCAACGACCCGCCCTAGGCGACGGGGTACAACTGGGCGACGGTCCCTACACTCAGTAAGTGCACGACAGACAACCAGACAAGGAAACACAGAAAAAAGGGAAACGGGGCAGTTGCCCACGGCCACAACGTGAGCAACAAGAGTAGTAAACGAGCCGAGTCAAACCAGGAGAGTACGAGGTGCCAAACGCAGAGCAGGAGAGTAGTGAACAAGCCGAGACAAACCAGGAATGTACGAGGTACCAAACGCAGAGCAGAAGAGTAGTCAGTAAGCCAGGGTCAATACGAAGCAGGGACAAGTAGTTCAAGAAGCTGCAGCAGGGCCAGGAAACCAACAGAGAAGAATCACAAGCAAGGAGGAACAGGAAAGGCAGGTATAAATAGACAGAGGGCGGGAGCTAGCTCCGTCTGGCCAGGCTGTGATAGGCTCTCCCACTCCTAAGCCTGCCATCCTGAGTAGTGGAAGATAGAGTCAGTCTCATAGACATAGAAGCAGGTGCAGACTGATTACCTATGGGCATGGATACAGAAGCTCTGCCTCGCAGATCCTTAACACCAGAATCTTTTTTACCTCAAACACCCGGAACGACCTCGCTGGGAGCAACTGCAGACCTAGGAGCTTTAATGAAGGGGTTCAGGACCACAGGCTTAACCCCTTAGTGACCAGCCCATTTTAGGCCCTAATGACCAAGCTATTTTATTCGTTTTTCTATAGTCGCATTCAAAGAGCTATAACTTTTTTATTTTTTCGTCTACATAGCTGTATGAGGACTTGTTTTTTGCGGGATTAGTTGTACTTTTTAATAGCACCATTTTAGGGTACATATACATTTTTTATTAACTCTTATTAACTTTTTTGGGGGGGATTATAAAAAAAACCTGAAATTCCACCATTGTTCTATGCGTTTTTAAATTGACGCCGTTCACTGTGCGGCGTAAATAACATGTTACCTTTATTCTATGGGTCGGTACGATTACGGCGATACCACATATGTAGAGTTGTTTTATGTTTTACGAATTTTGCACAATAAAAACACTTTTGAACTAAAATTATTTGTTTTTGTATCGTCCATTTCCAAGAGCCGTAACTTTTTTATTTTTCCATCAATGTAGTGATTTTTTCGACTTGTTTTTTGCGGGACGAGACATAGTTTTGATTGGTACTGTTTTGGGGTGCATGGGACTTATTGATTCATTTTTATTATGACTTTTTTGGGGGGCAATGGAAAAAAATTGAAATTTCGCCATAGTTTTTTGTGCTTTTTTTTTACGGCGTTCACCTTGCGGTTTAAATTACATATTAACTTTATTAATGGAGTCATTACGGTCACGGCGATACCATATATGTGTACTTTTATTTAATTTTACACTTTTACTAAATAAAACCACTTTTTATGGAAAAAAATGGTTTTATTAATTTTTTTACTGTACTTTTTATTAATAATCTTTATTTCACATTGGTGACTTATTTTATTAGTCCCACTAGGGGACTTTACTGTGCGATCTTCAGATCACTGCTATAATGCTTTGGTATACTTTGTATACCAGAGCATTATTGCCTGTCAGTGTAAATCTGACAGGCAATCTGTTAGAACGTGCCTTCGGCGCGTCCTAACAGGCATATGTCCAGGGCAGACCTGGGGCTTTTATCAAGCCCCCGGCTGCCATGACACCCCATCGGAGACCCGCGATTGCATTTGCGGGCCGCCGATGGGTGACAGAGGGAGCTCACTCCCTCTGTAAACAAAGTTAAATGCCGCGGTCGCTATTGACGGCGGCATTTAACGGGTTAAACGGCCGCGATCGAAGTAAACTTCAATCACAAGCATTGGAGCAGGAGCCCAGCTGTCATCAGACAGCTGAGCCCCGGCTCCAGCCTGCACGGGAGACCCGTGCAGGACTTAGACTAGGCGAACGTGAAAAGGCGTCAGCCTAGCCTAAGGCCCCTTAGTGACCGACGTGAAAAGGCGTATTTGTGGTCACTAAGGGGTTAAGAAAGGACACGTGGAATCAGTTGGGGATTCTGAGAGTGGGAGGCAACCGAAGTTTATAGGATACAGGGTTAATCCGTTGCAGGACTTCGAAAGGACCGAGGAACCTGGGAGTGAATTGTGGGAGGGCATCTTGAGACTAATGATTCTCGGGGATAGCCAGACCTTGACTCCAGGAGAGAACTGAGGAGGAACTTTCTCCTTTTATCTGCATGCTTTTTCATGCGGTCCACTGCTTGGAGAATCGCAGACTTAGTCTCCTGCCAGATGTGAATAAACGTGCCAAAAGTAGAATTTGCTGCAGGGACCTAAGTCATGGCTGGCACAGGAAGGGGAACTTGAGGATGCTGGCTGTACACGATGTAGAAGGGAGACGAAGCAGTAGACTCACTTGTGTTATTATTTTACAAGAACTCCGCCCAAGGCAGAAGTTGCACCCTATTGTCGTGTTGGGCAGAAACGAAATGGCGGAGATACAGTGAAGGAAATAAGTATTTTATCCCTTGCTGATTTTGTAAGTTTGCCCACTGTCAAAGACATGAACTGTCTAGAATTTTTAGGCTAGGTTAATTTTACCAGTGAGAGATAGATTATATTTTAAAAAAAACAAAAAATCACATAGTCAAAATTATATATATTTATTTGCATTGTGCACAGAGAAATAAGTATTTGATCCCTTTGGCAAACAAGACTTAATACTTGGTGGCAAAACCCTTGTTAGCAAGCACAGCAGTCAGACGTTTTTTTGTAGTTGATGATGAGGTTTGCACACATGTTAGATGGAATTTTGGCTCACTCCTCTTTGCAGATCATCTGTAAATCATTAAGATTTCGAGGCTGTCGCTTGGCAACTCTGATTTTCAGCTCCCTCCATAAGTTTTCGATGGGATTAAGGTCTGGAGACTGGCTAGGCCACTCCATGACCTTAATGTGCTTCTTTTTGAGCCACTCCTTTGTTGCCTTGGCTGTATGTTTCGGGTCATTGTCGTGCCGGAAGACCCAGCCACGAGCCATTTTTAATGTCCTGGTGGAGGGAAGGAGGTTGTCACTCAGGATTTGACGGTACATGTCTCCATCCATTCTCCCATTGATGCGGTGCAGTAGTCCTGTGCCCTTAGCAGAGAAACACCCCCAAAACATAATGTTTCCACCTCCATGGTTGACAGTGGGGACGGTGTTCTTTCGGTCATAGGCAGCATTTCTCTTCCTCCAAACACGGCGAGTTGAGTTAATGCCAAAGAGCTCAATTTTAGTCTCATCTGACCACAGCACCTTCTCCCAATCACTCTCAGAATCATCCAGATGTTCATTTGCAAACTTCAGACGGGCCTGTACATGTGCCTTCTTAAGCAGGGGGACCTTGCGGGCACTGCAGGATTTTAATCCATTACGGCGTAATGTTTTACCAATGGTTTTCTTGGTGACTGTGGTCCCAGCTGCCATGAGATCATTAACAAGTTCCCCCCGTGTAGTTTTCGGCTGAGCTCTCACCTTCCTCAGGATCAAGGATACCCCACGAGGTGAGATTTTGCATGGAGCCCCAGATCGATGTCGATTGACAGTCATTTTGTATGTCTTCCATTTTCTTACTATTGCACCAACAGTTGTCTCCTTCTCACCCAGCGTCTTACTTATGGTTTTGTAGCCCATTCCAGCCTTGTGCAGGTCTATGATCTTGTCCCTGAGATCCTTAGAAAGCTCTTTGGTCTTGCCCATGTTGTAGAGGTTAGAGTCAGACTGATTAATTGAGTCTGTGGACAGGAGTCTTTTATACAGGTGAACATTTAAGACAGCTGTCTTTAATGCAGGCACCAAGTTGATTTGGAGCGTGTAACTGGTCTGGAGGAGGCTGAACTCTTAATGGTTGGTAGGGGATCAAATACTTATTTCTCTGTGCACAATGCAAATAAATATATATAATTTTGACTATGTGATTTTCTTTTTTTTTTAAATATAATCTATCTCTCACTGGTAAAATTAACCTAGCCTAAAAATTCTAGACTGTTCATGACTTTGACAGTGGGCAAACTTACAAAATCAGCAAGGGATCAAATACTTATTTCCTTCACTGTATTTCTCCAAAATTTGATTGGTCCTCTCCACTTGACCATTGCACTGTGGGTAATAGACACAGGAGAAGTCCAGTTTTACATCTCACAGGGATCTCCAGAACTTGGATGTAAACTGTACTCCCCGGCACGAGACAATATGCAGAGGAAGTCCGTGAGTAGCGCCCAAGGCCGCGGGCCGTCGGGTTCACTCACCTCCCGACGCCCGCAGCCATGGATCTATGAGCGCTGGCCTCCGTCTCCCTCCGAGGAGATGCCAGCGCTCACTTCCGCTCTCCGTCCGGCCGGCGCCCGCTCTTAAAGGGCCAGCGCGCGCACATGAAGACAATGATCATTAACCTACATGATTCCCTGCTCTATAAGAATGCCCCAGCCCTTCTGATCCTTGCCTGAGCGTTGTTAGTCTTTCCCTGTCTGTCTCGCAAATGGTCCCTTAGTGTCTCCCATTCCAGCTGTTACCCGTGCCCTGTTACCGTTCCTGTATTCCGCATTGTTCCTGTGCCTACCCATGTTCAAGTGCCATCTGCCACGTCAAGTGCCATCTGCCACGTCAAGTGCCATCTGCCACGTCAAGTACCATGTGCCACGTCAAGTGCCATCTGCTCATTGGATACTGCCCGCCACGTCTGGCGCCACTTTCCGCTCCTGCCTCCATCCGTGCTGAAGCCACAGTCACCGTCCGGACTATTTCAGGTACCTAAGCATTACTGTCTGCTATCTTACTTTCACATAGACTGTGACCTGGTCAGCTGCCTCCCCGCTACGGCGGAGCGGCCTAGTGGGTCCACAAACCCAGTGTCCGTGACACTGTGCAGACAGAATATGTGTAGAATAAACAGATTTCCCAGGCAAGGAGCAGACGGTAGACCAGTCAGTGGAACGAAATGTGCCATCTTTAAGAAACTATCCACTACTACCCAGATTGTAGTACATCTAGCAGAAGAAGGAAGGTCAGTGATGAAATCCATCGCAATATGCTGTCAAGGAGCATCAGGAACAGGCAGGGGTAGTAGAAGACCAGTAGGTTTGGAGCGGGTAGATTTGTTCGAGGCACAATTCATACAAGAAGAGACATAGTCCGCAACATTACCAGGCAGAGTGGGCCACCAATAGTGATGAGCTATCAAATCCTGTGTCTTCCGAACACCAGAGTGCCCAGCTAGTTTAGGGTTGTGGCCCCAGCGTAGAATTTTCTTCCTATCAGCAAGACGGACAAATGTTTTTCCATGCGGAATGTCTCTGATTTGCAGGGGGTTAGCAGCAAGAATCCTAGAAGGATCTATGATGTATTGAGGGATCTCCTCAAAGTCATTGATCTCAAAAGAGCGAGACAGGACGTCTGCCTTCACATTCTTGTCTACAGGACGGAAGTGAAGCAGAAACTGAAATCGGACAAAGAACAACGACCATTTGGCCTGGCGTGGATTTAACCGTTGGGCCGACTGTAGGTATGTGAAGTTCTTGTGGTCTGTATATATGATAATCGGATGACTAGCACCCTCCAGCAAGTGTCTCCACTCCTCTAAGGCCAACTAGATGGCCAGCAATTCCCGATCACCGATGGAATAGTTGCGTTCTGCTGGGGAGAATAATTTTGAGAAGAAGCCACAAGTCACCATCTTGCCTTTGGAATTCTTTTGGCACAGTAGTGCTCCCGCACCTATGGAAGAGGCGTCCACCTACAGAAGAAATTGCAGAGTCCAGACCTTGGTGTTCACTCCCTTTTTGGTGGGGGCAGAGATTGGAGCAGTCAGAGATGAGAAGTTCTGAATGAACTGCGGATAGAAGTTTGCAAATCCCAGAAATCGTTGTATGGAACGAAGACACTGAGGTCGTAGCCACTCTAAGACGGATCTCACCTTCTCTGGATCCATCCTGAGACCACGGTCATACACGATGTAGGCCAGGAAGGGTAAAGAGTTCCTCTCTAATACACATTTCTCGAGTTTAGCATATAGACGGTTCTCCCTTAACTGCAAGAGGACTTGGCGAACATGCTTCCGATGTGTCAACAAATCAGGTGAGTAAATCAGGATGTCTTCCAGATAGACCACCACACAGACAAACAGTAGGTCTCGGAAAATGTCATTCATAAATTCCTGGAACACAGCTGGGGCATTACATAGTTCAAAAGGCATCACGAGGTATTCATAATGGCCATCTCGGGTGTTAAAATTGGTTTTCCACTCGTCACCCTTGCGAATACGGATCAAGTTATAAGCTCCGCGTAGATCCAGCTTTGTGAACACCTTGGCCCCATGAATTTTATCAAAAAGTTCGGAAATGAGTGGTAGAGGGTTACTTATTCTTGACCGTAATTTGATCCAAACCCCGGTAGTTGATACATGGGCGAAGAGATCCGTCCTTTTTTTTTTACAAAGAAGAATCCGGCTCCTGCTGGGGGGAATACTTCCAGATGAACCCTCTCTCGAGGTTCTCCTTCACATAGGCATACATGGCTAGAGTCTCTGGCAGGGAGAGAGGATAAACTCGACCTCAAGGTGGCGAGGTGTCAGGAAGTAATTCAACAGGGCTGTTAAGGATCTGCCAGGCACAGCTTCTGTATCCACGCCCATAGGTAATCAGTCTGCACCTGCTTCTATGTCTGTGAGACTGACTCCATCTTCCACCACTCAGGATGGCAGGCTTAGGAGTGGGAGAACCTATCACAGCCTGGCCAGATGGAGCTAGCGCCCGCCCTCTGTCTATTTATACCTGCCTTTCCTGTTCCTCCTTGCTTGTGATTCTTCTTTGTTGGTTTCCAGGCCCTGCTGCAGCTTCTTGTACTACTTGTCCCTGCTTCGTATTGACTGGCTTACTGACTACTCTTCTGCTCTGCGTTTGGTACCTCGTACACTCCTGGTTTGACTCGGCTTGTTCACTACTCTCCTGCTCTGCGTTTGGCACCTCGTACTCTCCTGGTTTGACTCGGCTCGTTTACTACTCTTGTTGCTCACGGTGTTGCCGTGGGCAACTGCCCAGTTTCCCTTTGTTCTGTGTTTCCTTGTCTGGTTGTCTGTCGTGCACTTACTGAGTGTAGGGACCGTCGCCCAGTTGTACCCCGTCGCCTAGGGCGGGTCGTTGCAAGTAGGCAGGGACTGAGTGGCGGGTAGATTAGGGCTCACTTGTCTGTTTCCCTATCCATGTCATTACATAATCACAAGCCCATATACCTACTCTACCCTGGTCCCTCACACCACTATGGACCCCCTTGAGACCCTGGTTCAGCAAATGCAGGGTCTCTCCCTACAGGTCCAGGCCCTGGCTCAGAGGGTCAACCAGCCTGATGCTACCATGCTAGTGCCCCTCACCTCTTGAACCCCACCTCAAGTTGCCTGACCGTTTCTCAGGGGACCGGAAGACTTTTCTCTCCTTTCGGGAGAGTTGTAGGCTATATTTTCGTTTAAAGCCCCACTCCTCAGGTTCTGAGAGCCAGCGGGTGGGTATAATTATGTCCCGGCTCCAGGATGGGCCCCAAGAATGGGCCTTCTCCTTGGCTCCTGACGCCCCTGAACTTTCCTCCGTTGATCTTTTCTTTTCTGCTCTCGGACTCATTTATGACGAGACTGACAGGACTGCCTTTGCCGAGAGTCAGCTGGTGACCTTACGTCACGGTAAGAGACCTGTTGAGGAGTATTGCTCTGACTTTAGGAAGTGGTGCGTAGCTTCTCGGTGGAATGACCCTGCCTTAAGGTGCCAGTTTAGGTTGGGTCTGTCGAACGCCCTGAAAGACCTGCTAGTTAGCTATCCCTCTTCTGACTCCCTAGACCAGGTTATGGCTTTAGCGGTACGACTTGACCTACGTCTCAGGGAACGACAACGTGAACGTTTATGTGTTTTCTCCTCTGACTCCCCCATGATGCCTCCCGAGGTTCCGTTGCTTCGTTCTTCCACCGAAGACTCGGAGGTACCTATGCAACTCGGGGCCTCCGTGTCCCCCCAACAACGTAGAGAGTTCCGCAGGAAGAATGGTCTCTGCTTCTATTGTGGGGATGACAAGCATCAAGTGAACACCTGTCCTAGGCGTAAGAATAAGCAGCCGGAAAACTTCCGCGCCTAAGTGATCATCGGGTAGGTCACTTGGGCACACAGGTATTTCCCATAAATATGAAACGTAATAAAATCTTGCTTCCCTTTCAGGTCTCTTTTGGTGGTAGGTCTGCTACCTGCAATGCATTCGTGGATTCAGGGTCGTCTGCTAATATCATGTCTGTGGAATTTGCTATGTCTCTAGCTATGCTTTTGATTGATTTGCCTAAACCTGTCCCGGTAGTGGGTATCGACTCCACTCCTCTTGCTAATGGTTATTTTACACAGCATACCCCTGTTTTTGAACTCCTTGTTGGCTCCATGCATTTGGAGCAGTGCTCTGTACTGTTGATGCAGGGATTATCGTCCGATTTGGTTTTAGGCCTTCCCTGGTTGCAGTTGCATAATCCCACGTTTGACTAGAATACTGGGGATCTTACCAAATGGGGTAATGAATGCTTGACGTCACGTTTTTCAGTTAATTCTATTTCTCCCCCTGAGGAGGTGAACACGCTACCTGAGTATGTTCAGGACTTCGCTGATGTTTTCTCTAAGGAAGCCTCCGAAGTGTTACCTCCTCATAGAGAATACGATTGCGCTATCGATTTGGTACCAGGAGCTAAGCTCCCTAAGGGTAGGATATTTAATCTCTCTTGTCCCGAACGTGAAGCCATGAGAGAGTATATCCAGGAATGCCTTGCCAAGGGTTACATTCGCCCCTCTACTTCTCCGGTAGGTGCTGGCTTCTTCTTCGTAGGGAAGAAGGATGGTGGTCTTAGGCCATGCATTGACTACCGTAACTTGAATAAGGTCACTGTAAGGAACCAGTATCCCCTTGCTTTGATTCCTGATCTCTTTAATCAGGTTCAGGGGGCCCAATGGTTCTCTACGTTTGATCTACGGGGGGCGTATAACCTTATCCGCATCAAAGAGGGGGATGAGTGGAAGATTACATTTAACACGCCCGAAGGTCATTTGAAATACCTCGTCATGCCCTTTGGGTTGTGTAATGCTCCTGCGGTCTTCCAGAATTTCACAAATGAGATTTTAAGAGATTACCTGGGGGTATTTCTTGTAGTGTACCTTGATGACATACTTGTGTTTTCCAAGGACTGGTCCTCCCACATTGAGCATGTCAGGAAGGTGCTCCAGGTCCTTCGGGAAAACAAACTGTTTGCGAAGACTGAAAAATGTGTGTTTGGGGTGCAGGAGATACCATTTTTGGGTCAAATCCTCACTCCTCATGAATTCCGCATGGACCCCGCCAAGGTCCAGGCTGTGGCGGAATGGGTCCAACCTGCCTCCCTGAAGGCGTTACAGTGCTACTTGGGGTTCGCTAATTATTACAGGAGATTTATTGCTAACTTCTCGGTCATCGCTAAGCCTCTTACGGACCTCACTCGCAAGGGTGCCGATCTCCTCCACTGGCCTCCTGAGGCTGTCCAGGCTTTTGAGGCCCTTAAGAAGTGCTTTATCTCGGCCCCGGTGTTGGTTCAGCCCAACCAAATGGAGCCATTTATCGTGGAGGTTGACGCGTCCGAGCTGGGAGTGGGGGTTGTCTTGTCCCAGGGTACCAGGTCCCTCACCCATCTCCGTCCCTGTGCCTACTTCTCCAGCAAGTTTTCGCCCACTGAGGGTAACTATGATATTGGCAACCGCGAACTCTTAGCCATTAAATGGGCATTTGAAGAGTGGCGCCACTTCCTGGAGGGGGCTAGGCACTAGGTAACGGTCCTTACCGACCACAAGAATCTGGTTTTCCTAGAATCGGCCCGGAGGCTAAACCCGAGACCAGCTCGATGGGCGTTATTTTTTACCAGATTCAATTTTTTGGTTACCTATAGGGCTGGGTCTAAAAATATTAAGGCTGATGCACTGTCGCGTAGCTTCATGGCCAGCCCTCCTTCGGAGGAAGATCCTGCTTGTATTTTGCTTCCAGGTATAATCATTTCCTCTATTGATTCTGATTTAGTCTCTGAAATTGCTGCTGATCAAGGTTCAGCTCCCGGGAACCTTCCTGAGAACAAGCTGTTTGTTCCCCTGCAATTCCGGCTAAGGGTACTTAGGGAAAATCATGACTCCGCACTATCTGGTCATCCAGGCATCCTGGGTACCAAGCACCTCATTGCCAGAAACTATTGGTGGCCTGGGTTGCCTAAAGACGTTAAGGCCTACGTCGCCGCTTGTGAGGTTTGTGCTAGGTCCAAGACTCCCAGGTCCCGACCAGCGGGCTTACTACGTTCTTTGCCCATTCCCCAGAGACCTTGGACCCATATCTCCATGGATTTTATCACCGTTTTGCCTCCATCTCAAGGCAAGTCGGTGGTGTGGGTTGTAGTAGACCGCTTCAGTAAGATGTGCCACTTTGTGCCCCTCAAAAAACTACCCAATGCTAAGACGTTAGCTACCTTGTTTGTCAAACACATCCTGCGTCTCCATGGGGTCCCTGTCAACATTGTTTCTGACAGAGGGGTACAATTTGTTTCTTTGTTTTGGAAAGCCTTCTGTAAAAAGTTGGAGATTGATCTGTCCTTCTCCTCTGCCTTCCATCCTGAAACTAATGGCCAAACCGAGAGGACTAATCAGTCTCTAGAACAATATTTAAGGTGTTTTATCTCTGACTGTCAATATGATTGGGTCTCATTCATTCCCCTCACCGAATTTTCCCTTAATAACCGGGTCAGTAACTCGTCAGGGGTCTCCCCCTTTTTCTGTCATTTTGGGTTTAATCCACGGTTCTCCTCCGTTTCACCTGGTAGTTCCAACAATCCCGAGGTAGAGGTCGTTCATTGGGAACTGTGCACAGTCTGGGCCCAGGTTCAGAAGAACCTAGAGGCGTCCCAGAGCATACAAAAAACTCAGGCAGATAGAAGACGTTCTGCTAACCCCTTGTTTATGGTCGGGGATCTGGTGTGGCTATCGTCAAAGAACTTGCGCCTTAAAGTCCCGTCCAAGAAGTTTGCTCCCCGGTTTATAGGGCCGTACAAGGTCATTGGAGTCCTCAATCCTGTCTCCTTCCGACTGGAGTTGCCCCCATCTTTTCGAGTACACGACGTGTTTCATGCCTCTCTCCTTAAACGCTGCTCCCCGTCCTTGGCTCCCTCGAGGAAACCTCCTGTCCCCGTTCTCACCCCTGAGGGGATAGAATTAGAGGTGGCCAAGATTGTGGACAGCAAGATGGTCCAAGGCTCCCTCCAGTACCTGGTCCATTGGAGAGGATACGGGCCTGAAGAGAGGACTTGGGTACCCGCCCGGGATGTTCACGCTGGGGTATTGGTCAGGAGGTTCCACTTTCGTTTCCCCAATAAACCAGGTCCATCTAGAAAGGGTCCGGTGGCCCCTCATAAAAGGGGGGGTACTGTTAAGGATCAGCCAGGCACAGCTTCAGTATCCACGCCCATAGGTAATCAGTCTGCACCTGCTTCTATGTCTGTGAGACTGACTCCATCTTCCACCACTCAGGATGGCAGGCTTAGGAGTGGGAGAGCCTATCACAGCCTGGCCTGACGGAGCTAGCTCACGCCCTCTGTCTATTTATACCTGCCTTTCCTGTTCCTCCTTGCTTGTGATTCTTCTCTGTTGGTTTCCTGGCCCTGCTGCAGCTTCTTGTACTACTTGTCCCTGCTTCGTATTGACCCTGGCTTACTGACTACTCTTCTGCTCTGCGTTTGGCACCTCGAACTCTCCTGGTTTGACTCGGCTCGTTTACTACTCTTGTTGCTCACGGTGTTGCTGTGCGCAACTGCCCCGTTTCCCTTTGTTCTGTGTTTCCTTGTCTGGTTGTCTGTCGTGCACTTACTGACTGTAGGGACCGTCGCCCAGTTGTACCCCGTCGCCTAGGGCGGGTCGTTGCAAGTAGGCAGGGACTGAGTGGCGGGTAGATTAGGGCTCACTTGTCTGTTTCCCTATCCCTGTCATTACAAGGGCAGTTATAGATGCGTGGGAGAGGGGCGTCTCTGCCTCCTGATTACTGAAGACGTCTGCAAAACTGGCATAGTGTGACGGTAGATTGGAAAGTGACTGAGGCAGTGGAGGCAAAACAGGACGAACCTGTGGGAGGCAGCGGGTAAGGCATTTGGGGCCCCATTGGAGGACCTCTCCGGAACTCGATTCGAGCATCGGAGCATATAGTCGCAGCCAAGGCAGGCCCAGCAGGACAGGGTTGATGGCTTTAGGCAGGATGAGGAAGGTGATCTGTTCCGAGTGAAGGACTCTGATTTGTAAGGTCAACAGTTCAGTGATGGACACAATAGGATCTGGCAATGGCAGTCCATTCACAGAGGATACAGCCAGGGGTCTCTCCAGAGGAACTGTGGGTAGATGTAGACGATCCACTAAATTCTGCTGGATGAAATTTGCAGCTGCCCCGAAATCAAGATAGGCAGAGGAGGAATGTGATGTCTCTCCAGAAATGAGGGTTACAGGTTTAGATAATTTGGAAGAGGTTTTGATGTTAGGCGTCCCATCCCCCCCTAGAGTTGCCTCTCCAACCAACCCTAGGTGCTGGAGTTTTCTGGCTTCTGTGGACATTGGCACACAAAATACACAATAAAGGCATAAACCAGAAGAGTGTCTGCACTGTTTCTGCCGCTCAGACAAGTTGACTGTCTACCTGCATCGGCTCTTCAGGTAGCGCAACAGGGGAAGGCAATAGTGGTCTCTGGGCCGAGGGTACCAGTCTGTGAAACCGTCTCTCCTGCCGAACCTCCTGAGTGCATTCCTGAATCCTCATGTCGACCCGGGTGGCCAATAGGCTGCTAGCTCATCCTTGAAGCGAGAGGAAAATCCCTGCCAAAGGGTCGGCACCAACGCCTCGTTGTTCCAAGCCAAATCTGCTGCCAGGGTATGGAAAGAGATAGCATACTCTCCAACTCCTTGTTTGAGGGCTAGCAGAGTGGCTGCGGCAGAAGATGTTTGGCCCGGCTGCTCCAACACGGCACGGAAAGACTGCAGGAACAAGGCTAGGTCCGAGGATTCAGGTCCCTGCTGTTCCAAGATGGGGTTCGCCCATGCGAGGGCCTTGCCAGAGAGGAGGGAGTCAATAAATGCCAATAAATGCAACTCAAGGAGTTCATCCTGATGTACCCGTAAGTCATGCATATCCGTCTGTATCGTCTGAACTGCGGTCTTAGTCTTGCCAGCGGGTTCCATGGCCTGAGCATACTGTCACGATCCAGGGGTATGTGGACCCACTAGGCCAGAGAGGCAGCTGACCAACTCACAGTCTACACACAAAGTCTATGGTAGGAGTGTAGCACACTGGTACCTGGGATAGTCCAGATGGCGGCAAAGGGCTCTGGCACAGATGGGGCTGGAGGTGGTGGGTTGCGCCAGGCGTGGTAGCTGGTATCCAGAAGGACAGGCGACAGCCGACGTGGAGAATTCCAGCAGGCAAGGTACTGCTCAGGTATTACACAGGCTCAGAACAAGGCACAGCACAAGATACAGGATATAGGAGGCAGGACAAGTAGCTGTAATATGCTGCCCTTACATGCCCTGGATGGAGTCAGGACCTCCACTGCGACCGAAGAGGAGGGTAAGTTTAACCCCTCACCAACATTTGACGTATCAATACGCCAAAGTTTGGTAGGGGAAGTATGGAACAGGCTCACGGAGTGAACACGCTCCATACGATGCTGTTGTCGGCTGTATGTTACGAGCGCTGCACCCCCGTCAAAACAGTTGATTGGCGGGGGTCCCAGGTGTCGGACTCCGACCCATCAGCTATTGATGGCCTATCCTGAGGATAGTCCATCAATGTTTAAGGTTTGGACAACCCCTTTAAGCCTACCATGTGGCAGGCTTAGATCCAGGACTCCAGCAGACTAATCTTATACTGTATAAGATTACGGTCTGCTGGACCCTGTATCTAAGCCTACCATATGTGTTAGGCCTCATGCACACAAACGTATTTTTGTCGTCCCGTAAATACTGGCATAAATACGGGTCCTTGGTCACACGTATTCGACCCGTATTGCACCAGTATTTACAGACCCGTGCCCGTAAATACAGGGTCCGGTGTCACCCGTATTGTCGGGCACGTTTTCGCTGCAAAATTACACTGCAGTAATCGGCAGCCCTTCTCTCTATCAGTGTAGGATAGAGAGAAGGGACAGCCCTTTCCGCAGAAAAAGTAATTCATACTTACCCGGCTGTTGTCTTGGTGACGTGTCCCTCTCTTGACATCCAGTCCGACCTCCCTGGATAACGCGGCAGTCCATGTGACCGCTGCAGTCTGTGATTGGCTGCAGCGGTCACATGGGCTGAAACGCCATCCCAGGAGGCCGGACCGGAGGAAGAAGCAGGGAGTTCTAGGTAAGTATGAACGTCTTTTTTTTTTTTACAGGTTGATCTATATTGTGATCGGAAGTCACTGTCCAGGGTGTTGAAACAGTTACTGCCGATCCTTTAACTCTTTCAGCACCCTGGACAGTGACTATTTACTGACGTTGCCTAGCAACGGTCCCGTAATTACGGTTGCACACACGTAGTCACCCGTAATTACGGGAGCCCCATAGACTTCTATGGGCCTGCCCGTGCCGTAATTATGGCCTGAAATAGGACATGTTCTATATTTTTCAATGGCACGGGCACCTTCCCGTAAGCATACGGGGAGGTACCCGTGGCCAATAGAAGTCCATGGGCCCGTAAAAACATGCTGTAATTATGGCCCATAATTACGGGCATTTTTAAGTTTGTGTGCATGGGGCCTTAGGCTGTGTTCACATCACTGTTGCCCTTCCTTTGAGGGGTTCCGTCGGGTAACCCCTCAACGGAAAGGCAAACTGAAACCTCAGCTTCCGTTTCCCTCACCATTGATCTCAATGGTGACGGAAATGTTGCTAAAGGCTTCAGTTTGTCACCGTTGTGATAGGGTTCTATTGTTCTTGACGCAGCCAATAGCGCAGTCGAATGCGCTATTGACTCCGTCAAAATAACGGAACCCTGTCACAGCGGTGACAAACGGAAACCTTTAGCAACATTTCCGTTACTATTGAGATCAATGGTGAGGGAAACGGAAGCTAAGGTTTCAGTTTGCCTTTCCGTTGCCGTTGATGGGTTATCCGACAGGAAGGGCAGCGATGATGTGAACAGGCCCTTACTAATGTGGTTTTTTTTACAGGTTCGGTCGTTGGACTACTTCGATAACAGCTTTTTTTTTTTTTATTAATAAAATGGTTAACGAGGTTTTTTTTTTAAAATTTCAATAAACCTATTTTTTCTATGTCTTTGTATTTTTTTTCAACTTTAGAACTACCGCCTTAGTAAGGGCCGCTGACTGATTGACAGAGTCCATTATTAAGGCGGGGCTTAGTGTGAGCCGGTGAAAAGGCCAACACTAACCCCAATTATTACCCCAGTACCTACCGCCACCAGGAAGAGTCGGGCACTGGGGTGGCTGTAGGCTGGTGTTATTAGGCTGGGAAAGGCCAAACACAGTGGCCCTTCCCACCCTGGTAATGCTAGGCTGCTGCATTGTATCTGGCTGGTTATGAAAAATGGGGAGACCCCATGTGATTTTTTTTTTAAATAAATAATTGGAAAGAACGATGTGGGGTCCCCCCATTTTTATAACCAGCCAAATACAACATAGCAGTAACAGGCTAGCATCACCAGGGTGGGAAGTGGCACTGTTTTTGGGCTTTCCCACCCTAATAATATAAGTCTGCAGCAACGCCAGTGCCCCTCCATCACTACAGATGATCGGGTACTGGATCGTACCCGGCTCTTCCCTGGTGGTAATGGGAGCCGGGGTAATAATAGGGGTTAGTGTTAGCCTCTTTATGTCTAACATTAAGCCCCGCCTTAGTAATGGACGCTGTCAATCAGCCAGCGGCCATTACTAAGGTGGCAGTAATAAAGTTTAGAAAGATACAAACACATAGAAAAAATATTTTATTTAAAAAAAAATCCCACACACAATCCTCGTTATCCATTTTATTGAGAATAAAAAAAATGCAGTAATCGAAGTAGTCTTCGAATCTGAAGTAGTCCTCGAATCCGAAGTAGTCCAACAACCGAACCTGTAAAAAAACACGAACACACGAAAATAATTAGTAACACATAAAAAAGCAAAATAATTCTAAGGCTGGGTTCACACGACCATGTTACGTCCGTAATGTACGGAACGTATTTCGGCCGGAAGACCCGGACCGAACACACTGCAGGGAGCCGGGCTCCTAGCATCATAGTGATGTACGATGCTAGGAGTCCCTGCCTCGCTGCAGGACAACTGTCACGTACTGTAATCATGATTACAGTACGGGACAGTAGTTCCACGCAGAGGCAGGGACTCCTAGCGTCGTACATCACTATGATGCTAGGAGCCCGGCCCCCTGCACTGTGTTCGGTCCGGGTCTTCCGGCCGAAATACGTTCCGTACATTACGGACGTAACATGGTCGTGTGAACCCAGCCTTATACTTACCTTTCCTGGGTCCAGCGCTGGAGCCGCAATGTCAGCGAGCTAGGCCCTATATCTAAGCTTATCATGTGTGATACTGTCTGCTGAGCCACTGTATCTAATCCTATCCATAGCTATAGGGTCATAGTGCTATAGATATGCGGTCTCCTATATACACATATACATACTTTTTTTTTGGGGGGCAGGTATAGTATTGGGGTCATTTACCCTGATGTTTCAAGACCTTAGTGACGCCCCTGGCTGCTAGTGCTGCTTCGTTGGGTCACTTAGGAGACCCAGCGATGCAGCTGAAAGCTGTGGGCCGTCGGCCATGGGAAGTTGAGGGGGCCCTTTGCATCGGGGCCCATAAGTCCTTAGCTACGCCCTTGTCCAACCTGTAGTACACAGTTTATCGTAGCTGCGTAAGTCCTCACAACCTAGGGTATGTTCACACCTGTTGGATTTTTTAGAAAATCTTCAGCCGAGATCAAAGACTGAAACTGGCATTTCTGCCTCGGATTAGGCCAGCGGATCTGCATGTTAGGGCTAATCCGCAGATTTTCAGAGCGGAACCCCCGCCAATGTTGAACATGCTGCAGATTTTAAAATCTACAGCTCGTTGATTATTTCACAGCATGTGAATGGGGTTACAAAACCCCCATTAGCTTGCATGTAATTCAGAATCTCAGCAGATTTGAGGAGAACTTTGGCGCGCATAAATTAGCATTAAATTCCAACCGAGTAAACTTGGCCTACTCCACTCTAGCTGCCAGATGTAATGGAGAGGGGGAGACGTGAGTCTGGGGGCTCCTGGCCGGGCATCCAGGATGCAAAAGTGCAGCTGTCCGCAAACGACGAAACATATTACCAGTCCAAGTGCTGAGCCCAGCAGTACCACACACACCCTCCTCCTGACCAAACGTTGCAGCAACGTAGCTGATTAGTGCGCATGCTCTGTAAATGGTCTCTTCTCTCTCCATCCTTCCCAGCCCCGCCCTTCTTCTCGGTGCCGTTAGTCGTCGATTGTCGTTGACAACCTCCATCTCGATGATACAAGGGCGATAATTTATGGGCACAAAGGGTTTCTTAATTAACTCTATAAGTTCTGGAGACCAGAGGGGACGCGCGGTGACCTGCTGGCGGTGAGTGATGACTCCATACTGGCGGCCTTTATCATGCTTGTCAGAGTTCAGGGAATGTTCCGGGAAAAATCACGTCTATTACCGCAGCCTTTGTGTTGCTATGCACTAGAATACTAGAATCCATGTGAGCTTTATTTGTTTCCTATGCTTCGGTCAGAAAGCTGCAGAACAAAGCCGAGCAGCTACTTCTCCCTTTTTGCCACGACTGTGCCCATATTCGCTGGTCATGTATGTGCCAGACAATCATCTTAGTTCTGGTTATGGGATGACGTTGAGTTACTTTGGGTGAGGAGTCATATGATGTTACATGGTCGCAGGGCTCTGAATAATGAATGGCTGCTGTCTGGTAATACAGTATCTGGATTGAGGTTGTGGATTCTGTTGTAGAATATACACAATATCTTAGAATGGAATAAAGCATAACTGATAGAAATCCGAAGACTCTTGTAAAAGGGTCCTTGACTTGTCCTCTTGCCATATTGTGCCGCTTCTTAGCTGTACTGTATCTCTTCCTGGGAAAGCAGAGTAACAACCAATATTGTCCCACAGCTCCCGCCTGTTCCTGCCTAGATATGTACAGTGATATGTACTCCAGTACCACATCTCATACTGTGCTAGGAATATATATATAGGCCGAAGCAGACGAACGCGGGGAAACTCGGACGTGAAAAACGGCCGTTTTCACGGATCCCCATAGACTTGAGTCTATCGAGGGGTCTGCGAAAACAGAACAAAATAGGACATGTAATAATTTTTTCTACGGACTCTTCACACGGACATATACTACAGTCATCTGAATTCGGCCTAAGGGCTCGTTTACACAAGCGTGATATACGTGCGTGCTTTTCACGCGTGTCGTACGGACCTATGTAAGTCTATGGGGGCATGCAGACAGTCCGTGAGTTTTGCTCAGAGTGAGTCCGCTGAAAAAAAACCACGACATGTCTTATCTTTGTGCGCTGTTCGCGCATCACGCACCCATTGAAGTCAATGGGTGCGTGAAAATCACGCATGCCACACGGAAGCACTTCCGTGTGACACGCGTGATTCGCGCAACAGCTGTCAAACTGTGAATGTAAACAGAAAAGCACCACTTGCTTTTCTGTTTACAAACATCCAAACGGAGTGTCATAATGATGGCGGCTGTGCGAAAAGCACGCAGCCGCGCATCATACAGGGCTGACACACGGAGCTGTCAAGTGACTTTTGCGCACGCGAAATGCCACGGTTTTTGCGTGTGCAAAACGCACACGCTCGTCTAAATGAGCCCTTAGACACAGGCCAATGCACCTAGAACCTTGCAACTGGCATAACTTTTTGACATGTTTTCTATTAATGCGTATGAAAGTTTATATTGCATGTCTTGGAAATTCTTTTTAAGGCTGCATTCACACTACAGTGAAAAACAACCGTGTGACGAACGTTTTTTTAACGGCCGTCACACGGCCGTTTTCACTGGAATAAAGTTCTATGGGTGTATTTACACAACCGTTTTTTTTAATGGCCCGTGAATACAGGCCGTCAAAAAATAGGACATGTCTTATTTTTGTCCGTTTTCACAGTCAGACGGCTGCCGTAGTAGTCAACTGATCAGTTTTTACCGGCCGTTTTTCAGGAAACAATCCTTGTAGCGGCTGGTAAAAACTGATCCTGGCCGAGGACTCACCGCACATAGAGCTACTTTGAGCACTGAGACCGGGGATGCCCTTGACATTACGGTCTATATAAGGACAGTGAAGTGAGGGCTGTCAACAATGGAATCCCGGGCCAGGGCATTGCAAGATCTCTGGCCGGGGACTCCTGTCTTGTAGATAGCACCCCCCATCCCCCGTAGATAGCGCCACTGTAGCTCCCTGTAGGAGTAGAATCCTCAGCGGCCAGACCCCACTCTGGCCTAAATCCGTTCCCGGAGAAGCCCCCGGCGTCGCTATCCATATATGGAGAGTGACGTCAAGGGGTAACTCCTGGAGCGGCCCACTGCAGGGGATTCCGCTCTCCTGACGTCACTGTACATATATGGACAGAGACGTCAGGGGCACCGTCTTTGAGCGGAATGCCCGGCCCGCTCTGGCAGGGGATTCCGCTCTCCCAACGTCACTGTCCATGTATGGACAGAGACGTCAGGGGCTCAGTCTATGAGGAATCCCCAGCCAGAGGTATTCAGCTCCTAAAGTGAGCTACAGTGGCGCTATCTACAGGGGAGGGGGTTGTATCTACAAGTAGGGGTGCTATCTACAGGGGGCATGGTACTATCTACAGGGGACACTGGCACCATCTACATGGGCACTGTCCCTTTATATGCGGGCACTGCAGCACTATCTACAGTGG
Organism: Rhinoderma darwinii; assembly: GCF_050947455.1. NCBI lineage: Eukaryota > Metazoa > Chordata > Amphibia > Anura > Rhinodermatidae > Rhinoderma > Rhinoderma darwinii. The sequence continues at coordinate 295,190,578 of NC_134690.1, read as the reverse complement.
GCACTGTGGTGTTTTCAGGGGTTCTGAGCAAAAAAACAAAAAGAACTGACAAATGAAATCCATCATTCTTTTTTTTTTTTTTTTTTTTTTAACGGCCATGTAAGACGGACTGGAAATAGATGAAAGTTTTGAGACACACTAATGCAAAATGGCCAAGAAAATCTGACAGTTGATCCGTCTTTAATGGCCATTTTTTTTCACTGTCGTGTGAATGTAGCCTAAGGGTATGTTCACACGCAAACTCAAAAACGTCTGAAAATACAGAGCTGTTTTCAAGGGAACACCGCTCCTGAGTTTCAGACATATTTTAAGCCACTGCCGTTTTTGGAGCTGTTTTCAATAGAGTCTATGAAAAATGGCTCCAAAAACGTCCCAAGAAGTGACCTGCACTTCTTTTTCGCAGACGGTTTTTTTACGCGGCCTGTCGGAACAGAACGGCGTTTTTCCCATTGAAATCAATAGGCAGATGTTTGGAGGCGTTCTTACGATTTTTTGGGCGTTTACGGCCCAAAAAACGGTCGAAAATAAGCCATGTGAACATACCCTAAGAGTATGTTCACATGGCAAACGAAAAACGACCGTAAAATACGGAGCCGTTTTCAAGGGAAAACAGCCTCTGATTTTCAGCCGCTTTTTATGCATCAAGCGTTTTTTGATGCATTTTTTTTTACGGCCGCTTTTTTATTGAGACAATGAAAAGCGGCTCCAGAAAATGGCTCATTAAGTGACATGCGCTTCCTTTTACAGAGCGTTTTTTTTTACGTTCCGTTTTTACAAGCGGCCATGTAGAAAAATGCCCCATGGTTACGAAACGCAGTTTTTCCAGTTGAAATCAATGGCCAGATGTTTGGAGACATTCAGCCCGAAAAACGGCTGAAAATAAGCTGTGTGAACATAGTTTGGAATTTTTGACCGAATACTTCTAGCAGTTTTCTCCTTGGGCTTGTTATAAACAGCTGTCATTTATTTTTTTATGCTATGAAAGGGATTTTTATGTCTTTTTTCGGGACAGATCGGGCTTTATTTTCTTTTACCATTGTAAGGGTATGTTCACACAGAGTTTTTTGCAGGCTGAAAATTCTGCCTCAAAATTCTGTCTGGAATTTTGAGGCAGATTTTGATCTGCCTGCACGCCGTTTGACCCGTTTTTCGTCTGCGGCCATTGAGTGCCGCGGGCAAAAACGCAGTGAAAAACGCTTTCTCTACCTCCCATTGATGTCAATGGGAGGTCAGAGATGTAAACGGCCGAAGATAGGGCATGTCGCTTCTTTTTCCCGCGAGCCGGATTTACTGCTCGTAGGAAAAAACGCCTCCGCCTCCCATTGAAGTCAATGGGAGGCGTTTTTGGCGCATTTTCCGACGCGTTTCCGCATCAAAAAACGCTGTTTGAATAGGGCCTTACACATGTAGTATTTTTTTTACATTAGCGTATGAAAATTAGTAAATTATAAAGAGAAACCCCAAAATTGATTTTACATTTGTGTTCACTATTGTCTACCTTTTATTTTGACATAACGTAGCCCCTGATCTAGTTAGATAAATTGTGTCGGAGCTGAGTCCCCGTTCAGTTTTTTGCAGGCAGAAAAAAAAATTTTTTTTTGTGATGTTTTTTGCCCACGGCCATTAAAGCCAATACAAGGACCAGGGTGAAAAAAACAAACTAAGAAACAAGCGCTGCAAAAATCGCAACTCCAGAGAAAAAAATAATAATACTTACCCAGAATGCTCTGTCTTCCTGCAGCCCAGCCTCCTGGGATGACGCTTCAGCCCATGTGGCAGTACAGTGGTAACTCCCCAAAAGTGACTCCATTTGGGCAACTACACACCTTGAGGAATCTAGGGGTTTAATGAGAATTGTTTTTGTTTTTTTTGCTGAATTAATAAGGGTTAAAGTATAGCTAAATGTTTGACAAACCCCTGACATGTCATAGTGACATGTCAGAGGTTTGGATTGGTGGGGGTCCGAGCACTGAGACTCCCACCAATCGCTAGAACGAAGCAATTCTCATTTAACCCCTAGATTCCTCAAGGTGTGTAGTTTCCCAAATGGAGTCACTTTTGGGGGGTTTCCAGTGTACTGGTTCCTCAGGGGCTCTGTAAATGTGACATGGCGGCCAGAAACCAATCCAGTGGTCACATGGTCTGAAGCCATAATCATCAACATTAAAATAAAAAAATGCTGGAAATTGATTGGCCAGCAAACTCGCCTGCCCTAAACCCCATAGAGAATCTATGGGGTATTTGCGAGAGGAAGCTGAGACACCAGACCCAACAATGCAGATGAGCTGAAGGCCGCTATCAAAGCAACCTGGGATTCCATAGCACCTCAGCAGTGCCACAGGCTGATCGCCTCCATGCCACGCCGCATTGATAACACCTCAGCAGTGCCACAGGCTGATCACCCCCATGCCACGCCGCATTGATGCAGTAATTCATGCAAAAGAAGCCCCGACCAAGTATTGAGGGCATATACTGTACATACTTTTCAGTAGGCCAACATTTCTGTATTAAAAATAATTTTTAAATTGGGCTTATATAATAATCCAATTTTCTGAGAGACTACATTTTGGGTTTTCATTAACTGTTACCATAATCATCAACATTAAAAGAAAAAAATGCTGAAAATAGATCACAATGTGTGTAATGAATTTATATAATATATGAGTTTCACTTTTTATATATACATAGATATACACACACACACACACACACACACACACACACACACACACACACACACACACACACACACACACACACACACACACACGTGTGTATATATATGTAGATATATATTATATATGCTTGTGCGTGTATATATATGTAGATATATATTATATATGTGTGTGTATATATATATATATATGTGTGTGTGTGTATATATATATATATATATATATATATGTAGATATATAATATATGTGTGCGTGTGTGTATATATATATATATATTATATGTGCGTGTGTGTGTATATATATGTTTGTGTGTGTGTGTGTGTGTGTGTGTATGTATGTATATATATATATATATATATATATATATATATAACTAGGCAGCCCCTTTCATTTAAGCCTGTGCTGCTGGATTCTATTTTTGTGTATATATATATATATATACAGTCCAATGGTAGATGAACACAGCACTCCAATGGTTTCCAGAAAATCAGGCCATGTGCTCGTTACCTGGGGGTGAATCAATTCCCCAAAAGAATAGAGAAAAGCATAGAACACAGTAACGGCACCAGGACTTCAGAGTAGATGAAAGCAAAAAGTGGATTTATTCACCTCAATAAAGCAACGTTTCGGTTCAACAGGAACCTTTCTCAAGCCATCATGGCTTGAGAAAGGTTCCTGTTGAACCGAAACGTTGCTTTATTGAGGTGAATAAATCCACTTTTTGCTTTCATCTACTCTGAAGTCCTGGTGCCGTTACTGTGTTCTATGCTTTTTTCTATATATATATATATATATATATATATACACACACAGAGCAAGAGCAAGTAAACACAGCACTCCACGAATCCAGAAAATCAGGCCATGTGCTAGTCACCAGGGGATGAATCAATTCCCCTTCTTTTTAGACTGAAACCAGCATAGAATATAGTAACGGCACCAGGACTTCAAGGCAGATGAAAAACAGGGTGGATTTATTCACCTCAAACACAGCAACGTTTCGGTTCAACAGGAGCCTTTCTCAAGCCATCAATGCTCGAGAAAGGTTCCTGTTGAACCGAAACGTTGCTGTGTTTGAGGTGAATAAATCCACCCTGTTTTTCATCTGTCTTGAAGTCCTGGTGCCGTTACTATATTCTATGCTGGTTTATATATATATATATATATATATATATATATATGTATATGTATATCTATGTATATGAGAGAGAAACACAAAGAAGGCAGCACATCCAGTCGTAGTTAGAAGAGAAAGAGCTTTATTAGCCCAGATGTAACGTTTCGGCTCAAACACCTAGAGCCTTTCTCATGATTAAGAAGGAGTGTTTGCTCGTTCGTCGGCTGATCATTGCCCTGCTTACATAGGGCAATGATCGGGAACAAGCGTTCATAAGAAACGCTCTTTTGCCTGATCATTGGCCCATGTGGAAGGGCCTTAACTGTAAAAAATCATTTCCGATATTGATGTCTGAAACGTCTTTCTTTGACACACAATGAATGTACGCATGTCCTTTGTAGAGTCTTTGGAAAGAACAGATTACATGAGGGAAGTGAATCACATTGATTTAGCAGATTTACTACTTATCAGCCACTAGCAGAATTACTGCGCCGCTGCGTTCACCATAACCTCTCTCGCTGGCTCCCAGAAGCTGCACAGTGTATAAGGCTGGGTTCACACACCCTGTTTACGGACGTAATTCGGGCGTTTTAGCCTCGAATTACGTCCGAAAATACGGCTCCAAAGCGTCGACACACATCTGCCCTTTCATTTGAATGGGTTTTACAATGTACTGTGCCGACGGTCATTTTTTTTACGCGCCGCTGTCAAAAGACGGCGCGTAAAAAAGACGCCCGCGTCAAAGAAGTGCCTGTCACTTCTTGAGACGTAAATGGAGCCGTTTTCCATTGACTCCATGGAAAAACAGCTCCAATTACGTCCGTAATGGACGCAGCGAAAAGCGCCTGCACATGCCATTACGTCTGAAATTCCGGAGCTGTTTTCTCCTGAAAACAGCTCCGGAATTTCAGGCGTAACGGAGGCTGCCATGTGAACATACCCTTATTCTGCAGCCTGCCCATACAAACCAATCGGCTTGTATGCTTTTCAAAGCAAAAGCTCTTAACTAGCCTCTGGCGCTGCCTACCATTAACTGCAAGTAAGGAGCTTTCTTATTTGCTCTCCTGCCTCGGCTGAACGCTGTTGTAGCGCTGCGGCGCTCCTCAGTACATGGCTCCGTCTCATGCGTAGAAATATGCCTGAGACTGTTTTTAAAGTGTAAAATTGTCTACACAGTTGCCAATGACGTTTGTGAAGGGCATTATTACGATCAATATATCTGACAGTATCTCTTCAACCTGTTTGTGACATATAACGTAACTATGTCATAGCCGCCAAGGGGGGAGTATGGAGCAGGCTCACTGGCAGAGTCCACTCCATACTTGCCTCAATGCAACAACAGCTGGGATTGGAGATAACTGTGATCCCAGAGGTTTAACTTCTTATAAAAACCACCTTAGCCTCCTTTGTCAGCCCATCCCACCCCATTACAGGATCGCGGGTGGTGATGGTCGTCATGACAGCCTGGGAGCATAATGAAGGCGGTAAATAGCACAATACACTGCAATACATAGGTATTGCAGTATACTGTATCAGCGATCAAACTATCACTTGTTCAAGTTCCTTAGGGGGACTAGAAATAAAAAAAAATAAACAGTTAAATACATTTTTTATGTAAAAAAAATATATATTAAGGCCCCATGCACACGAACGTTCTTTTGCGGCCGCAATTCCCCTGAAAATCCACGGGAGAATTGCGGCCCCATTCATTTCTATGGGCCCAGGAGCCTGCACCGCAGAAAGAACGGACATGTCTTATTACGGCCGTGTTCTGCGGTCCAGGCTCATAGACAATAATGGACGCGGCCATGTGCACGGCCCGCGATTTGTGGGCGGGCCGTGGGTGACACTGTCCCCGGCCGACCCGAAAATCACAGCTGTGTTCATGGCTATGGTCGTGTGCATGAGGCCTAAAAGTAGAAAAAAACTTTTTTCTTCATTTTCCTCTAAAGTGATGTAACAAATAATAAAAGCAAAACATAATTGGTACCATAAAAGTGAGAGCTATTAAAATATGTTTGTTTTTTTACCCGTAAGATGAGATCTGTAGGAAAAAAAATAAAATTTGAAATGCCAGAATTTGTGTTTTCGTCATCTAGTTTCCCAAAAAAATTGGAGTGAATAGTGATCAAAAAGTCGTATGTACTCCTAAATGATACTATGAAAAACTACAGCTCGTCCCACAAAAAACAAGCTCTCAAACCGCTCCATAGATGGAAAAATAAAGTTATTGATCTAAAAATGTGGCGACAAAAGCTTTTTTATTTTTTTCCCTTTAAATAGTTTTTTTTCGTAAAAGTGTACATCATCAAAAAAAAGTTAGATAGAAATAGGGCATTGTCGTTTATCGCATTGACTCGAAGGGAACTCGAAAAACAATGGAGCAATTGAAGGTTTTTCAACTCCACCCCAGAAAGAATTTTTCTGTTTGTTTCCTAGTACATTATATGGAACTTTAAATCGTGACGATTAAAAACTACAAAAAACATACACTCATACGGCTATGTCGACAGAAAAATAAAAAGATATATGGCTTTTGAGAAGAAAATGAAAAACTGAAAAATGTCTGTGGCACCAAAGGGTTCAGCTCCCATTTAGTGGCGCTGTAGGGAAATTGTAAATCTTCTGCCGGTCTCCACACAGATAACAGCTGGTCGCTTGGTGATCATCCTATTAACCCCTTAACGCTCAGTGACGTACTATTCTGTCATGGAAACCGCCTTGTTCGCTCTCCATGACGGAATAGTACGTCACGGGAGTAACGGCCATTTCGGCCGTCCTCCCGACACATACAGGAGCTGTGACAGTTGCTGCCTCGTACAGCAGCTGTCACAGCTCCTACAGCGGGGACCGATCGCTGTGTCCCCGCTGATTAACCCCTGAAAATACGTGTTCAATAGCGATCACGGCTTTTTAGGGGTTAAGCTGCCTTCGCCGGCCTGCTACACGATAGCGGCCGGTGATGGTGACTATGGCAACCGGACACCAAACAATGCCATCGACAGAAGCCTAGTGGGTCCTGACGAAGTCAGGACCCACTATGCTTGCTGTCACTGAGTAGCTGACAGCTCTGATACACTGCACTACGCATGTAGTGCAGTGTATTAGAATAGCGATCAGGGCCTCCTGCCCTCAAGTCCCCTAGTGGGACAAAGTAATAAAAGTAAAAATCCCCCCTTTTCCCTTATCAGTCCTTTATTATTAATAAAAATATATAAACAAACAAATAAACTATACATAATTGGTATCGCCGCGTCCGTAACGGCCTGAACTACAAAATAATTTCGTTATTTATGCCGCGCGGTGAACGCCGTAAAAGAAAATAATAATAAACCGTACCAGAATCACAATTCTTTGGTCACTTCACCTAGCAAAAAATGGAATAAAAAGAGATCAAAAAGTCGCAGGTACCTAAAAATGGTATTGATGGAAACTACAGTTCGTTACGCAAAAAATAAGTCCTCGCACGGCTTTATTGATGGAAAAATAAAAAAGTTCTGGCTCTTAGAACATGGTAACACAAAAAGTAAATGATTTTTTACAAACGTATTCTGCAAACGCCATAAGACATAAAAAAAACCTATAAACATCTGGTATCGCCGTAATCGTATCGCCACGCAGAATAAAGTGAATATGTCATTTATAGCGCACGGTGCACGCTGTAAAAAAAATAGAATAAAAAAACAATAGTAGAATTGCTGTTTTTTAGTCACTGCGCCACTTAAAAATAGAATAAAAACTGATCAAAAAGTTGCATGCACCCCAAGAAAACGACAATAAATTCCTCAAGGTGTCTAGTTTCCAAAATGGGGTCACTTTTGGGGGGTTTCCACTGTTTTGGCACCACAAGACCTCTTCAAACCGGACATGGTGCCTAATAAAAAGGAGGGCTCAAAATCCACTAGGTGCTTTTTTTCTTCGGAGGACGGTGCTTCAGTCCATTACCGCACTAGGGCCACATGTGGGATATTTCTCAAAACTGCAGAATCTGGGCAATACGTATTGAGTTGCGTTTCTCTGGTAAAACCTTTTGTGTTGTAAAAAAAAGTGGTATAAAAAGGATTTTCTGACAAAAAAAAAAATAGATTTCACCTCTACTTTGCTCTGAATTCCTGTGAAACACCTAAAGGGTTCATAAACTTTCTAAATGCTGTTGTGAATACTTTGAGGGGTCTAGTTTCTAAAATGGGGTGTTTGATAGAGGTTTCTGATATATGGGCCCCTCAAAGCAACTTCAGAACTGAACTGGAACCTAAAAAAATAAATAAATGAGGCAATACTTTGCTTCTTACATTATACTGATAATGAGCCGTGCCCACCCCGAGATGACCCCAGTTTTGACCATTTGTATAAATGGAGACCCCTATTAGACCGTTTCAGTGCCCGGTTTTCCTAAGCATACACCCCCGAGAAGTGTATTTCTATTGACGAGTCCTTGGCATATTTTAAAGGGAGGGTTCAATTCCGCCAGTACCTGCTGGGTAAGAGGGCAAGGTATGGCGTAAAGATGTATAAGCTGTGCGAGAGAGCATCAAGGTATACCTACAAATTTAGGATATATGAAGGGAAGGACACCAGTGCTCAGCCCCCAGAATGCCCCCCCCCCCCTTTACTGGGAGTTAATGCAAAAAGTGTGTGGGATTTGGTGCACCCACTGCTGGACCAGGGTTACCACCTCTACCTGGATAATTTTTATACCAGCGTCCCACTCTTCAACTGCCTCGCTCGCAGAAGTCCTGCGGCATGCGGAACTGCTAGAAGAAATCTGAGAGGCCTCCCTAAGACTCTGCAGGGCAAACACCCAGAAGGGGTGAGAGCAGGGCACAATCCAGCAGCAACATATTGTCCTTGTACTTGACACACAAGAGTGATGTCACACCAGTACCCATGTACCTCTACGAGGTACCAGTACAGAGACCTCCAAACCAGACTGCATCTTGTACTACAATAGGTACATGGGAGGGGTGGACTTGTCAGATCAAGTCCTGAAGCCCTACAGCGCCATGCGGTGTGGTATAAGAAGCTGGCCGGGCACATCATACAGATGCCATTGTACAACGCGTACGTGCTACATCGATATACAGGCCAGACGGGAACTTTCCTGGAATTTCAAGAGGTGGTTATCAAGAAACTAATTTTTAGGGACCAAGAAGGGGGGCACCCAGTACTTCTGGAAGCGAGGCCACACGCATCGTACCAGGGCAACACTTTCCAGGAGAAGTTCCCCAAACTGGCAAGAAAGGAAAAAGTCGAAAGAGGTACAAAGTCTGCTATAAGAGGGGGATAAGGAAGGACACAATATATCAATGTGACACGTGTCCCGAAAAACTAAGGCTCCGTATGAAAGAGTGCTTCAAAATGTATCATACATCCCTTGATTTTTAATCTACCCCAGTTTTACTTACCCTGATGTACTCCACACAGCTTATCCCCCCTCGTCTTTCCCCTCTGAGCCCTGCTGCGTGCCTAGGCAGCTGATAACAGCCACATTGAGGGTATTGACGTACCCGTGAGAACCCACATTACAGTTTATGGGGTGTATGTCTCCGGTCAAAATGCTCACTACACCTCTAGATGAATGCCTCAAGGGTGTAGTTTTTAAAACGGGGTCACTTCTTGGGGGTTTCAACTGTACTGGTACCTCAGGGGCTTCTGCATACATGACTTTGCACCCAAAAAATCCCCAGTAGGCCAAATGGTGGTCCTTTCCTTCTGAGCCCTCCCATGGGCCCAAACAGCAGTTTATCACCACAAATGGGGTACTGCCGCACTCAGGACAAATTGGGCAACAGAATGGGGTATTTTATTTCTTGTGAAAATTAGAAATTTTCAGCCAAAACGACATAATATTGGAAAAAAAAATTTGTTTTAATTCCCAGCCCAATTCAAATAAGTTCTGTGAAAAAACTGTGGGGTCAAAATGGTCACAACACCCATAAATGAATTCCTTGAGGGGTGTAGTTTCCAAAATGGGGTCCCTTCTGGTGGGTTTACATTGCTTTGATACCTCTGGGGCTCTGCAAATGCGACATGGCACCCGAAAACCAATCCAGCAAAATCTGGACTCCAACAAACACATAGCATTCCTTTGCTTCTGAGCCCTCCCATGAGCCCAAATGGCAGTTTATCACCACAAATGGGGTATTGCCTCACTAAGGACAAATTGGGCAACAAAATGGGGTATTTTGTTCCCTGTGAAAATAAGACTTTTTGATCAAAAATGACATCTTATTGGAAAAAATGTCATTTTTTTTATTTCACAGACCAATTCAAATAGGTGCTGTGAAAAAACTGTGTGGTCAAAATTATAACAACAACCATAAATGAATTTCTTGAGGGGTGTAGTTTCGAAAATGGGGTCACTTCTGGTGGGTTTCCATTGCTTTGATACCTCTGGGGCTCTGCAAATGCGACATGGCACCCGAAAACCAATCCAGCAAAATCTGGACTCCAACACTCCAACAAACACATAGCGCTCCTTTCCTTCTGAGCCCTCCCATGGGCCCAAACGGCAGTTTATCAACACAAATGGGGTATTGCCGCACTCAGGACAAATTGGGCAACAAAATGGGGTATTTTGTTCACTGTGAAAATAGGAAATTTTGATCATAAATTACATCTTATTGGAAAAAATGACATTTTTTAAATTTCACAGCCCAATAAAAATAGGTGCCGTGAAAAAACTGTGCTGTCAAAATGATAACAACAACCATAAATGAATTCCTTTAGGGGTGTAGTTTCCAAAATGGGGTCACTATTGGGGGATTCCTACTGTTTTGGCACCTCAAAACCTCTTCAAACCTGGCATGCTGCCTAAAATATAAATATATTCTAATAAAAAAGAGGCCTCAAAATGCACTAGGTGCTTCTTTGCTTCTGGGGCTTGTGTTTTAGTCCACGAGCGCACTAGAGCCACATGTGGGACATTTCTAAAAACGGCAGAATCTGGAAAATACATATTTAGTAGTGTTTCTCTGGGAAAACCTTCCGTGTTACACCCAAAAAAATTGAATAAAATTGAAATTCAGCAAGAAAAATGAAATTTGCAAATTTCACCTCCACTTTGCTTTAATTCCTGTGAAATGCCTGAAGGGTTAAAAAACTTTCTAACTGCTGTTCTGAATACTTTGAGGGGTCTAGTTTTTAAAATGGGGTGTTTTATCGGGGTTTCTAATACATAGGCCCCACAAAGCCACTTCAGAACTGAACAGGTACCTTAAAAAAAAGGCTTTTGAAATTTTCTTTAAAAAAAAGAGAAATTGCTGTTTATGTTCTAAGCCTTGTAACGTCCAAGGAAAATAAAATAATATTCAAAAAACGATGTCAATCTAAAGTAGACATATGGGAAATGTGAACTAGTAACTATTTTGGGTGGTATAACCGTCTGTTTTACAAGCAGATGCATTTAAATTCTGAAAAATGCTATTTTTTATAAATTTTCCCTAAATTTTGCAATTTTTCACCAATAAACACTGAATATATCGTCCAAATTTTACCACTAACATAAAGCCCAATGTGTCACGAGAAAACAATCTCAGAATCGCTTGGATAGGTTTAAGCATTCCGACGTTATTACCACATAAAGTGAAATATGTCAGATTTGAAAAATGGTCTGAGCCTTAAGGCGAAAACAAGGCTGCGTCCTTAAGGGGTTAAAGGCCTGGACAGGTCTAGGAGCCAGAAACAACGCACTGTAGTTCCGGGTCCACACAATCCAGTTGAGGAGCAATCACTGCACACTAAAAACAAATGCAACAAACACAGTGCAAACAAGAGCCTGACCTTAAACCTCACTTGAGGTGCCCGTCCCTCTTTTCATTCTAGTTCCGTTTCACGGAATTTGCCGCAAAAATTCTGCCGTTTGAACTAACACTTAATTTATCCTCCCCTATAGCAGTAAAAATTGTGTTCCACTACTCCTGTCGATGTAAAACTGACAGATGTATTACACTGTACTCTATAAGTAGTGCAATGTATTATAAGAGCGATAAAAGGTTCAGGCCTTCAAATTCCCTGGTAACCTTAAAAAAAAATAAAAAAATAATGCTTTGTAAATATAAAAAAAAAAAAAGTTTTAAGAATTAAAAATCGCCCTCTTTTTTTAATCTTATCAGGTCCTTTATTATTGGAAGAAAAATAAAAAATTAAACAAACTACATAATTTGTGTCGCTACATCCATAATCACCTGAGCTAGAAAATATTACATTGTTTATCCCGCCCGGTGAACGGCATATAAAATTATTATTATTTTTTGCCAATGCTAGAATTATGGCTTTTTTGGTCACCAAAAATAAGAAAGTTTACACAAACAAAAACAAACATTTTTACAAAAAGTACATTTATTGTGAAAAAAATATGTAAAACCTATATAAATTTGGTATTACTATAATCGTACTGACCCACACAATTAAAGTTAACATATCAGTTAATAACGTATGGTGAACGCCGTAAAAAAATAAATCACAAAACACTAAAAAATCATGCCACATATATTTTTCACTTTTCTATTCTTTTGGCTTTCTGAATAACAGTCAGAAAGATTCTGTGACTTGATTATGCTGAACTAATTTTCACTTATGTGACTGACTCTTGTTCTATTGCCAGGTTTGTATTTTCTTAAAAAAAACTGCCATAGTTAAACATAAAAACGATATAAATTTGGTATAGCCATAATTGTACTGACCTGCAGAATAAAGTTAGCATTTAATTTATACAAAACATTTCTCACTTTGCCTCCCAATTTTTTTTATAAAAAGTGATCAAAAAGTTGCATGTACCCCATAATGGTACCAGTAAAAACTACCAGTTTCACATTATGTGGTACAATAAATGATACCATGAAAAACTACAATGTTTGCCACAAAAAATAATTATTATTATTATTACTAAACAACCAGCTACACTGACCTTTAAAACTGTTGCCATACGCAAGCGCCACCGTTTAGCTCTCTGACATTTGGTGATTTATCTATCACCTCACTTCCTGTCACCACGCATGCGCATTTATTCGTATGTTCACTGGTGGGTTCTGCATAGCCCTGACATTATCGCTGTGTGGTCCACAGTGATTATTTCTATCACTTGCGTTTACTCTAATGCGCCTGCGCATCTAATCATACATCCATTGGCCGCTCCTACAAGCTGGTAATTTGTGGCGCCGGCTGTCTATTACAGAACAGGCCTAGCCATTCTCCAGACATTAATCCCATCGAAAACTTATGGAGGGAGCTGAAGATCCGAGTTGCCAAGCGACAGCCTCGAAATCTTAATGATTTACAGATGATCTGCAAAGAGGAGTGGGCCAAAATTCCATCTAACATGTGTGCAAACCTCATCATCAACTACAAAAAACGTCTGACTGCTGTGCTTGCCAACAAGGGTTTTGCCACCAAGTATTAAGTCTTGTTTGCCAAAGGGATCAAATACTTATTTCTCTGTGCAAAATGCAAATAAATATATATAATTTTGACTATGTGATTTTCTGTGTTTTTTTAAATATAATCTATCTCTCACTGGTAAAATTAACCTAGCCTAAAAATTCTAGACTATTCATGTCTTTGACAGTGGGCAAACTTACAAAATCAGCAAGGGATCAAATACTTATTTCCTTCACTATATATATATATATATATATATATATATATATATATATATATATATATATATATATATATATATATATATATATATATATATATATATATATATGATATTATCTGTCTTACATCAGATACATTCAAATTTAGAAAAATGTACACTTTTTTTCAAATTTTCTCTAAATGTAGATGTTTTTCACAAATAAACACTAAAGGTATCCACGAAATTTCACCACTAACATAAAGTACAATGTGTCACTAGAAAACAATCTCAGTATTGCTTGGATAAATAAAAGCAATCCAAAGTTATTACCAGATAAAGTGACACGTGTCAGATTTGAAAAACTGGGTCTGAGCCTTAGGCTGGATTCACACGAACGCGGCGTTTTGCGCGCGCAAAAAGCACTTGACAGCTCCGTGTGTCATCCGTGTATGATGCATGATTTTCGCGCTGCCGCCATCATAGAGATGATTCTAGTCGACGTCAGTCACTGTCCAGGGTGCTGAAAGAGTTAACTGATCGGCAGTTAACTCTTACAGCACACTCGACAGTGAATGCTGATCACAATATCGAGAAACCTGTTAAAAAAGAAAAAGTTTGTGCTTACCGAGAACTTTCCTCCCGGCCGTTGCCTTGGTGACGCGTCCTTGGTGACGCGCCTCTCTTGACATCTGGCCCCACCTCCCTGGATGACGCCGCAGTCCATGTGACTGCTGCAGCCTGTGCTTGGCCTGTGATTGGCTGGAGCTGTCACTTGGACTGAATTGTCATCCCGGGAGGTCAGACTGGAGGAAGAAGCCGGGAGTTATCGGTAAGTCAGAACTTATTTTTTTTTTACACGTTCATGTATATTGGGATCGGAAGTCACTGTCCAGGGTGCTGAAACAGTTTAACTCTTTCAGCACCCTGGACAGTGACTATCTCCTGACGTCGCGTACCGGAAATTTTTTTGCCGGGTTCGGCCGAACCCGGTGAAGTTCGGTTCGGTTGTCCAGTTTCGCTCATCTCAAAGATACTCCGTTTGGATGTTTGTAAACAGAAAAGCACGTGGTGCTTTTCTGTTTACATTCATCCTTTTGACAGCCCTTGCGCGAATCACGCAGTTCGCACGGAAGTGCTTCCGTGCGGCATGCGTGGTTTTCACGCACACATTGACTTCAATGGGTGCGTGATGCGTGCAAAACGCCGAAAGAACGGACATGTCGTGACTTTTTTTCAGCGGACTCACGCTGATGAAAAATCACGGACATGTCTGCACGGCCCCATAGACACATATAGGTCCGTGCAACGCGCGTGCAAATCACGCGCGTTGCACGGACGTTTTTCCCGTTCGTCTGAATAAAGCCTTATGGTCTAAACTAGGCTGCGTCATTAAGGTGTTAAAATGGTTCAAAAACACATCTTAGGTGATCATCCACAAAAGTAATGCGCTTTTGTATTGGTTGTATTGGTAAAATATGTTTCTTTTTTTATTTAGAGAATTTCCACATATGAAAGATTAGGAACAGAAGTTTAAAGATGAGTTTGACATCGTGGTTTTTAGTGAGCAGTGGAGGCACACGACATAGACTACCAAGGGAAATGATTTTCGTTGGAAGAGATGATTGTGAGCTTATGTTACAGGTAAGTTTCAACCTTTACTATTTATTATTTCTGCCTAATACAGTCCGGTATAAAGTAGAGGTTTCTCCAAAGCAAGTTTTTTAAATGGCCACTTTCTATGGCATCTGCAGTTATAGGGGAAATATCTAGTTTAAAGGGGTTTTCCCATCCGGGACATTTATGACATATCCACGGGATATGTCAGATAGATGCGGGTCCCACCTCCGGGAACCGCACCTGTCTCTAGAACGGGGCCCCCTAAACCCTGTTCTACCTCTGTGTTCCCGCTGAAGCGTGTGATTTCCGACTATGAAGAACAAAACGGCTACGCTGTTTCCATAACTCCCATAGTGAATGGCAGCTACGGAAGCATTGTAACATGCATGCTGCGCTGTTTCCTTAATTACCATTGAGTTCTGAGCTATGCTGTTTTCTTCTTCATGGTTGAGAATCACACGCTTCAGCGGGAACACAGAGCGGTAGAACGGGTTTAGGGTGCCCCGTTCTACAGATTGGTGCGGGTCCCAGATGTGGGACCTGCATCCGACATTTATGACATCTTGTGGATATGTCATAAATGTCCCTGATGGGAAAACCCCTTTAACCCCCCTACATCTGCAGCCATTTTTTTGGATTTTCACTTTCCTTTTTGCCACCCAACCTTCCGAAAGCCATTAACTTTTTTTTTTTCCCGCTGTCTATATAGCTGCACGAAATACTTGTTTTATGCTGGACGAGTTGTCGATTTTCATGGCACCATATAATTTAGTGGAAAACGTGAACATTTTTCTTTGTGGGGGGGAATAGGAAAAAACTGCGATTCGTAAATTTTTCGTTGGGCTTCCTGTTTTTTGTTTTTTTTGTACAGCGTTCACCGTGTGGTAAAAAATGGCATGTGAACTTTTATTTTGTGGGCCAATGCGATAATGACAATACCAAATCTATGTAGTGTTTTGTTTTTTTTTTGTTTTCCTACTTTTACAAGTATAAGGCCATGTTCAGACGTGGCGGAATTTTTCCGCTGCAAATTTTGGTGCAGATTCGGGCCAATTACGCAACGAATCTGCACCAACATTTGCATATTTGACAGGTAATTCAGACATTGCAGATATCACAGTTTACTTGACACCGATTTCAGTTTTTGCATTGCAAAGGCTGAAATCCGCAGTGAAATTCTGCTTCTTCTCTGCAACATAATGAGCATGCTGCGGAGGGAAAATCCTGCACCGGAGCCTAAATTCCGCAGTTAATTACAGCAACAGCAATTCCGCCACGTCTGAATGTGCCCTAAAACTGATTGTTCTGTGGGTTTGAGCAGTGTGAGGGCTTATTTTTTGTGGGGCAAGCCAATCAAAATCTGCGCTCCAAAATCCAAATGCTGTTCTCTCCCTTTAGACCCCTACATCCTGCCCAAACAGCAGTTCACATCCACATACATGTAATTTCCATGCCTGGGAGAACCCGGTTAACAGTTTATGAGGGATTCGTCTTCAGTGACACAAACTGGTCACAACATATTGTGCACCAGAATAGCATATCTGTGGAAAATCCACTGCACATTATTTTCTAGTAAAAGAGTAGTATTGGGTCAAAATACTCACTGCACCCCTTAATAAATGCCTTGAGGGGTGTATTTTAAAAAATGGGGTCTCTTCTTGGGGGTTTGTTTTTCTATTTGACCTCCGAGTCCTGCAATTGGTGGCCAATGCTGTGAAAAATCTTCAAACCAGACCTAAAATGTGCATGGTTCCCTTTTCGCTCATAAGCCCTGTCATATGTCCAGGCAAATGATAAATGCCTTGAGGGGTGTAGTTTCCAAAATGGGGTCACTTCTCGGGGCTTTCAACTATACTCTGGTACCTCAAGGGCTTTGCGAATGTGACATGGAGCAAAGCAAAGGCTGAAATCTGTGGCAAGTCCGTTATGATATCCGCCACGTCTGAATTACCTGTCAAATATGGAAATTTTGCTGCAGATTAGGAGTAGGAGTGCTATTTGGGCATGTTCAGGCGTTGCAGAAGTTTTCCGCTGCAGCTGAAAATTTCTGCCACGTCTGAACATGCCCAAATAGCACTCCTACCCTTCTGAGCTCTGCCATCTGCCCAAACTGCAGTTTAGGGCCACACATATGATATTACTACACTCGCGAGAAATTGGGCAACAAATTGTGTGTTTTTTTTTTTTTCCTATTACCCCTTGTAAAAATGAAAAGTTGGGAGCTAAAACACAGTTTTGGGAAAAAATATATTTAGCATTTTCACCAACTAATTCTAATGAAATCTATGAAAAACCTGTGTGTGAAAATGGTCACTAACCCCCTATATGAATGCTCTGACGGGTGTAGTTTGCAAAATGAAGTCACTTTTCAGGGGTTTCTACGGTACTAGTACCGCAGGTACTCTGCAAATGCGACATGGCACCCAGAAACCAATCCAGCAAAATCTGCATGCCAAACAGTGCTCCTGCCATTATGAGCCCTGCCATGTATCTAAACGGTAGTTTAGTTCTTAGCGATTAATGAAAAGTAACATATTCTGGGAGGGCAGTTAGAAAAAATAAATATATAGCAAAAAAAGGTGATTTTAAATATCTGGGGATTAACGTCTCTAGTGATATAAAGGAGTACGAAAAGTTAAATGTAGCCCCACTCTTGAAATACATAAGAGAAAAGGTTTAGATATGGAAAAAAATAGATATGCAAGGGTGGTGCTGATTAAAATTATCTTATTACCACAAATTTTATATGTTTTGATGAATAGTGTGATTTGGTTGGCAGAAGCGATATACAAAACTTCTGATAGTTTGTTCTCAGAGTTGGTTTGGAGGGGGAAACGTCCTAGAATAAAACTTGAACAGCTGAGGAAACCAGTTGATAAGCATGGTTTGGCAATTCCAGCAATGAGAGACTATTTTTTGGCTGCGCAAGTTAATAAGTTTATCAAAATAATAAACTAATAATGTTTGGGTAAGGGCCCTAGGACATAGATTCCCAATCTGGCAGAATTATAACATGCTTGAAATTCTGGAATCCGGAATGCTGAGAAGATACAGGATTGAGTTTCCCTCTTTGTATATGTACACTATGGTATGGAAAGTAGTAGCTTAGAGACTGGAAGCGTGTGGTTACTATAGTGGCACACCTATATGGGGGAATACAAATATGGGAGATGATCATTTTACTAATGAGAATAAAGTTTGGAAGCCGAAGGGGATATATAAATTAGGACAGATCCTTAACCCCTTCGCGCCATTTCACGTACAGTTACGTGATGGGAGATGGCCTTTTCGCGCATCTCCACGTAACTGTACGTGATGGAGATGAAGCTGGCTCAGGAGCTGAGCCAGCGACATCACCGCCGGGTGACAGCTGTATGTTACAGCTGGCACCCTGAGGTATCGGCCAGGACCGGAGCTAGCCGCCGATCCGACCGATTAACCCCTCACATGCTGCGTTCAATAGAGATCGCAGCATGTGAGGAGTTTATAGCCACCGGCGCCCCAGCAACGTGATCGCTGGGTTGCCGTTGGCTGCAAAGGCGATCGGAGGGCTAATGCTTACCTCCCGATCAGCCTGTAACGGAATCCTCCTATGCCCCGTCGTCGGCGGGGCCCAGGAGGCTTCCGGTACCATCGGCAAGATGGCGCCGGCTCAGCTTCCGGCTCAGAAGCTGAGCCGGCGTCATCAGCAGTGGGTGTCCGCTGTATGTTACAGCGGACACCCCGATCTATCGGCAGGAACCGGAGCTAGCTCCGATTCCTGGCATTAACCCCTTCAATGCAGCGATTCAATGCAATCGCTGCATCAAAGTGGTTTGTATGCAATTGGCAGCCTTGCCATGCGATGGCAAGGCTGGCGACTGCTACTATGGCAACAGGATGCCTAACAATGGCTTCCTATCTGCCATTACGTTAGCCGATTAGGCCCCGCCCGGAGGCGGAGCCTGATCGGCTTGCTGTCAGTGAACAACTGACAGTTCTAATACATTGCACTACATAGGTAGTGCAATGTATTAGAACATCAAACAAACAGTTGGACCTTCAAGTCCCCTAGTGGGACCAAAGAAAAGTGTAAAAAAAAGTGTAAAAAAAGTAAAAATAAAAGTTGTAAAACATACAATAAAAGTTTCAAATAATAACACAAAACACAATCGCCCTTTTTCCTTTATCAAGTCATTTTATTATTGAAAAAAATAATAAAGCCATACATATTTGGTATCGCTGCGACCGTAACGACCTGAACTATAAAAATATTATGTTATTTATTCCGCACAGTGAACGCCGTAAAAAAACAAAACTAAAAAATACTGACATAATTGCTATTTTTTGGTCACTTTGTCTTCCAAAAATTTTAATAAAAAGTGATCAAAAAGTCGCATGTACCTAAAAATGGTACCTATAAAAACTATAACTCGTCTCGCTAAAAACAAGCCCTCATAGAGCACCGTCGACGAAAAATTAAAACCGTTATGGTTCTCACAACTTGGCGACAGAAAAAATCCATTCGCTTTACAAAAGTTATTTTATTGTGCAAAAAGTTGTAAAACATAAAAAGTGCTATAAATTAGGTATCACCGGAATCGGACTGACCTGCAGAATAAAAGTAACATGTAATTTATAATGCGTGGTGAACGCTGTATAAAAAAAACTAAAAAAATATGCCAGAATTGCTGTTTTTTGGTCACCTTGCCTCCCAAAAAAAAAAGGATAACAGGTGATCAAAATGTCGCATGTACCCCAAAATGGTACCAATAAAAACTACAGCCCGTCCCGCAACAAACCAGCCGTCATACCACTACGTCTATGAAAAAATAAAATTAGTCAAGGCACCAATAAATCAGGAAAGAAAAATATGTAGTTGTGCCGGCTCGAGGGGAACATTTCTTCTGTTTCAAGTGGCGAATTATCAAGGCCCCTAAAATTAGGGAACCAGGAAGGGGTGGGCCCAAACATATCTGCTGGAAGTGAGGGCGCCCGTATTATACTTGGACAACACTTTCCCAGCAAAATTCCCCAAACTTCAAAGGTGCCGAGTGTGGACCAAAAGGGGAATAAGTAAAGACCATTTATTAGTGCGACACCGGCCTGTGCAGAAAGGATTGTGTCACAGCATAACACACATCTATGGATTATTTTATTGTTTTTTTTTACCCCACTATACCACCTGACTATGCCCCTTATATACTCCGCCCGCCTTACATGTGCCCCGACATTATAAACGGAAACACCAGTAAGACTCAAAACAAAACTACTACAAGCAAAATCCACGCTCCAAAAGCCAAATGGCGCTACCTCCCTTCTGAGCCCTACAGTGTGCCCAAACAGCAGTTTACTTCCACATATATGGCATCGCCATACCCGGGAGAACCCTTTTAACAATTTTTGGGGTGTGTGTCTCCAGTGGCACAAGCTGGGCGCCACATATTGGCATATCTATTGAAAAACCATTTTCACTCTGCAATATCGAGTGCACACCAATTTCTGCCAATCACCTGTGGGGTTAATATGCTCACTACAGCCCTAGGTGAATACCTTGAGGGGTGTAGTTTCCAAAATGGGGTCACTTCTGGGGGGTTTCCACTGTTTTGGTCCCACAGGGACTTTGCAAATGCGACATAGCGCCCAGAAACCAATCCAGCAAAATCTGTACTCCAAAAGCCAAATGGCGCTCCTTCCCTTCTGAGCCCTACTCTGTGCCCAAACAGCAGTTTATGACCACATATGTGGTATTGCCGTACACAGGAGAAGTTGCTTTACAAGTGTTGGGGTGCTTTTTTTCATTTATTTGTTGAGAATATGAAACATTTTCAGCTAAAACTACGTCTTATTGAAGAAAAAGGATTTTTTTTATTTTCACTGCCCAATTCTAATAAAATCTATGAAACACCTGTGGGGTCAAAATGCTCACTACACCCCTAGATGAATTCCTCAAGGGGTGTAGTTTCGTGAATCGAGTCACTTTTGGGGAGTTTCCACTGTACTGGTACCTTAGGAGCTTTGCAAAAGTGACATGGTGTCAAGAAACCAATCCAGCAAAATCTGTGCTCCAAAAGCCAAATGGCACTCCTTCTCTTCTGATCCTTGCCGTATGCCCAAACAGCCGTTTATGACCACAAATTGGGTATTGCCGTACTCCAGAGAAGTTGCTTTACAAATGTTGGGGTTATTTTATTCCTTTATTTGTTGAGAAAATGAAAAATTTTGAGCTAAAGCTACGTCTTATTGGAAAAAAATGTTTTTTTTTTATCTTCACTGCCCAATTCTAATAAAATCTATGAAACCCCTGTGGGTTCAAAATGCTCACTACACCCCTAGATGGATTCTTCAAGGGGTGTAGTTTCCTAAATGGAGTCACTTTTTTGGTGTTTTCACTGTTTTGGTCCCTTAGGGGCTTTGCAAATGTGACGTGGTCTCCGCAAACCATTCCTGCTAAATTTGATCTCCAAAAGACAAATGGCACTCTTTCCCTTCTAAGCTCCGCCGTGTGTCCAAACAGCCGTTTATGACCACATGCGGGGTATTGTTTTACTCGGGAGAAATTGCTTTACAAAAGTAGTGGTGCATTTTCTCCTTTTAGTCCTTGTGGAAATTAGAAAAAATTAGCTAAACCTACATTTTCTTTGAAAGAATGTAGATTTTCATTTTCACGGCCTACTTCCAATAATTTCTGCAATAAACCTGCGGGGTCAAAATGCTAACTATACCCCTAGATAATTTCCTCAAGGGGTGTAGTTTCCAAAATGGGGTCACTTTTGGGGGATTTCCACTGTTTTGGCGCCGCAAGAGCCTTTCAGACCCGACATGGTGCCTAAAATATTTTCTAATAAAAAGGAGGCCCCAAAATCCTCTAGGTGCTCCTTTGTTTCTGAGGCCGGTGCTTCAGTCAATAAGTGCACTAGGGCCACATGTGGGGTATTTCTAAAAACTGCAGAATCTGGGCAATAGATATTGAGTTGCATTTCTCTGGTAAAACTTTCTGTGTTACAAAAAAAATAGATGAAAAATGAATTTCTGCAAAAAAAAAAAGAAATTTGAACATTTCACATCTACTTTGCCTTAATTCCTGTGAAACATCTAAAGGGTTAATAAACTTTTTAAATGCTGTTTTGAATACTTTGAGGGGTGAAGTTTTTAAAATGGGGTGACTTATCGAGGGTTTCTAATATATAAGGCCTTAAAATCCACTTCACAACTGAACTGGCCCCTGTAAAAATAGCCTTTTGACATTTTCTTGAAAATGTGAGAAATTGCTGCTAAAGTTCTAAGCCTTGTGAGGTCATAGAAAAATAAAAGGATGTTCAAAAAACGATGCCAATCTAAAGTAGACATATGGGTGATGTTAATTAGCAACAATTTTGTGTGGTATTACTATCTGTCTTACAAGCCGATACATATAAATTTAGAAAAATGCTAATTTTTGCAATTTTTCGCTAAATTTTGATGTTTTTCACAATTAAATACTTAATGTATCGAGCAAATTTTGCCAGTAACATAAAGTCCAATGTGTCACGAGAAAACAATCTCAGAATCGCTTGGATAGGTAAAAGCATTCCGGAGTTATTACCACATAAAGTGACACATGTCAGATTTGAAAAAATAGGCTGTGTCCTTAAGGCCAAAACAGGCTCAGTCCTTAAGGGGTTAAAGAAGGAGGACTAAAACTATTTCATGAGCTAACTAGGGAATATGAACTTGAGGAGAAAGATGGATTATTATTCTTAGAGCTCAGACATGCACTTTGGTCATAAATGGAGGGAAATGACTGAGGATTTGGAGGAGAACCCATTTGTAACCTTGATGTTGGGTTTAGAGGAATGTGGTAGGAAAGGGAGACTCCAAAAGATATGAGTTATATATAGAGTAACATTATTCTAATCCCTGGTCAGGGGAGATGGATACCAGATATGGGGGGAGATAGGAGAGCTCCAATGGAAGAGAATACATGGAAATATTGCTAAACTATCTCATGGACCTCAGCTTAGGGTCACACAACTCTTTATTGTTATGTTGTAGTCATGTCCCCAATTAAAGGGATTCTGCGAGGACATCCTCAAAGAAATTGTATAGAGATATGGGGTGGAAATCCCTTGGAATCCGGTTATTTGCGTTTTGGGTTATGATGGACTTAACGGTACAAGAGATATTAACCCCTTAGTGACCAGCCCATTTTAGGCCTTAATGACCAAGCTATTTTATTCGTTTTTCTATAGTCGCATTCAAAGAGCTATAACGTTTTTATTTTTTCGTCTACATAGCAGTATAAGGTCTTGTTTTTTGCAGGATTAGTTGTACTTTTTAATAGCACCATTTTTGGGTACATATAATTTCTATATTAACTTTTATTAACCTTTTTGGGGGGGATTATAACAAAAATCTGAAATTCCGCCATTGTTCTATGCGTTTTTAAATTAACGCCGTTCACTGTGCGACGTAATTAACATGTTACCTTTATTCTATGGGTCGGTACGATTACGGCGATACCACATATGTAGAGTTTTTTTATGTTTTACGACTTTTGCACAATAAAAACACTTTTGAACTAAAATTATTTGTTTTTGCATCATCGCTTTGCAAGAGCCGTAATTTTTTTATTTTTCCATCAGTGTAGTGATTTTTTGGGCTTGTTTTATGCGGGACAAGACGTAGTTTTGAATGGTACTGTTTTGGGGTGCATGGGACTTATTGATTTATTTTTATTATGACTTTTTTGGGGGGCAATGGAAAAAAATTGCAATTTCGCCATGTTTTTTTGCGTTTTTTTTTTACGGTGTTCACTTTGCGGTTTAAATTACATATTAACTTTATTAATGGAGTCATTACGGTCGCGGCGATACCACATATGTGTACTTTTTTTTTTTTTTTACACTTTTACTAAATAAAACCACTTTTTATGGAAAAAAATGTTTTTTTTTTTTTACTGTACTTTTTATTAATAATCTTTATTTCACTTTGATGACTTATTTTATTAGTCCCACTAGGGGACTTTACTGTGCGATGTTCCGATCTCTGCTATAATGCTTTGGTATACTTCGTATACCAGAGCATTATTGCCTGTCAGTGTAAATCTGACAGGCAATCTGTTAGGACGTGCCTCCGGCGCGTCCTAACAGGCATATGTCCAGGGCAGACCTGGAGGCTTTTATCAAGCCCCCGGCTGCCATGACACCCCATCGGAGACCCGCGATTGCATTTGCGGGCCACCGATGGGTGACAGAGGGAGCTCACTCCCTCTGTAAACAAAGTTAAATGCCGCGGTCGCTATTGACGGCGGCATTTAACGGGTTAAACGGCCGCGTTCGAAGTAAACTTCGATCGCGGGCGTTGGAGCAGGAGCTCAGCTGTCATCAGACAGCAGAGCCCCGGCTCCTGCCTGCACGGGAGACCCGTGCAGGACTTAGACTAGGCTGACGTGAAAAGGCGTCAGCCTAGCCTAAAGCCCATTAGTGACTCACGTGAAAAGGCGTATTGGTGGTCACTAAGGGGTAGAATGAAGTCCTAGCGAAATTGCTATATTGGGTGCGTAAGACCATTATGTGTAAATGGATCAAGCAGCTATGGGAAATTGCTGGAGGAAATACACTACCGTTCAAAAGTTTAGGGTCACTTAGAAATGTCCTTATTTTTTTAAAGAAAAGCACAGTTTTTTTCAATGGAGATAACATTAAATTAATCAGAAATACACTCTATACATTGTTTAATGTGGTAAATGACTATTCTAGCTGCAAACGTCTGTTTTTTAATGCAATATCTACATAGGTGTATGGAGGCCCATTTCCAGCAACCATCACTCCAGTGTTCTAATGGTACATTGTGTTTGCTAACTGTGTTAGAAGGCTAATGGATGATTAGAAAATACTTGAAAATCCTTGTGCAATTATGTTAGCACCGCTGTAAACTGTTTTTCTGTTTAGAGGAGCTATAAAATTGACCTTCCTTTGAGCTAGTTGAGTATCTGGAGCATTACATTTGTGGGTTCGATTAAACTCTCCAAATGGCTAGAAAAAGAGAGCTTTCATGTGAAACTCGACAGTCTATTCTTGTTCTTAGAAAAGAAGGCCATGCGAGAAATTGCCAAGAAACTGAAGATTTCCTACAACGGTGTGTACTACTCCCTTCAGAGGACAGCACAAACAGGCTCTAACCAGAGTAGAAAGAGAAGTGGGAGGCCCCGCTGCACAACTGAGCAACAAGACAGGCACCTTAGAGTCTCTAGTTTGAGAAATAGACGCCTCACAGGTCCTCAACTGGCAGCTTCATTAAATAGTACCTGCAAAACACCAGTGTCAACGTCTACATTGAAGAGGCCACTCCGGGATGCTGAACTTCAGGGCAGAGTGGCAAAGAAAAAGCCATATCTGAGACTGGCTAATAAAAGGAAAAGATTAATATGGGCAAAAGCACACAGACATTGGACAGAGGAAGATTGTAAAAAAGTGTTATGGACAGACGAATCGAAGTTTGAGGTGTTTGGATCACACAGAAGAACATTTGTGAGACGCAGAACAATTGAAAAGATGCTGGAAGAGTGCCTGACGCCATCTGTCAAGCATGGTGGAGGTAATGTGATTGTCTGGGGTTGCTTTGGTGCTGGTAAAGTGGGAGATTTGTACAAGGTAAAAGGGATTTTGAATAAGGAAGGCTATCACTCCATTTTGCAACGCCATGCCATACCCGGTGGACAGCGCTTGATTGGAGGAAATTTCATCCTACAACAGGACAATGACCCAAAGCACACCTCCAAATTATGCAAGAACTATTTAGGGAAGAAGCAGGCAGCTTGTCAATGTCTTGACTATATATTCTAGAAATTTTGCAACTCATTTGATAAATATAATTGTGAGTTTTCATGGAAAACACAAAATTGTCTGGGTGACCCCAAACTTTTGAACGGTAGTGTATGTGAGGACGATGCCACAATACGAAAAAAATCTACCTAGCAAACAATAGGAAGGTAGAGTTTGAAGAGTAGTGTGGAAGATGGCTGCAATAGGATGGAGGATGGAGGATGGAGGAGGAGGAGGAGGGAGATGGAGATGGAGATGGAGGAGGAGGAGGAAGGAGATGGAGGAGGGAGGAGTAGTAGTAGTCTTGGTCTTTTTTGGGGGGAAAAAAAACCCCAGCAGTTTATGACCACATATAGGGTATTGCTGTAGTCTGGACAAATTGCTTTACTAATGTTGTTGTTTTTTTTTTTTTTTCCCCTTTTAACCCGTGTGGAAATTAAAAATGTCTACATTTTAGTGGAAAAAGTTTTGTATTTTTATGGCCTAATTCCAATACATTTTGCAGAAACCTGCTCACTATACTTCTAGTTAGATTCCTTGAGTGGTGTAGTTTCCCCTAATGGGGTTGCTTTTGGGGGGTATACACTGGTATTCGGGTGCCATGTTGCATTTGCAAAGCCCCTGAGGGAGCAAAACATTCTGGCAAAATTTGAGGTCTAAAAGCCAAATGGCGCTCCCTTGCGGTGTGTCCAAACAGCAGTTTATGGCCACATATGGGGTATTCTACTCAGAAGAAATTGCTTTACAAATGTTTTACAAAAAATACAAAAAATTCCAAATTTTCTATAAAAGAGGTGTTTTTCACAAATAAACACTAATGTATCAACCAAATTTTACGATTAACGTAAAGTACAATGTGTCACGAGAAAACGTTCTCAGAAAAGCTTGGCTAAATAAAAGCAATCCAAAGTTATTACAAGTGAAAGATTGGACAAATGGGGTCTAAGGCTTGAGGCCCAAACTAGGCTGCATCATTAAGGGCTTAAACAAGCAATTCTTGATGCATTTTTTAAATCCGTTTTTTCATAAAAATGTGGATGGGATAAAAAAAAAAAAAAAAGAGGAGATGGTGCATATAGTAACACTGTGGGTCTGCTGAACACAGATTCATACTGTCGTCTTGCTTGCCACTATGCAGCACTGTATACTTTCCTAGAAGCGTATGGGCTATTTGAAAATTTGTTTTTTTTAACCTCATACACACAGGAGAGTCCTTATGATACAGCAAACATTTTATCCTATAGGTAAGTTTTAATCATGTTTTTTCAAGAAGTTTACTAACTTACTGCAATTCTTCCATTATTTAATTTTTGTAGTCAAGAAGTGTGGACAAACAGCATGCAGTTATCAACTATGAAGCATCTAGTGATGAACATTTAGTGAAGGATCTGGGGAGTCTTAATGGGGTAAGTATACTAGTTATTGCTCCAAATCTGAAAGTATGTTTTCAAGAATACTAACATGTTCTGTGTATGGTGATTCTATCAAACTGCCCAAAAAAAGGTCGTTTTTTTTTTTGGTGTTCTATATCTCTTTATAATAAAGCTTCATGGTACCTCGAATAAGTTATGGTCATCTGTACATGGAGTTTTTCCAGAGATGTTATGGGAAAAATCCACCCAGGCACGTCATTTATTTTATTAAGCCAGGGTCATCATGCTAGAGGGTAAATTAAAATATGGATTGCACTAGTGAAAATGGAAAACAGCACTCTTAAAACCCTTCCCAACATCCGGAATATATATACGGCAGAGGTTGGGTGGGGGGAGTATGGCTGAGCCACTTTCCCCGAAAGCAATATAAAAAAATTAATAATGGAATAAAAGGTGATCAAAATAGTTAAAAAAATAAACTACAGCTCGCCCCGCAAAAAATAAACCCTCACACTACTCAATCGACGGAAAAATGATAACGTTTATGGCTCTCAGAATATGGCGACACAAAACAAATTTTATTTTTAACAATTTTATTTTTCCTTGTAAAATTAGTAAAACATAAAAAAATATATACATTTGGTATCGCCGTAATCGTATTGACCTGCAGAATAAAGTTAACAAGTCATTTTTACCACGCAGTCAACGCTGTAAAAACGAAACCACCCTTCCATAAAATGGAGGAATCCGTTTTTCTTCATTTTACCCAACAAAGAATTTTTTTCCCAGTTTCTTATTATATTATTTGGTACAATAAATGGTTCCATGAAAAACTACAACTCGACCTGCAAAAAACAAGAACTTACACGTCTATATTGACTGAAAAATAAAAAAGATATGGCTTTCAGAAAGGTGGGGAAGAAAAAGCGAGAGTGAAAATGGCTGTGGCAGGAAGGGTTTTACCCCTTCCCGACATCCAACGTATATATACGGCGCTGTCGGGCAGGACTTCCCGCAAAGCGCAGTACCAATACATTGCAGTGATAGTGCAGGCTCAGGAGCTGAGCCCGCACCATCACTGCCGGGTGACAGCTGTATGTTACAGCTGGCACCCTGAGGTATCGGCCAGGAAAGGAGCTAGCAACCGATCCGGCCGACTAACCCCTCAGATGCTGCGTTCAATAGAGATCGCAGGATGTGAGGAGTTTTTAGCCACTGGCCCCCCAGCAAAGTGATCGCTGGGTTGCCGGTGGCTGCAAAGGCTATCGGAGGCCCAATACTTACCTCCCGGTCTGCCAGCAACGGACACCTCCTATGCCCCGCTCGGCAGCGGGGCCTAAAAGGCATCCGGTATCATCGGCAAGATGGCGCCGGCTCAGCTTCTAGCTCAGAAGCTGAGCCGGCGTCCTAAGCAGTGGGTTCCGCTGTGTATTACAGCGGACACACCGATGTATCGGCAGGAACCGCAGCTAGCTCCGATTCCTGCCATTAACCCCTTCGATGCAGCGATCCAATGCGATCGCTGCATCAAAGTGGTTTGTAGAAAATCGGCAGCCTGCCATGCGGTGGCAAGGCTGCCAACTGCTACTATGGCAACAGGTGGCCTAACAATGGCCTCCTGTCTGCCATTACGGAAGCCGATTAGGCCCCGACCGGAGCCTGACCGGCTTGCTGTCAGTGAATAACTGACAGTTAGGGTATGTGCACACACACTAATTACGTCCGTAATTGACGGACGTATTTCGGCCGCAAGTACCGGACCGAACACAGTGCAGGGAGCTGGGCTCCTAGCATCATAGTTATATACGATGCTAGGAGTCCCTGCCTCTCTGCAGGACAACTGTCCCGTACTGTAATCATGTTTTCAGTACGGGACTTTCAGTACGGGACAGTAGTTCCACAGAGAGGCAGGGACTCCTAGCATCGTACATAAGTATGATGCTAGGAGCCCGGCTCCCTGCACTGTGTTCGGTCCACTACTTGCGGCCGAAATACGTCCGTCAATTACGGCCGTAATTAGTGTGTGTGCACATACCCTTATAATACATTGCACTACATAGGTAGTGCAATGTGTTAGATCATAAATCAAACAGTTGGACCTTCAAGTCCCCTAGTGGGACTAAAGAAAAGTGTAAAAAAAGTAAAAATAAAAGTTGTAAAAAATAAAATAAAAGTTTCAAATAATAACATTAAAACACGATCGGCCTTTTTCCCTTATCAAGTAATATATTATTGAAAAAATAATAATAAAACCATACATATTTGGTATCACTGCATCCGTAACGACATGGACTATAAAAATATTATGTTATGTGTCCCTCGCAGTGAACGCCGTAAATAACAACTTTCAAAAATTTAAATAAAAAGTGATCAAAAAGTCTCATGTATCCAAAAATCGTGCCTATTAAAACTATAGCTCGTCCCGCAAAAAACAAGCCCTCATACAGCTCTGTCGACTAAAAAATTAAAAAGTTATGGTTCTCACAACATGGCGACAGAAAAAGTCCATTCTTTTTACAAAAGTAATTTTATTGTGCAAAAAGTTGTAAAACATAAAAAAGTGCTATAAATTAGGTATCGCCGGAATCGTACTGACCCTCAGAATGAAGGTAACTTGTAATTTATAACGCATGGTGAACGCTGTATAAAAAAAACTAATTAGCAGAATTGCTGTTTTTTTATTACATTGTCTCCGAAAAAAATAAATAACAAGTGATCAAAAAGTCGCATGTACCCCAAAATGGTATCAATAATAACTACAGCTCGTCCCGCAAAAAAGCAGCCCTCATACCACTATGTCTATGAAAAATAAAATTAGTTAAGGCTCCAATAAGTCTGGAAAGAAAAATATGCAGTTGTGCCGACCCGAGGGGAACATTTCTTCTGCTTTCAAGTGGCGATAGTTTTAAGGCCCTAAAATTAGGGAACCAGGAAGGCGAGGACTCAAATATATCTGCTGGAAGCGAGGGTGCCCGTATTATACCAGGACAACACTTCCCAGCAAAATTCCTCAAACTGCAAAGGTGCGGCGTGTGGACCAAATGGAAGATAAGTAAGGACACCTATTTATGGATTATTTTTATTGTTTACCCCATTATTATACCACCTGACTATCCCCCTAATATACTCTGCCCAGCTTACATATGTGCCCAAATTATAAAACTGAAATACCAGTAATACTCCAAACAATACTACTACCAAGCAAAATCCACGCTCCAAAAGCTAAATGGCGCTCCTTCCATTCTGAGCCATACAGCGTGCCCAAACAGCAGTTTACTTCCACATCGCCATACCTGGGAGAACCTTTTTAATTTTTGGGGTGTGTCTCCAGTGGCATAAGATGGGCACAACCTATTTCCCACTGAAATGTCACATCTAGGAAAAAATTTAAATTTTTACTTTGCATCATCCGCAGCTCAATTCTTTATGGAAAAGAACTGTGGGGTAAAAATGCTCACTACACCCCTTAATAAATGGGTTCACTTCTCAGCGATTTTCTTTTATTATTTTACATCAGAGCCTCTGCAATCGTGAACCAATACTGTGTAAGTTGCCAAATTAGGCCTCAATTTCGCATGGTACTCTTTCACTCCTGAGCCTGGTCGAATGTCCAAGCAAAAGATTAGGGCTACATGTAGGGTGTTTCTAAAACCGGGAAACACAGCATAATAATTAGAGAGCTGTCTTGTTATGGTGGCACAAGCTGGGCACCACATATTGGCATATCTATGGAAAAATTGACATTTTCACTGTGCAACATCGAGTGCACACTAATATCTGCAAAACACCTGCGGGGTTAAAATCCTCGCTACACCCCTAGGTGAATACCTTGAGGGGTGTAGTTTCCAAAATGGGGTCACTTGTGGGGGGTTTCCACTGTTTTGATCCCACAGGGGCTTTTCAAATGCGACATAGTGCCCAGAAACCAATCCTACAAAATCTGCACTCCAAAAGCCAAATGGCGCTGCTTCCCTTCTGAGCCCTACAGCAGTCTATGACCACATATCTGGTATTGCCCTACTCAGGAGAAATTGGTTCACAAACGTTGTTGTCCCTTTTTTAATTATTTATTGAGAAAATGTTGTTGTTTTTTTAGCAAAAGCTATGTCTTATTGATGAAAAAGGATTTTGTTTTTATTTTCACTGCTTAATTCTAATAAAATCTATAAACCCCTGTGGGGTCAAAATGCTCACTACACCCGTAGATGAATTCCTCAAGGGGTGCAGTTTCCAAAATGGGGTCACTTGTGCGAGGTTTCCACTGTTTTGTCCCTTCGGGGGCTTTGCAAATGCGACATTGCCTCCGCAAACCATTCGCTAAACCTACATTTTCTTTGATAGAATGTAGATTTTAATTTTCACGGCCTACTTCCTATCATTTCTGCAATAAACCTGTGCGGTCAAAATGCTCACTATACCCCTAGATAATTTCCTTGAGGTGTCTAGTTTCCCAAATGGGGTCACTTTTGGGGGATTTCCACTGTTTTGGCACCGCAAGAGCGCTTCAAACCTGACATGGTGCCTAAAATATTTTCTAATAAAAAGGAGGCCCCTAGATCCACTAGGTACTCCTTTGCTTCTGAGGTCGGTGCTTCAGTCCATTAGCACACTAGGGCCACATGTGGGATATTTTCTAAAAACTGCAGACTCTGGGCAATAAATATTGAGTTGCATTTCTCTGGTAAAACCTTCTGTGTTACCCAAAAAAAAAAAAAAATGGATTAAAAATGAATTTCTTCAACAAAAAAAAGGAAATTTGTAAGTTTCACCTTCTACTTTTCTTTAATTCCTGTGAAACGTCTAAAAGGTTAAGAAACTTTCTAAATGCTGTTTTGAATACTTTGAGGGGTGACGTTTTTAAAATGGGGTGACTTATTCGGGGTTTCTAATATATAAAGCCCTCAAAGCCACTTCACAACTAAACTGCCCCCTATAAAAATAGCCTTTTGAAATTTTCTTGAAAATGAGAAATTGCAGCTAAAGTTCTAAGCCTTGTAACGTCCTAGAAAAATAAAACGATATTAAAAAAAAGATGCCGATCTAAACTAGAGATATGGGGGATGTTAATTAGCAACAATTTTGTGTGGTATAACTGCCTGTCTTACAAGCAGATACATTTACATTTAAAAAATGCAAATTTTTGCATATTTTACTAAATTTTGGTGTTTTTCACAATTAAATACTGAATGTATCGAGCTAAGTCCAATGTGTCACGAGAAAACAATCTCAGAATCGCTTGGATAGGTAAAAGCATTCTGAAGTTAATACCACATAAAGTGAAACATGTCAGACTTTAAAAATGAGGCTCTCTCAGGAAGGTTAAAAGTGGCCAAAGCGGGAAGGGGTTAAGGAGGGCATACCAACTCTCCTGACTTGTCTGTTTTAGTAAATGCTTGTATTCCCCATGAAATAACAATTCTGAAACCTCTTTCCTTAGAATTCTGCATTGTGCCGCTTGTCTGTTATTCTTTAGGGTATGTTCACACGAGGGCGTCCGTAACGGCTGAAATTACGGGGATGTTTCCGCCTGAAAACATCCCCGTAATTTCAGACATAACGGCATGTGCAGGCGCTTGAACGCCGCGTCCAATACGGACGTAATTGGCGCTGCTATTCATTGGAGTCAATGAATAACGGCTCCAATTACGGCCAAAGAAGTGACCGGTCACTTCTTTGACGCGGGCGTCCATTTACGCGCCGTCATTTGACAGCGGCGCGTAAATATACGCCTCGTGTGAACAGACAAACGTCAGCCCATTGCTTTTAATGGGCAGATGTTTGTCAACGCTATCGAGGCGCTATTTTCAGACGTAATTCGGGGCAAAAACGCCCCAATTACGTCCGTAATTAGTGCGTGTGAACATACCCTTAGGGAAATCTAAAAATAAATGGACAACTAATTTCCCTTGTCAGTGGGAGCATCCTCACTCCGTACAATGCTGTCAGTGATGCATCCTATTGACAAGGGGAATGGAAAAACTCAGTTGTCAAATTATTGATATATTTCCAGGAGGAACTCTAGAGGCCCTTTTCATGGGACGAAGATCGCCTGAGTGTTCATTTGTACGAATGTTTGTTCTTGATCATTGCCCAGTGTAAACATTCCCAGTGATCAAACGATAAACGATAAAATGAGAGGGTAAAAATATAACTGAACAAACGATCGTTGACACATGAAAATGAAAGCAAACAAGCGACAATCGATTTCCTATATCATCGATTTTTGATCATCATTTTGATTTTTTAACTGTAATGCACTGGCATATATTTATATGCCAGTACATTAGCCTGTGTACTGATTCTACACAGGCACTTGTTAGGGCATACACGGTTGTCACACTGGACGAGAATACTCATCCTAATGTGCGAAGTACCTGCCGCTCAGGACGAGTATTCTCGTCCTGTGTCGGCAAGTAGTTAAAGAAGACCTGCCACCTCTCCTGACATGTCTGTTTTTGTAAATAATTTTGTTCTACTTGAAATAACAATTCTGGAACATATTTTCTTAGAACTGTACATTGTGCTGCTCACCTTTTATTTATAAATAAATTGACAACTGAGTGTTACCAGTTGGGGATGTGTCCTTACACAGACTCTTGATGTCCAATTAGTGCTGACAGAGTGAGATTGTGTAGGGACACCCCTTTTACAAGGGGAATAGTAACGCCTGGTTGTCAATTCATCAATACGTTTCTTGGAGGAATAACAGACGAACGGCACAACGCAGAGTTAGGCTATATTCACACGACAGTTAAAAACGGCCGGTGACATTAAATACGGCCGTTTTCAGAACAATGACCTTCCTGACAGAGCCTCGTTTTTCAAATTTGACATGTTTCAGTTTATGTGGAAATCACTTCAGAATGCTTTAACCTATCCAAGCGATTCTGAGATTGTTTTCTCGTGACACATTGGACTTTATGTTACTGGCAAAATTTGCTCGATACATTCAGTATTTAAATGTGAAAAACACCACAATTTAGAGAAAATTTGCAAAAATTAGCATTTTTCTCGATTTAAGTGTATGTTTGTAGGACAGGCAGTTATACCACACAAAATAGTCGCTAATTAACATCCCCCACATGTCTACATTAGATTTACATCGTTTTTTGAACATCCTTTTTCTAGCATGTTACAAGGCTTAGAACTTTAGCAGCAATTTCTCACATTTTCAAGAAAATTTCAAAAGGCTATTTTTACAGGGGCCTGTTCAGTTGTGAAGTGGATTTTAGGGCCTTAAATATTAGAAACCTCCAAAAAGTCACCCCATTTTAAAAATTTCAACCCTCAAAGTATTCAAAACAGCATTTCGAAAGTTTCTTAACCCTTTAGACGTTTCACAGGAATTAAACCAATGTACAGGTGAAATTTACAAATTTCACTTTTTGTTGTTGCAGAAATTCATTTTTAATAAAAATTTTTGTAACACAAAGTTTTACCAGAGAAACGCAACTCAATATTTATTGCCCAGGTTCTGCAGTTTTAGGAAATATCCCACATGTGGCCCTAATGTGCTAATGAACTGAAGCACCGGCCTCAGAAGCAAAGGAGCTTCTAGTGGATTGTGGGCACCATGTCGGGTTTGAAGGACTCTTTAGCAGGAATGGTTTTAAGAGGCCATGTCGCATTTGAAGCTCCTAGTGTTGAGGTATACAAACAATGCTAGTGTTCCCAATGCTAAAAAATTCCTATTCACAATACTCATCATCAGGGGTCTGTAGCTTGGTCACTCTGGCCGGGACGCCAGCGATATTTCGTTCAGCAGCAGGTATTCTGCTGTACTCCACTCATGCCGCTGACATCTATGCGAGCATGCTTCCGTGGAGTACAGCAGAATACCTGCTGCTGAACTAAATATCGCTGGCATCCCGGCCAGAGTGACCAAGCTACAGACCCCTGATGATGAGTATTGAAACGCGTAGGGTCAGTTGTGAATAGGAATTTTTTAGCATTGGGAACACTAGCATTGTTTGTATACCTCAACACTAGGAGCTTCCGGTGCGGTTATCACGGACTCTAGTGTGAATTAGGGTCAAGACTATTGTTATGCCCATTTTTCAAATGCTGATTCCGTATTGATATTCTTGTTGAACACTGAGCTATAGTAGGTTCACTATTGAATTAGAACTCAGAGTTTATTATTTAATACGTTTTTATACACACGGTGGGGCTTTTTCACAGTGGTGATTGTACCCCTGTTTTTAGAGAGTTATAAATAAATGTTATATTTTACTCATATATCACACCAGTGAATCCTTTAACCCCTTCCTCCTGCTGGCATTCTGGGCCCTAATGTCCAAGCCATTTTTTAGATTTTTCCATTGTCACATTCGAAGAGCTGTAACTTTTTTATTTTTGCGTCGGCATAGCTGTATAAGGTCTTGTTTTTTGCGGGACGACTTGCAGTTTTTATTGGTACCATTTGAGAGTAGATGCGACTTTTTGATCACTTTCTATCACATTTTTTTTAAGTCAGGATTAACAGAAAACAGCAATTTTTCCATTGTTTTTTATTTTATTTTTTACGGCGTTCACAGTGCGGGTTAAATAATGTAACAGCTTTATAGTCGGGGTCGTTACGGACGCGGCGATATCAAATATGTGTAACTTTTTTGCTTTATTGTAGTTTTTTTTAATAGTAAAGCATTTTGTAAGGGGAAAAGCTGGGTTTTTCATTTTTTTTTTTTCACTTTTTTTTAAAATTAACTTTATTAAACTTTTTTTACTTTTTTACTAGTCCCACTAGGGGACTTCACTATCCTCCGATCGCTATTATAATACACTGCAATACTTTTGTATTGCAGTGTATTACTGCCTGTCCGTTTAAAACGGACAGGCATCTGCTAGGTCATGCCTGCGGCATGATCTAGCAGGCATTCTCTGCAGGCAGACCTGGGGG
Organism: Rhinoderma darwinii; assembly: GCF_050947455.1. Classification (NCBI taxonomy): domain Eukaryota; kingdom Metazoa; phylum Chordata; class Amphibia; order Anura; family Rhinodermatidae; genus Rhinoderma; species Rhinoderma darwinii. Next base: position 295,154,536 of record NC_134690.1, on the reverse strand, counting down.
TCTTTATTAGACCCCCGGCTGCCATAGAAGACACAGACACTCGGCGATTTTATCGCCGGGTGTCAGTGAGATGAGAGGGAGCTCCCTCCCTCTCTCCAAAACCATTCAGATGCGGTGCTCGCTATTGTGCACCGCATCTGAAGGGTTAAACAGGTGAGATCGATACTAATATCGATCTCACCCGGCAGAGCAGGGACGCCCCCAGCCCTCAGCTGCTTCTGGCAGCTGAGAGCAGGGAGATTTCACGGCTCCCTGCTCTGTTTACTTTATTCTACAGCAGCGACGTAGTTTGGCGGCGCTCTAGAATAAAGCCCACTAATGACCGCCGTAAAAAGACGTATCGGCGGTCATTAAGGGGTTAAAATTGTTATGTTGTGGGAGCACAATTGAATATATCTTTGAAATACAGTGAATTCATGTCGCATTTGCAAAGCCCTTGAGGGACCAAAACAGTGGAAACTCCCCACAAGTGACCCCATTTTGGAAATTATCTAGTGGTATAGTTAGCATTTTGACATGCAGGTTTTTTGCAGAAATTATTGGAAGTAGGCCGTGAAAATGAAAATCAACATTCTTTCAAAGAAAGTGAAGGTTCAGCAAATTTTTTCTCATTTCCACAAGGACTAAAGGAGAAAAAGCACCGCAAAATTTGTAAAGCAATTTCTCCCAAGTAAAGCAATACCCCATATGTGGTAATAAACTGCTGTTTGGATACACGGCTGGGCTTAGGAGGGAAAGAGCGCCATTTGGCTTTTGGAGCTCAAATTTAGCAGGAATGGTTTGTGGCGGCTATGTCGCATTTGCAAAGCACCTGAGGGACCAAAACCATGAAAACGCCCAAAAATTTACTACATTTAGGAAACTACACCCCTTGATGAATTCATATATGGGTGTAGTGATCATTTTGACCCCACAGGTGTTTCATAGAATTTATTAGAATTGGGCAGTGAAAATAAAAACATTCCTTTTTCTTCAAGAAGATATATCTTTAGCTCAAAATTTTCATTTTCTCAACAAATAAAGGAAAAAAAAAGAACCCCAACATTTGTAAAGCAACTTCTCTGGAGTACGGCAATTCCCCACATATGGTCATAAACTGCTGTTTGGGCACATGGCAAGGATCAGAAGAGTAAGAGCGGCATTTGTCTTTTGGAGCACAGATTTTGCTGGATTGGTTTCTTAACACCATGTCGCATTTGCAAGTGGAATCTACCCAAAAGGAACTCCATTTGTGATACTACACCCCTTGAGGAATTAATCTAGGGGTGTAGTGAGTATTTTGACCCCACAGGTATTCCATAGATTTTATTTGAATTGGGCAGTGAAAATAAAAATTACACTTTTTTTCCAATAAGACATAGCTTTAGCGCAAAATTGTTAATTTTCTCAAAAAATAATGCAGAAAAAGAACCCCAACATTTTTTAAGCAATTTCTCCCGAGTACGGCAATACCCCATATGTGGTAATAAACTTTGGGCACACGGCAGGGCTCAGAAGTGAAGGAGAGCCATTTGGCTTTCGGAGTACAGATTTTGGTTTCTGGTCGCTATGTCACATTTGCAAAACCCCTGTGGGACCAAAACAGTGGAAACCCCCCAAAAGTGACCCCATTTTGGAAACGACACCCCTCAAGGTATTCACCTAGGGGTGTAGTGAGCATGTTAACCCCGCAGGTGTTTTGCATAAATTAGTGTGCACTCGATATTGCAGAGTGAAAATGGGATTTTTCCATAGATATGCCAATATGTGGTGCCCAGCTTGTGCCACCATAACAAGACAGCTGTCTAATTATTATGCTGTGTTTCCCGGTTTTAGAATCCGCCTATATGGGGCCCTAATCTTTTGCCTGAACATTTGACAGGGCTCAGGAGTGAGAGAGTACTATGCGAAATTGAGGCCTAATTTTGCGATTTACACAGAATTGGTTCACAATTGCAGAGGCTCTGATGGGAAATAATAAAAGAAACCCCTGAGAAGTGACCCCATTTTGGAAACTACACCCCTCAAGGCATTTATTAAGGGGTGTAGTAAGCATTTTCACCCCACAGGTCTTTTCCATAAATGAATGCGCTGCGGATGGTGCAAAGTAAAAATTAAATTTTTTCCCCAGATATGCCAATTCAGTGGCAAGTATGTCGATCCCAGCTTATGCCACTGTAGACACACACACACACCCCAGAAATTGTTAAAAGGGTTCTCCCGGGTGTGGCGATGTCATATATGTGGAAGTAAACTGCTGTTTGGACACACTGTAGGGCTCAGATGGGTGGGAGTGCCATTTTGGCTTTTGAAGCGTAGATTTTGCTTGGTAGTAGTTTTGTTTGAGTATTGCTGGTGTTTCCGTTTATAATGTGGGGCATATGTAAGCTGGGCAGAGTATATCAGGGGCATAGTCAGGTGGTATAATAATGGGGTAAACAATAAAATAATCCATAGATGTGTATTACGCTTTTGAAGCAATCCTTTCTGCACAGGCTGGCGTCGCACTGATAAATGGTGTCTTTACTTATCCCCATTTTGGTCCACACTCCGCACCTTTGCAGTTTGGGGAATTTTGCTAGGAAGTGTTGTCCTGGTATAATACGGACGCCCTCACTTCTAGCAGATATGTTTGGGCCCTCCCCTTCCTGGTTCCCTAATTTTAGGGCCCCGATAAATCGCCTCTTGAAACAGACTAAATGTTCCCCTCTGATCTGCACTGCTGCATATTTTTCTTTCCTGACTTATTGGAGCCTTAACTCATTTTATTTTTTCATAGACGTAGTGGTATAAGGGCTGTTTTTTTTAAAGTGACGAGCTGTAGTTATTATTGGTACTATTTTGGGGTACATGCAACTGTATGATCACGGTTAATCCAATTTTTTGAGAGGCAAGGTGAACAAAAAAACAGCAATTCTGGCATAGTTTTTTTTAATGTTTTTTTTTTAATGCAGCTTTCACCATGCGTCATAAATTACATGTTAACTTTATTCTGCAGGTCAGTACGATTCCGGCGATACCAAATTTATAGCACTTTTTTATGTTTTACAACTTTTTGCACAATAAAATTACTTTTGTAAAAAGAATGTATTTTTTCTGGCGCCATGTTGTGAGAACCATAGTTTTTTAATTTTTTCGTCGACGGAGCTGTATGACGGATTATTTTTTGCGGGATGAGCTATAATTTTAATAGGCACCATTTTTGGATACATGAGACTTTTTGATCACTTTTTATTTAAATTTTTGTAGGACAAAGTGACCAAAAACCAAAAGTTTTTTTTTACGCCGTTCACCGTGTGGAATAAGTAACATAATATTTTTATAGTTTGGGCCGTTACGGTTGCGGCGATACCAAATATGTATGGTTTATTTAATTTTTTTCAATAATAAAGGACTTGATAAGGGAAAAAGGGCAATTGTGTTTTATTTTATTACTTAAAACTTTTATTATATATTTTTACAACTTTTTTTCACTTTTTTTTTACACTTTACTTTAGTCCCACTAGGGGACTTGAAGGTCCAACTGTCAGATTTGTTTTTTCTAATACATTGCACTACCTACATAGTGCAATGTATTAGATCTGTCAGTCATTCACTGACAGCAAGCCGATTAGGCTTCGCCTCTGGGCGGGGCCTAATCGGCTTCCGTAATGGCAAACAGGAGACCATTGTTAAGTCTCCTGGAGTCATAATAGCAGTCGGCAGTCGTGTGATTGCAGGGCACAGCTGGCGATCTGCTAGCAACCACAAAGATGCAGCGATCGCATCCGATCTCTGCATCTGAGGGGTTAATGGCAGGGATCGGAGCTAGCTCCGGTTCCTGCTGTTACAGGTGGATGTCAGCTGTAACATACAGCTGATATCCACCGCTGATGACGCCGGCTCATCTCCTGAGCCGGCACCATCTTGCCGGAGGCTACAGAAGAATTTCACACCCCACCTCCGGTCAGGAGATGGAAGTTTTCCGTGCTTTGCACACCGGGAGGCCAGTATTAGGCCCCCGGTTGCCATTGCAGCCACCGACACCCCCGGTGATTTCATTGCTGGGGTGTCGATGAGCTGCAAACACCTTAAATGCAGCAATCGCTTTTGACGGCTGCATTTAAGGGGTTAATGGCGGGGATCGAAGCTTACTTCGGTCCCAGCCGTTACAGCAGGATGTCAGCTGTCAGATACAGACATCCGGGGATGATGGCACCGACTCAGCTTCTGAGCCGGTGCCATGCATTTGTCGTAAGTATACGACATTTTGCGGGAAGCACTGGCTTTCCATGACGTATACTTACGACATATGTCGGGAAGGCGTTCAAAACGGACAGACGGACTTGAAATGGATGAAAATTTGGAAGCACACTGATGCAAAATGGCCATGAAAAACTGACAGTTGATCAGTTTTTAATGGCCAGTTTTTTTTTTCACTGTCGTGTGAATGTAGCCTTATAAGAAAAGATGCTCCAGAATAGTTATTTCTAGGGGAATGCAAGTATTTACTAGAACAAACATGTCAACAAAGGCGACAGGTCCTTTTTGAAGCCCTGTTCACATCGTGTTTGTGATGTATGTTTAGCGTGTATGTCAGGAAAGCTCTAGGCGAACATGCTAAATGTGTCCATAGGGTTATATTACCCCTATGGAGGCCAAAAATAGTACTCTTTTGGCCTTTATCGGGCCGGTAAAAAAAAAAAAAAAAGGTGTGGAATACCGTAGTACATTTGTCGCTACTTTTCCCTCCCCATTGAATTTAATGGGTAAAACCGCATCAAAAAAGCAGCGAATATAATTGACATGCTGCGTATTAAAAAAAAAAAAAAAGATCTCACTTCAGGTCAGTTTCTGAGCAGTCATAGTTCCGTTCATAGTTTACGTAGCGTTTGGATGACATTTGTTTAAATCTCATCCACTTTGCTCCTACTGTATTATGCTGTGGATTTTCCGCAATTTAATCCGTTGCGGAAAATCCACAGGTTTTTATGCTACGTGTGAATTTACACATACGATGAGGAGGTGAGCAGTTGCTTATCTAATCACCCTCTACACCTAATCAGGCTATTTGTTAGCTCTCACCTAAAAATGTCATTTAGAGATCTTTAGTCTTTGCTGTTCTGACAATTTTGTGAATACGGTTTGAAATCTGCACATCTTGAACTCTTATATTAACAGGTTCCCGACCGCTGGCCGTAAATATACGGCCAGCGGTCAGGGTCTCTAAAGTCCGCCGTATAGACTATTTACGGCGGCACTTCAGAGACTGTGCACGCGCGATCGCGTGCACACAGCTCTGTGCCCTGGCTGTTGCTAACAGCCATGGGCACTGGGCAGAATGTCAGGGGTCAATCTTTTGGCCCCTGAACATGTGATCGCTGTGACAACCAATCACAGCGATCACATGCATTTCTGCATAGAAAACAGCTCTGGGCACTGGGCAGAGTATCAGGGACCAATCTGATGGTCCCTGAACATGTGGTCGCTGTGAAAACCTATCACAGCGACCACATTTGTTTTATTTTGACTTTTCTGGCAGTAAATCTCCTGCCTCTTTTCTTCTCCTCAAACATTGTTTCAGTTTGAGGAGAAGAAGAGACTCGGGAGAATTGCTGCCAGAAGATTACAGTTACAGTTACAAAAAAATACAGTTACACTCTAAAACATTCTCTGTATAGATAGATTTCTATCTATCTATACAATCTATCTATCCATCTATCTTTTTTTCTATATATCTACCTTTCTATCTTTTATTCTATTAGAGTAGGCAGGTAGGGAGTATATAATTATATATATATATCCACATATATATAATATATATATAGCAATAGCGGTTTATTTTTTTGTTAGCGGTAGTGTAGATATATATAGCAGTTAGTTTGTGTGTTTTATATAAAAAAAACAAAAAAAAAACAACAATTTGTTTAGTTAGTGTTAGTGTTAGTTACGTTATGGCGAGGAAGTTGTTTAGCGCCGAGGAGGCATACGCCATGCTGTGGTCTGAGTCGGAGACCGCATCATTGATGGCGTCCGAGATGGAACCTGTTTTAGGTAGTGACGATGACAGCGTCACTTCAGGTTCATCTTCAGGGGACGTTGTCCCTGATGCAGTTGAAACTGCAGAACTTGAAAGCGCAGGGCCAAGTAGCGCTGTAGCACGGGACAGCCTGGTCCCTTCAGTCCAGGCTCTTGTATGGGCACCTGCCCCATCTTTTGGGCCTAGAATCCACGGATTTACTGCCACTCCTGGCATAACCGTGGACAATACAAATTTTGTCCAAATGGATTACTTCCATTTATTTATAACGGACGACATCCTAAATCAGATTGTCCACGAAACAAATTTATATGCCACTCAATATATAAGGCAGAAACCTTCATCCACCCATGCCAGAGATTGGACGCCCACCAATTTGCTGGAATTAAAAAAAAATTTGGGGCTCACCCTAAATATGGGTATTGTCAAAAAGCCCTCCATTAGGTCTTACTGGTCAACAAGACCCGCCCAAGCCACCCCAGTATATTCTGCAGTAATGCCCAGGTCTCGTTATGAGACAATAATGAGGTTCCTCCACTTCAATGACAACGCACAGGCCCCCCCAAGTACCGATGCAAACCGGGATCGGTTGTTCAAAATAAGACCGCTAATAAATTCCCTGAATAATTTATTTCTGCAACTTTACACCCCTGAGCAGAATGTAAGTGTGGACGAATCCCTCCTCAACTTCCATGGCAGACTTAGCTTTCGCCAATATCTACCTTCCAAAAGGGCAAGATATGGCGTTAAGCTCTACAAATTGTGTGAAAGCGGGTCAGGATATACCACCGCCTTCAGAATTTATGAAGGGCGGGACCGCACAATAAATGTTCCTGGATGCCCCCCTGATCTTTCCACCAGCAGTAAGATCGTGTGGGAGATAATGCAGCCTCTGCTTCACAAGGGGTACCACCTTTACTGTGATAATTTTTATTCGAGTGTGCCCCTGTTTAGGCATTTGCATGCTGCAAGGACTGGGGCATGTGGTACCATGCGCAAAAACAGAATTGGTTTTCCACAGCAATTAGTGGGGAAGCGCATGGTAAAGGGGGACTCCTGTGCTTATGCATCTGAGGAATTGCTGGCGGTCAAGTTCAGGGATCGCAAAGACGTGTATGTGCTAAGCACGATTCATACCGCAGGAACAGTGGCAGTGAGGGAAAGAGGGGCAACATCGGACAAGCACAAACCAGTGAGCGTGTCCGAATATAACAAGTACATGGGGGGGGGTGGATTTAAGCGACCAGGTTTTACAGCCCTATTTAGTGAAGCGAAAAACAAAAACCTGGTACAAAAAAGTGGCCATTTATTTGTTACAGGTGGCCATCCACAACTCATTTGTGCTCTACAAAAAAAACAGAGGCAGAGACACATACCTGGATTTCCAGGAAAAAATTATTGAAGGCCTCATTTTTGATGTTCAGGACACCCGAGAATGCCCCCAGTCTGAGGATGTCACGCGACTGACTGAAAGACACTTCATCAGTCGGATTCCCCCAACACCAACCAGAAGCAACCCTCAGAAAAAGTGCCGCGTCTGCAGAAAAGACGGGCACCGCAAAGATTCCCGATATTTCTGTCCCTCATGTCCCTCACAACCAGGCCTGTGCATTGAGCCATGTTTTAAAAAATACCACACTGTTCTGAATTATTAGATTTTAGTTAATTCGTTGAAAATATATTTGCCCTACATTACGTTTTTATTTTTCCCCTGATTTTACTCCAAGGGTGAGGGAGGGAATGGGTGGGGGGTGGATGTCATGTTTGCATATTCTCTAAAGTTCATCTGCTGGATAGCTCCATTTGCATAAACCTGCAATTTCTTATTTTAGAAAACCCCAAAAAATTAATTCCCATTATACCCCTAGATGAATATTTTGGGATTTCTGCTTCAAGAGCAGATATTTTGGAAGTGTTATAGAAACTCTGTTGAGTTTTGTAAAACCAGCTTTGAAAAAAAGCGATATGTGAAATAATCTTCTTCTATCCTCCGCCCTCCTACATCTCTATGTGATAAATAAGACACACATATTTGGTATCCCCATGCTCAGGAGCAGTGGCAGAATGTGAAAGGAGATGAATTTTGGCCGTGGTCTATACCGTGTGTGAAAAATGCTGGTATAAACTGACGCATTTGCTAAAAAATTGCTAATTTTATTTTGATCCATCTTATTCAAGAAACTTTCAGAAGAAAACTGGACTGTCTAAAAATATGATAAACCCCTTGAAGAAAACCTTGTGGGGTCTACTTGCGTGAATGAAGTAATTTATGGGGTGATTCTAATCTTTCAGCAGCATTAGGCCCCCCAGAAAACAGTATGCGGCTATAAAATCAAGTGCAGAATTCCTGGACCGAAAAGGCCAAAAAGCCTCCTTTTATGCCAAGCCCTGGCACATGCCCGTGAATAAAGCACACATATTTGGTATCCCCATGCACAGGAGAAGTGGAAGAATGTGAAATGCGATGAATTTTGTCCGTGGTCCATTTTGTGTGTGAAAAATGCTGGCATAAACTGACGCATTTGTTAAAAAAAAAGGTAATTTTATTTTGTTCCATCTTATTCAAGAAACTTTCAGAAGAAAACTGGACTGTCTAAAAATATGATAAACCCCTTGAAGGAAACCTTGTGGGGTCTACTTGTGTGAATGAAGTCATTTATGGGGTGATTCTAATGTTTCAGCAGCATTACGCCCCCCAGAAAACAGTATGCGGCTATAAAATCAAATGCAAAATTCCTGGACCGAAAAGGCCGAAAAGCCTCCTTTTATGCCAAGCCCTGGCACATGCCCGCACAGTGAATAAGGCACACATATTTGGTATCCCCATGCACGGGAGAAGTGGAAGAATGTGAAAGGAGATTAATTTTGTCCGTGGTCCATACCGTGTGTGAAAAATGCTAGCATAAACTGGCGCAATTGCTAAATTCTTGCATTTTTTTCCAATTTTGCCCACTTTAGAGAAAAAAATAAAAATGATATATACTGACAAATGCCACTAAAACAAAGCCCTATCTGTCCTTTAAAAAGAGTGTAAAATTCAAAGATGAACTTTATTCACCTACAGAGTTATAGTCATCTAAAGAAGCGCATAGCAAAATTGTGAAATTTGCTCTGGTCATTTAGCTGTAAAACAGCCTAGTCCTTAACCGGTTAAGGAGGTGTTGTTTGTCTCCGGCCTCTGGTCAGATTTTTAACCACAAACATGAATTTGTATGCATTATTTTTTTTTTAACAGTTTTAATGCAAATTTGTATGAGTGTAAAGTGCAGGGTGGGATTTTTAGAATGTGTCAGGTATCTTGTTTCAGAAAATATTTGAGTATGTCAGAAGTCTGAAAATTATACTGAAAACCCTGGCAACGAAGATTTTTGTTTTTTTTTAAGAACAATGTATATGTGAAAGGCTTCCATTTAAATGCACCTATTGGTTTAAAATGCGTGTTAAAAGGGTTAACCCATGAATCATTTTCATACCAAAATTTCATAAATACTGTTTGTTTGGTACTTACAGCAGAGGAAGCGTAATCTCGCGAGATCTCGCTGTAAATGACAGGTTACAGCGAGATTACACTTTGCTCTGCTGTAAGTACCAAACATACGTTAACGAAGTGCAGGGATTGTGAATAGACATCCTGTCCTGTCTGGAAGGCATGTCTAGTCACTGTCTAAACACTTCAGTAACGTTAATATGTCCGTATAAGACAGCACATAGTGAACAACCCAGTGTCACTATGTACTGACTAAATGAATTTAGAGAACTTAAGTGCATGATGCTGGTTGGTCACTGATTGGTCAGTGTCATACTCTGTACAACGCCCACTTGGTCTAAAGTAAAAACACGCCCACTTGGGCATTAAGAAACGAATTAGCATAAAGCTAAAATCGCTCCTAATGTGGTGAAAATAGATAGTTTTTCTAAATAAAAAGCACTGCTGTCACCTACATTATAGCGCCCATCTCCTTATGTAGGAGATAGGGCACTTATAATGTGGTGACAGAGCCTCTTTAACAATGCTAACATGCTGAGAAGATTCCCCACAGCTATTCTGACAGGTTATTACAGAGACTCTGCTCATTCCCTGACAAGCTGGGCAGAAAGCTATTTCTATTGGCTGATCTGCAGTAAACAGAGAATTATGCAGAGAACTGCCTGTGGGGAGAGAGACTGAGCATGCCTGTCCACCAACACTCTGCTTATTAGGTGGACATGTACATTGCTATACACTATGAACACCAGGTGGTGCCAAATTACGTAAGTATATGTAATAACGCTATACTGGATAATTTTTTAACAACATGTAAATGGAAAATATTGTTCATTGTTTATGATCTATACAATGAAGATAATAATAGATGTTTTTAGTACCTATCTCTGTACATTTGGTATTTTATATTCATATTCCTCCATCATTTTGATCTCTTTACAGACTTTTGTAAATGATGACCGGATTCCTGAGCAAACGTATGTTACCCTGAAGCTTGAAGATAAGCTGAGATTTGGTTATGATATCCTTTTTTTTTTTTTTGTGAACTGCTTTTCAGGTTTGACAAATGTTAAATTAAGTAAAAAAAAAAAAAGAAGTGCACACATTTCCAAATTATACTACAAATGAACCGTAAGCCCATCTGGCACTGGACCCGTGGGCTAACGTAAAGGGGTTGTCACACAAAAAATATATATCACCTCGCCGTAGGTGATAAATGCTTTTTGTGTGCCAATTCCTTTAAAGGGGTTGTTCTAGAGTTTATTAGAATAAACTAGTAGAAGGAAATGTTATAAAATAAAAAAAATTAAACAATACTCTGTAAAATTCCTAGCTGTTTTAGCGCCGATGCTCCGTTAAAATGGTTGTCTGACGACAGAAAATGTTCCTAAATGGTTAGGAAATGTAAAATGAAGACACTTACTAATATTCTTTTACTTTTAAAATTTGAAGGTAGTCCAGATTTCCCTACCATGTCAAGTCATGTGGTCCCGGATGTGGACCTTCTCCGCTTAAAGAGGCTCTGTCACCAGATTTTGCAACCCCTATCTCCTATTGCAGCAGATCGGCGCTGCAATTTAGATAAGAGTACTGTTTGTTTTTTGTTTTTTTTTTAAAGCGAGCATTTTTGGCCAAGTTATGACCATTTTTATATTTATGCAAATGAGGCTTTCTAAAGTACAACTGGGCGTGTTTAAAGTTAAAGTACAACTGGGCGTGTATTGTGTATGTACATCTGGGTGTGTTTACTTCTTTTACTAGCTGGGCGTTGTGAATAGAAGTTTATGATGCTGACGAATCGGCATCATCCACTTCTCTTCGTTAACACCCAGCTTCTGGCAGTGCATAGACACACAGCGTGTTCTTGAAAGATCACGCTGTGACGTCACTTTATGCCCCAGGTCCTGCATCGTGTCGGACGAGCGAGGACACATCGGCACCAGAGGCTACATTTGATTCTGCAGCAGCATCGGCGTTTGCAGGTAAGTCGATGTAGCTACTTACCTGCAAACGCTGATGCTGCTGCAGAATCAACTGTAGCCTCTGGTGCCGATGTGTCCTCGCTCGTCCGACACGATGCAGGACTTGGGGCAGGAAGTGACGTCACAGCGTGATCTCTCGAGAACACGCTGTGTGTCTGTGCACTGCCAGAAGCTGGGTGGTAACGAAGAGAAGTGGATGATGCTGATTCGTCAGCATCATACACTTCTATTCACAACGCCCAGCTAGTAAAAGAAGTAAACACACCCAGATGTACATACACAATACACGCCCAGTTGTACTTTAACTTTAAACACGCCCAGTTGTACTTTAGAAAGCCTCATTTGCATAAATATAAAAATGGTCATAACTTGGCCAAAAATGCTCGTTTTAAAAAAAAAAAACAAAAAACTTTATTCTTATCTACATTGCAGCGCCGATCTGCAGCAATAGGAGATAGGGGTTGCAAAATCTGGTGACAGAGCCTCTTTAACTTTGACGTGCCGACACAGACTCTGGATACAGGGAGCCCCCTTCCATTTTTTTTGTCGGTGAGGTGATGAAGGGGATTGCTGCTTGGCCCAGTTCATTAGCTAAGCCAGTCCCATCTCTCTCTGCTAATAGACAGTAGCTTTATGTTTAGTCTGCAAGTGTTCCTTCTCCTTCTGCTCTCCTCATTTTCTGTTATCTCACTTAGCTCCTTGCTGACAGTCAAGGGGGAAATCTGATTTTAGAGTGGGCCAAACACCGCAATAAAAATAAAGACGGCTCAGTTCTGACAGTCAAGGGGGAGAAGTAAGATAAAATAATAAGGAGAGGAGGAAGAAGGACAAACAAAATATGATTGCAGTACGGGACAGTATTATTGCGGGGAGGCAGGGACTCCCTGCATCATAGATGTCTGAATTCGGCCTAAGGCTGTGGCTAGACCTAGACTTTTGTTTTGTAGTGAGCGATAAATCACTGTCAATAGGAATGCATTAGACTAGGGCTATATACAGAGTATTTATCTCACTAAAAAAAATACTACTTCCCTCAAAGTGCAATACAGTTACTGCGTGTAACACACATGGCCACCTGCCGTCAGGATTTCTCACCTCCCGACAGCCGCAGCTATGGATCTGTGAGCACTAGCCCGCATCTCCTCCTCAGGAGACGCCAGCGCTCACCTACGCTTCATTCTGCTATTTCCCGTAGGGTGCGCGCGAACGCAAGTGCCTGGCCTTAAAGGGCCAACGCGCGCACATGAAGTAAATATGTAATTAGCCCAAACTCACCCTGGACTATAAGAAGGGCCCTGCCCCCTCCCTCATTATCTAAGCATTGTTGTGTTTACCCGTATTAGTCTTTGCAAATGGTCCCTTAGTGTTTTCCAGTTCCCAGGGTTCCCGTATCTGCTACCTTTATCCCGTGCCACCTTGTTCCTGTGCCATAGAGAGTTGGAGTCGTGTTGTGCCATATACTACGCCTTTTGTGTTACACCGCGCCTGGTGTCTGCCTGCTGCCAAGGTCCCATGCGAGCCTAACATCGCTACTGTCTGAACTACCACAGGTACCCTTATTCGAACTATAGACATTGACTTGGAATCCTGTTGGCCACCTACTATCCCTCTCCGGCGGTACGGCCCAGTGGGTCCACATACCCACAGCCACATAACCACAGATTGTGACACTGCGTAGCGCGAAGTGGTCACCGTGTCTAATGGCATTATGACAAAGTAAAGATAACTGCTGTCCCTGCAGCCCATCTCTACTAATTGCCCAGGGGTTGCCATTTTTGTCCTGGAGTTACGGGGCATAGTTAGATGGGGGTGATTGGTGCTGTCTAAGACCGCAACCGTCACCACCAACATCAGGTACCGTCTATTTAAAATTCATACCAATACCTGCCCAATAAGATGGCAAGGTATGGAATTTAATTGTACAAAATTTGTGAGAGTACCTCCGGGTATACACACAGGTTTAGGGTATACAAAGGGAAGGACTCCATGATTGAACCCCAACCTTCTGTGTTAGAAGCCTGATGAAGACCCAGGTTCTGTGTCGAAACGCGTAGCACACTAGTACTGTTTTATTTGTTTTTATTGTTTCATAATATATATGGAATGAATTCAAAATTTTACCCAAACGAGAAGTGAGTGGATCGTTCCTTACCTAACGGAAGGGAAACCACTAAATATACCACCTACATACAGGAGCGCCTCGAGAAGGAGTGAATTTTTCTGCATAATCCATTGGATATGTGTTACAGAAAAAAAAATGAATTACAAATTAATTTTGGCAAAAAAAATAAAATTTGTAAATTACATCTCTACTTTGCTTTCATTTCCGTGAAACGCCTCAAGGGTTAAGAAACTTTCTAAATGCTGTTTTGAATACTTTGAGGGGTGCAGTTTTTAAAATGGGGTGATTTTGTGTGTATTTTATGGGCCCCTCAAAAGCCACTTCCCAACTGAACTGGCCACTGTAAAAAAAAGCCTTTTGACATTTTCTTGAAAATATGAGACATTTCTGCTAAAGTTCTGAGCGTTGTAACGTACTAGAGATATAAAAGGATGTTCAAAAAACGATGCCGATGTAAAGTAGACATATGGGAAATGTTAATTGGCAACTATTTTGTGTGGTATAACGGTCTTACAAGCAGATACATTTAACTTTATTCAAATTAAAAATTTTCGCAAAATTTGGGTGTTTCGCAAAAAAAAACAACAATCTCAGAATAGCTTGGATAGGTAAAAGCATTCCAAAGTTATTACCACATAAAGTGAGACATGTCAGATTTGAAAAATGAGGCTCTTGTCAGGAAGGTGGCTGCAGCGGGAAGGGGTTAATAATCTCTTCAAAATGCTCCAGTTATGAGATTTGCTAGCAATTCATTTTTATTGCTACATGCTGGGATTTCAGCGCTATAAACTTCTTTGGCACGATTTTGAAGAGATTTTCAATCTACTCAATGCATTCCTATAGACAGCGATTTATAACAGCAATATGACAGCCATTTTTTTTTTGTAGTGAGATAAATAGCCCTAGCCTAATGCATTTCTACGGAAAGCCATTTATCACTCACTTAGGCCTCATGCACACGACCGTATTTTTTCCCACCCGTAAATACTGGCGTAAATACGGGTCCGGTGTCATACGTATTCGATCCGTTTTGCACCAGTATTTACGGACCCGTACCCGTAAATATGGGTCCGGTGTCACCCGTATTCCACCCGTATTTACGGGCACGTTTTTGGCTGCAAAATAGCACTGCACTAATTGGCAGCCCCTTCTCTCTATCAGTGCAGGATAGAGAGAAGGGACAGCCCTTTCTGTAATAAAAGTTAAAGAAATTCATACTTACCCGGCCGTTGCCTTGGTGACGCGTCCCTCTCTTCACATCCAGCCCGACATCCCTGGATGACGCGGCAGTCCATGTGACCGCTGCAGCCTGTGATTGACCTGTGATTGGCTGCAGTGGTCACATGGGCTGAAACATCATCCAGGAATGTCGGGCCGGATGTCGAGAGGGACGCGTCACCAAGGCAACGGCCGGGAGACCGGATTGGAGGAAGCAGGAAGTTCTCGATAAGTATGAACGTCTTCTATTTTATTTTTTTACAGGTTGCTCTGAATTCCGATCAGAATATACTGTCCAGGGTGCTGAAAAAGTTACTGCCGATCAGTTAACTCTTTCAGCACCCTGGACAGTGACTATTTACTGACGTCGCCTAGCAACGCTGCCGTAATGACGGGTGCACACATGTAGCCACCCGTCATTACGGGAGCTCCATAGACTTCTATGGGCTGTCCGTGCCGTTATTACGGCCTGCTATAGGAATGTTCTATCTTTTTCAACGGCACGGGCACCTTCCCGTAAGAAAACGGGAAGGTACCCGTGGCCAATAGAAGTCTATGAGCCCGTTATTACGGGTCGTAATTACGACCCGTAATAACGGGAGTTTTTACGGTCGTGTGCATGAGGCCTTAAAAAAACAGAAAAAAAAAAGGTATATGTCTAGCCCCAGCCTAAGGCTAGGTTCCAACGTAGCATAAACGCTGCGGAATTTCCGCAGCATTTACAATAGTAGCAAGGTGAATGAGATTTGAGCAAATTTCATGCACACGCTGCAGAAAAAATCTGCAGCAAAAACGTTCATTAAGTTTGCAGTGTGGAATCTAAATCCGCAACATGCCAATTTATGCTACAGATTCGTTGCTTTTCTGTTGCGGGTTTACCCCATTTAATTCAATAGAGATTTAAAACTCGCAACAAATAGCCAAGTGTTGCGACTTTTATGGCGAGAACGCTACGTTTTCGTTGCAAATATCACAAATAATAAAAAACTTTTTGTGTAAAATTAATAAGAATTAAGTTAATACTTACAGCCCTGCTGATGTAATAGCAATTCTTACTTCTGTTGTCTGTCCAGTCCCTCCTACTGGGGTGACATTTCATCCCATGTGACTGCTGCAGTGTCCCAGGAGATTGCACGGACAACGGCAAGTATAAATGGAATTCACTACCGGTACAAGGTTGGATACGCTGCGTTATTTTACTCAGTGTATCCGACCCGTGGGAACCCAGCCTAAGGGTAAACAAAAGCTTTTTGCAGCGCTGCTGGCCACAAGACGGCATATAACTCAATGTAATCATTTGGACTGCAGCTGTAGATCACTGTGCCGCCTATTTGTCATGGGGGAGCCTGACTGGGACTGGCACATTGTCATGGGAGCGTAATAGGTGCGGGCACAAGGTCACGGGAGCCTGTCTGGGGCTTGCACGATGTTGTGGGAGAGACTGACTGGCTCCCACACTGTTGTGGGAGAGCCTGATGGTGGCTGGCATAGTGTTGTGGGGGAGCCTGATGACCTGGCACATTGTTGAGGGGGAGCCTGACAACCTGGCACACTCTTATTAGGGAGCCTGACTGGGATTGGCACACTGATGTACAGAGCCTTACACACTGTTATGAGGGAGCCTGACTAGGGCTGTCACACTGTTGTGGGGCAGCCTGACAGGGGTTGGCGCACTGCTGTGAGTTATCTTGACTGTTGCTGGCACCCTGTTGTGGGGGAGCCAAACGAGCTGGCACACTAAGGTGGGTGAGAAATTCAGGCTAGAACACTTATTAGGGAGCCTGTCTGGAGCTAGCACACTATTAGGGTAAGTTCACACGGGGCGGATACGTTGCTTAAAGGTACACAGTGTATCCGCCTCTCTGGCTTCTGGGAATGCTGGCCGAAAAACCGCACCTAGTTGTGGTCCAGTCTTTCGCCCTGAATGTCCGCTGCAGAAAACTGCCATCATTAGCAGGCTGACCACATAGAATGATTCTTTATACCGGGAGACCGCTGCAGCCTGTGATTGGCTGCAGCGGCGGTCACATGGGATGAAGCGTCATCCCAGGAGGCTGTCTCTATGACGTCATCCAGGCCGGCCTCCGAGGGTGACGTTTCAACCCAGGTGACCGCCACTACAGCCTGTGATTGGCTGCAGCGGTCACATGGGACGAAACGTCATCCCAGGAGACTAGGCCTGCAGAACGTCAGAGGTAAGTATAAGTTGTGATTTTTGTGGCGTCTGTGATTCCGCTGCAAAAGTCGCAATACTTGACTGTTTGTTGTGGGTTTTAGAACCCCATTGAATTCATTGGGGAAAACTTGTTACAAAATAGCAGCGATTCCCCAACCGCATGCTGCGGCTTAAAAAAACGCACCATAGGTCAATTTGTGTGAGGAATCTCCGCATATCACATACGTAGCGTGTGGATGAGATTTCTTGAAATCTCAACTACTCCTCTGCAACTGTATTATGCTGCGGATTTTCCACAACTAAATACGTTGCGGGAAAAGCCGCAGTATTTACGCCAAGTGTGGACTTGCCCTTATGGGTGAGCCTGACTGGGCTGGTACACTGCTGTGGGGGAACCTCACTGAGGCTGGCACACTGTTTTGTTGGGGAGAAAAAAATGTCTGGAACACTGTTATTAGGGAGCTTGGCTGAGGTCGGCACACTGTTGTACAAAGCCTGACTGTGGCTGACACACTGTCATGGCAAGCCTGAATGGGGCTGGTACACTGTTGTGGGGTAGCCGGAAGGGCTGGCACACTGTTGCAGGAGAGCCTGACTGAGGCTAGCACACTGTCATGTGGAGCCTGACTGAGGCTAGCACAATGTTATGGAGAGCGTGTCTGAGGTTAGCATGCTGTCATGGGGAGCTTGACTGGAGTTGGCACACTGATGTGGGGGAGCCTGACTGGAGCTGGCACACTGTTGTACATGACTGGATCTGGCACACTGTAATGAGGAGCCTAACTAGGTCTGGCACACTGTTGTGGAGGAGCCTGACTGGGTCTGGGCAACCCTGCTGTAGGGAAGCCAGACGGGCTGGCTGGCACACTGCTGTAGGGGATGCCTGACTAGAGCTGGCACACTGCTTTGGGGGAGCCTGACTGGGGCTGGCACACTGCTGTGGAGGAGCCTGACTTGAACTTTTGGCAATGCCTGACTGGGGCTGGCAAGCTGTTGTGGGGGAGTCTAAAGGTAGGTGGCACACTGTTATGGGGGAGCCTGACAGGGTCTTGCACACTCTTGTGGGGGAGCCTGATGGGTTTGAACACTTTTGTGGGGGAGCCTGACTGGGGCTGGCTCACCGTTGTGGGGGAGCTGGACTGAGGCAAGCTCACTGTTGGAAGGATGCCTGACTGGAGCTAGCACACTGTTGTGGAGGAGCCTGACTGGAGGTAGCACACTGTTGTGGGCCACCATAACTGGAGCTAGCACACTGTTATGGGGGAGCATGACGGGGGCTGTCACACTGTTATGGGGAGCCTGACTGTGGGTGGCTCAGTGCTGTAAACTGTTGTGGGGGAACCTGCCTGAAGTTAGCACACTGTTGTTGGGGGGCTGGCTGTGCCTGGCACTGTTATTAGGGAACCTGACTGGGGCTGGCACACTGTTGCACAGAGCCTAACTGGGGCTGTCACACTGTTATGAGGCAGCCTGACTGGGGCTGGCACACTGTTGCACAGAGCCTAACTGGGGCTGATATACTGTTGTGAGGGAGCTTGACTGAGGCTGGAACACTGTTTATGAAGGACTGTTGTGGGGGAAGCCTGGTGGACTGGCACACTGTCGTAGGGTAGCCTGACTGAGGCTGGAACACTGTTTATGAAGGAGCCTGAGTGGGCCTGGCACACTGTTTATGAAGGAGCCTGACTGGGCCTGGCACACTGTTTATGAAGGAGCCTGAGTGGGCCTGGCACACTGTTTATGAAGCAGCCTTAGTGGGCCTGGCACACTGTTTATGAAGGAGCCTGACTGGGCCTGGCACACTGTTTATGAAGGAGCCTGAGTGGGCCTGGCACACTGTTTATGAAGCAGCCTTAGTGGGCCTGGCACACTGTTTATGAAGCAGCCTTAGTGGGCCTGGCACACTGTTTATGAAGCAGCCTTAGTTGGCCGGGCACACTGTTTATAAAGGAGCCGGAGTGGGCCTAGCACACTTATGAAGGAGCCTGAGTGGGCATGGCACACTGTCATACAGTATGGAGCCTGACTGGGGCTGGCACACTGTTATAGGGGATCCTAACAAAGGCTGGCATACTGTTATAGAGGAGCCTCACGGGGGCTGGCACGATGTTATAGGGGAGCCTCACTGGAGTTGGCACACTGTTGTGAGGGAGAATGACCGGCTCGCACAATGTTATGGGGAGTCTGACTTGGGCGGGCACAGTGTAGTGGGGGAGCCTGACTGGAGCTGGCACACTGTTATGTGTGACTTTGGCTGGCACACTGTAATGGGGAAGCCTGAATGGGTCTGGCACACTATAGTAGGGGAGCCTGACTGGGGCTGGCAAAATTTTATGGCATTGCCTGACTGGGGCTGGCACGCTCTTGTGGGGGAGCCGGACTGTGACTGGCACACTCTTGTGGGGGAATCTGATGGGTTGGCACACTGTTGTGGGGGAGCCTGACTGGGTCAGACACACTGTTATGTGGAGCATGACTTGGACTGGCTCACTATTGTAGGAGGGCCTGACTGGTGCAAACTCACTGTCGTAAGGGAGCCCAACTAGAAATAGCACACTGTTGTAGAGGAGTCTGACTGGGGCTGATATAATGTTATGGTCGAGCTTGACAGGGGCTGGCACACTGCTATGGGTGACGTTTACTGGGGCTGGCATACTTTTATGGGAGAGCCAAGCTATTCTGGGGGAGCTTTATTGGAACTAGCACACTGTTTTGGGGGAGACTGACTGGAGCTACTGTAGCACACTGTTGTGGGTGGGCATGACTGAAGCTAGCACACTGTTACAGGTGAACGTGACTTAGGCTGGCATACTATTATGGGGGAGCTTGACATAGCTGGCACACTGTTGTGGGGGAGAATGAGGGTCTGGCACACTGTTATGGGGGAGTCTGACTTGGGCATCATTCTGATCGCTACAGGGGCCCTGGCTGAGACTGACTGCCTGGCTCCTGCTGTACAGGTCTGGGAACGGAGTAAAAGGGGTTTTCCCAGGAGAGGCGTTTATGACACATCCACAGGATATGTCCTAAATGTCAGATAGATGCAAGTCCCACCTCTGGGACCCGCACCTATCTCCAGAACGGGGGCCCCTAAACCCCGTCCAGCCGCTTTGTGTTGCGACTGAATGAGGTCAATTCCGACCATGAAAAACGTTATATGGTCGGGAGTTAAGTAAACGCGTAACTCGCTGAGCTACGCGGTTTCCGTAACTCCAATAGTAGTGAATGGCAGTTACAGAAGCAGCGTAGCATGCGAGCTACGCTGTTTCCGTAACTGCCGTTCTGAGACTTACGGAAACAGCGTTTTTCATGGTTGGAATTTACCTCATTCAGCCGCAACACACAGTGGCTGAACAAGGTTTAGGGGGCCCCGTTCTGGAGATAGGTGCGGGTCCCAGAGGTGGGACCCGCATCTATCTAACATTTATGACATATCCTGTGGATGTGTCATAAATGTCTCTCGTGGGAAAACCCCTTTAACTCAGATTCCTTCCATTTAACCTCTTAAGAGAAAATATATTTGTTTAATAAAATCAGGTTTATAAAAAAAAAAGTGTTCATAGAAATATTATTAAAAAAATACGTTTTACAGGCCTCATACGGCTATATCGACTGAAAAATAAAAAAAGTTATGGCTTTTGGAAGATCGGGAGGAAAAAACAAAAGTGAACGGCTGCGGCGGAAAGGGATTAAATGCATATATTGTTTGTTTTTTTTATACTTTCATACTATATTTTTGATTTATGAACCTTTTTTAGATGTGTATAATAGCTGTAATGTTTTGTGTTGCCCCATGATCCATGTCATACGTTTAATATTTGATCATCGTCATAATTTCTACTACTTTTATGCAGCATTACGGTGTGTGTATATATTTATCTATGTGTGTGTGTGTATGTCTGTATATATAATATATATCAGACAAAGAAATGGCGACAGCACACTGCGAACACTAATGCCACCTAAGCCACTAAATATAAATAAATATGCATTACTGCTAAATCTACTTACAAATAGGGAGGTTCTTAGTGCACATTTTGATCAAAAAGTGGACAAGGCGACCTCTGTAAGGTGGGAACCTACTCTGCACATAAATATATATATATTAGCTCTGTGGCGGTTGGCAAAATGAGTCCAAATTGCAGTCAGATACAGTGACACAGAAGTTTGAAACAAACAGGCAGGTTTCCTGTTCTTTTTTGGTGGCAGAATAAAAAAATAAACGTACAGCCTTACATTCAGGAACAAACCCACAAAATAAACTCTGCTCGGCTTTGCGCTAACTAAATAAATTTTTCCCTCACTATACGAGTGGCATACTACCAACCACCTGAAACAAGACCCAAAATCGTGTGTTACCTCACACAAACTCTAGATGCCAGCAGGAGGCCAGCAGACCTCAATATTATTGTTTCCAGAGGAACAGATTCTGTCTTTTTTTTTTCTCCACATCGCCTCACCAAATGCACAGAGTGCACATCTTTTATAGCTCCGTGATGAGCTGAACTGCAACACCGGTAGAAAAACCGTACTGGCCCAGAAGTGAATAATAGGCCTGCCAACCTGCTTATCATTCCATAAAAATTCAAGCCAAAACTTGGAAATAACCAAAGTTCTTCGCAAATTACTCCTTGCTAAGGATACTCTGCTTTCCTGGAATCCTTCTATCTCATCCAGCTTTCCCTGAATGGGACAGATACTTCCTGGAGCCCAGTACACATATCTTTGAGAAATATAGCAATCCCCTACAACTTTTCCTGTCACGGTCTCACATATCCTCCCCCTTTGTTTGAAGCTGTAGGGACGGACACTTTTAGCCATCAAGCAGTGTGTTCTGGACAGGGCATCTGCATTCCCTTGCAGTTTGCCGGACCTGTACTCCAATGAAAATGTAAAATTTTGTAGTGTGAGAAACCACCTTGTGACTCGCGTTTCGCTCTTTGGCGTCGCTCATCCAAGTCAGAAGAGTGGGGTCTGTAACTAACCTGAAATTTTGGCCCAACAAGTAATACCTCAGGGATTCTAGGGCCCACTTAATTGCCAAACATTCACGTTCAGCAATACTATCGTTTTTCACAGGGGGTGGAAGCTTTCAGAAATGTGACAGGGTGTTCTTTTCCCCCAATCTCTTGTGAACGGACTGCCCTGAACCCTACATAAGAGGCGTCAGTCTGAATTATAAACACCTTGCTAAAATCAGGGGTAATCAAAACTAGTTGTCTACAAAGGACAGACTTCAACTCCTCAAACACACCATCAGCCTCTGTGCTTCACTTGACCATGACTGATTTACTTTCCTTGGTAAGATCTGTCAAGGGCTCAGCTATGCAAGCAAAATTTGGTATGAACCTGCGGTAACAACGCACAATTCCCACAAAAAGCCCTCACTTGTCTTTTGTTTGAGGGTCGGGCCAATTTTAGATGGCTTCCACTTTGTTTATTTAAGGTTTTATTACACATCTTCTTATTACATATCCCAGGTAACGTGCCTCCTCAAGACCCAAAGCACACTTTTTAGGGTTTACTGTTAACCCCACAGCCCTAAAGAAATTCAGTACTGCCTGCACTTTTTGCAAATGACTTTCCCAGTCGTCACTAAAAATTATAATTTTGTTCGTACAGAAGCATATCTACGATGTGGTTTAAGTACTTTGTCCATTGACCTTTGGAAAGTTGCCGGAGCCCCATGCAACCCAAAAGGCAAACAGACATACTGTAAGAGACCATATAGGGTGACAAATGCAGTTTTCTCTTTAGCACTGTCCGTGAGTGGAACTTGCCAGTATCCCTTGGTTAGGTCAAGCGTAGAGAAATATCTATCATGGCCGAGTCTCTCAATTAATTCATCAACAATTGGCATTGGATATGTGTCAAACTTTGACACTTCGTTCAATTATCAAAAATGATTACAGAACCTCAGCATTCCATCTGGTTTTGGAATCCGTACAATGGGACTTGACCACTCACTTTTTGATTCCTCTAAAACCCCAAGGTCCGACATCTTTTTCACTTCTTCAGAAATAGCTTTTCTACAGGCTTCAGGTACCCTGCACGGTTTCAAATGAACTCGTACCTGTGGCTCAGGGACAATGTAATGTTTTACCACTGAGGTATGCCCAGGCAACTCTGAGAATACATTAGTGTTTCTTAAGACAAACTCGTGTTTCATGCATCGGAGCCTTGGATAGGGATTCTGGTATATGCACATCTTGTCTGATTTTGCATGGGGTGTTTACCCCTGTCACAAGCATCTCTGGAGTAACATTGCAGCTCACCGCTGACACAGTCTCTCTGTCCTTCCAAGTTCACGTGGTACAGCTGTTCTGGCTAACGTATTTCTCCCACTTTCTCAATTATCTCGTACGGCCCTTGCCATTTAGCCGGAAATTCACGCCCTACAGTTGGTGCTAACACCAATGCTCGATCACCAGGGTTAAAGTTTCTCCCGAAGGTATTTTAAACCTTAATGACCGAGCAATTTTTTAAGTTTTTCCATCGTCCGCGTCAATGAGCTATAACTTTTTTATTTTTCTGTCGACATAGCTGCATAAGGACTTTTTTTTGCGGGACAAGTTGTATTTTTTAATAGCACCATTTTGAGGTACATCTAATTTATTGATTAACTTTTTATTGACTTTTTTGTGGGGTAGATTAAAAAAACCCAGAAATGTCACCATTCTTTTTTGCATCTTAAATTTACGCCGTTTACCGTGTGGTATAAATATCATAATAACATTATTCAGCGGGTCGTTATGATTACGGCAATACCATATTTATATAGGTTCGTTTTTAGGTTCAACTACTTTTACACAGTAAAAAAACTTTTTTTTTTTTCAAAATTATTTGTTTTTGTGTCTCCATATTTGAAGAGCCATAACTTTTTATTTATTCCGCTGAATCAGCTGTATGAGGGCTTTTTTTATGCGGGGACAACTTGTAGTTTTTATTGTTACAATTTTGGAGTACATGCGACTTCTTGATCACTTTTTATCAAATCTTTTTGAAGGCAGGATGAACAGAAAATAGCAATTTTGGCATTGTTTTTTTGGTTTGTTTTGGGGTTCACCGTGCGGGTTAAATAATGTAATTATGTTATAGTTGGGGTCGTTACAGATGCAGCAATACCAAATATGTGAAATAATTAACTTTTTTTCATAATAAAGTATCTTGGGGAAATTTTTTTTTATTTTTTTAAATTGCATCGCGGGATGCCAGTGGCTGAGAGTGAGAGCCTCCTCCCTCCAAACGCTTGTTATTGAGCGCCGCATCTGAGGGGTTAAATATAATCAGAGACCACTGCTAGTTGCCCTGAAGCCCGAGACTGTTAGCAATAGTTTCAAGAGATCCCCGCCCACTTCAGAATAACTACCCTGAACGGCCGCTGTACAAAGGCTATACGGCGGTCGTGAAGGGGTTAAGCTAACCTGTTGACACAACTTTAAGCCTCTTGAGCTGTTCTAAGTGTTCCTTGACTATTGGCATAACTGCAGCAATTCTGTCTTGCATGAGAGTGATATGTTCTATTTCACTTCTGTAGGATGTGTGCTACTGTTCCCAGGCTTCCTAAGCAATGTCAGGAAGTACACTTGGGTGTCTGCCATACACAAACGTTAAATAGGGCAAAAGACAATCCCAATCCTTCCCATCCTTGCTAACCACCCTTTTTAACATGCCCTTTAGTGCCTTTTGAACCTTTTAAACAGGACATCTGTTTGTCGATTTACAGATGTACACAGATGTTTATTTTTCAAAAGCAAACACATTTCTTTAGTGACTTTTTAGACATGAAAGGAGACCCCTGGTTTGTAAGAATCTCCTTGTGTTTGACTGTATGAGAAAACATCTAAAATAGCTCTTTGACAATTACTTTAAGGGAAGTGTTTCTTGACCTGTTGCCGCACTACGCCGCAACTCTAAGTCCTGGTGAGGGGTTGCTTCCTGCCCCTGGACTGCGTGGTTCCCGGTGACACTGTCCTAACCGACAGTGTTTGGGAATCAGGAAGTCAGCTGTCCCCGACAGCTGAAATTCCACTCTTGCCGGCCAGCGGTACATTTTGGCAATTAACCCCTTAAATGCGGTGATCAAACAATGGCCTCCGGGTTTGCCATGTACGGAAGCCTATGAGAACAGCTGGTCCTGATAGGCTTCCTGTCAGAGTGACAAAGTCACTGAATGGTTCCCGGTGCACACTGTCGATGACCGTGTGCACCAAGAACCGACAGCTGACACTCTGCTGTTGCCGGCCAGCTGTCCATCGCCGCTGATTTCGGCAATTAACCCCTTAAATGCGGCGATCGATTGCGACTGCCGCATGTAGGGGGTTTGTAGCAGATCGGCAGCCCACACTAAAGATCGTGGTGGTTGTGGATGGTTGTCATGGCAACCGGAGACCAGACAACTATTCGGCTGGTCCTCTTAGGCTTCCTGTCAGAGTGACTGTCAGCGTCACAATGACAGTTGGAATACATTACATTATGTTAAAAAACAGTACACATATTTGGTATCACCGCGTTCGTAACGACCCAAACTAAAACTAGAATGTTATTTTTCCCGCACGGTGAACACCGCAAAAAATTAAATAAACGAGAAACAATGACAGAATCACAGTTTTTTGGTCACCACGCCTCCCAAAATATAGAATAAAAAGTGATCAAAAAGTCGTATGTACCCCAAAATAGTACTAATAAAAACTACAACCTACAAACCAAAAATTTTTCTTTAACAAATAGTTTTTTTTCTTTGTAAAAGTAGTAAAATAAAAAAACTATATAAATTTAGTATTAGCGTAATCGTATTGAGCCGCAGAATACGTTTTAAGTTGTCGTTTTTACCACACAGTGAAAGCAGTAAAAAACGAAACCCCAAAAAATTGGAGGAATCGCTGTTTTTTCCAAATTCAGCCTGCAAAGAATTTTTTCTCCTTTTCCCAGTACATTATTGGGTACTTTAAATGGTGTCAATAGAAACTGCAACTCCTCCCGTAAAAAAATAAGCCCCTACACCGCTCTATTGATGGAAAAATAAAGTTATGGCTCTTGGATGGCGGGGAGTGAATAACGAAAATCAAAAAGCAAAAAATGGATCAGTCCTGAAAGGGTTAATTAATTTCTAATGAAAATAAAACATTCATGACCACATGTGGGGTATTGCCGTACTTGGGAGAAACTACTTTACAAATTTTGGGGTGCTTTTTGCTCCTTTTATCCCTTGTGAAAATGAAAAAATTCAATATTTTAGTGGAAAAAATGTTGACATACATTTTCGTGGCCTAATTTGAATAAATTCTGCAAAAGACCTGTGGGGTCTAAATGCTCACTATACCCCTAGATAGATTTCTGAAGGGGTGTAGTTTCCCAAATGGGGTCACTTTTGGGGTGCTTCCTCTGTTTCGGTCCATCAGGGGCTTTACAAATGCGACATGACACCCGAAAACCATTCTATCAAAATATGAGCTCCGAAAGCCAAATAGTGCTCCTTCCCTTCTAAGCCCTGTTCAAAAAGCCGTTTATTACCATATATGTGGTAATTCCATAATCGGGAGAGATTGCTTTACAAATGTTGGGAAGCATTTTCTTCTTAATTTCTTGTAAAAATTAAAAGTTTATAAGTTTTTTCCAAAAAATAGTAGATTTTCATTTTTAAAGACTAATTCCAATAAAATTAGCATAAAATCTTTGTGTTTAAAATGCTAACTATACCCCTAGATAAATTCATGGAGGATTGTAGTTTCCAAAATTGAGTCAATTTGGGGGGCGCGTTTCCACTGTTTTGGCACCACAAGACCCCTTCAAACCTCACATGGTGCATAAAATATATTCTAAGAAAAGGAGCCCCCAAAATCCACTAGGTGCTCCTTCCCTTTAGAGACCTGTGTTTCAGTCCATTAGCACACCAGGGCCACACGTTGGATATTTCTAAAAACTGCAGAATCGGGGCAATAAATATTGAGTTGCATTTCTCTGGTAAAACCTTCTGTGGTACAAAGTAAAATGTATTAATAATTATAAATGAAAGAATTTTGGCAAAAATAATGAAATGTTGTTAATTTCACCTCTATTTTGCTTTAATTCCTGTGAAACGCCTAAAGGGTTAGGAAACTTTCTGAATTCTGTTTTGAAAACTTTGAAGGGTGCACTTTTTAAAATGTGGTGATTTATGGAGGGTTTTCTAATATATAAGGCCCTCAAATCCACTTCAGAACTGAACTGGTCCCCCTGAAAAAATAGCCTTTTGAAATTTTCTTGAAAATGTGAGGAATAGCTGCTAAATTCTAAGCCTTGTAACGTCCTAGAAAAATAAAAGGACGTGAGGCAAACATAATCTAGACATATTGGAGATGTTAACTAGTAACTATTTTGTGTGGTATTACTCTCTGTCTTAGGCCTGATTCACACGAACGCTGCGCATCTCTGACGTGAAAAACTGCCAATTTTCACGTCCAAGGTGCATCCGTGCTCAGCGCTGCGGGGTGCGATGTCACGCATCCCTCATAGTTGAGAGTCTATGGAGGGATGTGTGATGCGTGAAAAGATAGGACACGTCCTATTTTCCCACGGCCCTTCACACAGTCTGTTGAAACAACAGCTGTGTGAACAGCCACATTGAATAACATAGGTCTATGGGACGGCCACTGTTTCAACGGCCATTCCACGGACGTTTAACACGTTCGTGTGAATCAGGCCTTAGAAGCAGATACATTAAGATTTAGAAAAATGCTAATATTTTTGCAAAATTTCTCAATTTTGGTGTTTTTCATGAATAAATATTGAATTTATCGACCACATTTTTTCACTAACATAAAGTACACTATGTCACAAGAAAACAATCTCAGAATCGCTTGCATAGGTAAAAGCGTTCCAAAGTTATTACCACATAAAGTAACACATGTCAGATTTGAAAAAAAATTGTCTGTGTCCTGAAGGCCAAAACAGGCTGGGTCCCGAAGGGGTTAAAGGCACTTCTTAAGGATACTGTGTTGCGTAGTCGAACACAACCAGTATATACTGATGTCCCCTAGCAGACTTTACTAAAGGACCCAGCAAATCCATTGCCATCCTTTCAAATGGTACCTCTATAATGGGCAATGGTAACAAGGAGCTCCTGAAATGTCACACAGGAGCAGTTAGTTGACACTCTGGGCAGGACTCACAGTACCTCTGCACTTCAGCAACAACCCCTGGCTTAAAGAAATGCTGCAGGATGCTCTCCCTGGTCTTCTCACTCCCTAGGTGTCGCCCTAGCAAATGCTTGTTTGCCAGATCTAAATAAGGTTGTGGCACCACCAGTTGCTCAACAATTTCCCCATGTATATTGTCTACCAAATACAGTAGATCCTGGTTAACAGCGATATGGGGAAACCCCTTGTTAGTGCCAGGGAGTTGTAGCACGTCAATTTAAAATTTTTACGTTTTCTCTAGCTTATAGCAACGTGGGATCTCCCAACGTGGGAAGTCCCAAAATTTTCACGTGACACCTCTAACATATCAGGAACTTCCTGCTGCTCTTCCCCATCTCCAGCTAGTACAGCTGGGGGAACCTTTTCCAGTTCATTGATGGTCACCCAATACTGCTGGTACCTCACTATCTGGGTCAAAAATTTCGGGGCTAACCCCAGGGCACACAACATCAGTACTATTTTCAGTATAGGTTACATTTCTTCCCCGGACTAACTACCAGAATAGGGGAAAGTCTCTTCTCAGTATTACACTGCATTAGTGACTTCACCACACTCACTTTATGACATGCTGTACCACAGGTTGTGTCTATTGTGACCACAGCAGTAGGGTACACTCTAGTTTCTCCGTGTATCCACGGTACCCCAATAGTATGGTCACTGTATGACCCAGGGTCTACCAGAGAGAGATGTACCAAAGTCACTAAACTCACAGAGTCCAGCAATGCAACAACTGCACAACTTCCTATTCACACAGTAGCACTTGCTCTGCCTCTGAGCTACCTCACTCTAAGACATTACTCACCCCTCTCCCAGTTAGCACAGGCTTACCAGTCGTCCTGGATGATTTGCTGTCCCTGGGACTGGTTCACCAGCTGGTCGGAATTTGTAGGCCCTGCTTGTCCTACCCAATTCTTGATCCTAGTTGGCAAGAACCTGATGAACCTGTCCAGGACCACTCTCTTCACCATCTATCCTGGGGTGGTTTTTCTCATGTTGTAGCCACTTTATCACCAGATGAAAGAGGTCGTACATCTGTGATCGCGGTGACAAGCTCTCTGCGAAGTTCCAACTGCGTACCCGTCTTGCATGCACATGCTTGTTGACCCCGAGTCGGGTAAGGATCAACCATGAGATAGGTTTCCACTTCATCCGTGGGTGTCATCTTTTCGAGTGAAGTCTATACTGCAGCCCATAAGTATGGTATCACTCCTGGGGTCTCTTGTACGGCGTGGTCTTCTTCTGTATCTTGCCGAGCCAACATTGCCTCTCCAAGCACAGATAGCCTTTTTACCAGAAGCCACCTCTTCTCATCTTGCTTGGCCTGGACTTGTTGACACCATTGTTCAGCCTGGGCGAATGCTTGCTGCTGCTGCAACATCATTTGTTGTTCCTAAAGGACGGCCTGTCCAAACTTCTTAACCAAGTCCTCCATTTCAGCAGCCGCTTTATGAGGTTTTCCTGCGGCTTTTGCCCAGAACACGAAAAGAAAACTCTTTGCAAAAAGTCCTTTAAATGTGTGTTTGTCTTTAAAAACTGCAACTTTTCTCACAGTTTTAGGCCTCATGCACACGACCGTATTTTTTCCCACCCGTAAATACTGGCGTAAATACGGGTCCGGTGTCACACGTATTCCACCCGTTTTGCACCAGTATTTACGAACCCGTGCTCGTAAATATGGGTCCGGTGTCACACGTATTCCACCCGTATTTACGAGCACGTTTTTGGCGGCAAAATAGCACTGCACTAATCGGCAGCCCCTTCTCTCTATCAGTGCAGGATAGAGAGAAGGGACAGCCTTTTCTGTAATAAAAGTTAAAGAAATTCATACTTACCCGGCCGTTGTCTTGGTGACGCGTCCCTCTCTTCACATCCAGCCCGACATCCCTGGATGACGCGGCAGTCCATGTGACCGCTGCAGCCTGTGATTGACCTGTGATTGGCTACAGCGGTCACATGGCCTGAAGCGTCATCCAGGACGTCGGGCCGGATGTCGAGAGGGACGCGTCACCAAGGCAACGGGCGGGAGACCGGACTGGAGGAAGCAGGAAGTTGCCGGTAAGTATGAACGTCTTTTATTTTTATTTTTTACAGGTTTATACTGATCGGTAGTCACTGTCCAGGGTGCTGAAAGAGTTACTGCCGATCAGTTAACTCTTTCAGCTCCCTGGACAGTGACTATTTACTGACGTCGCTTAGCAACGCTGCCGTAATGACGGGTGCACACATGTAGCCACCCGTCATTACGAGAGCTCCATAGACTTCTATGGACTGTCCGTGCCGTTATTACGGCCAGAAATAGGACATGTTCTATCTTTTTTAACGGAACGGGCACCTTCCCGTGAGAAAACGGGAAGGCACCCGTTGCCAATAGAAGTCTATGAGCCCGTTATTACGGGTCGTGATTACGACCCGTAATAACGGGAGTTTTTACGGTCGTGTGCATGAGGCCTTACCAAACTTCTACTTTTTGCACTGATTTTACAAAAACTGTGGTGAAACGCGTGACAAAACCATGACAAATCAGGCACATGTGAATACCTAAATATTATTATTTTTTTGGCCTTATGGATGCTGGCGCATTTTTATTTTAGTTTTCTATGTAAGCCTAAGGTGAGGATTCTTTTCTGTGCTGCTTGCATTTTTCTTTTCCTGGTACAATGGTGCTCAAATAAACAAATATTTCTGAATTTTGTCTTCCTATTTCCCAGAGATGTGAACAAAGAAGGTAAAGTGCTGTGACATAAATACAGTTAGAGTTGTGCAGCAAAATTTTTGTAAAAGACGGATCAAAAATTATGCTCATGTTAATGCACCCAGCAAGCTTTTCTCTATTTCTACTTTATTTTCTTGGATAAGGCTCCCTGCTACACTACTACTACTACTACTACTACTACTACTACTACTACCACTGGTGGATAGAACTTAATGTTAGCCTACCTTCCACGATTCTAATAGAACTCTTCCCAGTCTGTCTTTTGGGGGCCTCTACTCGCCACCAGGCTAACTTTGCAGATCTAGAAATCTGTCAGTGGCTGAATGAGTCTGCCGACCAAAACATATCAATCAAGTACAGAGCGGAGAGCGACACAGCCAATCGCAGTCCAGCATAGGAAGGTGAAGTGGAGGGAAATTTGCCAGTTCCGGCAGTCCGAAGATTCCTCCTTTTGCGGGTGTCTCCTGGACATTTCAGGAGAGTTGGCAATTTTTATGTAAATCAAATACCGCCAACAGTCTTCGTGTATTAATAACGTTCAGGCCGGGGGTTTATGGGCCAGGATAACAACCCTATCTACTTGGCAGGAGGCATGAAATGGGGATAAGGCTGCAGCAACTGACGTGCATTACAAGGTGTTTTTCGTTGAGCATAACTACCAAAGGCTAGCAGTATTTCTTTTGCAGTTTTACCTTGGTATAGTATTTTTTTTCCTAGTACAGACATATTGCTCTATTGTCAGGAGAATGACCAGACATCTCCTCCAGCCAGGAGGCGGCTGGAAGCGATGTCTGGTTATTCTCCTGTTGCTGCGGTGAAGGAACTGCAGTGCGGGGGTAAATGACGGCACAGCGTGATCTCGTAAGATCACGCTGTGCTGTGAATAAAGCTGGACACGAATGAAGAGAAGTGTATGATGCTGATTGGTCAGCGTCATACACTTTTCTTCACAATGCCCACATGGTTTAAGTAAAAAAAAAAAAGTCCCAGTTGGGCTTTTACAAAAAATAAGCATAAATGTTAAAATGATCATAACTTTGTCACTAATAAACGGTTTCTTAAAAAAAACACAGTAGTTATCTACAACATCGATTAGGTAGGAGACAGGGAAGTATGAAACTGGTGAAGAGCCTCTTTAAATCTGTCACTAGCTTAGTAATAACCAATCTACTAGCTAATCTAATGGGTGCTACCACACTGATAATGCTAGTGAAAATTGTGTCCCAAAAAGTTTATATTTTTAAAAGTAATGAGCATTTTTCTAAACATGCAATTGAGGCTATATTAGACAAGTGGGTGTCCACACCAGCGATTCTCTTGAAGTGGACAAAGATAGAAATGGAGGCAGTACTCCTATGATCGTATCAAAAATTATTTATTCACCCATCAGTCCTGAGGTAGATCTACCTCACAGCCCATTGACGTCCTCTCAGAATGAAGCACAGTGTGAGGGACTGAGGCTGGAGGGAAGGGGGATCACTTCAAATAGCCATATCTCGGGCTGTGGACCACCTAGAACAGTGGCATATGAAAGATCAGATTCCAATCTTCCATATGGCACCAGGATTGCAGTTCTAGCTGTAAAACAACTGGAGATTTTAAAAACACAGTCAGGAATGGACGCTGTATACTATATGATCACACTGTGTTGCTGGGCTGGGTAGAGGAGAACTTTATGACGCTAATTGGACAGCGTCCTATAGAAAATATTACACCGCCCAGAGTGAAAAGAAAGAGTAACCTCCCGTTTGGCAAGTATAGACACATTAGAATATTTAGAAAAATGTGCATAACTTTCCAATAATAAAAAAAAATAAAATAAAAATGTACACTGTAGTTATCAGCATCATAGTGCCTATTAGATTAGTTAGGAGTTAGGGAATTATTAAACTAGTGTCAGATCCTCTTTAAACTCCACAAACAACTTTCTTAGTAGAAATAAAAAGGTTCACTCTTACTTTGCAAACTTGTTACTGAGATATCAATTGCTAATTCCTTAATAAAATATACATACCAACCTTTTTTCTGTTGTACGTGGAGAATTGAAAGTACCTGAAGAGGCTCTTAAGGTAATTTTGAAATTTGTTCTATTTTTTTCTCTCATGACATTCATTTTTCTTATGAGTCTTGATTTCCTTATTTTATAGCATGAAAAGTTTACAAGTCAGCTTCAGTTTTCACAGAAACATTTGGAATCGGAGGGATCAAAATCGAAAGGAACTGATGTAAAGATTAATGTTTCTACCGAAGCATACCAGAGACCATTAGACCAACATAAATCTGAAGAAAAAGTGTTAGGTATGTTTGTTTGAATTTACCAAACAGTAAGGCTGTATTCACATACATTGGTTTTGTGCACGGCAAAACTGCTTTTGTTTTTCCTGCACATTACTATGGTTTTACAATGAAATTTGTGGCCATGTGGTTTTTAAAGGAGAAACATTTTAAATACACGTGTTAATACTAGGCAGTCAAAAACCGCAATGCTATTTGCTATTCTATTTGCTGGACAGTTGGACTATAGAATTATATATGATGATATGTAATATATATATTATTATAATATATATGATTATAAATGATATTGAGAGCCACAAGTATATAGAAAGGCTTCCAGGTCTGTCATCAGTTCTCCATTGTTAAATGGACACTTACTTTTCAAACAACCTATGCTAATCTAATAGTATGCCTGATCTAGATTAACTTTTTAATTACATTTTTGTTAGAATTTAGTTGTTCAATCCATGCAAATTCTGTTTGAAGTTACTGCCACTAGGTGTCTTCAGTTGTATAATCTGCTGTCCACCCCCTGTTGTCAAGCAAAGTCTGTCGATAGTTACAGAGCAGAATTGATGGACTGCAGAAGGTGGGGGTGTGGCTCATACCTGCCTGTCTATACGAGTCTATGGAGAAGGTAGGGGGAGTAGAGAGAGAGTTAAAGGCTATATTTTCTTGTATTCTCTATTATTTAGCCGTTTTCCCCCTCTGCAGGCGCTATCTCTATTTCTTAGTTTTTCCTGATCTAGTGGGTTGAGCCTAACGGCTATTATGTACACGGGCCACATGGAAGAAGAGAATCCTGCTCTTCTTTCTCTATCACATATATAGCAGCAGCATGGATGACCTTTATATAGCAGTAAAGAGTAGTGTAGCGTAGTATCCTGCACTGGGGTGACATTGAAATCTTAGCAGCATGTCTCTGTCTTTCTCACTCTGCTCCGGCTTCCTCTCCCTGCTCACCCCTCCATAGACTTGCATGCAGCATGTTTGCTGCTGACTCTCTCTCTTCTCCCTCCTAATCCCCCCTCCATAGACTGTTCTAGCCAGACAGTGAAGAGACACACCCCCACCTTCTGCAGCTGTAACCAGGTACCATTGCTTGACAACAGGTGGTGCATAGATTACCGGGAGATCAAGGGAGACACCTAGTGGCTGTAACTTCACACAGATTTTGCGTGGATAAAACATAATTTTAAAGCAGTTACTAAATTACGAGTTGATCTATATTAGGCATACTATTAGATCAGCATAAGTTGCTTGAAAAGTTTATACGAAAGCACAAATAAAGGCAATAAACTACCATTGCATGAGCAATCCATAGATCGCAGTCCCTTAGGTTTTTAATAATGTTTTTAAAAATATTTTTAAAAATAAATATATAACTGCAAGTTCCAAAAAAAACACCTTTTGTACTTTTTCACAAAAAATTATGTAAGCAATAAAAAAAAGTAAACAGAATTGGTATCGCCGTTTTCCTAAAAGACCAAACTATTAAAATATTGTGTTACTTAACCTGCGGGTGATTACCGTAGGGGAAAAAAAATACACCCCTCGATCAACAGAAAAATCTATAAAAGTTATGGTTCTCAGGATATGGCAATACAAAACAAGTTTTGTTTTTCTTTCTTAGTAGTACAATACAGCATAAAAAAAATAAAAATAATTTGGTGTCGCTGTAATCGTTTTGACCCCTAGAATAAAGTTAGCATGGAGGAATCGCTGTTATTTTTTTCCCATTACACCCCACAAATATATATTTTTTTGTTTCCCAGAACATTATATTGTACATTAAATAGCACCATTAAAACCTACAACTCGTCCCACAACAGACAATCAACCATACAGCTATGTTGACAGAAAAAAAAAAAAATTATGGCTTCTGGAATGTGACAATGAAAATTAGCGAAATTGGCTGTCTATGAGGGGTTAATATATATGTATATTTTGTTTTATATATATATATATAATATTTACATTAACACCATAGGCTACATTAGGAAGTTTGTTTGGTTAGGAAAGAAAATATCCAAAATTTATCCTGTGGCATTTCCGTGGGCTAAATGTGTGCCAGAAATGTGTCCCTTTGGCATACGTTTGACAGGTTGACATCTGGATACTGTTTCATTAATTTAAAATATATACTTTTATTTTCTAGTTTTTATTTTATTTTTCTCATTTATATCCTTGATGAACACGCCACCATAGGTATAGGCCCTTACCACTAGAAGGCTGACACTAGCAAAAAAAAAAAAGACTTTGCTTCGTCCAGTCAGGCCATACCCTTCCTGCAGACACTAAGCTAATGTCTATAGGAATCAGACAATGTATTTTTTTTATTCTAGTTTTCTTTCTTTTCTGTCCTTATCTGCAGGTGGGTTGTCAGCTCTGGGGCTGATGTTTTTTTTCTAGGAATTACTTTTTTTTATTAAGTCCAATTATGCCTGTGGCGGATGTAATAAAAATTTCACCTGCTTTCAAACTTCATGTCCCTCCTTCCCCTTCCCTAGATGATACACAACCTACTTTGAATCAGAATCAGTCTCTTTCCCCAGTGTATCCTCCGATTCGCATTCTAAATCAGAGCAGCACTTACAATGTAAAGCTGCTATGCAGGCATGAATATGTGCTGTCAGGGACACCTTTCATTTAAAGGACGTCCTAACATACCTTCTCAGGAAGAGGCGCCCATGCTGCTAAGACTATGCTTTTCAAAACATAATGAGTTTGAAGAAATTTTAACTAAGGAATGGAAACGTCTTCTCAGATGTCTAATTGATTCAAAACACATTCATTGTCCTTTTCATTTCCAAGGGGGCTTGATCTCAAAATGGGTGGATCTGCTTAGCTTCCAGCTGTCAAAGAGCCGCACCATCCCACTGTCAGATTACTTGTGATCTGCTTGGCATAAAAATGTATTCCAAAACCAAGTCTGCTTTTCTTTCGGCAGGTTTTGGAGAACCAGCTGCGCAGCGGTATCCTGGAAGGAGCGCCGTAGCTAAAGATGGCTGATATTGCAGCTCAGGTTATCCAAAATTATTTTTCTGGCGTTTCTTGAGACCGCTTGTTTCAATGCACGTGTGTCATCTAGTTTAAAAGCCATTTTATGTGACTGAAATACTGGGCAGCCGATCAGGTTTTTTAAAGAACCATCGTTGGCTTTCCCTTTGTGGGTGGCAGGTTTGTTTTATTTATTTTTGGTAAACATCTGGATGATATTTTTTTCTGAGGCTACTGGCAGTAAGAGTTCTCTTTTTACATCATAGTCATCCTTGTCTTTCGCAGCTGTTCTCTGCATGTGGAGATCTTAATCCTGGCTTATCTTCTCCTCAGTGAATCCAGTGGCCCATCTTTCAAACCCAGACCTGCCTTGCAACAGCGTCCCAGGGTCAAAAAGATCAAATCATCTTCAGCCTGAAGGTGTTTCCCTACTCGTGTCGGCTTTCCGATTTACAGGGACAACTGTTTTCATTTCAGGGGACATGGCTCACTCATGTGGACAACACCTGGGAACGTGAGGTAGTTATGTAAATGCAAGTAGAGCTATACCTCAAGGCTGTTGGGGACTGCTGGGAGAGAGCGTGCACGTAAACCTGCAACCTTTAATCCGTAACCACTCTGGTCGACAGAGTCTAAGGCTACTCTAAGGTCAGCGCTGACCGCAAGGTGAGATGGACTTTGCTGCTTAGAACCCAGGTTGGCTTAACAGAGTGTAGTTTTGGAAAAGAGGTGCAATGCAGGAAAACCTAAGCAGGAAACCAGACAAGCCAGTAGGTTAGCTGAAATTCCAGAAACTGGGTAGAGGTAATCAGACAAGCCACGGTAAAAACCAGTCGGGAGCGGATAATCTGAATCGGTAGGCAGAGGGTTAACGAGAGACAAGCCAAGGTGCAGTCAGGAGCTTCATCATGAACCAGTAAATAGGAAGATTCACGAGCAAAGACAGGTGGGAAGAGACAGGTATAAATACAAGCCCACAGCAGATTGGCAGGACAGAGAACAGATCGGCTCAAAGCAAAAGAAGAACCGCCCAGGAGCTAGACATGTTGTTATAGCGACCTTAAGGGAACAGATGTTTTCCTAACAGTAGTGTTGACAGGCTACCAGATAGAGTTCTCTTCCCTTCCCTATGGAAGTTTTTTTCTGTTGAATCAACCATTCGCAGATCGGTGGTTGCAATGCTGAATCCACATTTGCGATGCATACCTCCACATCCCTATCGCAAGGACCCACCAGCGCTTCTTTCCTTTTGCAATAGGTTTCTCTACATTTCTAGTTTGCCACCCTCCCCTTCAGCTCGCCACGGTTTCCTAGGTCTTCTCCAGGGTCCTGGCGACTCTCATGTCGCTTGTCTGTATCAGGGAAGTTGCTGTCATCTCTTTTCAGAATGACCTCTTAGTGAATGCTCCCTCCAAACAGGACAATTTTTACACACTCTGTAGGAAAGTTTTGACTGGTCTACAAGTGTCCATCTCCTGGGAAACCAGATCAAAGCCCTTCGGGCAGGAGTAGCCCTACTTCGCCGTAACAGTCCATCTTCCATCCGCTCCACCATCTTGCATGCGAGTGTTGGATAGAATGGTGTTGACCTTTTAGGCGGTTCCATGCCAGGCTCCTCCAGGGGTGATACTTTCGTGATGGGACAAGTCCCTCTCTCATTCTTGCAGATCAACCTTCTGGAATTAAGGGTTGCCTCCCATTGAACGCTCTGTCACCCGGTCAGGATCAAGACCGCCAATTCCTCAACGGCTGCTTATCTGAATCACCAAGATGGCAGCAGGAGTCAATCTCAGATTTTTCTCTGGGCGGAGTGCCATGTACCAGCGCTGTCAACGGTCCACATTCCAGGAGTGGACAACTGGGCTGCAAACGCAGGATAGACTGGATCAGGGAGAGTGGTCTCTTCAACCAGATATCTTCTACCACCTTTGCGTAATGTGGTTCACATCAGACATGGAGCTCTTTGTGTCTCAACCACAAGACTCCAACTTACGTAGCCAGGGCGAGGGATCCCAGGGCTATCGCCGTTTGCGCCATGGTCTTTACGTGAGATTATTTCATACTCCTGTCCCTCGTCACCCCTTCGGCTCTCGAGATTTAATAGAGAATGGGTTCTCGCAATCCTGGTGGTGCCGGACTGGCCTCGTCGGGCCTTGTACACCGACCTAGTCAACCTGCTTACGGCACCATGGAGTTTTCCAACTCTACCTGACCTCCCCTCCCAAGATCCGCTATTTCACCTCACTTTACATCAGATCCGTTTAGCGGTGTGGCTGTTGAAGCCTAGGTTCTGAGAGCTAAGTGTCCCTGTGAGCCAGTTTCTCAGACCATGTTGAAGATCAAGAAATCTCAGCCAAAGTGTACCACTGCATGTGAAAGACTCATTTTTCCTGGTATTGACAGTGTCGTTTTTGACGGTACATTCTTCACTTAGAATCCTGTCTTTCCTGGAGTCAGCCCTTGATCTCAGACGGGACTTGAATTGTCTAATCTTGAGTCATGTTTTCTGCTCTATTGTTTTCCAGTGGGCCTTCCTTGGCCCTTCGTTCACAAGGTAAGATTTTCCTGCAAGGGGTAGTTAATGTCCCTCCATTCAGACATTCCATTGAGCTTTGGAATCTCAATTTGGCCTGCGGAGCAATTCTGGTCTCCCCTTTTAAACCCATGAGGGACATTTATGCTGTGTTTCCTTTCCTGGAGGGTTGTCTTCTTTGTGGTCGTCACTTTCATCAGACTGGTTTCAGAACTGGCTGTAAGTCCCCCTTTTTAGTCATCCATAGGAATAATGTGGTGTCCAGCCTGTTCCATTTTTTCTCCCGAATGAGAAGATTGTCATATCTTTTTTTTTTCCTTTCTCCATTTTATTCAAGGGAACGAGCGTTTCGCATTACCTTGACATGATGAGAGCAGTCCACGTCTATCTGACTGTGATGGAGTTGTTTTGACGCTATGATTCTCTTTTTTTATGGTTCCTGAACGGCCATGCAGTTTCTTGGCAGCGACCATGGTCACTATTACACGTTAGTTATGGTCTGTGATTTTGGCAGCCTATCCGTCCAAGGGTAAAGTTCCTCCCCTTCGGGTCAATGCCAATCTACTAGGGCTGTTGGTGCCTCCTGGGCAGTTAGGCATCGGTCTTCAGCTGCTCAGGTCTGCAAGGTTGCTACCTTCACTTTGGTTTACATATTCACCAGATTTTACCAGATTGGTTCTGTGTTTTTTCCTTTATTGTTACTCCCACCCTCTGGGACTGCTTTAGAATGTGCCTTGGTGCTATGTCCCCAATGATATAAATGAGAAAATAGGATTTTTGTACTACCCATATCATTTTTACATTGTATTTATTGGGGGACGCAGATCCCGCCCTATTGTTTGCTTTGTTCCAAACCTGACTTTAATTGTTTTTTCTCCCGGGACCAACTGATTAGCGAAGTGTCTGTGGGAATGAAATGGTCTGCCTGGGCAGAGCTGTCAGCCTCCTAATGGCAATGATCTATAACAATGGGGCTGCCCCCCCCCCCCCCCACCCAATCAATACAGGGAGAAAAAGATTTTATGGCGAGTACAAAAATCCTATATTTGACATGAATATGGAGTAAGCGAGCTTGCTGTAACAGCAGTTCCAGAGATTAGCTTTCTTCTATGCGAAGAATCACTTTTTTTAAGTTCTGGCCACCTGAGCTAATGCAACACTCAAATGTTTTTTTCATTTATTAATTTAATTTTTTTCCCCTTTATTTTATTTAATTCAATAGAAAGCAGTTTGTAGATGCTGCTTTGATTTTACAAATAGCATTGATATTTTTAATAGTGTACGTTTTCTATATATTGGAAATGATCTAGCGATAGAAAACAAGAACAGGTTCTCTCAAATGGTGGCGTAAACGAATAAATCATCTGTAAGAACTTTTCACGCCACCTTTGGACGTACAGTTGGAAGTTTACATTTGGATAATTAATAAAAAAGAAGTATGCAG
The DNA here is from genome assembly GCF_050947455.1 of Rhinoderma darwinii. Classification (NCBI taxonomy): domain Eukaryota; kingdom Metazoa; phylum Chordata; class Amphibia; order Anura; family Rhinodermatidae; genus Rhinoderma; species Rhinoderma darwinii. Next base: position 295,114,412 of record NC_134690.1, on the reverse strand, counting down.
ATGTATTTTGTACAGTATTTTTAATTTTTGCTGGTCTACGCCTGGATTCCTTTTTTTTTTCCATAGTACTGAAAGCATAGGCCGTACTGCTTTTCAAAACGTAAAAATCACAAAAAAGTATACATTAAAGTATATATTAATGGAAGTCAATGTCTGATTTAAACAACCATACTGGTGTATGTTTCCATAAATTTGCACTATATACATTTAGATACGTATGAATAAAAAAGCAAAAAACTAAATTTTCCCCTTAGAAATAAAACCGATTTGTCAAGTGGTTACCTGATAAAGGGCACAAATGTGTTGTGAATCTTGCCTTATTAAACAAATACATTGAGGAAGTTCCTTTGCTTGGGCACCCGATGCTTTATCACCAGAAAATTTACCTGTTAAGACTTCCTTAACATTCACTTTTTATGTGGCCTTTTTTGGCCAAAAAAATGCATAGAAAAAAACTCAAAAGGTACCTATCGCGTTTTATGGCTTTGTTTTAGGGTTGGGCGATTATGGCCTAAATAAAAATCACGATTAGTTGAACATGTGTTTTTTAAGTAGTTTTTAACATTGCAAATCATGTTCAAAGATTATGTGTTGCAATGATTACTCATTACAACACATGGTTTAGGCCATGTTCCCACGTAGCGTAAATGCTGCAGAATTTCCACAACGGAATTCTATGCGGAATTTTCCCATCATTTAAAGTAGTAGCAAAGTTTATGAGATTTAGAAAATCTCATGCCCACGCTGCAGCAAGAAACGCAGCGAAAACGTTCATAAATTGACCTGCGGTGAAGATTTTAAATCCGCAGCATGTCAAGTTATGCTGCGTTTTCGCTGCTTTTCTGTTGCAGGTTTTCCCCATTGAATTCAATAGGTATGTAAAACCCACAAAAAATAGGCAGCAATTCTAACGCAAAAATCGCAACTCAGAAAAAAAATAAGTATACTTACCACCCAGGCGTTGTCATAGCGATGCTGTCTTTGTTCTACTTCCAGGGCGGCCTCCTGAGATGACGTTTCCATCCCATGTTACTGCTGCAGCCAATCACAGGCTGTAGCGGTCATATGGGCCTTGCAGCATCATCTTGGGAGGCCGGACTGCGCGTCAATGGAGACATGCGTCACAATGACTACAGCCGAGGTAAGTATGAATGTTTTTTTTTTATTTTCTTATGGCGCTTTTTTTGTGGGAAATTCCGCCTGAAAAACTGCACCACAATGTGCTGTGGGTGCTAGGTCGGATACGCTGTGTAGTTTTATGTAGCGTATCTGACCCGTGGGAACCTGGCCTTATTCTGAGAAAATGCCATAAAAAAGCAAGAAAAAAATAAGCCAACTTAAAAAATAATTTTAGTGCATTTTATATTTTTCAGTTGACTTACATTTTTGCCACAAGAAATGCGCGGAAAGAAAACGCCACTGAAAACGTTGCATGTGAAGCAACTCTAAGGCTGAGTTCCCACACAGAATTCAGTGCGGGAATTCCGTAGCATTTACAGTAGCAGCAAAGTGAATGAGATTTTGGAAATCTCAGCCACATGCTGTGGATAAAAAAAACGCAGAAAACTCGGGCAGATAGTGTTCTGCGGTGTGACTTTCAAATTTGCAGCATGTTAATTTATTCTGCGAAGATGCTGCGTGTTTGACCTAAAGACTTCAATGCGGAGCATAAATTATGCGTAAAAGTACCCAGAACTAGAACCTGTCAGGAATTTCGCCCCCAAAAAATGGACAAATTTATGGTTCAGATTTTCAGGCCGGATCTTCGCTGCAGAAATCAGTGTTGAAAAGAATAAAATAAATAAATACTACTTACCCCCCCGGGCGTTGTCATAGTGATGCGTTCCTCTGCTCTCCGGGCAGCCCGGCCTCCTGGGATGATGTTGCATTCAATATGGCTACTGCAGCCTGTGATTGGCTACAGCAGTCACATGGGATGAAAAGTCATCACAGGAGGCTGGGCTGCACACAAAACAGAGGAACGCGTCACTATGACTACGCCCGGGTGTTGGTATTGGCTTTTTTATAAATTTAAATTTAAAAAAGTTTTTTTTTATCTTTTCAAATTTGCGATTTATGCGGAATCGCAGCATTTTCCGCCACAAAATCGCAACATATGCTATTTATTGAGGGTCTTACCTACTAAGATAGTTCGTCCCCATACGTTTCTATCATGTCGGCAAGATGTACTGCTCACTAGGGACCATTTTATTGGCTGTATAAACAAGCAGATCTGCATTTGCTCGTTCATCGACCGGGAATGAGCATTCGTATAAACACTCGTTTGCCCGATCATTGGCCCATGTAAAAGTGCCTTTAGTGAGGTATCCATATGAAAGCCCCATAAAACTCTGCAGTGGTAATCCCTGTACTGTACTCACATGTTCACAAGGGGTATGTGCTAAAGACAGGTTGTCATTCACCATAGGCTTGAAACGTTTAGGGAGATACAGATGGCTAAGTCTGTGGGCGGTATGCAAATGCCAAGCATTCGACTGATCCCATTACTCTTCACAGAGTGCTTTATAGACAAATACCAGTTTGAGGGCAGCACTTGGAGACAGAAGACCCTATTCTCCCTATCGGTGATATCCCAGAGATCGGACACCCACCAATCAGACTTTCCACTGAAACACCCCTTTAGCATACTTGGAAAATAAGTGTACTGACGGACTACATTTATTTAATAGTTTAGTATCTTTATAAGTATGGTGGTTTGTTCCATTTCTCTCAGTGGACCTTTCTGCACTGCCTCGTGGGACTCCCCTGTATGGACAGCCATCTTGGTGGGGTGATGAAGATGCTGCAAGAAGTACAAATAATCAAGATGAGGAAAGCAAACTTCACGATTCTAGTACTACAGGTATAATACATTTATTATTGTAAAATTTTTAATATTACCTTACAGCCTTGAGTGAGGCAGACGTTTGTCCTTGATTTGTCATAAACCTTTTCTTACAAACTTGTTGAATTGTGTTTATACATCTCAAGGTTATTACAGTAGATGGAATCTATAAATGGTAGCAGGTTATTCTTGTAGATAAATTACAATTGATACAATGATATGCTGCCCTTAGAAAACAATCTTATGAATTAAAGGCTATGTACACCTTTGACATGTTTTATATTTTTTTCTTTTTTTTTTTTAAATAAAAATGTCTATTAGTGTGCTTGGTGTAACTTTTGTATTAAAAATTGTTTTTACTTTTTGAGATACAGCTGCTTTGTATCCTGTATACAGAGCAGCTGTATCTATAGCGCTGAGACCTGAATACGTCAGGTCAGCGGCACTGACGGGTTCCGTGAAAGAGGGTGCTACGTGTTTTCTGACACGCAGGATCAACCTGTTATCAATCACATCTAAGTTATGAACACTGGTAGTTTTTTTTTGTTTTTTTTAAATGTCTATTTTAACGTGGTACATAGCCTTTAAAGGTGTTGTCTCATTAGAGACAATATTTTTCAGACAGCCAGGAGGGCGCTGATTTTACCAGTTCTAATAGGGCATACGAACTGGGGCTATGTTGATGAGACAACCCCTTTTAAGCATTTATTTTGTATGTCCTCTATAGTTTTTTTTTTAAACTCGTTTTATTAAGAACTGTTACAGTAACAAGTATAAAAATAGTCACACATTGCTAATTACAATATATGGCATATTAGATCAAGGATATGTACAAATAGTAAAGTAATGAGTACATATAAAGCATTACAAACAGATGATTTCCCATTAATAATGGCGCTTAGACTGGTTTGCTAGGACGTATGTATGACAGTTCAACAAAAAGACAAAAACCAAAAACAGATATACAGGAAAACAAAACAACCTAGGACCCATGTTACCCATGAGCAACTGATAGATCTGGTACAGCCAGTCCATGGAGATACATAATAAAAATTTGTGGGTCACCTATATTCCTATCTATGTCCTCTATAGTTGGTCGTTGTTTCTTCAATAAATTAAAATTCCTCTTTATCTTAACTAATAATTAATTCTGGTTAACGTTGAAAAGATGTGTAAAGGATGTTCAATATATATCTGTATATATACAGGTGTAGCCATGTAGACTTTTAACGCATTAAATACACAGTGTCAGGAAACTTAAACTACTTTTTCAATGGCCTTTGTCGTGTGATATCGTGCTATATATATATATATATATATATATATATATATACACACACACTACTGTTGAAAAGTTTAGGGTCAATTAGAAATTTCCTTATTTTTGAAAGAAAAGCACAGTTTTTTTCAATGAAGATAACATTAAATTAATCAGAAATACACTCTATACATTGTTAATGTGCTAAATGATTATTCTAGCTGCAAACGTCTGGTTTTTAATGCAATATCTACATAGGTGTATAGAGGCCCATTTCCAGCAACCATCACTCCAGTGTTCTAATGGTACATTGTGTTTGCTAACTGTGTTAGAAGGCTAATGGATGATTAGAAAACCCTTGAAAACCCTTGTGCAATTATGTTAGCACCGCTGTAAACAGTTTTGCTGTTTAGAGGAGCTATAAAACTGACCTTCCTTTGAGCTAGTTGAGAATCTGGAGCATTACATTTGTGGGTTCGATTAAACTCAAAATGGCTAGAAAAAGAGAGCTTTCATGTGAAACTCGACAGTCTATTCTTGTTCTTAGAAATGAAGGCTATTCCATGCGAGGTCTTCAACTGGCAGCTTCATTAAATAGTACCCGCAAAACGCCAGTGTCAACGTCTACAGTGAAGAGGCAACTCCGGGATGCTGGCCTTCAGGGCAGAGTGGCAAAGAAAAAGCCATATCTGAGACTGGCTAGTAAAAGGAAAAGATTAATATGGGCAAAAGCACACAGACATTGGACAGAGGAAGATTGGAAAAAAGTGTTATGGACAGACGAATCGAAGTTTGAGGTGTTTGGATCACACAGAAGAACATTTGTGAGACGCAGAACAACTGAAAAGATGCCGGAAGAGTGCCTGACACCATCTGTCAAGCATGGTGGAGGTAATGTGATGGTCTGGGGTTGCTTTGGTGCTGGTAAAGTGGGAGATTTGTACAAGGTAAAAGGGATTTTGAATAAGGAAGGCTATCACTCCATTTTGCAACGCCATGCCATACCCTGTGGACAGCGCTTGAGTGGAGGCAATTTCATCCTACAACAGGACAATGACCCAAAGCACACCTCCAAATTATGCAAGAACTATTTAGGGAAGAAGCAGGCAGCTGGTATTCTATCTGTAATGGAGTGGCCAGCGCAGTCGCCAGATCTCAACCCCATAGAGCTGTTGTGGGAGCAGCTTGACCGTATGGTACGCAAGAAGTGCCCATCAAGCCAATCCAACTTGTGGGAGGGCCTTCTGGAAGCATGGGGTGAAATTTCTCCCGATTACCTCAGCAAATTAACAGCTAGAATGCCAAAGGTCTGCAATGCTGTAATTGCTGCAAATGGAGCATTCTTTGACGAAAGCAAAGTTTGAAGGAGAAAATTATTATTTCAAATAAAAATCATTATTTCTAACCTTGTCAATGTTATTTTGCAACTCATTTGATAAATATAAGTGTGAGTTTTCATGGAAAACACAAAATTGTCTGGGTGACCCCAAACTTTTGAACGGTAGTGTATATATTTCAAAACCGATAATATTGACAAATTAAATGTACTAATTCTTTCTGAATAAATCTCAGTCTTATTTTCAAGACTGTCTCAGTGTTTTTAAACGAAGTAGTCATATTTTGTGTCTTTTATTGTAAAAAAGTGCATGCTTTCTTCGTTCATTCGGTCTCTGTGGGTTATTAGTGGATATTGTTATATATAACGAATTTATCAATTATCTATGTCTAATAGACCCCATCTAAAATAGATTCATTGTATTAAATTATTGTCTCTGTGATTTCATTAGGACCTTCCGGTTTTAGGGTCCTAAGTTTATATATCCAGAAGATTTCTCTTTTACAGAGCAAATCGAACCTCTCCACTCGACTTTCGTTTATATGTTCAATAGGTATGATACTAAAACATTTAAAAGTTTAGAAATACTATGTAGGAGGAATTTGTTTCTGCAATTGGATCGATGCTTATTTAAGCGACAGTGTAAAGGTTGCACTGTTCTTCCCACGTATTGGAGACCACAAATACAATTAATGAGATATATGACATAATTTGATTGACAGTTTAGATGTGTATCTATTTGATATTCATTTTTCGTTTGATTAGGTTGAAAAATGTCTGTGGTGAGAATGCTAGAGCAACATAAGCATCTCTTTTTTCTGCATTTTGAGCTAACTTTTGTATGTAAATATGGATTAGCGGTAATTTGTTGTAATGGTTTTGTGTTTACCAGAAAAATTTATCCGGCTAGGTGCCAAGATATTTTTAACCGTTTTTGCTCTTTTAAATGTTATTATCGGTTTCATTGGTAAACTATTTTTTAAAGAAAAGGGTCAACATGTAAAATGTGCCAGTGTCTATTCATAATATTTTTTATATTTTTGTGTGCCGAGTTATATTTTGTTACAAAATTAAAGGAAAAAGAGTTATTATGTTTTTCCTTCGCCTCTTTTGTACTAATTGCATTATTCTCTTTGATTCTATTTGATGCTATATCGTTAGTGGGTAGGCAATCTCTTTGGCTTAAATCTACTGTCTTTTTATATGCATCTGAAAGGAGTGTATGTGGGTAGTTTTTTTCTTTAAACCGTTTGTGCAAAATACGGCTTTGATTGCCATTTCAGATAGTGACCGCTCTTATAATCCAGATAGCTGTTGCTGTCAACCTTTTTAAAATGTGTATGGGTAATAATTTTGTTTGTTGTTTTGGCTATAGTGAGATCTAAAAAATCAATTTCAGTCGGCTGTATATTAAAGGTAAAATTTATCCCCCAAGTATTGTTAATCAGTGTCTGGCAAAAAGCTGTAGCTGTTGCTATATCCCCTTCCCAGATCAGAAACAGGTCATCTATATACAGTGAAGGAAATAAGTATTTGATCCGTTGCTGATTTTGTAAGTTTGCCCACTGTCAAAGTCATGAACAGTCTAGAATTTTTAGGCTAGGTTAATTTTACCAGTGAGAGATAGATTATATATATAAAAAATAAAATAAAATCACAGTCAAAATTATATATATTTATTTGCATTGTGCACAGAGAAATAAGTATTTGATCCCCTACCAACCATTAAGAGTTCAGCCTCCTCCAGACCAGCTACACGCTCCAAATCAACTTGGTGCCTGCATTAAGGACAGCTGTCTTAAATGGTCACCTGTATAAAAGACTCCTGTCCACAGACTCAATTAATCAGTCTGACTCTAAGCTCTACAACATGGGCAAGACCAAAGAGCTTTCTAAGGATGTCAGGGACAAGATTATAGACCTGCACAAGGCTGGAATGGGCTACAAAACCATAAGTAAGACGCTGGGTGAGAAGGAGACAACTGTTGGTGCAATAGTAAGAAAATGGAAGACATACAAAATGACTGTTAATCGACATCGATCTGGGGCTTCATGCAAAATCTCACCTCGTGGGGTATCCTTGATCCTGAGGAAGGTGAGAGCTCAGCCGAAAACTACACGGGGGGAACTTGTTAATGATCTCAAGGCAGCTGGGACCACAGTCACCAAGAAAACCATTGGTAACACATTACGCCGTAATGGATTAAAATCCTGCAGTGCCCGCAAGGTCCCCCTGCTCAAGAAGGCACATGTACAGGCCCGTCTGAAGTTTGCAAATTAACATCTGGATGATTCTGAGAGTGATTGGGAGAAGGTGCTGTGGTCAGATGAGACTAAAATTGAGCTCTTTGGCATTAACTCAACTCGCTGTGTTTGGAGGAAGAGAAATGCTGCCTATGACCCAAAGAACTCCGTCCCCACTATCAAGCATGGAGGTGGAAACATTATGTTTTGGGGGTGTTTCTCTGCTAAGGGCACAGGACTACTTCACCGCATCAATGGGAGAATGGATGGAGCCATGTACCGTCAAATCCTGTATGACAACCCCCTTCCCTCCACCAGGACATTAAAAATGGCTCGTGGCTGGGTCTTCCAGCACGACAATGACCCGAAACATACAGCCAAGGCAACAAAGGAGTGGCTCAAAAAGAAGCACATTAAGGTCATGGAGTGGCCTAGCCAGTCTCCAGACCTTAATCCCATCGAAAACTTACGGAGGGAGCTGAAGATCCGAGTTGCCAAGCGACAGCCTCGAAATCTTAATGATTTACAGATGATCTGCAAAGAGAAGTGGGCCAAAATTCCATCTAACATGTGTGCAAACCTCATCAACTACAAAAAACGTCTGACTGCTGTGCTTGCCAACAAGGGTTTTGCCACGAAGTATTAAGTCTTGTTTGCCAAAGGGATCAAATACTTATTTCTCTGTGCACAATGCAAATAAATATATATAATTTTGACTATGTGATTTTCAGGTTTTTTTTATTTTTATATATAATCTATCTCTCACTGGTAAAATTAACCTAGCCTAAAAATTCTAGACTGTTCATGTCTTTGACAGTGGGCAAACGTACAAAATCAGCAAGGGATCAAATACTTATTTCATTCACAGTATCTCCTAAATTGTAAAATATTAGTGGTTGCCCACGGATGTTGCCAGATGTATTCTTCCTCAAACATTCCCATGAAAATATTTGCATAACTGGGTGCTACTTGACTTATTATGCAAAAGTATGGAATTCATCCTAAAAAAACAATATCTTTACATTTGACCAGAAATGATACCATCAAGTAAAAGACACAGCTTTGGGGACCATAGCTGTGCCTTTTACTTGATGGTATCATTTCTGGTCAAATGTAAAGATATTGTTTTTTTTTAGGATGAATTCCATACTTTTGCATAATAAGTCGGTTTGTGCAGATTGTACTTCAGTATCTCTCTCTAGTCTTATTTTCAGATTTTCCAGACCTAATGTATGTTCAATATTACTGTAAAGTGAGGTCACATCTAGTGTGATGCACAGTAAGTTTTCTTTGATCGAGATTTTGTTTAGGTCCTTTATCAGTTGTGTTGAATCTTTGAGGAAGCTTGGGAACTCCATCACATACTTTTGTAAAATTAGATCCAGATAATGGGAGAGATGGCAGGTGGGAGATTGCATACCTGATATAATGGGTCTACCTGGGGGATTAGTTGGGTTTTTATGTATTTTTGGTAAGTGGTCGAAAAAAGGCATATTGGTGTTTAACGGAATCAAATGGTTATTTTTATTGAGGATATGATTGGAAAAAGCTTGGTTGACCATGATTTTGAGGTTAGCCATGATTGTCGATAGTGGGTTATGGGTGAGGTTAATATAATATAATATAATATAATAATTAATATAATAATTCCTATCTGATAAAATTTTAATTGCTTCTGCATGATAATCCATAATATTTTGTACTACTGTTCCCCCTCCCTTGTCTGCTGATCGAATGCCGATTTGATTATTATTTTTTAGAATTTTTTAGCGCTCATTTTTCTTTATAGGTTAAGTTATTTTTCCCACGAATTCTATATGAGTCCAAATTCTCCAGATCTTTAAGAACTAGATGATGGAAAGTGTTAATAAAATTTCCTTGGTTACCCACAGGATAAAACTTGGATGTGGGTTTGAGATCTGTGTGTCTAAATAAATCAGGTGTGTCTGTGTCCGGGGTTGCATTTGCCTTATTAACATTGTCTGTATTTGAAGAGTTATTTTTTGTAGCTATGATTCGAAAGTGTCTATGGAGTGTTAGTTTCCTAGTAAATTTATGTAGATCTAGGAATAATTCAAAGCCATTGGTACTGGCAGTTGGACAGAAAGCCAAACCCTGGTTCAGGAGTGACTTTTCCGAGTCGTTCAAGATATGATTTGAAAGATTGAAAATAGATGTTTGTTGTACGAGGGAGGTCATTTTTATTTTTTTTATTTTTGCCTCCCCTGGTTCCTCTATATCGTTTTTTCGGGGTGAAAGAAATGAGTGATTGTTAACATTTGTAGGTTGGACGGGGGAGTTAGCTCTAAAAAAAGTGAGGGTTGAGAACTGGAAGGTATAGGCTCTTCCAGATGGGTGGAAAATGCAGAAGCTAGGAACGGAACGGACATATTTGAGCCAGCTTTAGTATTGTAAATAATATTGGTTCCCGAGGAGAAGGAACAACCATTGGTACAATTCGATGGAGGATTGGGGGAAGGTACAGGTGTATTGGGCAGGTAGGAGGGGGATGGATTAGATTGGGTTCTAGTTGGGGAATTGTCAGGTGAATTATGAACCGTCAAGATAGACATATCAATTGATGATTTTCCTAAGGATGAATTTGGAGATAACAAGAAATCGGAGGAGCTTGGGTTAACTAAATTTTCATTTTCTAATAATTTGGGCTTATTTGTTGATGAATTTCCCTGATTTATTTTGCCATATTTGCTGTTAAGGAAAATTCTACATGATCTGATAGCTTCAAATCTTTTTTCTTGTTCAATTTTTTTGGGGTCTAGTTGGGGGAGAGTGCTGATAGATTGGGAGGTCTTGGTCATTGTGTGTATTCGTTCGGGGCGGGTATATTGGGAAGGGTGTTTGTTCCAAGATCTAATTTGGTTAGTTTGATAGTCTATTCAATCTCTGGTGAGTTTGTTAGCCTTTTTTTCAATTAGGTCCTGTCCAGATTTGAAAATTCTATTATTAATATTATGATTAATATGATGAAACTCTTGGTGTTTGAAACAATTATAGAGCAACTTAAATTTTACTCTAATTTTACTAGTAAGTTTGACACATAACATTTTGCTTTTGGATAACAATCTCATGATCATCCCCTTAGTGCATTCTTCCCAGTCTGTTGTGAAGATAATATCATCTTTAAATGTAGATGAGAAAGGCATTCTAAGCCCTCTTGGTGTAATTTTTTCCTTTAAATAGATAGATAAAAACATTTTTAGATAAAGCCACAGTGCTCTCTGTAGATACTGACACTCCCCACCCCCATAGATAATGGCACAGTGCACTCTGTAGATACTGACACTCCACACCGTAGATCATGCCACAGTGCCCTCTGTAGATAATTACACCCCCTATATAATTCCCTAGTGCCCTCTGTAGATAATGCCACAGTGCCCTCCGTAGATAATTCCTTAATGCCATCTATAGGTAATTCCCCAATGCCCTCTGTAGATAATGCCACAGTTCCTTCTGTAGATAATGCCACACACCCCCTTTTGTAGATTGTTCCACACACACCCCTTTGTAGATAGTGACACACACACACACACCTTTGTAGATAGTGGCACACATATCCCCCTATAGATAGCTCCATTGGGGCTCCCTCTAGGAGTGGAATCCCCAGCCAAAGCGTTGCTGGCACGTTGGCTGGGAATTCCTCCTGGAGGAGCCACTGACGTCATTGTCCATATATGGACTGTTACGTCAAAGGCCTCGTCTATCAGTGGAATCCCCGACCAGTGTGTCAGCAACACACTGACCTGGCATTCCGGTCCAGGAGGAGTCACTGTCCATATAGGGACAGTTACGTCAGAGGCCTCTTCTATCAGTGGAATTCTCGCTAAGAGCTCTCTGGCTAGGGATTACACTCCTAGAGGGAGCCCCAATGCAGCTTTCTTTATATGGGGGTGTAGCACTGTCCACAGGGTTGGAGTGTGTGGTGTGGCACTATTTACAGGGCTGGTGTGGCGCTCCTCCGGCCTGCTCTCTTGCTGTTAGCAGGCCGCAAATGACAACTTCAGGGGCCGCATGTTTGAGACCTCTGGTCTACGTCTAGGTTTATTGTATGTTGTATATTTATGGCCAAGTTCCCAGCAGAAGAAGAGGATCAGTATTATATGCTCTGGTTGGAGGGTCAGCACTTCTCTGTGTGGTAAAAGGGCCTGAAAGTTCACAGGTTGAAGCCTGACCGCAGATAATTAAATATTGCAAACCTGGAGAGATAGGCTTCTCTAGAATAGACCGTCCTCAACACAAGGTCAACCAGCAGATCTACGTCCTGGGTTTCAACAGGCCTGTTGTGTTCAGGTTGGAAGGGTAAGTGACACTCCTTAAGTGCGGGTGTGGTTAGTTACTCCCGCACAAGATAAAAGCTGTCACCGGAGTAAGCGGGTAGACTGAGGCATTGAGGTCTTCCCTGAGCATGGCTTGGATGGGCCAACCCGAAAAGAACCTGCAGGTTCTCTAGATTCCCGGAATGTTAGTTGGGCATAACCGTAAAAGCTCTCCCCACCAGATGGTCAATTGGAGACTAAATTTAAAACTTGGGTAGGCTGTGTTTGTTGACTATGGGGTAGGTTGCAGGGCATACTGATAGGCAGCAAGATTGCCGTGGAGTAGTGCGGGCCAGAGGTTTTGGGAGCAGAGTTTTCGTTTCCGGAATCTAGAAATGGCTCCCTCCCCAGGTCATCGGACAGGACTAGGTTGCAACTAGACCAATTCTAGCAGTGGATGAAGCAAGATGGCATCCATTTACTACGGATTCGGCTTCAGGGATACTAAAGCTACTGTCAAATGCAGCCATCCAGGATTTCTCTCTTCCGGAAGCTAAATAAAATATTTTTTAAAGCATCTCAAGTTTTATTGTGAGAGGTACTCACTTTATGGGAATAAAATGGATATGAACAGAAGAAAACCAATGTGGATAAATAAAAATGTAAAGGGAAAATAAATGATAAAAATAAGCATTTAAACTACTAAAATAAAAAGGCAGTGAAGTAGCGCTAAAAAGCTATAGGGAGGAAAACTATTATGTAAAAAAAACAGATATAGCAGCAAAGCTGGAGACAGACTCCTTGCCAAAGACACTAACACTAAATACAGATTTATTATATCCCCGCCCAAAACTATGATCACTCTCGTCATCTCTCTATACACAGAGAGAGAGAGAGAGAGAATATAGATATATTTTAGTGTGTATATACACATCACTCTCAAGCAGTGTCTCAGGTGGCATATACAACCACTCTACAGAGATACATAAATATGAAATATATATATATATATATATATATATATATATATATATATACATAAGGCACAGAAATATGTATATACCATACCTCCCAACTTTAAAGTATCGCAAAGAGGGACAACCAAATTATTTTCCTTTTAAGCCACGCCTCCAGCTGCGCAATCCCCACCCATACACACCTGGTTCAGCCCACACAGTATAATGCCCTCATAGAACCCCCACTATAGCTGCCCCCCACACAGCATAACCCATAGTGCCTATATTGCCCCTAAAGCTGCCCCATACAGTATAATGCCCACACAAATGCTTATTTACAGTATAATGCCTCCATAGCTGCCCCCATACAGTATGATGCCCAACAGTGCCTAATAAAAAAGTAATAAAATAAATACATGGGCTACATTCACACGACATTCAAAAATTGCCATTAACAACTGATCAAGTGTCAGGCCTCATGAACACAACCGTATTGATTTTGCGATCCGCAAAACCCGAGTCCGTTGCGGTTTGCAAATAAATCCTTGTTGTGCATCCGAGAGACTCCTTGCCAAAGACACTAACAAAATTTAGCCAGGAAACAAGAGAGAATCACAGGCAAAGACAAGAAGCAAATTAAAGTATAAATAGACTGAGGGCGGGAGCTAGAACCGTCTGGCCAGGCTGTGATAGGTTCTCCCACTCCTCAGCCTACCAGCCTGAGTGGTAGCAGATCGAGTCACTCTAACATATCTAGGCACAGATGCAGGCTGATTAACCACGGGCGTCGACACAGAAGCTGTGTCTGGCAGATCCTTTACAGTATATTAGTAAGTTACTTTGGTTCACATAAATATATTATTGCAATGCAATTTTTGGTCCCCGGATAACCCCTTTAATTTTTCTGACAGAGTATACCTCAGAGGCTAAAGTATTTTTTTTATACTGGTGGATATCTTATGGTCCGCAGCAACAATCATACTAGGGTCATAACAAGGAATAGAGCCGGAGGACATCCACACCTCCAACTGTTATAGTAGGAATCTCATATCTGAAGAAATCCACACCTAAGTGACCACCACTGCCCATTACAATGCTGGGCTCCCCAAAGTATCTGACAAGCTTTCTGTTCTGCCAAGTAATTACCCTGTAATGCTAAAACACCACTACCTCCTCGACCATTTTCCTCCTGTGCCGCTGCTGCTCTATTTTGAATGTTACTGTATATGATTCTACTTCCTTCCTAGAATTTACTAGGCTGCTTTGCTTAGAATTATTATTTGCATGCACAGTAGTACATGTGAATACCTAAAATGTTGTAATATATCTTAGATGGGAAGTGCCATACCCCTCACCCTTTGGTGGCCTGTAGTTCGCTTCTCCTTGTAATTATTCAGAAAAGTCCTCTTTTCTCCTCAAATCTATGTAGAGTAATACAGTAAGTAGAGGACTAAGTGAGAGTAGCAGTTGAAACTGCATAAACTACAGCGTTATTATAATTTTTTTGTCGATATAGTGCAGCATAGGCTATCATTAAAGAATGATGTAGAGGCTCTCTTCTATTCCTATTTTAGATGATGCGCTATTTATTGATTGTCTGCCATCTTGGTTATTTCTTCCCCTCTAATATGGTTCTCCTGATGCAGCCTACATTTTCCATAGAGCTTCTGGCTTGGCAGATGGGCCGGAGTCTCATCACAGTGCACTTGCTCTGCTCTTAGTCCTATCTAAGTGCAGCATGTGATAAATCAGTGGCATAGAACTTCTGACCGAGTCTCAGTACATCCTATGTGATGCAGCTTCACACTGCTCTCCTCTGCCTCACACTAGTGATAGATTTCTCCCAGTTTTTACACAGGAGGCAATGAGGAGCAGCATCTCATAGAAATACTACGGAAGCTCTGCACACAGCCTTTACATGTAGTATAGACACTTATGTGAGTCAGGGGAGTTCTATATCTGCAGCTAATCATTGTATGGACTAACATAATATATTACTGCATTCCTTCACTCTTAGGGCCTAAATAATCTCTTCAACAGCACTATATGCGTAGGTGATAGATAGAGATACAAAAATAGTGGAGCTGGTGGGGAGGGGTCTGAGATCTTCTAGGAGGCATTCCATAGGTGAAGATGTAATCCTGTAGTTCACAGTAAGTCAGCCACACAGGAGAAACTGTCTACACATGACAGCATGGTCTGTTTGGTGGTCAGACTTAGATCACATGACACAGCTGCCCATAATGAAAGGGTTCAAAATGTATAGATGCAACTAAACTGGGAAAAAATAAATGACATGGCTAGAATATTGCTGGTGAGTTAGCATGGTGTATGCAAAAAAAAAAGGAAAAATTTGCAGGAGAGCTTCTTTAACCCGTTAGTGACCGCCAATACGCCTTTTCACGGCGGCCACTAATGGGCTTTATTCTGATGCATAAGCCTTTTTACGGCGCTGCATCAGAATAAATAAACAGAGCAGGGAGCCGTTAAATCTCCTTGCTCTCCGCTACCAGAGGTAGCTGAGGGCTGGGGGCATCCCTGCTCGAACGTGTGAGATCGATATAAGTATCGATCTAGTCCGTTTAACCCCTCAGATGCGGTGCTCAATAGCGTGCGCCGCATCTAAGTGGTTTTGGAGAGAGGGAGGGAGCTCCCTCTCATCCCACCGATAGCCGGTGTGAGATCACCAAGTGTCTGTGTCTCCAATGGCAGCCGGGGGCCTAATAAAGGCCCCCAGGTCTGCCTGTAGTGAATGCCTGTTTTAAACGGACAGGTAGTAATACAAAAATATTGCAGTGTATTATAATAGCGATCAGAGGATCGCATACTAAAGTCCCCTAAGTGGGACTAGTAAAAAAATTAAAAACCCACTTTTTTTCCCTTACAAACTGCTTTACTATTAAAAAAACAAAATAAAGTAAAAAGTTACACGTATTTGGTATCGCCGTGTCTGTAACGACCCCGACTATAAAGCTATTACATTATTTAACCAGCACGGCGAAGGGCGTAAAAAATTAAATAAAAAACTATGGAAAAATTGCTGTTTTCTGTGAATCCTGACTTTAAAAAAAATGTGATTAAAAGTCACATCTACTCCAAAATGGTACCAATAAAAACGACAAGTCTTCCCGCAAAAAAAAAAGCCCTCATACAACTGCATCGACGGAACAATAAAAAAGTTATGGCTCTTCAAATATGGAGACACAAAAACAAATAATTTTGAAAAAGAAAAAGTTTCTACTGTGCAAAAGTAGTAAAACATACAAAATATATTCAAATTTTGTATCGTTGCAATCGTAACAACCCGCTGAATAAAGTTATTGTGTTATTTATACCACACGGTAAACGGCGTCGATTTAGGATGCAAAAAAGTGTGGCGAAATTTCAGGTTTTTTTTCTATTCCCCCCCCCCCCCAAAAAAGTTAATCAATAAATAATATGTACCTCAAAATGGTGCTATTAAAAAACACAACTTGTCCCGCAAAAAACAAGACCTTATACAGCTATGTCGATGCAAAAATAAAAAAGTTAGAGCTCTTGGAATTCGACGATGGAAAAACGTAAAAAAATACCTTGGTCATTAAGGTTTAAAATAGGCTGGTCATTAAGGGGTTAATTAAATTTCTCTGTTTCATTGCAGTAGTTTTTATTCACACATTATATTTTTTAAACAAAGAACTTGTTTCACCAAATTAAATAATTGATACATATTTTTGTTATTTTCTAGGCTGCTGCAAAGGTGGGAAAAAAGCTGGTGAACAAGTAACATCAAAGGATGAAGCTCTTAATTCATATTGCAGAGAACCTAGCTATTTTGAAATTCCTAATAAAGAGCTTCAACAAAAATCTGATGAAGAAGGAAATGTTGTATATGAAATCACAACACTAGAGCCCGACTGCCAGCAAGTCTCAGGTGCAGGACATGCTTCCTTTACAATAGAGTTTGATGACAGTTCTCCAGGAAAGGTAACCATTAAAGATCATGTAACAAAGTTTACAGATCATCGTCAAAAGGCAAAGAAGCCTTTATGCTCTGGAGATAAGGACCTTGCTGGGTTAAATACAGAACTGATTGCTGCAGAAAGTAAAGTAGCTGACTGGTTAGCTCAGAATAATCCACCCCGTTTGCTGAAGGAAGCAGCTGAAGAAGATACAAAAAGCGTTAAAAGTGATGTACCGGTATACTTAAAAAGGATACAAGGTAGTACATTTTAAACAAAATACTGTACTTCATAATGGAGTGCTTAATGTTTTGTATTTAAATTTTCAGAGCACATGTTATCATTATTGATAAGAAAAAATAATTGATACAGTAATAGAATAAATTGCATAGTTTTTTCTTCGCTTAATTTATTATATAGTTTTAGAATAAGGTCAAATTTTTAAAGGGGTTTTCCATGCTTTAAATATGGGCAAATATTCTAAATTACACATCTTTCAAATCTAATGCCCTGGCTGTTTAGTGGTCCTCCTCTGGTCCCATCACTGGACGTAGCAGTGGTGTGTTTACCTTATTGACATAACCGCTGCGGCCAGTGAATGACTGCCGTGGTCATGTGTCTTTGTCACATCATTGATGTCACAGTGTAAAGGTGAGTAAATCATAATTTCTTATTTTAACCCATATCCAGCTTTTTAAACCTGGAAGACCCTTTTAAACTAAAGACAGGATTTTCATATATTCAGTCAGTTAATAGGACCTGTCTGTGATTGGCCAATAAATTTAAATTTATGTGTGCATTGGAAGCAATGTGCAATCCCTTGAACTCTTTTGTATAGTGGCCACATATAGCGTCATTAGGTAAACCTTTTATGGTCATCAGTTAATGCTCAAATTCAAAATTAAAGATGCATTTGAATGAGACAAAAAAAATTAATAAAATGTTATAACATTTTTGCTCTGTCGGGTGAAATACTGAAATTCGAGTTATATTACTTTATTGACCTCTTTTTATTGAGGATCTGAACATCTCCTGACACATCTGTTTTTGTAAATACTTGTATTCCCCATGAAATAACAATTCTGGAGAATCTTTTCTTATAACTCTGCGTTGTGCCATCCCTATGTTACTTCTCCTAGAAATTTAGGGACAAATTGACAACTGGGAGTAACCATTTCCCTTGTCACAGGGGTGTGGCGCTTCACAGTCTCACTCTATCATCACTGATTGGACATTGCCAGACTGTGTAGGGATACACCCCTAACTAGTAACACTGTCATCAATTTATTCATACATTTTTGGAGGAATGACAGAGGAAGGACACAACATACAGTTCTAAGAAAAGATGCTTCAGAATTGTTGTTTTATGGGGAATACAGTGTTTACTAAAACAGACATGTTCTGATGGGTGACAGGTTCTCTTTAATTGTTTTCTTTACGAATCTATTTTTTTATAGGTAACAAACATGAAGATGGAACTCAAAGTGACTACGAAAACAGTACATCTCTTAAACGTTTAAACAGATCTACCCATCTGCAAGACCATGCAAAACCAAAAAGCTTAGAACAGAGAATGTTGGATCTTAAAATTCAGACAGGGCGAAGACAGCAGGACACGGCAAGTCAAACAGCATTTCTTATAGAGTTTATTGATGATGACCATCCAAGAAAGAGACGTTCGTATTCATTTTCTCTAAATGCTAGTGCCACAGGTCCAGAAGCGCCATACCCTATTCCGCAATCTAGAATAGAGCAAGCAAAAGCTCATTCTGTAGATCCGAAAGGGTTGTCCCTAGGTCTGCAGTCAGGTTCATCATCTCACAGAGTAATTCATAGTACCCAGCATGCAAAGTTGTTGCTAAAACAGAAATCCGAAGAGCCATGTACATCTTTATTTTCACAAAATATTTTACTGAGAAGTTCTGGGAGTCTTGGACACCGACCACCAAATAAGCAATCTACATTGAACAATATTCAGAAAACTTCTGTGAGTAAAGATCACAGAAATAGTCAGCTCAATGAAAGGGCAAATACAAAAGAAGAAATGGGCACATCAGATGCAAAGGTAAATCAGATTATAGATTAAATTTGTTTGCAGGTATTTCTATTGGGCAACAAGTTATTATGTATTAAATATGGTTTTACCGAAACACAGCTCTGACAGTGCTGTAAGTGCCCTGATGAGCGGTAGCTGCTTTTCTCTGCACCTTCTAAGCTAAAATATATTAATTTATGCTGAAGAACACTTTTCCCAACGATCAAGGTGAAACTGTCTGTTTTCTCTACTTACTCCAATATCGTCCCCCTGTGCTTCCTCAGATGCTACTTTTCTTATCTCTCCTTCAATCTACCTGTCCCTCCCATTACTTCATCCCCTCTTTCCTGGCTTTAGCAATGAGGGTATAGTGGACCATCATACAGTCAATTTTGGCTCCCCTGCAGCCTCCTCTGTGCTTAAAGGGGCTCTGTCACCACATTATAAGTGGCCTATCTTGTACATAATGTGATCGACGCTGTAATGTAGATTACAACAGTGTTTTTTATTTAGAAAAACGATCATTTTTGACTGAGTTATGACCTATATTATCTTTATGCTAATGAGTTCCTTCTTTTTTTTTTAACAAATTTTATTGAAAATATACATTGCACAAGGTATGATAAACATAACATTTTGGGTGACATGCAAGAAACCCATTATTTCAATGTAACATAACCATACAAACAACAACATCGATCTCCGTTACACATTTGAGAATAAGATTTGGTACAACCGTTTCCGGTATGTTACTGAGTATAACCATTACATTTATAGGAACAAAAGCAATGCAAATATATACAACCCTGTTATAAATAGTTGTACAATCCAGGACTGACCTCGTCCAACCCCCTATCGAACCTCCCCCCCCCAGTTAGGGCCCGCTACCACGTCCCTGCTTACTCAATTAAACCCCCAGACTGTTTAGGGAGGACCTGAGGTCACCTACATTAAACGATGCAAGAGGCGATGAGCAGCAACTACCCCACACTTCCAGAAATTTATACGGACATCCCCGATGTTTGTATACTAGATTAGCGTAAGGTATTACTGAGTTGAGCAGTGATTTCCATTGTGGAACCGTTGGGTGAAGATCTCCCATCCAACGAAGTGCAATAGCCTTCCTGGCCATGAACAGGGTCTCCCGTAAAAATATACCTTCATAGTGTGTCCAGGAGTTCGGTGGGAACAGACCCAACAAACATAGCCCCGGCTCACAGGGGACTCGTTTACCTGTTACTGATGAGAGAAAGTCCGTGACCCCTCTCCAGAATTTAGCTATTACCGGGCAGTGCCACACCATATGGTCGAAGTCTGCCCGACCATGCCGGAATTTTTTACAACTAGCCGAGGAAAATCTGCCCATATGCAATAGCCTGGTAGGAGTTATATAACATCTATGGATAATATATAGCTGCGTCATTTTATTATTAGCCGCTGGTGAAACCGCAAGATGTGAAGACATTTCATCAAGCCAATCCTCCTCAGTCAGGTTCGGAATCAGCCCCTTCCATCTAAGTTCCACCGCACAACCCGTGTGTGCTAACCTTTGAGACAGCAGGAACGTGTAGACTACTGATATCAGGCCCCGCGGGCCTTGTGTTCGAAGCACCCCTATAAGGGGTAGGGAAGATATCAAAGTCTGAGCGTGTCTGAATTGGGCCCTGAGAGCGTGGTGCAGCTGTACACATCTAAATGTATCCCTCTCTGGCACCTGAAATGTATCTTGTATCTCCCTTGCTGATAACGCGTGTCCATCTCCAGTACTCAAATGTTTCATTTGTGTCACCTCTAAACCCTCCCAGAATGCATGATCCTGAAATCCCAAAAAGTGAGGTAACCCATGGTTGGACCACAGCGGCAACTCTGCTACCGTATCTTTAAATTTCAACAGTGATTTTGCATGAGCCCACACCTGCTTTGCCAGTTTAATCAACGGTAACGTATGCTTAGGGCTAAAATCATGTGGTTCCAACACGGGCCATAAGTTAGGTACTCTGAGAAAATGTGCTAGATGATGTTCGGCATTGGGCAATGGATCATCCAACATCCACAGCCTAATATATCTAAGTTGACCTGCCAAATAGTACAAAAACACATCCGGTAGGGCCGCTCCCGCCCTCTGTTTGGGCCTCTGCAGAGTGTCTATTTTGAGCTTATGTCTATTCTTTCCCCAGATAAATGGAGTAAATATAGAGTTGACCAAATTAAAGAACTTTTTAGGAACCATTGTGTCCGCGTGTTCCAAGACATATAGCAATTTAGGTAGCACTACCATTTTAAATAGGTTAATTCTACCCGCCACTGATAAGGGGAGTGATTTCCATACTGCAAATTTATCTTTCAAATATGAAAGTAGGGGGTACACATTTATATCGTATGAGTGTGAACTATCCCTAGATATCCAAACTCCCAGGTATTTAAAACTATGCACCACTTGTAGACCCTGAAAATGTGAGCCCCACCCACAATTGTTAGAATGGAGAGGCATGAGATAGGACTTACTCCAGTTAACATGCAGGCCCGAAAAAATGCTAAACACCTCCATCAATCTCATAGCCCTAGGTAATGAGGCATTCGGGTTGGCCAGGAACAGCAGCATATCGTCAGTGTAAAGTCCTATGCAGTCTTCTCGCGGTCCGATCCGAATGCCCTGAAAGGCCATATCTCTTCGAATCCCTATAGCCAGGGGCTCTATGGCAAGTGCGAACAATAGGGGGGACAATGGGCACCCCTGTCTTGTACCCCTATGAAGCAAAAAGGAGGGGGACAAAATCCCATTAACCACTACCGAGGCTCTTTATATATGATTGTAATCCATTTGATAAAGGTAGTCCCGAACCCGAATTTCCTGAGCACCTCACATAGGTATGTCCACTCTACAGAGTCAAATGCCTTGGCTGCATCCATGGATGCCAGCGCCCAATCCTGCTGCTCCCACCACCCCATCTGAGTAACCACCTGAGCTCTACGAATACTATCCGAAGTGGATTTCCCTGGTATAAAACCGGTCTGATCAGAGTGTATGACATCATTGATGACCCGCGCTAGTCTATTGGCCATTAATTTAGTCAGTATCTTATAGTCTATGTTAAGCAGTGATATGGGGCGGTAAGAACCACAATCCTCTGGGTTCTTGCCTGGTTTTAGAATAACTACTATGGTAGCTTCTTTCATAGAATCCGCCAGGTCACCCGCCAATAAGCACGCCTCAAATAGAGAAAGAAGTTGGGCTGACATAACCTCAATGTATTGAATATATACTTCCAGAGGAATCCCATCCGGGCCCGAGGCCTTACCCTTAGTCATATCCAATATACACTCAGAAATCTCCTCCACTGTGAAGGGGGACTCGAGTAACTCACACCCCTCTTCCGACAACTGTGGAAACTGCATGTCATCCAAATATTTCCTTCCCCAACTCTTCCATTGAGTGCCCAGCCCTAGACGTATATAAGTCCCTATAGAAGTCTGCAAATTGAGCCACTATCTCCTGGGAGGTATGGACCAAAACATTCTGAGCATTTCGATTATTCAGCACTGGAGGAGACATGGTATTCTGTCTAACCACATGAGCCAAGAGTTTGCCGGATTGGTTACCCAATTCAAAAAAGGATTGGCCAGTGAAGAAGAGTCTACGGTCCGCCTTCTCCTGCAGTACTAGAAGATAATCTCTCCCCACCGAGAGCCAAGCCTCCCTGTTTTGTGGGGAGGGATCACCCACAAACGCGGACTCCAATTCTCCACACTTTCCCGCCAAATCCTTTTCCCTTTGGGCCGAGGAGCGTTTCACAAATTATATTGATGATTTCAGGCAGCCTCTCAAATACGCTTTCAGAGTATCCCATCGTAGTAACCCATTCTGCTCCTGCCTATGTGCTTCAAGAAAGACATCTAGCTGATCTGGGATCCTATCATTTGGTTTGATTAATTGGAGCCAAAACGGGTGAATTTTAAGGGCCCCCCTCCTACCCACCTCCGGTAGTGACATTTGCAGGAGAATCGGACTGTGATCAGAAATTGCTCTGGGGAGATGTTCAATACTTTCCATAGAATTATATACAGAGGACGTGCCAAAAATATAATCTATACGAGACAGTGCATCAAATTGTGGTGTGTGACATGTGAATTCACGAAGTCCCATATGACTAACTCTCCATAGATCTACCCAGCCTATCTCCTCCATTAATGAGGCTAATGGGGAGACCCCTTGTCTTGCGTCACCCTCTCCCCTCAACAGGAACCGATCAATAGACTGATCCATTATAAGGTTCAGGTCTCGTAGGAGGATCACTCTGGCTTCTTGATATGCGGAAGCAAAGGAAACCGCCTCCCTAAGAAGTGCCAGAGACCCTGGCGGTGGGTTATATATCCCCATTACGACATAAGGTGTGGAATTAATGTTGGCATGCACAAATACGTATCTCCCCTCAGGATCAATTCTGGTATGCATCACTTCCCACCTAAGAGTTATATGTATTAATAGAGATACCCCTCTAGATGCAGAAGTTCTAACAGAGTGTCTACTCCACTGAATCCAGTGCTTACCTAAAAATTGTACTGTGTCTGCTGTCAGATGCGTCTCCTGAAGACAAATTATATGTGGGTTCACTTTCTTAAGCACAGAGAAAATCATATTCCGTTTCCTTGGAGTCCCCATGCCCCTCACATTCCAGGACAAGAACTTAAGTGACGCCATACTTAGAAAACTCTCTATGTACTGATAACATCCCTTCCCTCTCCCCCCTCCCCCTCTCCCTAGGTAGTGCCATTCCCTGATATGCAGCTCTCAAAATGTAAGGTACTCGTTGTCTGACATAGTGTAAAACAGAGATCAAAAACATGAACCACATAAAAACCCAGTTTGCCATCAGGAGCTCAACAGGAGCTCAAGAGCTATATACTATATATGAAAGGGGTAGCTTCCACCGCTAAGGAATATACACAGTGGAATCACAAATCAGACTGCGTGCTCCAGCAGATTCCCCCCTATAATGTGCTTTACTGTGCCACAGAATTATAGGAACAACAACCCATTGGTCAGAATCCCCCTATTAACACTTCGGTAACCTACTACAATCACATATCGTAACAAGAGTAATATATGATCTGGAACCATTCTGAACTCCGGACCCCCTTATAGGCATATTACAGGAAGATAATGCATTATGAGGGGAAACTTTAAACATTGTCTCCCCCATGTATAACCTCTCCCCACATGGAAGACATCAAATAACCATTCAGGATACATATTCACCATTCCCGCGCTTAAGTCCCCCAAAAAATCTTCATCTTCTAGGCGACCTCTTATTCCTCAGCAACCATTCA
The DNA here is from genome assembly GCF_050947455.1 of Rhinoderma darwinii. Taxonomy (NCBI): domain Eukaryota; kingdom Metazoa; phylum Chordata; class Amphibia; order Anura; family Rhinodermatidae; genus Rhinoderma; species Rhinoderma darwinii. The sequence goes on along the minus strand of NC_134690.1, from coordinate 295,090,195 downwards.
TCCGCCTCCTCAGGGTTGGCAAAAAATACAGCTCGATCTCCATCGACGACTCTCAAGCGGGCCGGATAAGCCATAGAATATGGAATTTGTCGGTCTCGCAGCTTTCGTTTAATCATCACAAACGATGCGCGTTGATGTTGTAGTTCCGGAGAGAAATCGGGGAAAATCGACACCGTGACGTTATCCACTTTAATAGTCCCCTTGCGTCTGGCTGCCTGCAGGACCAGATCCCGGTCCTTACAATTTAACAATCTATCCAGGAATGGTCGAGGGTTTGCTCCAGGGGGTGGCGGCCTCGCCGGAACCCTGTGCGCTCTTTCCACCGCAAAAGCCTGCGAAAACACGGTATCTGGAAACATATCTTTCAGCCATTTCTCTGTAAACTCGTCCGGGGGGGATCCTTCTGCACGTTCTGGTAGGCCTATGATGCGAAGGTTGTTCCTCCTCAGCCTGTTCTCCAAATCATCCGCTTTCTGGCGCCATAAATCCACCTTGCCAGAGAGGTCCCGAAGTGTGTGGGGTATATTAGCTGTACGGTCCTCCAGATCCGACAGCCTGGTTTCAGCATGTGCGACTCGGTCCCTCAAGTTGTGCAAATCCTGCCTCAGGAGACCCACATCCACCTTAACCTCCTCTATTTTTGTTGTGACCGAGGTCTTGGTCTCTAATATCGCCGCCAGCAGCGTCTCCGATACTTGCTGCAATGTCAGTCCAGGCTGTGCTGTTACCTCAGCCGCAGGGAGTGACTCCGACTTCCCTCCAGAAACTTTTGCCTGCCCCTCTGCTCCATGCTGTGAGGACTCGCCGCGGGCGCCATCATGGACCGCACCCCGGGCAAACTCCTTCAACTTCTCCGCAGCTCCTGTCGCTTTTGACGGACCCATTTTGCTCCTCGTGGGCCTCTTACCCTTCCTCCGCAAGTTATAAGGAATGGTGGCCACAGTAGTTCCTCCGCAGGATAAATAATAGGGGTCTTTGGTCAGAGCCGAAGTTCCGTGCGACCGCTCACATCAGTGCCTGGCCACGCCCCCGCTTATGAGTTTCTTAATGGACAACTGGGCGTGTTTTACTTTTTGACCAAGTGGGCGTTGTGGAGAGAAGTGTATGACCGTGACCAATCAGCATCATACACTTCTCTCCATTCATTTACACATCATATAGTTATATCACTATGTGCAGCCACATACACACACTAACGTTACTGCAGTGTCCTGACAGTGAATATACATTACCTCCAGCCAGGACGTGACGTCTATTCAGAATCCTGCCACTTCACTAACGTTTCTGTGAGATTTACAGCAAGGCAAGCGTAATCTCGCGAGATTACGCTGTGAAGTGTAATTTAAAACGAGATTACACTTGCCTTGCTACATTACAGCGCTGATCACATTATGTACAAGATAGGGCACTTATAATGTGGTGACAGAGCCTTTTTAACTGTGTGGCCCTAACCATACAAAAAAAAAAACTGTAATGCAGCTTTTCATTTAATTGGGCTGTTAGCAGAAAGGAGCTGCATATCAGTTACTGTCAAACTTTAGTCACATTTGTCTGCACTGTCTGTTCTGCCTAACATAAGTAATATATACCTTATGGGAATAAACAAGCTAGAAGCAGGATGAAACTGATGTGGTTAAATAAAACAGTAAGGGGGCAATAAATGATAAAAAGAAAGCTTTCAAACCACTAAAGCAAGACGGTAGTGACGTGGCATTAAATAATTATAAAGAAAAAAATAAGTTGTGTAAAAGACAAATAAAGGCAGCAAAAATTGAAACCGAAAGACTTGTAAAAAACAAGTATAAATAACCCAAAAATATTTTTCAAATACATAAATAAGAAACAAAGTGTTGGCCCTCTCAAAAATAATCTGGGTATAATGGTGGAGGAGGATGAGGAAAAGTCCAATCTGTTACACCTTTTTCGCTACTGTATTTAGACTGGAAAATCCAATGTCAGACGACATGATTACGGATAAAGTAAATTCTCCATTAAATGTCACCTGCTTAACCCAGCAATAAGTGCAGGGACGCCTTAAAAACACTAAAATAGAGAAATCACTGGGTCCGGATGTTATACAATACTACGTTTTGCAGGAATTAAGTACCGTGATAGACAGACCTCTATTTCTGATGTTTAAGGTTTCTATCGTGACTGGTTCTGTTCCACAGGGCTGGCGATTAGCAAATGTGGTGCCAATATTCAAAAATGGGTCAATAATTGAGCCCGGAAACTATAGACCTGTAAGTTTGATCTCCATTGTGGGTGAAATACTTGAGGGTTTTCTAAGGCTGGGTTCACACGACCATGTTACGTCCGTAAAGTACGGAACGTATTTCGGCCGGAAGACCCGGACCGAACACAGTGCAGGGAGCCGGGCTCCTAGCATCATAGTGATGTACGATGCTAAGAGACCCTGCCTCGCTGCAGGACAACTGTCCCGTACTGTAATCATGATTACAGTACGGGACAGTAGTTCCACGCAGAGGCAGGGACTCCTTGCGTCGTACATCACTATGATGCTAGGAGCCCAGCCCCCTGCAGTGTTTTCGGTCCGGGTCTTCCGGCCGAAATACGTTCCGTACATTACGGACGTAACATGGTCGTGTGAACCCAGCCTTAGAAAACCCTCAAGTATTTCACCCACAATGGAGATCAAACTTACAGGTCTATAGTTTCCGGGCTCAATTATTGACCCATTTTTGAATATTGGCACCACATTTGCTAATCGCCAGCCCTGTGGAACAGAACCAGTCACGATAGAAACCTTAAACATCAGAAATAGAGGTCTGTCTATCATGGTCGTGTGAACCCAGCCTAAGAGATGCTATTCTCAAGTATCTCAATGTAAATAAACTTTTAACGCAGCATCAGCATGGGTTTATGAGTAATCGGTCCTGTCAAACCAATCTGATTAGCTTCTGTGAGGAGGTAAATTCTAGACTGGACCTGGGTAAGGCTGTGGATGTGGTGTATCTAGAGTTTTCGAAGGCATGGGATACTGTGCTGCATAAAAGGTTGGGATATAAAATGAAAATGCTGGGACTGGGGGAAAATATGTGTAACTTGGTTAACAATTGGCTCAGTGATCGAAAACAGAGGGTGGTTATTAATGGTACATCCTCAGAGTGGGTCACAGTTACTAGTGGGGTTCAACAGGGGTCAGTATAGAACCCTCTTTCTTTTTAATATGTTTATTAATAACCTTGTAGTGGGTTTACAGAGTATAACTTCAGTATTTGCAGATGATACTAAGCTCTGTAATGTTATCGACACGGAGGAGGATAATGTAATACTACAGAGGGATTTGGGGAAGCTGGAGGATTGGGCAGAGAAATGGCAAATGAAGTTTAATGTGGATAAGGCTTTATTCAGACGAACGGGAATTACGTCCGTACAATGTGCGTGATTTGCACGCGCGTTGCACGGACCTATATTAGTCTATGGGGCTGTGCAGACATGTCCGTGATTTTTACTCAGCGTGAGTCCGCTGAAAAAAAGTCACGACATGTCCGTTCTTTGGGCGTTTTGCGCGAATCACGCACCCATTGAAGTCAATGGGTGCGTGAAAACCACGCCGCACGGAAGCACTTCTGTGCGAACTGCATGATTCGCGCAACAGCTGTCAAACTGAATGTAAACCGATAAGCACCACGTCCTTTTTCTGTTTACAAACATCCAAATATGAGTGTCATAACGATGGTGGCTGCGCGAAAAGCACGCAGCCGCGCATCATATGCTGCTGCCACACGGAGCTGTTAAGTGGCTTTTGCGCACGCAAAACACCACGTTTTTGCATGCGCAAAAACGCCACGCTCTTGTGAATCCAGCCTAAATGTAAGGTTATGCACTTGGGCCGAGGAAACACATTTTACAATTATGCATTAAATGGTAAAAAGCTGGGTAAATCTACTACTGGAAAAGACTTGGGGATATTGGCATACAGTACATTTATCTTTAGCAACCAGTGCCAGGCAGCTGCTGCCAACGCAAATATAATCATGGGATGCATGATTATATCGCTCATGACAAGAACGTAGTTTTGCCTCTTTACAAATCACTAGTCAGACCACACATGGAATATTGTGTACAATTTTGGGCACCTATGTATAAGATGGACATGGTTGAAGTAGAAGGGTGCAAAAAAGGGCGACCACAGTAATTAAGGGAATGGGCGGATTGCAACACCATGAAAGGTTATTAAACTTGGGGCCATTCAGTTTAGAAAAAATGCAGCTTAGGGGCAATCTAATTACAATGTACAAATATATATTTGGACAGTACAGAGATCTTTTTACACCTAGGCCTGTAACAAGGACAAGGGGGCATCCTCTACGTCTAGAGGAAAAGAGGTTTCACCACCATCACAGACGGGGATTGTTTACTGTGAGAAAAGTGAGACTATGGAACTCTGTTCCAGAGGATGGTGTGATGGTTGATTCTTTGAACAAGTTCAAGAAGGGCCTTCATGCCTTTCTTGAAAAATATAATATTACAGGTTATGAGTACTAGATTCTGGAGATGGGACGTTGATCCATCCAGGGATTTATTCTGATTGCCATATTTGGAGTCAGGGAGTTATTTTTCAAAAGGACCACATGGTCTGTGCATCAGTGCCTATAAGATGGTGCACGCAGCTGCACGTGTCTGGGGTAGTAAAAGGTTCTCTTTAAGACAGGGTCATAAAGTCGAAACACTCCTCTATGACGTCCATATGGCCTAATAGAGTAAATGGACAGGAATTGTCTAAATGGGTTAATCCTTTTTATTTCAGGGAGCATTGAATAACAGATCAATCAGCAATAACACTAAAAGCACTGAAAGGTGATGTCAATAACATTGATTATCTTGATACAATGGTGCATGTCAATGGGTGGGATATATTAGTCAGCAAGTAATCGGTATGTTTTTTAAGTTGACGTGTTGGAAGCAGGAAAACTGGGCAAGCGCAAGGATCTGAGTGACTATTACAAGGGTCAAATTGTGATGGTTAGACGACAGGTCTTATAGGGAGTTTTCCCGGTATGCAGTGGTTAGTACCTACTAAATTAGTCCAAGATAAAAACAACTGGTGAACTAGCAACAGGGTCATGGGCGACCAAAGCTTATTGATGTGTGTGGGGAGCAAAGACTACTTTTTCTGGTCGGATCCCACAGAAGAGCTACTGTAGCACAAATTTCTGGCTATGATACAAAGGTGTCAGAACACAGTGCATTGCAGTTTGCTGCTTAATGAGTGCTCATGCTGGGCATGTGAGCATCAGAACTGGAACAAGAAGCAATAGAAGAAAGTGGCCTGGTCTGATAAATCACAATATTGTCATGTAGACGGCCGTGTGTGTGTCGCTTGCCTGGGGAAAAGATGGCATCGGAATGCACTATGGGAAGCTGGTGGAGGCTGTGTGATACTCTGGGTAATTTTCTGCTGGGAGACCTTGGGTCCTGGCTTTCATGTGGATGTTACTTTGATTAGTACCACCTACCTAAATATTGTTGAAGACCAAGTACACTTCCCTTAACCCCTTCCCGCATTTGGGCGTAACTGTACGTCCGAAAACCACGTGATTTCCCGCATTCGGGCGTACAGTTACGCCCTGCAGATAAAGCGAGCACAGGAGCTGTGCGCGCTTTATCTTCAGCAGCTGTCAGCTGTTATACACAGCTGACATGCCGCTGCAATGGCTGCGATGGCTGTTACCGCCGATCGCAGCCATTTAACCCCTTCAATGCGGCTCTCAGTGACGTCCGCCGCATTGAAGTGGTTTACAGAGGGAGGGAGCTCCCTCTGTAACCCCCGGGCCCCCCCGCGATGGATCGCGGGTGGCGATTGTTGCTATGGCAACCAGGAAGTCGTTACTAGGCTTCCTGGTTGCCCAGGTACGGTAGCCTATTAGGTCCTGCCCGAGGCAGGACCTAATACGCGAACTGTCAAATGAAAAATGACAGTTACGATGCCCTGCACTACATAAGTAGTGCAGAGCATCGTAGCGGGGATCAGAAGATCAGATCTTCAAGTCCCCAGGTCAGTGTAAAAGAAAAAGTAAAAAATGTAAAAAAAAATGTGAAAGAAAAATAAATAAATAAAAGTTAATAAATAATAAAAACAACACTTGCCCTGTTTCCCTGATCAACTCCTTTATTATTAGAATGAAAATATGAAAAAAAACTATACATAATAGGTATCGCTGCGTTCGGAACGGCCTGATCTATAAAAATATCACATTATTTTTACCGCACGGTGAACACCGTAATTTTTTTTAATAAAAAACAATGACAGCATTTTATTTTTTGGTCGTCTTGTCTCAAAAATTTTTTAATAAAAAGTGATCAAAAAGTTGCAAGTAACGCAAAATGGTACCAATGTAAACTACAGTTCGTCACGCATAAAACAAGCCGTCCCGCAGCGATATCAACTAAAAAATAAAAAAGTTATGGCTGTCAGAAAATGGCGACACTAAAACATGATTTTTTTAGAAAAGAGTATTTTTATTGTGGGAACGTAGTGAAACGTAAAAAAATGAAATAAATTTGGTGTCGCTGTAATCGTATCGCCCCGCAGAATAAAGTTAACATGTTGTTTATACTGCACGGTGAACACTGTAAAAAAAACAAAAAAGAAACGTGCTGGAATGGCTGTTTTTTGGTTTCCTCATCTCCCAAAAAATGGAATAAATCGCATGTCCCCCAAAATGGAACCAATAAAAATTGCAGCTCGTTCCACAAAAAACGCGCCCTCACACAGCTCCGTCACCGGAAAAATAACACGTTATGACTCTCAAAACGCAATGATGCAAAATGATTCTAAATGACGGCCCAGACTAATTTTTAGGTCCAGTAGAATTTCACTAAATACCCCACATCGTCATCTGCTGGGCCCCACAGGTGGACCCCGTAGATGCAGCAGAGATGAGGAAACTTTAGGGCCTTGTGCGGCTTATAGGGCTAGTGAAGAAGTCAAATATAAGGCAATACTGGAGCGCAGATATTTTGTATAATACCCAATTATCCCGGCCTGTGTATAAAGGATTGGTTCAAAGCGACCACACCAATCCATGGATTATTCATTCACCCCATTATTACATCCTATTATGACCTGTTGCACTCTGCCAAGCTTACATATACCCTGTTGCACTCAGCCAAGCTTACATATGCCTTGATGCACTCCGCCAAGCTTACATATACCCTGATGTACTCCGCCCAGCTTACATATACCATGATGTACTGCGCCCAGCTTACATATACCATGATGTACTGCGCCCAGCTTACATATACCCTGAAGTACTCCTCACAGCTTACATATATCCTGATGTACTTCGCACAGCTTACATATACCCTGATGTACTCCACACTGCTTACATATACCCTGATACACTCCGCCCAGCTTACATATACCCTGAAGTACTCCTCACAGCTTACATATATCCTGATGTACTTCGCACTGCAGAATCAACTGTAGCCTCTGGTGCCGATGTGTCCTCGCTCGTCCGACACGATGCAGGACCTGGGGCAGGAAGTGAGTGACGTCACAGCGTGATCTCTCGAGAACACGCTGTGTGTCTGCACTGCCAGAAGCTGGGCGTTGTGAAGAGAAGTGGATGATACTTCTCGTCAGAACGCCCAGCTAGTAAAAGTAGTAAAAACGCCCCGATGTACGCACATAATACACGCCCACTTGGACTTTTGCAAGACTCATTTGCATAAATACAAAAATGGTCATAACTTGGCCAAAAATGCTCGTTTTTTAAAAATAAAAACGTTACTGTAATCTACATTGCAGCGCCTATCTGCTGCAATAGCAGTTAGGGGTTGCAAAATCTGGTGACAGAGCCTCTTTAACTAACACGTGCTAAAAATGGCTAAACGGTATCTGGTCCTGAAGGCGCAAAATAGAGCAAAAGACATGTATCCCCTATCCACAGGATATCCACAGGACAGGGGATACATGTGTGATCGCTGGCATTGATAGGGAGAACGGGGGACTGAAAGTCCCCTGAAGTTCTCCATCACAAACCTCGGACTTCCGGGGTCTGTGTCGGCAGCTCCGTAGAAATGAATGGAGCGCCGGTCGTGCTTGTGCGCATGCGTGACCAGCGCTCCTTTCATTTTTATTGAGCTGCGCAGACGCCGGAAGTCAGAGGTTTGTCATGGAGAAGTTCAGGGGACTTTCAGTCCCCCGTTCTCCCTATCGCTGCCAGCGATCACACATGTATCCCCTATCCTGTGGAGATCCTGTGGAGAGGGGATACATGTATTTTGTAGGACACACTGTAGGTCGCATTTTTTTGGGAGGGGGGACGTTGTATGGCGTTCCCTACAGGGGGGGGGAACGCTGTATGGCGTTCCCTACAGGGGGGGTGGCTGTATGGCATTCCCTACAGGGGGGAGCTGTATGGCGTTCTCTACAGGGGGGGCTGTATGGCGTTCTCTACAGGGGGGGCTGTATGGCGTTCTCTACAGGGGGGGGCTGTATGGCGTTCTCTGCAGCGGGGCTGTATGGCATCTACAGGGGGGCTGTATGGCGTTATCTACAGGGGGGCTGTATGGCGTACTCTACAGGGGGATGTATGGTGCTATCTACAGACGGGGGTCTGTATGGCGTTATCTACAGGGGGGGGGCTGTAAAAAAGGCACTATCTACAAGGGGGGGGGGGGTTGTGTGACACCCAGGGGAGGGGGGGCCCCAGTCAAAAGTTTGCTATGGGGCCCAGTCTTTCCTAGTTACGCCCCTGCTCCTCACATCTTACATATACCCTGATGTACTCCGCACAGTTTACATATACCCTGATGTACTCCGCACAGTTAACATATATCCAGATGTACTCCGTCCAGCTTACATATACCCTGATGTACTCCACAGTTTACATATACCCTGATGTACTTCGCACAGCTTACATATACCCTGATGTACTCCACAGTTTACATATACCCTGATGTACTTCGCACAGCTTACATATATCCTGATGTACTCCACAGTTTACATATATCCTGATGTACTCCGCCCAGCTTACATATACCCTGATGTACTCTGCACAGCTTACATATACCCTGATGTACTCTGCATAGCTTACATATACCCTGATGTACTCCGCCCAGCTTACATATACCCTGATGTACTCTGCACAGCTTACATATACCCTGATGTGCTCCTCACATATTACATATACCCTGATGTACTCCGCACAGCTTACATATACCCTGATGTACTCCTCACAGTTTACATATACCCTGATGTACTCCGCACAGCTTACATATATCCTGATGTACTCCACAGCTTACATATATCCTGATGTACTCCGCGCATATTACATATACCCTGATGTACTCCGCACAGATTACATATACCCTGATGTACTCCGCACAGATTACATATACCCTGATGTGCTCCTCACATATTACATATACCCTGATGTACTCCGCACAGCTTACATATACCCTGATGTGCTCCTCACATCTTACATATACCCTGATGTACTCCGCACAGTTTACATATACCCTGATGTACTCCGCACAGTTAACATATATCCAGATGTACTCCGTCCAGCTTACATATACCCTGATGTACTCCACAGTTTACATATACCCTGATGTACTTCGCACAGCTTACATATACCCTGATGTACTCCACAGTTTACATATACCCTGATGTACTTCGCACAGCTTACATATATCCTGATGTACTCCACAGTTTACATATATCCTGATGTACTCCGCCCAGCTTACATATACCCTGATGTACTCTGCACAGCTTACATATACCCTGATGTACTCTGCACAGCTTACATATACCCTGATGTACTCCGCCCAGCTTACATATACCCTGATGTACTCTGCACAGCTTACATATACCCTGATGTGCTCCTCACATATTACATATACCCTGATGTACTCCGCACAGCTTACATATACCCTGATGTACTCCTCACAGTTTACATATACCCTGATGTACTCCGCACAGCTTACATATATCCTGATGTACTCCACAGCTTACATATATCCTGATGTACTCCGCGCATATTACATATACCCTGATGTACTCCGCACAGATTACATATACCCTGATGTACTCCGCACAGATTACATATACCCTGATGTGCTCCTCACATATTACATATACCCTGATGTACTCCGCACAGCTTACATATACCCTGATGTGCTCCTCACATATTACATATACCCTGATGTACTCCGCACAGCTTACATATACCCTGATGTACTCCTCACAGTTTACATATACCCTGATGTACTCCGCACAGCTTACATATATCCTGATGTACTCCACAGCTTACATATATCCTGATGTACTCCGCGCATATTACATATACCCTGATGTACTCCTCCGCACAGATTACATATACCCTGATGTACTCCTCACAGATTACATATACCCTGATGTACTCCTCACATATTACATATACCCTGATGTACTCCTCACATATTACATATATCCTGATGTACTCCTCACATATTACATATACCCTGATGTACTCCTCACATATTACATATACCCTGATGTACCCGCACATATTACATATACCCTGATGTACTCCGCACAGCTTACATATACCCTGATGTGCTCCTCACATCTTACATATACCCTGATGTACTCCGCACAGTTTACATATACCCTGATGTACTCCGCACAGTTAACATATATCCAGATGTACTCCGTCCAGCTTACATATATCCTGATGTACCCGCACATATTACATATACCCTGATGTACTCCTCACATATTACATATACCCTGATGTACCCGCACATATTACATATACCCTGATGTACTCCGCACAGCTTACATATATCCTGATGTACCCGCACATATTACATATACCCTGATGTACTCCGCACAGATTACATATACCCTGATGTACTCCTCACATATTACATATACCCTGATGTACTCCTCACATATTACATATACCCTGATGTACTCCGCACAGTTTACATATACCCTGATGTTCTCCTCACAAATTACATATACCCTGATGTACCCGCACATATTACATATATCCTGATTTACTCCTTACAGCTTACATATGCCCTGATACCCCATATGGGGTATTCTGGAGAACCCGCTTAACAATTTATGGGATGTGTGTCTACAGTGGTACAAGCTGGGCACAACTCATTGGCCACTGAAATGGTATATCTGTGGAAAACAGCAATTTTCAATCTGCAACATCTATTGTTTACTCATTTTTGAAAAACACTTGTGCGGTCAAAATGCTCACTACACCCCTAGATCAATTCTTTGAGGGATCTAATGGGGTAATTTTTCGGGGGGTACCACTGTACTGGTACTATAGCTCAATGCAACATGGTGTCAAAAAACGAATCTTATAAAATCTCCACTCCAAATACTAAATGGCGCTCCTTCCCTTTAGAGCCTTGCTGTGTGTCCAAATAGCAGTTTATGACCACGTGTGGGGTATTTCCCTACTCTGAAGAAGTTGCTTTACAAATGTTATGGTGCTTTTTCTCCTTTATTTGTTGAGAAAATGAAAACATTTTAACTAATGCTGCGTCTTATTGGAAAATAATGTAATTTTTCATTTTCACTGCCCATTTCTAATAAAATATATGAGACACATGTGGGGTCAAAATGCTCACTACACCCCTAGATGAATTCCTCAATGGGTGTAGTTTGCCAAATGGAGTCACTTTTGGGTAGTTTCCACTGTACTGCTACCTAAGGGGCTTTGCAAAAGCGACATGGCGCAGAAAAACCAATCCAACAAAATCTGCTCTCCAAAAGCCAAATGGCGCGCCTTCCCTTCTGAGCCCTGATGTGTATTCATACAGTACTTTATTACCACATATGGGGTATTTCCGTACTCTGGAGAAGTTGCTTTACAAATGTTACGGTGATTTTTCTCCTTTATTTGATGAGAAAATGAAACATTTTTACCTAAAGCTACGTCTTAGTGGAAAAAAATGAAATTTTTCATGTTTACTGCCCAATACTAATGAAATCTATGAAACACCTGGGGGGGGGTCAAAATACTCACTACACCCCTAGTTGAATTCCTCTAGGGGTGTAGTTTCCCAAATGGAGTCACTTTTGTGGGGTTTCCACTGTACTGGTACCTTTAGGAGCTTTACAAATGCGACATGGTGCCGAGAAATCAAACCAGCAAAATCTGTACTTCAAAAGCGAAATGGCGTGCCTTCCCTTCTGAGTCCTGCCGCTTCCCCAAACAGCCGTTTATGACCACATGTTTGATATTTCCGTACTCTGGAGAAGTTGCTTTACAAATGTTGGGGTGCTTTTCATCATTTATTTGTTGAAAAAAATTAAAATTGTGAGGTAAAGCTACATCTTATTGGAAAATAATGTCATTTTTCACTTTCACTGCCCAATTCTAATGAAATCTATGAAACACCTGTGGGGTCAAAATGCTCACTACACCCCTAGATGAATTCCTCAAGGGGTGTCATTTCCTAAATGGAGTCACTTTTGGGGGGTTTCCACTGTACTAGTACCTTTAGGAGCTTTACAAATGCGACATGGTGCAGAGAAATGAATCCAGCAAAATCAGCGCTCCAAAAGCTAAATGGCGTGCCTTCCCTTCCGAGTCCTGTCGCTTGCCCAAACAGCAGTTTATGACCACATGTTGGGTATTTCCGTACTCTGGAGAAGTTGCTTTACAAATGTTGGGGTGCTTTTCCTCATTTATTTGTTGAAAAAAATACAAATTTTGAGGTAAAGCTACATCTTATTGGAAAATAATGTAATTTTTCATTTTCACTGCCCAATTCTAATGAAATCTATGAAACACCTGTGGGGTCAAAATGCTCACTACACCCCTAGATGAATTCCTCAAAGGGTATAGTTTCCCAAATAGAGTCACTTTTGGGGGGTTTCCTTTGTTTCGGCACCACAAGACCTCTTCTAACCTGACATGGTGCCTGAAATATAATTTAAGTAAAGGAAGGCCCAAAAATCCTCTAGGTACTCCTTTGATTCTGGGGCTTTTGTTTCAGTCCAGTAGCGCACTAGGGCCACATGTGGGATATTTCTAAAAACTTCAGAATCAGGGCAATAAATATTCAGTTGTGTTTCTCTGGTAAAAAAAAAACCTTCAGTATTACAGGAAAAATGGATTAAAATGGAATTTCTGCAAAAAAAATTTAAATTTGCACATTTCCCTTCCACTTTGCACATTTCCCTTCCACTGTGAAACGCATAAAGGGTTAAGAAACTTTCTAAATTCTGTTTTGAGTACTTTAAGGGGTGCAGTTTTTAAAATGGGGTGATTTGTGGGGGTTCCTAATATATAAGGCCCTCAAAGCCACTTCAGAACTGAACTGGTCCCTAAAAAAATAGGCTTTTGAAATTTTCTTGAAAATGTGAGAAATTGCTGCTAAACGTATAAGCCTTGTAACGTCCTAAAAAAATAAAAGGATGTTCAAAAAACGATGCCAATCTAAAATAGACATATGGGAAATGTTAGCTAGTAACTATTTTGTGTGGTATAACTATCTGTCTTAGGCCTCATTTACACGAGCGTATTATACGCGCGTGCGACGCGCGTGCTTTTCACGCGTGTCGTACGCACCTATAAATAATAGTCTATGGGGCTGTTTAGACGATGCGTGAATTTTGCGCAGCGTGAGTGCGTTGCGTAAAACTCACGACATGTTCTATATTCTTGCGTTTTTCACGCAACACGCACCCATTGACTTCAATGGGTGCGTGAAAACAACGCATGCCACACTGACGGTCCTGCGTTGCATGCGCGAAAATCACGCAAGAGCTGTCAAACTCCTGAATGTAAACAGAAAAGCACCACGTGCTTTTCTGGTTACAAACATCCAAACGGAGTGTCAAATTAGAGAAGAGCGCACCGAACTTCACCGGGTTCGGCCGAACTCGTTTTAACCGAACCCGGCAAAAAATGTTCGGGTACGCGACGTCAGGAGACAGTCACTGCCCACGGTGCTGAAAGACTTAAACTGTTTCAGCACCATGGACAGTGACTTTCGATCACAATATACATATACGTGTAAAAAAAAAAAAGAAGTTCTGACTTACCGATAACTCCCGGCTTCTTCCTCCAGTCCGACCTCCCGGGATGACAATTCAGGCCAAGTGACAGCTGCAGCCAATCACAGGCCAAGCACAGGCTGCAGCCAATCACAGGCCAAGCACAGGCTGCAGCCAATCACAGGCTGCAGCGGTCTCATGGCCTGCCGCGTCATCCTGGGAGGTGGGGCCGGATGACAAGTGAGGGACGCGTCACCAAGGCAACGGCCGGGAGACCGGACTGGGGGAAGCAGGCAGTTCATGGTAAGTGTGAACGTCTATTTTTATTCACAGGTTGGTGTATATTGTGTTCGGCATTCACTGTCGAGGGTGCTGAAAGAGTTACTGCCGATCAGTTAGCTCTTTCAGCACCTTGGACAGTGACGGGCGTCGACTACCTCATCTCTATGATGGCGGCTGCGCGAAAATCACGCAGCCGCGCATCATACACGGATGACACACGGAGCTGTCAATTGCCTTTTGCGCACGCAAAACGCAGCGTTTTTTTGCGTGCGCAAAACGCACACGCTCGTGTAAATGAGGCCTTACAAGCAGATACATTTGAATTTAGAAAATGCTAATTTTTTGCAAATTTTCTCTAAATTTTGGTGTTTTTCACACAAAAATATTGAATATATCGACCAAATTTTTTCACTAACTTAAAGTACAATATGTCACGAGAAAACATTCTCAGAATCGCTTGGATAGGTAAAAGCATTCCCGAGTTATTACCACATAAAGTGACACATGTCAGATTTAAAAAATGAGGCTGTGTCATAAGGTCCAAAAGTGGCTGCGTCCTTAAGGGGTTAATGGCAACGGTATTCCCTAATGGCAGTGGCCTTTTTCAGCAGGATAATGCACTACGGAATGGTTCGAGAAATATGACAAAAAGTTCAAGGTTTTGACTTGGCCTATAAATTCCCCAGATCTTCATACGATCAAGCATCTGTGAGAGAGGCTGGTTAACCCCTTCCCGACCACCCCACGTAGATTAACCCCTTAAGGACGCAGCCTAGTTTTGGCCTTAAGGCTCAGAGCCCATTTTTCAAATCTGACATATTTCACTTTATGTGGTAATAACGTCGGAATGCTTAAACCTACCCAAGCGATTCTGAGATTGTTTTCTCGTGACACATTGGGCTTCATGTTCGTGGTAAAATTTGGTCGATATATTCAGTGTTTATTGGTGAAAAATGGCAAAATTTAGAGAAAATTTTGGAAAAATTGCATTTTTCAGAATTTAAATGCATCTGCTTGTAAAACAGATGGTTATACCACCCAAAATAGTTACTAGTTCACATTTCCCATATGTCTACTTTAGATTGGCATCGCTTTTTGAACATTCTTTTATTTTTCTTGGACGTTACAAGGCTTAGAACATAAACAGCAATTTCTCATATTTTTAAGAAAATTTCAAAAGCCTTTTTTTTAAGGTACCACTTGAGTTCTGAAGTGGCTTTGTGGGGCCTATGTATTAGAAACCCTGATAAAACACCCCATTTTAAAAACTAGACCCCTCAAAGTATTCAAAACAGCATTTAGAAAGTTTTTTAACCCTTCAGGCATTTCACAGGAATTAAAGCAAAGTGGAGGTGAAAGAAGGTTTTACCAGAGAAACACTACTAAATATGTATTGTCCAGATTCTGCAGTTTTTAGAAATGTCCCACATGTGGCCCTACTGCGCTCGTGGACTAAAACACAAGCCCTAGAAGCAAAGAAGCACCTAGTGCATTTTGAGTCCTCTTTTTTATTAGAATATATTTTAGGCAGCATGCCAGGTTTGAAGAGGTGTTGAGGTGCCAAAACAGTAGGAATCCCCCAATAGTGACCCCATTTTGGAAACTACACCCCTCAAGGAATTCATTTAGGGTTGTTGTTACCATTTTGACCGCACAGTTTTTTCACAGCACGTATTTGAATTGGGCTCTGAAATGAAAAAAATGTCATTTTTTCCAATAAAATGTCATTTGTGATCAAAATTTCTTATTTTCACAGGGAACAAAATACTCAATTTTGTTGCCCAATTTCTCCTGAGTGCATCAATACCCCATTTGTGGCAATAAACTGCCGTTTGGGCCCATGGGAGGCCTCAGAAGGGAAGGAGCGCTGTGTGTTCTTTGGAGTACAGATTTTGCTGGTTTGGTTTTCGGGTGCCATGTCGCATTTGCAGAGCCTCAGAGGTATCAAAGCAATGAAAACCCACCAGAAGTGACCCCATTTTGGAAACTACACCCCTCAAGGAATTCATTTATGGGTAATGTGACCATTTAGACTCCATAGTTTCTTCACAGAACTTATTTGAATTGGGCTGGGAATTAAAAAAATATATATATTTTCCAATAATATGTAATTTTAGCTCAAAAATTATTATTTTCACAAGAAATAAAATACTCCATTTTGTTGCCCAATTTGTCCTGAGTGTGGCAATACCCCATTTGTGGTGATAAACTGCCGTTTGGGCCCATGGGAGGGCTCAGAAGGAAAGGAGCGCTGTGTGTTCTTTGGAGTACAGATTTTGCTGGATTGGTTTTCGGGTGCCATGTCGCATTTGCAGAGCCCCAGAGGTATCAAAGCAATAGAAACCAACCACAAATGACCCCATTTTGGAAACTACACCCCTCAAGGAATTCATTTATGGGTGTTGTGACCATTTTGACCCCATAGTTTTTTCACAGAACTTATTTGAATTGGGCTGGGAATGAAAACAAAATTATTTTTTTCAAATAATATGTAGTTTTGGCTGAAAATTTCTTATTTTCACAAGAAACAAGATACCCCATTGTGTTGCGCAATTTGTTCTGAGTGCCGCAATACCCCATTTGTTGTGATAAACTACCGTTTGGGCCCATGGGAGGGCTCAGAAGGAAAGGACCACCATTTGGCCTACTGGGGATTTTCTAGTGCGAAGTCATGTATGCAGAAGCCCCTGAGGTATCAGTACAGTTGAAACCCGCAAGAAGTGACCCCGTTTTAAAAACTACACCCTTAAGGCATTCATCTAGAGGTGTAGTGAGCATTTTGACCGGAGACCTACACCCCATAAACTGTAATGTGGGTTCTCCCGGGTATGGCAATACCCTACATGTGGCTGTTATCAGCTGCCTGGACACACAGCAGGGCTCAGAGGGGAAAGACGAGGGGGGATAAGCTGTGTGGAGTGCATCAGGGTAAGTAAAATTGGGGTAAATTATAAACCAAGGGATGTATGATAAATTTGAAAACACTTTCATACAGAGCTCTGGTTATTCGGGACACGTGTCACATTGATATATTGTGTCATCCATTATCGCCCTCTTATAGCAGACTTTGCACCTCTTTTGACCTTTTTCCCTTCTTGCCAGTTTGGGGAACTTCTCCTGGAAAGTTTTGCCCTGGTACGATGTGTGTGGGCTCGCTTCCAGAAGTACTGGGTGCCCCCCCCTTCTTGGTCCCTAAAGATTAGGTTCTTGATAATCACCTCTTGAAATTCTAGGAAAGTTGCCGTCTGGCCTGCACATCGACGTAGCACGTACGCATTGTACAAAGCCATCTGTATGATGTGCACGGCCAGCTTCTTATACCACACCGCATAGCGCTGTAGGGCTTCAGGGCTTGATCTTACAAGTCCATCCCTCCCATGTACCTATTGTAGTC
The DNA here is from genome assembly GCF_050947455.1 of Rhinoderma darwinii. Lineage (NCBI taxonomy): Eukaryota > Metazoa > Chordata > Amphibia > Anura > Rhinodermatidae > Rhinoderma > Rhinoderma darwinii. Next base: position 295,072,532 of record NC_134690.1, on the reverse strand, counting down.
CAGGATGCAGTCTGGTTTGGGGGTGGCCTTTCCTTCATATATCCTAAACCTCTAGGTATACCCTGATGCACTCTCACAGCTTATACATCTTCACGCCATACCTTGCCCTCTTACCCGGCAGGTACTCGCGGAATTGAACCCTCCCTTTAAAATGTACCAGGGACTCATCAATAGAAATACACTTCTCGGGGGTGTATGCTTGGGAAAACCGGGCACTGGAACGGTCTAATAGGGGTCTCCGTTTATACAAACGGTCAAAACTTGGGTCACCTCGGGGTGGGCACGGCTCATTATCAGTATAATGTAAGAAGCGAAGTATTGCCTCATTTATTTATTTTTTTAGGTTCCAGTTCAGTTCTGAAGTTGCTTTGAGGGGCCCATATATTAGAAACCCCTATCAAATACCCCATTTTAGAAACTAGACCCCTCAAAGTATTCACAACAGCATTTAGAAAGTTTATGAACTCTTTAGGTGTTTCACAAAAATTTAGAGCAAAGTAGAGGTGAAATGTAAATTATTTTTTTTTGTCAGAAAATCCTCTTTATACCATTTTTTTTATAACACAAAAGAATTTATCAGAGAAACGCAACTCAATACGTATTGCCCAGATTCTGCAGTTTTGAGAAATATCCCACATGTGGCCCTAGTGCGGTAATGGACTGAAGCACCGGCCTCAGAAGCAAAGGAGCACCTAGTGGATTTTGAGGCCTCTTTTTTATTAGGCACCATGTCCGGTTTGAAGAGGTCTTGTGGTGCCAAAACATTGGGAACCCCCCAAAAGTGACCCCAATTTGGAAACTAGACCCCTTGAGGAATCCATTGTAGTTTTCTTGGGGTGCATGCGGCTTTTTGATCAGTTTTTATTCTATTTTTAGGTGGCGTGGTGACTAAAAAACAGCAATTCTACTATTGTTTTTTTTTCTCGTTTTTTTTTACAGCGTTCACCGTGCGCTATAAATGACATATTCACTTTATTCTGCGGGGCGATACGATTACGGCGATACCAGATGTTTATAGGTTTTTTTAATGTCTTATGGCGTTTGCACAATAAAATACGTTTTGTAAACAATCATTCACTTTTTGTGTTACCTTATTCTAAGTGCCATAACGTTTTTATTTTTCAATCAATAAAGCCGTGCGAGGACTTATTTTTTGCGTAACAAACTGTAGTTTCGATCAGTACCATTTTTAGGTACATGCGACTTTTTGATCTCTTTTTATTCCATTTTTTGGGAGGTGAAGTGACCAAAGAATTGTGATTGTGGTACGGTTTATTATTATTTTATTTTACGGCGTTCACCGTGCGGGATAAATAATGAAATAATTTTGTAGTTCAGGCCGTTACGGACGCGGCGATACCAATTATGTATAGTTTGTTTGTTTATATATTTTTATTAATAATAAAGGACTGATAAGGGAAAAGGGGGGATTTTTACTTTTTATACTTTTAAATCTTTTATTTTCTTATTTTTACACATCTTTTTTTAACTTTTTTTTTACTTTATTACTTTGTCCCACTAGGGGACATGAGGGCAGGAGGCCCTGATCGCTATTCTAATACACTGCACTACATGCGTAGTGCAGCGTATTAGAACTGTCAGCTACTCACTGACAGCAAGCATAGTGGGTCCTGACGTTGTCAGGACCCACTAGGCTTCCGTCTATGTCATAGCCGGACGCCATTGTTTGGTGTCCGGTTGCCATAGTCACCATCGCCGGCCGCTATCGCGTAGCAGGCCGGCGATGGCAGTTTAACCCCTAAAAAGCCGCGATCTCTATAGAACGCGGCTTTTAAGGGGTTAATCAGCGGGGACACAGCGATCGGTCCCCGCTGTAGGAGCTGTGACAGCTGCTGAACAAGACAGCAGCTGTCACAGCTCCTGTATGTGTCGGGAGGACGGCCGAAACGGCCGTTACTCCCGAGACGTACTATTACGTCATGGAGCGCGAACGATACAGCTGCGATGACGTAATAGTACGTCAAGGAGCGGGAAGGGGTTAACAGGCTGCAGCACTGGTCCTTGTGCCTGCAGCACGTTAATCTACGTGTGCTCCTTACAGAGCACACAGGCGGTCCCCGCAGCCCGGCATCTGCCAGTACAGGCTGCTACTAACAGTCTTAGTACTGGGCGAAAACATCGGGTCGGATCACAGCGGTGATCCGAACTGATTTAACCCCTTAAATGCGGCAGTCACTAGCGACCGCCGCATTTAAGTTGTTATAGCAACATCGGCACCCCGCTACCCGATTGCGGGGGATGATTGTTGCGGGGGGAGGGAGGGGGGGGTGATTGCTATGGCAACCGGAAGCTTAACAAAGGATTCCAGTCTGCCATCTATGGTAGGTGATTAGGTCCTACCAGAGGCAGGACCTAATATGCCTCCTGTCAGTGTGTAACTGACAGGTATAATACCCTGCAATAAATAAGTATTGCAGGGTATTATAAAAACGATCCAACAGTTGGATCTTCAAGTCCCTAGTGGGACTAAAAAAAAAAATATTACAAAAAAATGTACAAAAGTAAAATGTCAAAATAATAATATTTCAAAATCGCCATTTTTCCCTTATAAAGTCTTTTATTATTAGAAAAAAATAAAAAACTTCTGGCTCTTAGAATATGGCGACACAAAAACAAAATAATTTTTTTCAAATTGTGATTTTATCGTGCAAACTAGGGATGTCACGATACCAGAATTTGGACTTCGATACCGATACTTCGTTTAATATTGCGATTTCGATACCAATTCGATACTTTGCCAAAAGTAATAAAAAAAAAAGTTCTTCCATTTTCTGAGGTGCGGCGCGTGGTGTGATGATGAATTTAACCTCCATGTGCCTCACATTAATTGTAATTAACCCCATCATGTTTCTCAGTCAGAATGGGTAAATATGTAAGGTACATGATGGGGTTAATTACTATTAATGTGAGGCACATGGAGGTTAAATTCATCACACCTTGTGCCCCACAATAAGTGAAAGAAAGCAGTTATTATTTTATTTTTTTACAGCGTACACATCATAAATGATGCAAAAAAATTGATGTGCAGGTTATTACAGCCGCGCCAATACTGAATGTGTGTATATTTTATGTATTGAGACTTATTTTAATGTTTATTGTAAAAAAAGGTGTGTGTATTTTTTTTTTTAATTTAACATTACTTTATGTTTTTACTTTATTTTTTAAACTTTAATGTACTGTCATATATCTATATACTGATAGTACACAGGCATATATCTATATGCCAGTACATTAGCCTGTGTACTGATAGGTATGTCCGAACAACTGACTGTGTACTAAGTATGCCCTAACAGGAAAATATGGTACGACAGCCCTGGGGTCCTTTAATGCACCCTGAGCTGTCTGCCCATATATGGTATGTCCCTCAACCGCGTCACAGGAATTCCCTGTGACGCAATCCAAGGGGCATCCCCCCTTCTCATTTTCCCATGAATGCTGCAGTCCGCTGTGATCGCAGCATTCACGGAAATAACAGCGGAGATGAGAGGTTTCTCTGATCTCCGCCAGCGGGGCTGCGGCTGTGTAATACAGTCATTGCCCCGCTCCTGACAGGAAGTGCGTGCGCGGTCAGCATGAGGAGATGCGGCCGGCGCTACACTAATGAGCAGCGGCGCAGGCACTGAAGACAGAACACAGGGGTGTTTTTCAGTGCGCCCGCCATGTTCTGTTTTCAGTGCCGCCGCTCATTAGTGCAGCGCTGGCCGCATCGCATCATCCTGACGGCGCTTTTACTTGTTATCAGGACTCAGGAGCGCGGCAATGACTGTATCACACAGCCGCAGCCCCGCTCTCATACATTCATGTGTTACAATACTGAGCTATGTCGGCTGCACAGCTAAGTATCGAAATACATGAAATAACGGTATCGAACCGTCTGGGGATGCAGAGTATCGAAACAGTATCGAAGTTTCGATGCATCGTGCATCCCTAGTGCAAACACCGTAAAACATAAAAAACCTATATACATATGGTATCGCCGTAATCGCATCGACTCACTGAATAAATTAAATATGTCATTTATAGTGCACGGTGAACGCCGTAAAAAAAAAGAAAAAAAAACAATAGAAGTTTTGACGGCCTAATTACACTAAATTCAGCAAAAAAACTATGGGATCAAAATGCTCACTATACCCCTAAATAAATTATTTTTGGGCTGTGGTTTCCCAAATGGGGTCACTTCTGGGGGGTGTCCACTGATTTGGTCCCTCAGCGGCTTTGTTAAAAATGCGACATGACACCCGAAAACCAATTGAGTAAACTTGAGCTACAAAAGCCAAATAGCGCTCCTTCCCTTCTGAGCCCTGCCGTGTGTCCAAACAGCCATTTGTTACCACATATGAGGTATTTCCGTAATCTGGAGAACAAATCTTGGGGTGCTTTTTCTTCTTTATTCCTTGTAAAAATTGATAATTTATTGGAAAAAAATTAGATTTCCATTTTTACGGACTAATTCCACTAAATTCAGCAAAAAACCTGTGGGGTTAAAATGCTCACTATACCCCTTGATGAATTCCTTGAGGGGTGTAATTTTCCAAATGGTGTATTTTTGGGGGTGTTTCCACTGTTTTGGCACTACAAGACCTCTTCAAACCTGACATGGTGCCTAAAATATATTCTAATAAAAAGGAGGCCCCAAAATCCTCTAGGTGCTCCTTTGCTTCTGAGGCCCGTGCTTCAGTCCATTAGCACACTAATGCCACATGTGGGATATTTCTAAAAACTCGAGTATCTGGGCAATAAATATTGAGTTGCGTTTCTCTGGTAAAACCTTTTGTGTTACAGAAAAAAGTGGATTAAAATGGATTCTCTGACAAAAAAAATTAATTTGTAAATTTCACCTCTACTTGCTTTAATTCCTGTGAAACACCTAAAGGGTTAAGAAACTTTCTAAATGCTGTATTGAATACTTTGAGGGGTGCAGTTTTTAAAATTGTGTGACTTATGGGGGTTCTAATATATAAGGCCCTGAAAGCCTTTTCAGAACTGAACAGCTACCTATAAAAATAGGTTTTGGAAATTTTCTTGAAATTGTGAGAAATTGCTGCTAAAGTTCTAAGCCTTGTATCGTCCTAGAAAAATAAAAGGATGTTCATAATACGATGCCAACATAAAGTAGACATATGGGAAATGTTAATAAGTAACTATTGTTTGTGGTATTACTATCTGTATTACAAGCAGGTACATTTAAATTTAGAAAAATGCTAATTTTTGCAAATTTTCTCTAAAGTTTGGTGATTTTCACGAACAAATACTGAATTTATTGATCACATTTTTCCACTAACATAAAGTACAATATGTCACGAGAAAACAATCTCAGAATCGCTTGGATAGGTAAAAGCCTTCCCAAGTTATTACCACATAAAGTGACACATCAGATTTGAAATAATTGGCTGCATCCACAAGTCCAAAACAGGCTCAGTCCTGAAGGGGTTGAACAAGTCCGATCCATAGATTTCCCACCTCACAACTTACAGGACTTAAAGGATCTGCTACTAACCACAGGACACCTTCAGAGGTCTTGTGGAGTCCCTGCCTCAACGGATCAGAGCTGTTTGGGTTGCATCAGGGAGAGCTAAACAATATTAGGCAGAGAGTTTTAGTGTCATTGTTGATCTGTGTATGTTCTGAAGAACTTTTTATTATATTTAAAAATCATATCCGTTAAAAATTCGTAAGATAATTTCATAATTTTTTCTCTGAACTGACTCATCCCCTAGTACTCAGGGAGGGAAATTTAAAATTAAAAAAACTATTTTCTCCTCTCTTCACATGGCCCACGTGATGCATAAACTATACAATGTACCTAATTTTCCCCATTCTAAACACAAAGGGGTAGATTTACTAATGTTGTCTAAGATTTAACCCCTTCACGACCAGCCCACGTAGATTAACGGGCTGCCGTGCTGGGCTTTTCTACTGCAGCCCGTTAATCCACGTGGTGCCAGAACAGAGTGCACAGCGCTCTCCCTGTGCCCTGAATCTCTCAGCACACGCTGCTACTAGCAGCCTAAGTGCTGAGAGAAGACATCAGGACCGGGTTGGTGTCGGTCCTGATGACGTGATCACCATGATAAAGCTATCATGATGATCACAGCAAAGTTTGTTGCAGCAACAAACTTTCGTGCTGTTTGCTACAATGTTTCTCCTCCCTCCCTGTCAGATCGTTCTGAGACAGTGGGGGAGCAGAAGCTGTGCCGAGCAGCTGCTGTGTGTCTCCTATAAAGACACAATGAATGTGAAACACACAAAAAACACCTCCACATAGATAGTTTAGTGTAGGCAGCTAGTTATAGTTTAGGTAGATAGTACTCAGACTAGGACAATTAATTAGTTAATTAATAATCAATTAGGGATTATAATGTGTGTGTGTGTATATATATAATGTATATAAATATATATATATCTACATGATTTTATATATATATATATATATATATATATATATATAGAGAGAGAGAGAGACAGATATATATATATATATATCTGTCTCTCTATGTATATGTATATATATTTATATACTGTGTGTGTGTGTGTATATATATATATATATATATATATATATACATACACATACACGTCTATATTATATTATATATATATATACACACATACACACACACACACAGACACACGTAATATTATATTATATATAGACATATATTTGAAATTTGATAATACTAAAAATTAATAATTAGGGATGTTATATATCTATAAAATCATATAGATATATACGTATACACACATATACTTATATAAATCTCTTCATATATTTTACACGTCTGTAAATTCTAAATATATTGATTCATTGTTAGGCTGTGTTCACAGTGAGTTTTTTGCAGGAGGAAAATTCCTCCTGCAAAAACTGCTCCAGACGTTTTTTGCACAGTGGTTTGCCAAAAACTCGTCAAAACACTCGTCGAGGTGTTTTTTTTAACCCTTCTGACTGATTGAAATGGGGTTTTGGAGGCGGAAACCGCCTCAAGATGGGTCATGTCGCTTCTTTTTACCGCGATGCGTTTTTTTTGCTCACGGTAAAAAAGCTCGTCCAACTCCCATTGAAATCAATGGGAGAAATTTTCGGGCGGTTTTTGACAAGTTTTGCGGAGCGGTTTCCGCGCCGAAAAACTCGTTAAAAAAACTCAGTGTGAACAGGGCCTTAGGGTTGTTCATAAATTTATTGATCAATGGATTAGTGGACTTTTTCTTTGTTACTTTTATTAAAACTGTTACAAAAAATAAGTAAAAAGAAAAATACGTAAAAAATGGCACGCAAGCTATATACCACTGAAGAGGCATTTGCTCTCTTGGATTCTGATAGTCAATGGGGTCACTTTTGGGGGGTTTCTGCTGTTTTGGTCCCTCCAGGGCGTTGCAAATGGGACATGGCACCGAAAACCATTATAGCAAAATTTGAGCTCCAAAACCCAAATGGCGCTCCTTCCCTTCTGAGGGCTGTAATGTGTTCAGATATAAGTTTATGACCACATATGGGGTATTGCCGTAATCAGGATAAATTTCTTTACAAATGTTGGGGTGCTTTTTCTCCTTTATGCCTTGCAAAAATTAAAAAATGTCTATGTTTCTTCAGAAGAAATGTAGATTTTCATTTTCACAGACTAAGGGCAGATTCACACGAGCGTTGCGTTTTTGCGCGCGCAAACAACGCGGCGTTTTGCGAGCGCAAAAACCATTTGACAGCTGCGTGTGTCATGCGTGTCTGATGCGCGGCTGCGTGATTTTCGCGCAGCCGCCATCATAGAGATGAGGCTTGTCGACGCCCGTCACTGTCCAAGGAGCTGAAAGAGCTAACTCTTTCAGCACCCTCGACAGTGAATGCCGAACACAACAGCGAAAAACCTGTAAAAAAAAAAGATAAAGTTCCTACTTACCGAGAACTTCCCGGCCGTTGCCTTGGTGATGCGTCCTTGGTGACGCGTCCTTGGTGACGCGCCTCTCTTGACATCGGGCCCCACCTCCCTGGATGACGCGGCAGTCCAAGTGACCGCTGCAGCCTGTGATTGGCTGCAGCCTGTGCTTGGCCTGTGATTGGCTGGAGCTGTCACTTGAACTGAAGTGTCATCCCGGGAGGTCGGACTGCAGGAAGGAGACAGGAGTAATCGGTAAGTTAGAACTTCGTTTTTTTTTACAGGTTCATGTATTTTGGGATCTCAAGTCACTGTCCATGGTGCTGAAACAGTTTAACTCTTTCAGCACCATGCACAGTGAATCTCTCCCGACGTCGCGGACCGGAAATTTTTTTGCCGGGTTCGGCCAAAACGAGTTTGGCCGAACCCGGTGAAGTTTGCCTCGGTTGTCGGGGTTCGCTCCTCGCAAAGACACTCCGTTTGGATGCTTGGAAACAGAAAAGCACGTGGTGCTTTTCTGTTTCCATTCATCCTTTTGACAGCTGTTGCGCAAACACGCAGTTCGCACGGAAGAGCTTCCGTGCGACCTGCCTGGTTTTCACGCACCCATTGACTTCAATGGGTGCGTGATGCGTGAAATACGCAGAGTTATTGAACCTGTCGCGTATTTTGCGCAGCGAACAAACGCTGCGCAAAATACACGGACTGTGTGTACTGCCCCATAGACTTCTATAGGGCATTGCGTGCCGCGCGAAAACAACGCGGTCTACACGCTGCCAAATCACGCTCGTGTGAATCCCCCCTAACGCCAATAAATTCAGCAAAAAACCTGTGCGGTTAAAATGCTCACTATACAACTAGATAAATTCCTTGAGGGGTGTAGTTTCCAAAATGGGGTCACTTTTTGGGGGTTTCCACTGTTTAGGTACCACAAGACCTCTTCAAACCTGACATGGAGCCTAAAATATATTGTAATAAAAAGGAGGCTTCAAAAGGGGCTCCTTTGCTTCTGAGGCCGGTGTTTCAGTCCACGAGCACACTAGGGCCACATGTGGGATATTTCTAAATACTGCAGAATCTGGGCAATAAATATTGAGTTGCGTTTCTCATGTAAAACCTTCTGTGTTACAGAGATTTTTCTATTACAAATGAATTACATTTGTAAATTTCACCTCTACTTCGCTTTAAAGAGGCTCTGTCACCAGATTTTGCAACCCCTATCTGCTATTGCAGCAGATAGGCGCTGCAATGTAGATTACAGTAACGTTTTTATTTTTAAAAAACGAGCATTTTTGGCCAAGTTATGGCCATTTTTGTATTTATGCAAATGAGGCTTGCAAAAGTACAACTGGGCGTGTTTAAAAGTAAAAGTACAACTGGGCGTGTATTATGTTCGTTACATCGGGGCGTGTTTACTACTTTTACTAGCTGGGCTTTCTGACGAGAAGTATCATCCACTTCTCTTCAGAACGCCCAGCTTCTGGCAGTGCAGACACAGCGTGTTCTCGAGAGATCACGCTGTGACGTCACTCACAGGTCCTGCATCGTGTCAGACGAGCCGGCACCAGAGGCTACAGATGATTCTGCAGCAGCATCGGCGTTTGCAGGTAAATCGATGTAGCTACTTACCTGCAAACGCTGATGCTGCTGCAGAATCAACTGTAGCCTCTGGTGCCGACACGATGCAGGACCAGTGAGTGACGTCACAGATCTGACCTGCCAGAAGCTGGGCGTTCTGAAGAGAAGTGGATGATACTTCTCATCAGAACGCCCAGCTAGTAAAAGTAGTAAAAACGCCCCGATGTACGCACATAATACACGCCCAGTTGTACTTTTACTTTTCAACACGCCCAGTTGTACTTTTGCAAGCCTCATTTGCATAAATACAAAAATGGCCATAACTTGGCCAAAAATGCTCGTTTTTTAAAAATAAAAACGTTACTGTAATCTACATTGCAGCGCCTATCTGCTGCAATAGCAGATAGGGGTTGCAAAATCTGGTGACAGAGCCTCTTTAATTCCTGTGAAATGCCTAAAGGGTTAAGAAACTTCCTGAATGCTGTTTTGAATACTTTGAGGGGTGAAGTTTTTAAAATGGGTGAATTATGGGGACTTTCTAATATATAAGGCCCTCAATGCCACTTCAGAACTGAACTGGTCCATGAAAAAATAGGTTTTGGAAATTTCTTGAAAATGTGCGAAATTGCTGCTAAAAATCTAAGCCTTGTAACGTCCTAGAAAAATAAAAGGATGTTCAAAAAACTATGCAAATATAAAGTAGACATATGGGGGATGTTAACTTGTAACTATTGTGTGTGGTATTACTATCTGTTTTGCAAGCAGATACATTCAAATTTAGAAAAATGCAATTTTTTGCAAATTTTCTATACATTTTGGGGTTTTTCACAAATAAATATTGAAATTATCGACCACATTTTTTCACAGACTTAAAGTACAATATGTCACGAGAAAACAATCTCAGAATCGCTTGGATAGGTAAAAGCATTCCCGAGTTATTACCACATAAAGAGACAGATGTCAGATTTGAAAAAATCGCCTGCGTCCACAAGGCCAAAACAGGCTGTGTCCTGAAGGGGTTAAACAACATTAGACCAGGCAGTCAGATCTAGGGTTTCAAATTTAGGGATTTATTCATCTGTATCTTGAATCTGATAACTTGCTGCAGTGTGATATCACACAACAAAAGGTATTGAAAAGCCATTGAAAAAGTCAAGATAAAGGATTTTGCCACTGTGTATTGAACACGTTAATGCTATGTTCACACGGAGTATTTTGGGGGAGGAATATCTGCCTCAAAATTCCGTTTGGAACTTTGAGGCAGATTTTCCTCTCCCTGCACGCCGATTTTCGCAGCGATTTTCGCGCCGTTTTTCGCCCGCGGCCATTGAGCGCCGCGGGCATAAAACAGCGCGAAATACGCTTTCTCTGCCTCTCATTGAAGTCAATGGGAGGTCAGAGGCGGAAGCGCCCGAAGATAGGGCATGTCGCTTCTTTTTCCCGCGAGGCAGTTTTACTGTTCTCGGGAAAAAGACGCCGACGCCTCCCATTGAAATCAATGGGAGGCGTTCTCGGGCCGTTTTTGCCAAGTTTTGCGACGCGGTTCCCGCGTAAAAAAACTCGGCAAAATACTCCGTGTGAACATAGCCTAAAAGTCAAGATAAAGACGGCTACATCTATATCACAGTGGCGCACGCTGTATGATAAATTTGGTGCATCTAGCTATATATATTAGACGCTTTTCTCTTCATAATACCACTTTTTGTTGGCTTTGTTTACGACAGTTTTATTGCACCAATTATTGATGCATATCCACCCCACATTTTTGCTACGTCACATCCCATTTGTGAGACAATTTCGAAAAGTGTCTAGTGAGGCGCAAACACTGGTTCTTTTTGGCACATTTGCTTCATAAATAGGTCTAAAACGTGATGCAACATTATGCGCCACAATTTGGTACATTTTATTACAAAGTCTAGGCGCAATCTCATTAGTAAATCTGCCCCAAAATATTAATCTTGTAAAACATTTCAAGTTGATGTGACCTTGGATTTATCAAAGAAGGATATTTTCCCTCCAGAAGAAAGTTAGCAATTTTTTTTCAGTCAGAAAGAGCTGCTGGAAGCTGGTGAATCCCTTTTTATCCAGAGGATAGGAGTTTCTTCAGGTCTCCGTATAATACACAAAGTTTACAGTTAAACAAAAGTTATTCACCCTGACCTTATTTCCAAAGGAGACACCAGTAGATAGCAGTACAATACTTGAATTGAGTTGAATTCATAAAAGCCATAAGCTATGTAGCAGTGACTAGTACTAGAGAGAGACCTGGATTTGCAAGATGTTTGCATCAGCTGAGATACTTGTGTTGATAGACATGACTTATTTATGACATATGATTTGTATTTGAGATTTTATTTTGTTGGTTTTCGTTTATAAAAAAATTCTATTTTTGTCTTATTTTAGGATGTTCTCTCTGTAATTGGCAGAAAACGTTGGGCATCCCAATGGGCAAGTCTGGCCTCTAACCATGTGTGTTATGATCAAGAAAATGGGCAAAGTGAATTCAGTACGTTGGCTTTTGTTGAAAAAGGTAACTTCTTATAAAAAAAATTTGAACTATATCAACTTTATCTTTATTATATTTTTTATTATTCTTTATCAATTGCAGAGTAAGTTAAAGGGGGTATTTCCCACTGTCGCTTGGTTCTGGGTCTGAGTTACGAGATGGCTAGGAGTATGGAAATAGCCAAGACGAGCTTTGCTGTTTCCATAATGGCCACCTCGTAACTCAATGGCCGGATCCCAGGGAATGTAGGATGGAAGTCAGAGGACCCCATTCTATAGATAGATATAGATCCCATAGGTGGATCACGCAAAAAATCGGATATTTATGGATATGCCATAAATGTCCACAATGGAATTATCCTTTTATAGTTTAACCCTTTCACTGCCAGAGACTTATGAAATATGCCATCATGTTAAATGTTTGTTATGACTAGAATATGAGGGCTAGAGCTTAGATGTTTATATTTTATTAAATATTAGGTGCAATATTCGGGGTGCAGCACTCATTTAAAGTTGGGGAGCAGAATTTAAAGTTTTACTTCCTTGTTCTGTGTGTGTTGGTGGAGGGGAAAGCTGCAAGTGATCGCAGAAAGATAGACCACTATTACTGTGTTGACTCAATCTAGTGCAAATTATATTAGACTGAAGTTTAGATGGGTGTGTCAATGGACACCCTTCAGTCACTTGCCCAGATCCAGATTTATTTGTTATATCGATGTGTCGGAGAGAAGTAAGAGACACAAAGACATGCCCACAATCCTTCTCTAGTTTTTTGTTAGTATGCAATTACATTATATCTCACAAGTAGGGAGTTGGCTCGAGCTGAGCCAATCATGAGTAAGACAAGGTTCTCCTGAGAAACTAACAGCAATGCAATGAGAAACTTAGCACCTTACTTACTTTCACATACTGTCATCTCACCCACTGTACAACCTTTCAGTGACCCCATAGGGGTGATATAGGAAATTTTCTTCATGTTATCACCAGCCTTTCTGCTGCTTGAGTCAAAAAGTGGAATGGCGCCCCCCAGCCGCCCCCCCCCCCCCCAAATAAAGCCTTTAAATTCTCTCTTTTGGCTGTTCCACAGTCAGCAGTCATCCTGCCTCCTACATCTTGTCAGGATAACTGAACACAATAAGCGTGCTCAGGTTTGTGCATTCATTCTGCTGCCTGTCATATTGCACAGTACGGGGATCTAGAGGGGGTTTTACACAGGACGATTATCATGCAGACGCGAGTTAAAATAACGCTCGTTGCCGATAATTACCCTGTGTAAACGGGAACGATCATCTTCTGGTCGTATCGTTTTAAAAAATTAAAAGATTCTCGTTGTTAGCAGCACATCTCCCTGTTTAAACAGGGATTCGTGCTGCCGACATGATGATAATGGATAGGGACGAGCGATCGGTGTAACGACCACTCATCCCCATCCATAGCTCCCTGCGACAGGAGCAAGAAAATGCCGATCAACGATGTCTCGTTCATCGGCGCTCGCTGCATCGGCCACTTATCGGTCGGTCTAAAAGGGCATTTACTCTACTTCCATGCTGGTCTCTACTAGACAGATGTGTAGCTAAAGTCCCATGGGCCCTGGAGCAAAATTACAACTTGAGCCCTCATCCCCTCAAATCACTATCGTACCACCACTTAGCACAAAATTCTAAATAGCAATTATGTAAAAGTCAATTATATACATATTAAAAATTTTCCTTGACCTCTTTACAAATTCTATCCAAAATAGACGAACCTCAAACAAGCTCCTCAAGTTAATCACAGTCCATATGGACATGACAGAGGGGTTCTTCGTCTTTGAGTGGAAGTTCTGCTGCGAAGAGTCTTATTATAGAGTACTCAATGCATTGCTCATTCATTGATACATACTGTATGCTATACTGTGAAGGGGTCTGGGAGTAAAACTTTAATGACCTAAATGTGCGTTTTAAACTTAAACAGATTACATATATTGCTCAGAAATATATAAACTGATGCACATACAGACATAAATTGCATGAGGTGGACACTGACACTAAAATGCAAAAAGTGTGTACTTTCAAAGTCAAAAACTCTACACTGACTCTGCACCCATGCCACACACGCTACTGAGACGCAGGTCACATGCCACATACACTGCTAAGACGCAGGTCACATGCCACACGCTGCTAAGACGCAAGACACATGCAAAACACACTGCTATGACGCAGGGCACACGCTGCTAAGGCGCAGGTCGCATGCGGCATACGCTACTAAGACACAGGTCACATGCCGCACATGCTGCTAAAACACAGGACACATGCTACTAAGACACAGGACACATGCTACTAAGACACAGGACACATGCCACACACGCTGCTAAGACACAGAAAACATGCCGCACCCGCGGCATAGACACAGGCCACAAGCCACTAAGACACAGGCCACATGCCACAGACGCTATTATGAAACTGGACACGTCACTGAGACATTAGATACATGACACATGTCATTGACACATTCGATACATGATACACATGTCAGATACATTAGGTATATAACACACGTCACCGACACATTAGATACATGATACACATGTCACAGATACATTAGGTATATGACACACATGTCACTGACACATTAGATACATGATACACAGCCACGACACCCCTCGATCGGCAGCTGTATACTTAATACACCCACATCACTGTGAAGCCCGACCCACTTAACACACAAAAGCTCCGCCTATGTTTTGCATGTGGGGTGTAAAAAAATATATCCCTTTTATCACCTACCCCATTAGATCCCATCTGCAGCTGCACAGGAGAGGTACCTTAGCCGAAAAGGGGTGGGAGGAAAGAAGTGCAGATAGCGACACCATTCACTACACACTGGAGCCAGGGCCGGGGTGTAGATTCTGCTCCTTCCACTTACAACACCTACCCCCGCCAGCATGCAAACGTGATTGATATGCAAACTTTAGCCCTTACTGGTGGCAGCAGCTGATTAAAAAAAACATGAAACAATTTTTACTTTTTGAGATACAGCTTCTTTGTATCCTGTATACATAGCTCTATCTAGCCTTTAGACCTGAATCCGTTAGGTCAGCGGCACTTATGGGTTCAGAGACAGCGGGTCCACGCACTATCCACCTGTTATCGATGACATCTAAGTTATTAACTTAGATGTGATCGGTAACAGCTCTATGCTGCGTGGACCCGCTGCCACTGAATCCGTCAGTGCTACTGATCTGACAGATACAAGTTTCAGCGCTAGATACAGCTGCTCTGTGTACAGGTTACAAAGCAGCTGTATCTCAAAAAGTAAAAATAGTTTTGATGTTTTTTTTAATCAGCCGGATTACTCTGGAGCGGGGCAGCAGGTAAGTTGTTTATACATTTCTAATGTATAGTCACATTTTTTTGTTTGACTGGGGGTCACTTTAAGTCACTATTCAGCAATTCAGACCTGACATTTCTTTTTTTCAAAAGAATATGTAATTAGAAAGTTACCTATGATTTAAAAAAAAGTTTTTTAAGAATTTCTGATTATTTTTTTACATTTTTCCATTATCTATATATATAAAAAGAATCCTGAATTTTTGCAGTTTTCACTCTGGCCACTGAGCCTCATAACTGACTTAGGGTCCTTTTACACCGGCCTATTTTGGCCATAACAACGAGCGCCGATCAATGAGACCGCTCATTGATTGTCGCTCTTTTGGTCTTTTCACATGGCGCTATGTATGTGGACAGGCGTTCGTTACTACACTCGCTCTCCTCCATACATTTCTATCATGTCGGCAGCACACCTCCCTGTTTGCACAGGGAGATGTGTTTCAGATAACAATAATATTTTAGGCTGCAGAAACTATACGATCAGCCGATGAACAAGCGTTTGGAAAAAGTATGTTGGCAAATATGTTCCTTAAAGTGGCTGCACGCTTTCAACAAATTACTGTTATTTTTTTGTCTAATTAAAAGTTATACTATTTACCAATATCATTTCTGTATTAATTTCTCGCTGTTTTCAAGATCTTTGCTTGTTGTTATTCAGGAGTTACATTCCAGCGGATAAAATTTTGTCCATGGTCATGTGATGGACAACCAGGTGTTGGGATCGTTGGAAGATACACCTCTGATACACATACTCTAAGGTCCAGTTCACGCTGAGTTTTTGTGATACTTATGCGGAAATAGAGCTGAAAAACTCCCCAAATATCTCCCTATTGATTTCAATGGGAGGCAGAGGCTGTTTTTCTCCGGGGCAGGTTTTGACGGCTCACAGGGGAAAAAAAGCGGCATGCCATTTCTTGTAGCAGTTTCCGCCTCTGAACCTCCATTGAATTTAATGGGGGGGGGACGACCCGCGCCACTTGTTTGAAGCGTTTTTTTGTTTTTTCGCCACTGGCATTTCACAATCTGCCTCAAAAATCCTGAAGAAGTTTTGAGGCAGATTTTTTCTGCGTAACAAATGTGAACTTACCCTAACTGTAATGAGCCCAATACCTGTGTGATCATCACATGACCATGGGCAGAATTCTGTCCGCTGGAAGTAAACAATGAATGGTGCTACTGAATAACAACAAGCAGAGATCTTGAAAACCATGACCAATTACTACAGAAAGTATATAGGAAAAATGTTGACTTTTAATTTTACAAAAACTAATATTAAGTTGCTGAAACCGGACAACCTCTTTAACCCTCTCACTGAGGGGTTTCTGGACAAATTGCAGCTTTGATAGCCTAGACAATTTTAACAATTGTGACATATACAAATATAACCTGAGTAATGGGAAAAAAAAGCATATTATACCCCATACCATACCCAGCACATTGTTAAAATGCCACCCAGCACTTAACTCTCACAAACGCTTTTATGTAGTTTTACATCAATGCTTACTCAGGCAAACCAAGATAATTTAATTTACAAAAACTGTAAGTTATAAAGAGTTTGAACATACCACACATGTCTGTGATTTCACTGGCGCATGTGTTTATAAAATTGGCAGAACTTCAAGTATGACAACTTCAATTTGTTCCACTTGTCAGAAATGTATTGGGTATTCTGTTTTTAGCAGCATTATCTCTACGATTTTTAGGAGGTTAAAGATTATGCTTCAATACATGCCATACTACGGAATTATTCTTTCCTAGACTCAATGCTTCTGGAGTAGAATACAGTTCTTCGTGTCCACACAGTTAATGCCTACGGGTTCTTTATACGGACCCATAATGCATTCAGTGCACTGCCGTAAAGGTTGTTTCTGACTGGCGGTAATTTTATCCATTGGACAGAAATGTATTGGACCTCCTTCCCCCAATATGAGTGTAATGCATATTGCCAGTGAAAGGTTGATGTGGATTTACGTTTAAGTACTGGTACGGTAAGCATCTGGATTGTTGTTTAGGCTTAAGGCCCCTTTTTAGAATAACCCCCTCTCACCTCCCCAAAAAAAGGTGTCGAACTAGGGGCAATATTTGCTACAACTGCAACAAGAATGCAATGTGTAAACAAGACATAAAAAAGGAATGATTATTCTTTTTTTCATATAGATGCTGATATGAGTGAATGTGGAGTTTCACTTAAAAGTAGTGGATCCATCACCTCTGCCCAAAGTGTTTGTAAAAGAAGAACTTTACCAAAACTTCCTAAAGAAGAAAGTAATTCACATACTTTTACCAATAAACATGGCTTTAGGTCAGAAATTGGAGAAAAACAAGATACTGAATTACAGGAGAAAGAATCCCCTGCCCATGTCAGCAAGAAAGAAAAGCTGTATTTCTCTAATGGAAGAATGGATACAACAGGTAAACCAGATAGCAGTTCTTTTGAAAAAACTGCTAACTCCAAGGATTATCCGCAACAAATTCTGGAGCATTCAAACAAAGCTACTATTTCAGCAAACACTGTAAAAAAGCCAGTTGCATACAAAACTCAACAAGAACAGATGAAAGATCAATTGAAAACTGGAAAATTATCAAATAAGCCACCAACTGTTCTACTCAGCAAAGGTGAATCATCAACTCAGACTGCTTATAAATCACAGATATGTTTACAAGTGTCCCATAAAAAAGGAAATCAGAAAAATGACGCTGTATCAAGCTGTGTTAAAAGTGTTGAAACTGAGAGAAGAGAATCCATAAAACCACTAGTTAGGCAGGGCAGCTTTACCATTGACAAACCTAGCACAAATGTACCAATAGAACTTATACCACATATCAGTAAGCAATCTGCTGTGACACCTGTCTTTCCATTTACATCTGTAAACAATATAAGAGAAAGAAATGACTCTGTAGACACTGACTCTAACTTGGACACTACTTTGCTTCTGAAAGATACGGAAGCAGTCATGGCTATCCTTGAGGCCAGACTGCGGGACGAAAGCAAAGCTGATGATGATCCCAAAACACCAAGCTACACCCAAGATAATTCTATATCACCTGAATCAGATGTTGATACAGCAAGCACAATTAGCATCGTTGCTGGGGATTCAGATAAAAAGTGTTCCCAAAAACGAAAAAGTCTCAGTAGTTTACACAAAGATAAATCTTCTACTTCTTCTAAAGACTTTCATAGCTCATCAACTGTGTACCGAGAAAGAAATGAAAGAAAAAATAAAACACATGAAAAAGATGTTGGAAGTAGAGCTGAAATCCGTAAAGTGCTCCGAACAAGTGGCAGAAATCGTCAACCATCTCTTGACCTAACAGATGATGATCAAACTTCTAGTTTACACTGTTCAGCTGTTTCAGATATTTTGTCATCTGACCAAGAAAATTATTCTGGAAAGTCCCTTTCCAAAGCTCAGTTTACTTCTTCAGATGACAAATTTACGGCATCAAAAACGACTTCTGCTAGTAAGTCAATTACACTTCCGAGACCTCGTCCAACAAGGACTTCGCTGTTGCGTAGATCACGTTTAGGTGAAACATCAGATACAGAGATTGTCGACACTGATAGGGCATCTGTTGCCTCTGAAGTTTCAACGACAAGTTCAACATCAAAACAAACAGCAGGTAAAAAATCTCTCTCAAGGATTGATTTGCTTGCACAACCACGTAGAACAAGACTAGGTTCCTTATCTGCACGTAGTGACTCTGAAGCAACAATATCAAGAAGTACTGGATCTTCTCGAACTGTAGAATATGCAAGCAGGGGTATTCCTAAAGCTTCTACAACAAATGACGTTAAAGGCTCCCCACGAGCCAGAGCTAACAGCATTTCTCGTCTATCAGATGCTAAAACAAAGACATCTGTACCAACTCACAGCTCTCCTTCAGGTAAGAATTTCAAAATTGTGTATTGTCACTGTTTATTTCCTGGATGTATCATATGGTAAAAATAAAAGTATTGGAATCGGGTCATTTATGGGGTTTATCCACAGATATTAAATTGAGAATAGGCCATTAATTGTATCTCTCTGGATAACCCTTTTAAGACTAAACACCCACTTTGACAGAAATCACAGCCTCCAAATGATTGTTGTAATCCAACTAATAATCTTTCTATTCCTGCTTTGGGAATGTTAAGGTCCTAGAACACGGGCCAATGATCTGGCAAACGAGCGTTCATATGAACGCTAATTCCCGATCATTGCTCTGTGTAATCAGCCCTGGGCTGATCTGCTCTTTTATGCAGAATTAAAAATCATTGTTGTCGGCAGCACATC
Organism: Rhinoderma darwinii; assembly: GCF_050947455.1. Taxonomy (NCBI): domain Eukaryota; kingdom Metazoa; phylum Chordata; class Amphibia; order Anura; family Rhinodermatidae; genus Rhinoderma; species Rhinoderma darwinii. The sequence continues at coordinate 295,052,921 of NC_134690.1, read as the reverse complement.
TCCTTGTTTAACCCCTTCCCCCTGCTTGCAATCTGGGCCCCAATGAACAAGCAGTTTTTATAGTTTTTCCATCGTCACATTCGAAGAGCTTTAACTATTTCATTTTTGCGTCGACATAGTTGCATAAGTTCTTGTTTTTTGCGGGACAAGTTGTATTTTTTAATAGCACCATTTTGGAGTAGATGCGACTTTTTGATCACATTTTATAAAAAAAAAATTAAGTCCGGATTCACAGAAAACAGCAATTTCTCCATTGATTTTTATTTTATTTTTACGTCGTTCACCGTGTGGGTTAAATAATGTATATACCTTGAGAGTGCTGGCTTTCCGAGCCCCTTTCATATTATGCATTACATATGATGGAGTAAATGTGCTGAAATTTGTAATCCTCTGTTTTTACTGTTTATCTCTGGCTATAGATAAGGCTTCATTCACATCTGCGTCAGGGCTCCATTCCGACGGTCTGTCGGAGCTTTCCCTCAGAACGGAGACCTAACTAACGCAAACGGAAACCATAGGTTTTTGTTTCCATCACCATTGATTTCAATGGTGACGGATCTGGTGCCAATGGTTTCCGTTTGTCTCTTTTGTGCAAGGGTTCCGTCGACTATGCTATTGATTCCATCAAAATGATGGAACCTATGGTTTCTGTTTGTGTCTGTCATGGCTCCGTTCCGACCGAGAGCTTAGTCGGAACGGAGCCCTAGCATAGATGTGGACGAAGCCTTACTCTTTGATGGGGGCTCAATTTGACTTTTGTTTCTGAACTGTGATTGTTACTAAGATACTGTGGTCTTGTAAGTTGGTTTTACACTTTGCCTTTCTCCTTCAACAAAACAAGAAACAACACAGATCAGGAGACCCACCATTTGCCCTGAGATATGCACTATAGTATGAGTGCTACAGGAAATTTAGAAAAAACAATTGCATTCAAGTGTCTTTGTGATATTTATAGTCTCCATTTGACTTTTAAAGGGACTCTTGTCACTTCCAAAAACTCCACTTGCATTTAATTACTTTAAGCCCGCAAATGGGTCATTCGCTGAATGCTGATAAGTCCTAGGAGTCCTCTCCATTATATTATTGAACTTAGGAGTCCTCTTTAGTGCATTAGCCTATAAAGCGCATGGCTCGTTCGCGGGCTTGTAGCAGGGGACTGCAAGCGAGTATAAAAATAAAAATTACTGTTTCGGAATCAGCGTCTTTTAAGCTATATACTGTTAATGGTAGTCTAGGGGGTTTTTGAACCGACCGAATCTCTTTAATTTTGCATTCCTTACTATAGTTTTAATATCTGTTTTATGTAGAAAAATAAATAAATATATTTTTTCCTTTGTACAAATACATAGTCAATGCCCGATGGAGACGATTACCACCAGAGTATGCTTCTACTTCTGAAGATGAGTTTGGAACGAATCGTAATTCTCCTAAACACTCAAGGCTACGTGCCTCTCCGACAATAAAAGTTCAGAGGTCACAAATGAATGGAGTCATAGCAACATCTGGTGCTTTAAATGTGTCAACATTTAAAGAAAAGGCAAAAGAACAGGAAGATTATATACGTGACTGGACTGCACATCGTGAAGAAATAGCAAGGTAAAGACATTTATTGCAGCCATGGACTTTACTCTTTACAAAACATGACATAGTTAAAGAAATAAAGTTTAAAACTGTATAACGCCCTGTTCACAGAGTTTTTTTTACGAGCTTTTTGGCGCAGAAACCGCTCTGCAAAACTTGTCAAAAAACGCCCGAAAATGCTTCCCATTGATTTCAATGGGAGGCGGAGGCGGTTTTTTACCACGAGCGGAAAAACCACCTCGTGGTAAAAGGAAGCGACATGACCTATCTTGAGGCGGTTTCCGCCTCCAAAACCCCATTTCAATCAGTGGGAGAAGGAAAAAAAACGCCTCGATGAGTGTTTTGACACGTTTTTGTCAAACCACTGTGCAAAAAACGCCTGAAGCAGATTTTGCAGGAGGAATTTTCCTCCTGCAAAAAACTCTGTGTGAACTAGCCCTAACACGTGCTAATGTATTGAAAGTAAAGAAGTAAACCAATGTATATAAATGCCACTCTGGATTAGATGTATTTTTACTTTTGCTGGGTAGTGTGATTTGACACTTCATAACAGCATTTAGCTGCAATGTCAAAACACTTATGTCTTGCCTGGAATGCTTGTTCGAATCGCTGGAATAAGCTGCATGTAAACAATGCAGCTCAAACCATACATGGGGTCCAACACTTCCTGCTGTAACATTGTACATGGCTTATTTCCATAGATTAGAGGCTGTGGTTCTACAGTTTAAGGCCCTTTTACACAGGCCAATTATCAGGCAAACGAGCGCTCACACGGTGCCAATCAGCAGAGCAAGCGCTCGTTCATTGTTTAGTTTATGCAGCCTAAAATATTATCGTTGTCGATAAACAGGGAGATGTGGTGCCGACATGATAGAAATGTATGGGGACGAGTGATTGTAGTAATGAGCACTCTTCCCCATACATAGCTCCTTGTGAAAGGAGCAAACGAGCGCCGATCAATGAGCTTTCTCTCGTTAGGACCCTTAGGGGGGATTCAGACGAGCGCGATTTGCGCGCGTGCAGGCCGCGTATTTTCTGCGCATCACGCACAGCACTATAGAAGTCAATGAGGCAGTTCAAACAGTGCGTGATTCTTGCGCAGCGTTTGTTCGCTGCGTACTATACGCGACAGGTTCAAAAACTCTGCGTATTTCACGCATCACGCACCCATTGAAGTCAATGGGTGCGTGAAAATCACGCGCACCACACGGAAGCACTTCCGTGGGACGAGCGTGATTCGCGCAACAGCAGTGAAAAGGATGAATGAAAACCGAAAAGCACCACGTGCTTTTCTGTTTCCGAACATCCAAACGGAGTGTCTTTGCGATGAGCGAAGCCGGACAAGCGTACCGAACTTCACCGGGTTCGGCCAAACTCGTTTTGGCCGATCCCGGCAAAAAAATTATCGGTACGCGACGTCAGGAGATAGTCACTGTCCATGGTGCTGAAAGAGTTAAACTGTTTCAGCACCATGGACAGTGACTTGCGATCCCAAAATACATTAACCTGTAAAAAAAAAACGAAGTTCTAACTTACCGATTACTCCTGTCTCCTTCCTGCAGTCCGACCTCCCGGGATGACACTTCAGTTCAAGTGACAGCTCCAGCCAATCACAGGCCAAGCACAGGCTGCAGCCAATCACAGGCTGCAGCGGTCACTTGGACTGCTGCGTCATCCAGGGAGGTGGGGCCCGATGTCAAGAGAGGCGCGTCACCAAGGACGCGTCACCAAGGACGCGTCACCAAGGCAACGGCCGGGAAGTTCTCGGTAAGTAGGAACTTTATCTTTTTTTTTTACAGGTTTTTCGCTGTTGTGTTCGGCATTCACTGTCGAGGGTGCTGAAAGATTTAGCTCTTTCAGCACCTTGGACAGTGACGGGCGTTGACAAGCCTCATCTCTATGATGCCGGCTGCGCGAAAATCACGCAGCCGCGCATCAGACACGCATGACACACGCAGCTGTCAAATGGTTTTTGCGCTCGCAAACGCTGCGTTGTTTGCGCGCGCAAAAACGCAACGTTCGTGTGAATCTCCCCTTAGTCTGTGTGTTTACAAATCAGTTTATTGTCATAGGACCCTTCTAACAAGTGGGAGTGGTCCAAAGCAGAGAATGCCTTTAACCCCTTAAGGACACTGCCAATTTTGGCCTTGAGGACAGAGCATTCTTTTTACATTTCCCTCTTTGCATCCCGACGCTCATAACTCTTTTATTTTTTTGTACGACGTAGTTGTATGAGACTTTGTTTTTTTGCGGGACGAGTTGTACTTTATGTAGGTACCATTTTTTGGTACAAATACATTATCGTTTCATTTCTATAAATTTTTATTTTGGCGAAAATGCACAAAAAAAGCAGTTGCGCAGCAGTTTTAATATTTTTTTTTTTTACACCATACACCGATCATCATAAATAATGTTATACATTTGTTGTACAGGTTGTTACGGTCGGGGCGATACCAAATATGTCTATATTATTTCATGTTTTGGGACTTATATTTAAAAAAAAATATTTATTATAAAAAATGTGTGTTTCTATGTATTTCTTTTACTTTTTATTTATTTATTTATCATAAATTTTTTTTTACATTCATTTAACTTTTTTTTTTTAATCCCATAAAGGGATTTATCATTTTGATTTTGTAACTGTAATGTACTGGCATAGATCTATATGCCAGTACATTAGCCTGTTACTGATTGTACACAGGCAGTTGTTAGGGCACACCTCAGTATGCCCTAACAACAGGAAATATGTTCAGACAGCCCTGGGGTTCTTCAATGGACCCTGGGCTGTCTGGCCATATGAGTTGTGGGCTTTGATCGCGTCACAGTTATCTTCTGTGACGCGATCAATGTGCAGTCCCTGCTCTTTGAATGCCGCAATCAGCTTTCATCGCGGCGTACAAAGTGTTAACGGCGGAGAGAAGATGTTTGTCTCCTCTCCGCTGTCAGAGCGGGGCCGTGGCTGTGTATTACAGCCGTTGCCTCGCTCTCGATCGCGCGCAGAGACGGCTGTCACACAGGACGAGTATGCTCGTCCTAATGCGCGAAGTGCTCGCAGCTCAGGACGAGTATGCTCGTCCTGTGTTGGCAACCAGTTAAACAGTAAACTTTGTAATACAGGTCACAAGGGTACTTTTCTTATAACCACATTTGACAATAAACAGTTTTGACTACTTTTTGGGTATGGTCTTTTGTCCATCTTTTTATTCGCTAGCAAACAATTCTACCCAATAGACCTTGATTATTTATTGCATATACTGTAAATCCTCTTTCTAGATTCCTGCTCCCTTCTTCTTTAAAAGTAAGTAAATTTGTCTGACCAGACCTTCCTTTCATAAAGCCATTCTGGCTGCTGGTGACTTTATCATTATCTAAACCATACGGTTCCTATCAAACCTTCCTTTTACAAGATGTTAAAGAGGCTCTGTCACCAGATTTTGCAATCCATATCTGCTATTGCAGCAGATAGGCGCTGCAATGTAGATTACAGTAACGTTTTTATTTTTAAAAAACGAGCATTTTTGGCCAAGTTATGACCATTTTTGTAGTTATGCAAATGAGGCTTGCAAAAGTCCAAGTGGGTGTGTTTAAAAGTAAAAGTCCAAGTGGGCGTGTATTATGTGCGTACATCGGGGCGTTTTTAATACTTTTACTAGCTGGGCGCTCTGACGAGAAGTATCATCCACTTCTCTTCAGAACGCCCAGCTTCTGCCAGATCACGCTGTGACGTCACTCACAGGTCCTGCATCGTGTCAGACGAGCGAGGACACATCGGCACCAGAGGCTTCAGTTGATTCTGCAGCAGCATCGGCGTTAGCAGGTAAGTCGATGTAGCTACTTACCTGCAAACGCTGATGCTGCTGCAGAATCAACTGTAGCCTCTGGTGCCGATGTGTCCTCGCTCGTCTGACACGATGCAGGACCTGTGAGTGACGTCACAGCGTGATCTGGCAGAAGCTGGGCGTTCTGAAGAGAAGTGGATGATACTTCTCATCAGAACGCCCAGCTAGTAAAAGTATTAAAAACGCCCCGATGTACGCACATAATACACGCCCACTTGGACTTTTACTTTTAAACACACCCACTTGTACTTTTGCAAGCCTCATTTGCATAACTACAAAAATGGTCATAACTTGGCCAAAAATGCTCGTTTTTTAAAAATAAAAACGTTACTGTAATCTACATTGCAGCGCCGATCTGCTGCAATAGCAGATAGGGGTTGCAAAATCTGGTGACAGAGCCTCTTTAAGCTTGTTTATATAGTTGTCGTGTTTTAATTTTTAATCTTTTTGAAAACAGAGATAACACTAAAGGCCCTTTTAGATGAGTAGATTCTCGTCTAAAAAATTTGTTAGATGGTGCAAAAGTGCGCGATCATCGATCTTTTGTTCGTATATCGGTGATCGCATCTTTTTTGCTGACAAAAATATTGTCGTTCAATAAATTTTCAAGTGCAAAAAGGAATCGTTAGTTTTTCCGCGACAAACCAGTAGGCAGTTATTTTCTTTCTCCCGATTGTAATTCAGAATATTTAAACGATAATATACACAGTAAAATACAGCTAGTTTGGCCCTGAACGAATTGCTAAAGAATCGCTATTTGTTGAATCGTAACAATTTTACTGTTGTTCTAAAAGGACCTTACATTTTCACCAGTCCATTTGTACTTTAACTGCTGAACTACGTTTTCTAAGGACATGAGGAAATAATTAGGAGCTTTATTATACCTTTTTGGAATATTTTATTCAGCCACTACAAATCGTTTGTTATGATGCGAGTTAATCTCTGTTTTGTTTTTTAGGATTAGCCAAGACTTGGCCCTCATTGCTCGAGAAATTAATGATGTTGCAGGGGAAATAGATTCAGTGACTTCATCGGGCACTGCGCCTAGCACCACAGTAAGCACTGCAGCTACCACACCTGGTTCAGCTATAGACACCAGAGAAGAGGTAGGAGATCTTCTTGAAGATGCACAGGCTCTTCCTTGTCTTGCTTTTTACTTATACTGTTCTTTGGGTCAAATTATAAAAAGTAACATGTCCCATAGCATTAAGAAAATTAAGCAAACATTCAGGTACTGGTAGATTTTTCACAACTCATTTGCGAATGCATACTAGGATCCTTTTTTGTTTTTTCTGTTCTATTAAAAGTATTGGCATGTTTCTGACTACAACTCAGTGTGAAGTTTCACATGATAACACGGTAGTTGCATTGTAGTGTAACAGATTTACTGTTCGCAGCTTTTTATTTTACAGAAGTGGGTATTAGCTGTATTTCTGCAGAACATAACTAGGAAAAAAAAAACTATTTCCACTTTACAATATTAATAAGAAAGACCATGCTCACCTCCCTTGGCACTCCGGTAGCGACATGTTTCTTCTCCCTCGGGTGGTCTATGTGTACCTTGCCTCTTGGGATGATATTTTGTCCCATGTGACTGCTGCAGCCAATCACAGGTTGCAGCGTCACATGGGACAAAACGTCATCCCAGGAGGCTGGCTCAACAGACCAGCCAATGGGAATAGCGACGCCACACTGCAGGAGGGCCAGGGGAGGTGAGTGTGGTCTTTATTTGTATCCCCTCTTCTTCTCAACAGTGGCAAATCACACAATTTGGTGCAGACTTTCAAACAGAATTCCCTGCAAAATCTTGGTCAGATTTTCTGCCGTTTTTTACAGCGGTTGCCGCAGCTCCTATAGCGGGGACCGATCGCTGTGTCCCCGCTGATTAACCCCTTAAAAGCCGCGTTCAATAGCGATTGCGGTTTTTTAGAGGTTAAGCTATGGCAACCGGACGCCTAACATTGGCGTCCGGCTATGCCATCTACGGAAAACCTAGTTGGTCCTGACAAAGTCCAGGACCCACTATGCTTGCTGTCAGTGAGTAGCTGACAGCTCCAATACACTGCACTACGCATGTAGTGCAGTGTATTAGAATAGCGATCAGGGCCTCCTGCCCTAAAGTCCCCTAGTTGTGTAAAAATAAGAAAATAAAAGTTTTAAAAGTAATAAAAGTAAAAATCCCCCCTTTTCCCTTATCAGTCCTTTATTATTAATAAAAATATATAAATAAACAAATAAACTATACATAATTGGTATCGCCGCGTCCGTAACGGTGAACGCCATAAAATAATAATAAACCGTACCACAATCACAATTGTTTGGTCACTTCACCTCCCAAAATATGGAACAAAAAGAGATCAAAAAGTCGCATGTACCGAAAAATTGTACTGATCGAAACTACAGTTCGTTACGCAAAAAAGAAGTCCTCGCACAGCTTTATTTAATAATAAAAAAGTTATGGCTCTTAGAATAAGGCAACACAAAAAGTAAATGATTTTTTACAAAAAGTATTTTATTGTGCAAACGCCATAAGACATAAAAATACTATAAACATCTGGTATCGCCGTAATCATATAACCCCGCAGAATAAAGTGAATATGTCATTTATAGCGCACGGTGAATGCTGTAAAAAAAATATAATAAAAAAACAATAGTAGAATTGCTGATTTTTAGTCACCACGCCACTTAAATAAAATAGAAAGGAAACTGATCAAAAAGCTGTATGCACCCCATGAAAACTGCAATGAATTCAACAAGGTGTCTAGTTTCCAAAATAGGGTCACTTTTGGGAGGTTTCCACTGTTTTGGCACCACAAGACCTCTTCAAACCGGACATGGTGCCTAATAAAAAGGTCTCAAAATCCTCTAGGTGCTCCTTTGCTTCGGAGACCGGTGCTTCAGTCCATTATCACCAAAGGGCCACATGTGGGATATTTCTCAAAACTGCAGAATCTGGGCAATAAGTATTGAGTTGCGTTTCTCTGGTAAAACCTTCTGTTACAGAAAAAAATGGTATAAAAAGGATTTTCTCATTAAAAAAAAATAATAATATAAATTTCACCTCTACTTTGCTCTAAATTCCTGTGAAACACCTAAAGGGTTAACAAACTTTCTATATGCTGTTGTGAATACTTTGAGGGGTCTAGTTTCTAAAATGGGGTTTTTGATAGGGGTTTCTAATATATAGGCTCCTCAAAGCAACTTCAGAACTGAACTGGAACCTAAAAAAAATAAAAATGAGGCAATACTTCGCTTCTTACATTATGCTGATAATCAGCGGTGCCCACCCCGAGATAACCCTAGTTTTGACCGTTTGTATAAACGGAGACCCCTATTTGACTGTTTCAGTGCCTGGTTTTCCCAAGCATACACCGCTCTGGGAAGTGTATTTCTATTGATGAGTCCTTGGTACATTTTAAAGGGAGGCTTCAATTCCGCCAGTACCTGCCGGGTAAGAGGGCAAGGTATGGCGTGAAGATCTATAAGCTGTGCGAGAGTGCATCAGGGTATACCTACAAATTTAGGATATATGAAGGGAAGGACACCAGTATTCAGCCCTCAGAATGCCCCCCCCCCCCCTTACTGGGAGTTAATGCAAATATTGTTTGGGATTTGGTGCATCCACTGCTGGACCAGGGTTACCACCTCTACCTGGATAATTTTTATATCAGCGTCCCACTCTTCAAGTGCCTCGCTTTCAGAGAAATCTGAGCGGCCTCCCTAAGACCCTGCTTGGGCAAACACTCAGAAGGGGTCAGAGCTGGGCACAATCCAGCAGCAATATATTGTGTGTCAAGTACAAGGACAAGAGAGATGTCCTTGTATTGACAACAATACATGGCCACACCAGTACCCATGTACCTGTACGAGGTACCAGTACAGAGACCCCCAAACCAGACAGCATCCTGGACTACAATAGGTACATGGGAGAGGTGGACTTGTCAGATCAAGTCCTGAAGCCCTACAGCGCCATGCGGTGTGGTATAAGAAGCTGGCCGTGCACATCATACAGATGGCATTGTACAATGCGTACGTGCTACGTCGATGTACAGGCCAGATGGGAACTTTCCTGGAATTTTAAGAGGTGGTTATCAAGAAACAAATTTTTAGGGACAAAGAAGGGGGGGCACCCAGTACTTCTGGAAGCGAGGCCACACGCATCGTACCAGGGCAACACTTTCCAGGAGAAGTTCCCCAAACTGGCAAGAAGGGCAAAAGTCAAAAGAGCTGCAAAGTCTGCTATGAGATGGGGATAAAGAAGGACACAATATATCAATGTGACACGTGTCCCGAAAAACCGGTATGAAACAGTGTTTTAAAATGTATCATACATCCCTTGATTTTTAATCTACCCCAGTTTTACTTACCCTGATGCACTCCGCACAGCTTATCCCCCCTCGTCTTTCCTTTCTGAGTCCTGCTGCGTGCCCAGGCAGCTGTTAACAGCCACATTGAGGGTACTGCCATACCCGGGAGAACCCACATTACAGTTTATGGGGTGTATGACCCCGGTCAAAATGCTTACTACACCTCTAGATGAATGCCTTAAGGGGTGTAGTTTTTAAAACGGGGTCACTTCTCTGGGGTTTCAACTGTACTGGTACCTCAGGGGCTTCTGCATACATAACTTCGCACCAGAAAATCTTCAGTAGGCCAAATGGGGTATTGCCGCACTCAGGACAAATTGGGGAACAAAATGGAGTATTTTATTTCATGTGAAAATAAGAAATTGTTAGCTAAAACGACATATTATTGGAAAATTTTTTATTTTTTTAAATTCACAGCCCAATTCAAATAAGGTCTGTCTAAATGGTCACAACACCCATAAATGAATTCCTTGAGGGGTGTAGTTTCCAAAATCGGATCACTTTTGGGGGGATTCCTACTGTTTTGGCACCTCAACACCTCTTCAAACCTGGCATGCTGCCTAAAATATATTCTAACAAAAAAGAGGCCTCAAAATGTACTAGGTCCTTCTTTGCTTCTGGGGCTTGTGTTTTAGTCCACGAGCACACTAGATCCACATGTGGGACATTTCTAAAAACTGCAGAATCTGGACAATACATATTTAGTAGTGTTTCTCTGGTAAAACCTTCTGTGTTACAGAAAAAAAATGAATACAATTTTAATTCAGCATGAAATTTGCAAATTTCACCTCTACTGTTATGAATCTGGGTAGGGAGACGGCCAGGTGAGCCCTAATCTACCCGCAATTCAGTCCCTGCCAACTTGCACGGCCCGTCCTAAGTGACGGCGTACAACTGGGCGACGGTCCCTATGCTCAGTAAGTGCAAGACAGACAACACAAGACAAGGGCACACAGAAGCAAAGGGGAAAGTAGGGACAGTTCCCCTCGGAAACACCGTGAGCAACAGGCAGTGGTGAACGAGCCGAATCAAACCAGGAGAGTACGTAGTAGCAAATCAGAGCAGGAGAATAGTCAGGCAAGCCAGGGTCAATAAGTAACAGCGGTCAATCAGGTAAATAGCAGGAATCGCAGAGCCAGGAAACCAGACAATCACAGGCAAGGAACATACTGCAAGTGAGGGTATAAATAGACCAAGGACGGGAGCCTGAACTGTCAGGCCAGGCTGTGATAGGTTCTCCCTCTCCTGCAAGCCTGAGTGGTAACAGATCGCGTCACTCTAGCAGACCTTGGAGCTGATGAAGGCTGATTAACCCCGGGCGTTGACACAGAACCTGTGTCTGGCAAACCCTTTACATCTACTTTCTAATTGCTGTTTTGAATACTTTGAGGGGTCTAGATTTTAAAATGGGGTGTTTGATGGGGGTTTCTAATACATAGGCCCCTCAAACCAATGCGGAACTGAACAGGTACCTTTAAAATAAGGCTTTTGAAATGTTCTTAAAAATATGAGAAATTTCTGTTTATGTTCTAAGCCTTGTAACGTCCAAGAAAAATAAAAGATCGTTCAAAAAAACTATGCCAATCTAAAGTAGACATATGGGAAATGTGAAGTAGCAACTATTTTGGGTGGTATATCCATCTGTTTTACAAGCAGATGCATTTAAATTTTCTCTAAATTTTGCAATTTTTGCACCTGAAAAGTACTTTGTGGGGTCAGCAATATGTCTACATCTCTACCCCCAATGTTCCCAGATCTAGATGCGAGACTGAAGTGAGGGCTACTATATGATAAAACACCAGTCGAAGCCATTTCAGGGTAAAGGATTCAGGTTTCATTGAGAAGCAGTAGGTTAAGAGCGTCTTAAATCATGGATCAATGCAAGTTTTTTTTTGCATATTATTCCTAAGAATAGAATAGAATTCCAAAGTGATCATTTGAAAGGGGTAGGGAGAGAGGACAAATGTGTAATGTTGATGAGGTCCAAAAAGTTTACTAGAGATGGCTATTAGAGAGTTGAAGACCTGCATTGAACGGACCTGGATTTGGAGAAGTATACTCAGTTGCAGGTGAGCAGGATAGTAATTTTTGTGTGTTTTAGGGGTCATGCACACATATTATGACTCTGTGCAACCTCAGAGTTTACGGAACCATAATACGGCACCTCATGGATTTGTATGCATTTTTGTGCATACATTGTACAGTTGAGACTGTAATCTGCAATCTTTTCCATTTTATAAATGTGTTGATAAAGCAACTTTTTTTATATACATAATTACCACTGTTACCATTTGTATTATAAAAAAAAGCATTCAGACAACTGAAATCTTACAACAACTTGCTATTGGTTTTAAAAATACAACTGTATTTTTGCTATATTATGCTTTTTTCTTTTAGCTGGTAGATCGCGTTTTCGATGAAAGTCTAAACTTTCGAAAGATTCCTCCTTCAAACCTGTCTAAATCAGAGGCAGTTTTTCGAGCAAATAATTCAAAGTCTCAGCCTAAGGAATCCCCTGAACCACAAATTATCACTAGAAGAAAAACTTGGAGCAGAGATGAAGTAAGTTCAAGTGTATGAGCATTCAAGTCTAAATACAACTGCAGGACTTTCACCTTATAAAGCATTTTACAGTGTTCATATAGAATTACCCTCCGATAAAAGTTGAGTACGTTTTTAAATACATTGTTTAACTTATCACTCTGGTCCTCAGATATAGCTTGTTTTATGGTCCAGAGTAGTAGTTACAATTCTGCAGTTAAAATAGCTGAAATCTCCCAATATTCCTCCCAGGAGTCTGCATCAATGTCTGAATTTAGTTTTTTTTTGGTCATTTGCATTCTGTAAAATTAGCGTTTACATCAGGCACTGTAAACTAATATGTTTTATCAAAAGCTAACCCTCCCGCTGGATTGAAGGACGTAAAGGAACACTAAACATATAAAATGCACAAAAAATATCCCAGCACTTCCTCCTTCCGTCTACTGCTTTCCTATGATCCTACTTTTGCAATCATCTCCCAATTCCTCCCCAAATTTAATCTTCGGTCCTCACAAGACCTTCCGGTTTATTCTCTTTTTGTGTGCTCCTCACATCATTGTCTCCAATATTTATTCCGTACATCCCCCATACTCTGGAAAGTTCTACCCCAACGCACCAGACTCTCACCGTCTAAACCTTCAAAAGCAACCTGAAAAGCCACCTCTTCAGAAAAGATTACAACCTGCAAAAACCCTGCTGCCACTACACTATCGAATGAACTGCTTAGATCCTCACTCTCTGTCTCCTTCCCTTGTAGATTGTAAGCTCTCAAGGGCAGGGCCCTCTCTCTATCTGTACCAGACTGTCCTTCTTTAAGCTTATATTTATTGTACTTGTTTTTATTGTCCTCATGTCATGTACTTAAACTCTTTTTTTTATATGTGCAGCACCCTAAAAATTTATAGCGCTTTAAAATAAATTATAATAATCCTGAAGAAGACTTCTATATGTGTTCCAGGAGATCAGCCTCTTTCCACCTCCTTATCCTCAATCCTTTTGAAAACGGGCACACTTTCGAACTTCTCGATCATTGACTCATTTAAACATGGCAGCGATAAGCCGTCAATCGAGCAAACGTTCGTCAAACATTGTTGTCTGATCGGATTTTTTATGCTGCTTAACCCCTTCCCGACATTTGCCGTACATGTACGTCATGGAAAGCATTGACTTCCCGCATCTTGCCGTACATGTACGCTGAATGTTTGGGACCGGCTCAGAAGCTGAGCCGGTGCCATCATCACCGGATCTCAGCTGTATCTTACAGCTGACATCCGGCTGTAACGGCGGGGACCGAAATTAGCTTCGATCCCCGCCATTAACCCCTTAAGTGCAGCGCTCAAACGCGATCGCTGCACTTAAGGTGTTTGCAGCTCATCGGAACCCCAGTAATGAAATTGCCGGGGTTCCGGTGGCTGCAATGGCAACCGGAGGCCTAATACTGGCCTCCCGGTCTGCCTAGCACCGAAGCCGGTCAAGATCCGCCCGGCGGCGGAGCCTGATCGGCTTCCGTAGCTGCCGGCAAGATGGCGCCGGGTCAGGAGCTGATCCGGCGTCATCAGCGGTGGAAGTCAGCTGTACTGTACAGCTGACATCCACCTGTAACGGCAGGAACCGGAGCTAGCTCCGATCTCTGCCATTAACCCCTTCGATGCAGCAATCGAAAGCAATTGCTGCATCGTAGCGGTTACTAGCAGATCGCCAGCCCTGACAGGCAATCGGGACTGGCGACTGCTGTTATGGCAACAGGAGACACAATGGTCTCCTGCTCTGCCATTACGGAAGCCGATTTAGGCCCCGCCGGGAGGCGAAGCCTAATCGGCTTGCTGTCAGTGAATGACTGACAGATCTAATACATTGCACTACATAGGTAGTGCAATGTATTAGAAAAAAAAAAAATCTGACCGTTGGTCCTTCAAGTCCCCTAGTGGGACTTGAGAAAAAGTGTAAAAAAAGTGTAAAAAAAAGTGCAAATAATAAAAGTTTGAAAACAATAAAAGTTTCAAGTAATCAAATAAAACACAATCCCCCTTTTACTCTTATCAAGTCCTTTATTATTGAAAAATAATAATAAACCATATGTATTTGGTATCGCCGCGACCGTAACGACCTGAGGTATCAAAATATTATATTATTTATTGCACGCGGTGAACAGCGTAAAAAAAACCATAAAAAACGTTACCAGAGTTTCTGTTTTTTAGTCACTTTGCCCTACAAATGTTAGAATAAAAAGTGATCAAAAAGTCGCACGTATCCAAAAATGGTACCTATAAAAACTATAGCTTGTCCCGCAAAAAACAAGCCCTCATACACCTCCGTCGACAAAAAAATTAAAAAGTTATGGTTCTCACAACTTGGCGACAGAAAAAATACATTCTTTTTACAAAAGTAATTTTATTGTGCAAAAAGTTGTAAAACATAAAAAAGTGCTATAAATTAGGTATCGCCGGAATCGTACTGACCCGCAGAATAAAGTTAACATGTAGTTTATAATGCGTGGTGAACGCTGTATAAAAAAAAACGAAAAAAGCTGTGCCAGAATTGCGTTTTTTTGTTTACCTGGCATCCCAAAAAATAGGATAAAAGGTGATCAAAAAGTCGCATGTACCCCAAAATGGTACCAATAATAACTACAGCTCGTCCCGCAACAAACCAGCCCTCATACCGCTACGTCTATGAAAAATAAAATTAGTTATGGCTCCAATAAGTCAGGAAATAAAAAAATATGCAGTTGTGCCCGAGGGGAACATTTCTTCTGTTTGAAGAGGCGATTTATCAAGGACCTAAAATTAGGGAACCAGGAAAGGGAGGGCCCAAACATATCCGCTGGAAGCGACGGTGCCCGTATTATACCAGGACAACACTTCCTAGCAAAATACCCCAAACTACAAAGGCGCGGAGTGTGGATCAAAAGGGGGATAATAAAGGACGCCACATATCAGTGCGACACCGGCCTGTGCAGAAAGGATTGCTTCACAGCGTAACACACATCTATGGATTATTTTATTGTTTTTTTTTACCCCATTATTATACCACCTGACTATGCCCCTTATATACTCCGCCCGGCTTACATATGCCCTACATTATAAACGGAAACACCAGTAAGACTCCAAACAAAACTACTACCAAGCAAAATCCACGCTCCAAAAGCCAAATGGCATTTCCTCCCATCTGAACCCTACAGCGTGCCCAAACAGCAGTTTCCTTCCACATATATGGCACCGTCATACCCGGGAGAACCCTTTTAGCAATTTTTGGGGTGTGTGTCTCCAGTGGCATAAGCTGGGCACGACATATTTGCCACTGAATGGCATATCTAGGGAAAAATATAAATTTTTAATTTGCACCATCCACAGCGCATTCATTTATGGAAAAGACCTGTGGGGTGAAAATGCTCACTATACCCCTTAATAAATGCCTTGAGGGGTGCAGTTTCCATAATGGGGTCACTTCCCAGGGGTTTATTTTTATTATTTCACATCTGAGCCTCTGCAGTTGTGAACCAATACTTTGTAAATCGCCAAATTAGGCCTCAATTTTACATGGTACGCTTTCACTCCTGAGCCTGGTCGACTGTCCAGGCAAGAGATTAGGGCCACATGTAGGCTGTTTCTAAAACCAGGAAACCCAGCATAATAATTAGAGAGCTGTCTTGTTATGGTGGCACAAGCCGGGCACCACATATTGTCCACATATCTGTGGAAAAAATCCCATTTTCACTCTGCAACATCGAGTTCACACTAATTTCTACAAAACACCTGCAGGGTTAACATGCTCACTACACCCCTAGGTAAATGCATTGAGGGGTGTAGTTTCCAAAATTGGGTCACTTCTGGGGGGTTTCCACTGTTTTGGGCCCACAGGCGCCCAGAAACCAATCCAGCAACATCTGCACTCCAAATGGCGGTCCTTCCCTTCTGAGCCCTGCCGTGTGCCCAAACAGCAGTTTATGACCACATATGGGGTATTGCCGTACTCGGTAGAAATTGCTTTACAAATGTTGGGTTCTCTTTTTCCTTTATTTGTTGCGAAAATGAAAAAATTTGCGCTAAAGCTTCGTCTTATTGAAGAAAAAGGATTGTTTTTATTTTCACTGCCCAATTCTAATAAATTCTATGAAACATCTGTGGGGTCAAAATGCTCACTACGCCCCTAGATGAATTCCTCAAGAGGTTTAGTTTCCTAAATGGTGTCACTTTTTGGGCGTTTTCATTGTTTTTTTGTGTCTCCAAACAGCCGTTTATTACCACATGTGGGGCATTGTTTTACTCGGGAGAAATTGCTTTACAAATTTTGTGGTGCTTTTTCTCCTTCAGTCCTTGTGGAAATGAGTAAAAATAAGCTAAACCTACATTTTCTTTGAAAAAATGTTGATTTTTATTTTCAGGGCCTACTTCCAATAATTTCTGCAAAAAACCTGTGGGGTCAAATCGCTCACTATACTCCTAGATAATTTCCTCAATGGGTGTAGTTTCCAAAATGGGGTCACTTGTGGGGGGTTTCCACTGTTTTGACTCCTCAGGGACTTCGTAAATGTGACATGGCCTCCGCAAACCATTCCTGCTAAACTTGAGCTCCAAAAGCCAAATAGCGCTCTTTCCCTTCTCAGCCCTGCCGTGTCTCCAAACAACCGTTTATTACCACATGTGGGGTATTGTTTTACTCGGGAGAGATTGGTTTACATATTTTACGGTGCTTTTTCTCCTTCAGTCCTTGTGGAAATGAGAAAAAATTAGCTAAACCTACATTTTCTTTGAAAAAATTTAGATTGTCATTTTCAGGGCCTATTTCCAATAATTTATGCAAAAAAACCTGTTGGGTCAAAACGCTCACTATACCCCTAGATAATTTCCTCAATGGGTGTAGTTTCCAAAATGGGGTCACTTGTGGGGGGTTTCCACTGTTTTGTCCCCTCAGGGGCTTTGTAAATGTGACATGGCCTCCGCAAACTATTCCTGCTAAACTTGAGCTCCAAAAGCCAAATAGCGCTCTTTCCCTTCTCAGCCCTGCCGTGTGTCCAAACAACCGTTTATTACCACATGTGGGGTATTGTTTTACTCGGGAGAAATTGCTTTACAAATTTTACGGTGCTTTTTCTCCTTTAGTACTTGTGGAAATGAGAAAAAAAATCGCTAAACCTACATTTTCTTTGAAGAAATGTTGATTTTAATTTTCACGGCCTACTTACAATAATTTCTGTAAAAAACCTGTGCGGTCAAAATGCTCACTGTACCCCTAGATAATTTCCTTGAGGTGTGTAGTTTCCCAGATGGGGTCACTTTTGGGGGATTTTGACTGTTTTGGCACTGCAAGAGCCCTTCAAACCTGACATGGTGCCTAAAATTTATTGTAACAAAAATAAGGCCCCAAAATCCACTAGGTGTTCCTTTGCTTCTGAGACCAGTGCTTCATTCCAGTAGCACGCTACGGCCACATGTGGGATATTTCCTAAAACTGCAGAAACTGGGCAACAAATATTGAGTTGCATTTCTCTGGTAAAACCTTCTGTGTTATAAAAAAAATTGTACTAAAAATTTATTTCTGCAAAAAAATATGACATTTGTAAATTTCACCTCTACTTTGCTTTAATTCCTGTGACATGTGTAAAGGGTTAAGACATTTTCTAAATGCTGTTTTGAATACTTTGAGGGGTGAAGTTTTTAAAATGGGGTGACTTTTTGGGGGTTTCTAATATATAAGGCCCTCAAAGCCACTTCACAACTGAACTGGCCCCTGTAAAAATGGCCTTTTGAAATTTTCTTGAAAATGTGAGAAATTGCTGCTAAAGTTCTAAGCCTTGTAACGTCATAGAAAAATAAAAGGATGTTCAAAAAACGATGCCAATCTAAAGTAGACATATGGGGGATGTTAATTAGCAACAATTTTGTGTGGTATAACTGCCTGTCTTACAAGCAGATACATTTAAATTTAGAAAAATGCTAATTTTTGCAATTTTTCGCTAAATTTTGGTGTTTTTCACAATTAAATACTGAACATATCGAGCAAATTTTGCCAGTAACTTAAAGTCCAATGTGTCACGAGAAAACAGTCTCAGAATCGCTTGCATAGGTGAAAGCATTCCGGAGTTATTACCACATAAAGTGACACATGTCAGATTTGAAAAATGAGGCTCGGTCAGGAAGGTCAAAAGTGGCTAAAGAGGGAAGGGGTTAAAAAACTATTGTTTGTCAGCAGCACATCTTCTTGTGTAAATAGGGGATCTGCTGCCGATAATATATATGTCAACTTTTTGGGGATAAACGATTGTGTTCTCGATCTATCGTTTCCATACTGACAATCTTTGTTTCATGTAAATGGGGCAAACGAGCACCAATTGAAATGTTATTATCTTTGATCGGTTCTTCATTACTGTCCACGAAAGCTCGCCATGTAAAATGATCCTAAGTCAGCTGGCTCCCACAGGAGCCTTCCCCCTCTGCAATGTACAGGGGAAATGTGCTGACAACAATCAACCATTTTTTGATCCGATCAGCGATCAAACAAGCTTTTGCTGCTTTGTCGGATGATTGCTGCCCTGTTTACACAAGGCAATGATTGGGAATGAGCGTTCGTACAAGGGGCCTTTAGTATTTCTTTAAACCATTATGGGTGTACTGTATCTATCAAAGAAAGCTCGGCAACTGTTTACTATAACAAGCAGATTAATGATTGCAGCTCTGGACTTTATTAGAGGCTGAAACTCTGGACCAGTGCAAGATAAGCAAATTCAGTATATCTTCAAAGGTAATGATAACTGTTGTTCAAAGGTGAAAATACACTCAAATTAACTAAAAGCCCCTAATTCTAATAGTTTCCAATCCGCTGTGTAAAATATTATAATGGTTCTGCATTTATTTTTCGTTTGCAGTACCACCACTGTATGGTGAAAATATTGTGAATTGAGACTATAAATCTATGGAATGGTCTAATTCATGTCTTCTATCACACATTTCCCACACTATTGCCATAGAACTAAAGTGCTTCAGGACCACAATTGATTGGCTTTTGTTCTAGTCAAATAAGTAAGTCCTGTTCACAACTGTATCATGGCTTCTTTTTATAACAGAGGCCACGATAAAGTTCCTGAGCCGTCACACAACAGACACCAACAGCGCCCGACGGACCCCATTGACATTTCCCCCCATTTTCCTGTAATTGGAGTCCGTCAGGTTCCCACAGAGGTGTCTGTCGCTTTGACGGAATCTACGACAGAGGCTCTGGAGTTAACCTCTGACGCAGATGTGAATATAACCTTACAAAAATCATGAAACAGACAGGATTTCTGTACATTTAAGCCACCTTTAATTCTAAATATAAGTGTAAGTCTTACAGGAGATGCAGTGTATAATACTAAAGTCATATTAATTTACAGTTTGGTAAACTTAATTGCCTTATGGAAAGACCAGATTCATTTTACAGTAAACATTTGCTTCTCACTTTGTCTATACAATTACATTTTCCAATGAAAGGCTGCCAATTACTGAGAACACCTAGGATCTCAACCTCTGGTACATGTACCCCAGAGGATACACGCCATGTCCCTAGGGGTACTCCACTTTCTTTGTGCTATACTTTTAATGGGTGAAGCACACTATATGATTATAGCCTTAAGGGTACTTTGATGTATTTTATTCAGAGACACTTTTTAAGAATTATACTTGCAGTGTAGCTGGTAGCTAACAGTTTACAGCATGGTATATGTTTATTTTACAATGGGAAGTTTTCCATGGGGTAAACGCCAGCAATGTGATGTGGTGTGAACGGAGCCTACATTTTATCAGCACAGAATAAATGATGCATTGATTTTTTTAACTTCTGGCTTGTTTTATTTTATTTAGGTAATGGGCGATAGTTTACTGCTTTCTTCTGTATTCCAATTTTCCCGGAAAATTAGACAAACCATTGACAAAACAGCAAATAAAATAAGGTATGACATGTTCATTTTATGTTTTTTTCAATATGCCATGCATGAATTTGAATGTTAATGTCCCTACAATAAAAAAAACAACAACCCGTAAATATAAGTCACTGAGTTATCATATTGTCTTTCAATATTCTGTTCATTTGTTTTGTGTTGTATCCGTTTCTCAAAAATCTAGATTACCAATATGGGTGTCATTGTTAGTATAGCCCCCAAAGGGCTTGTCACCAAGCTTTGCCAGTCTTCTAACCAGGAAAACTTCCTGATTGCTGCATAGCTAGGCAGATTCCTAGCCTTTTTACTGCACCAATATATATATATTTTTTTAAAATAAACTTTCATTTAGACCACACGGTACAAAAGTAGTGTAAAAGAATACAAAATCAGCATATACATTATGCCAAAGTAACTTTAATTAAAAACACATGTTAAAAAGGTAGGGAAGAAAATACAAAATCAGCATACAGTCCTGGTCAAAAGTTGAGACTGACACAAATTTTGGTTTTCACAAAGTTTGCTACTTCAGTTTTTATAGCGGCAATTTTCACTCTAGATTGTTATGAAGAGTTATCAGATGAATCGCAATTAATTGCAAAGTCATTCATTTCCATGAAATTTAACTTATTTACAAATAGACAACATTACCACTGCATTTCTGCCCTGCCAGAAAATGACATGCCGACATAATTTCAGTGACCTTCTCGCTAGTTCAGGAGAAAGTGGACGGAGGAAAGAAGAGAGGACAAGGCAGCTGATAGCG
The DNA here is from genome assembly GCF_050947455.1 of Rhinoderma darwinii. NCBI lineage: Eukaryota > Metazoa > Chordata > Amphibia > Anura > Rhinodermatidae > Rhinoderma > Rhinoderma darwinii. Next base: position 295,031,915 of record NC_134690.1, on the reverse strand, counting down.
CTCTGTCATGCTGATTGAATTATAAGAGCAGACTGTTTGCTTTAAAAGGGGGATGGTGCTTGAAATCATGGTCTTCTGTTAACCATGGTTACCTCCAATCAACCATTTATCGTATCATCAAGAACTTTAAGGAGAGAGGTTCAATTGCTGTGAAGAAGGCTTCAGGTCACCCAAGAAATTCCAGCAAGTGCCAGGATAATCTCCTAAAGAGGATTCAGCTACGGAATAGTTTCAACACCAGTGCAGAGCTTGCTCAGGAATGGCAGCAGGCAGGTGTCAGTGCATCTGCACGCAGAGTGAAGCAGTCTTTTGGAGGCTGGCCTAGTGTCAAAGAAGCCACTTCTCTCCAAGAAAAACACCAAGGACAGACTCACACTCTGCAGGAAGTACAGGAATTAGACTGCAGAGGACTGGAGTTATTCTCTCTGATGAAGCCCCCTTCGGTTGGGACATCTGGAAGAATGATTGTCCAGAGAAGAAAAGATGAGCGCTACCATGTGTCATTCTAACAGTAAAGCATCCGGAGACCATTGTGGGGAGTCGCTTTTCATCCAAGGGAGTGGGCTCACTCACAATTTTGCCTGAATAAAGAACAATTTCTCCCAATGATCCAGGAGCAATTTGGTGATGAACAATGCTTTTTCCAGCATGATGGAGCACCATGTCACAAGGCAAAAGTGATATTTAAGTAGCTCAGTGAACGAAATATTGAAATTTTGGGTCCGTGGCCAGTCAACTCCCCTCATCTTAATCCCATTGTGAACCTGTGGTCAATCCTCAAAAATCGGGTGAACAAACGCAGAAATTGTGATAAACTCCAAGCACTGATTAGGCAAGAATTGGTTGGCATCAGTCCGGATTTAGCCCAGAAGCTGATATCCAGCATGCCTGGGCAAATTGCAGAAGTCCTGAAAAAGAAGGGTCAACACTGTAAATATTGAGTGTCTGCATAAACTTGATGTATTTGTCAATAAAAGTTAAAAAAATTATAAAATTCTTGTAATTGTACTTCAGTATACCATGGGAATATCTAACAAAAACATCTAAGAACAGTGAAGCAGCAAACTTTGTGAAAACCTAAATTTGTGTCATTCTCAAAACCTTTGGCCAGGACTGTCTATATAATGCCAAAGATGAGTACCAGAGCATATTGGAGTAAAGAAGAAATATGTAGTTATGATAAAACGTATAACAAAGAAAGATGAAGAAAAGAAAACACAAAATCAAAAAAACTTTCTAATACAAAATAGCATTGACATAATACAGTCTATAGCAAGATACCATGTAGTTACAGTGGAGGTAACTTAATAAGGTAGGACCTTATAATATAGTGAGCGCTCTATGGAGAGAAGCAAGTGGAGATGATGAACTAGTATGAAGGTTAGCCACCCATGGCTGCCATATCTTTGCGAACTTATCTGGCTTTATAGGTGAATTTTTAAAAACGGGGAAGTATGCCATTGCAATCTACGCCTGTAATATAGGAACTTTAGGATGTTTACAGTGGGTAAGATTGTGTTTTGGCATAAAATAGGCAGACCCTCCTTATGTTAAATAAATTCCATAATATCCATCCTACAATAGTGGCAGAGTCCCAAAACATATGCAAGGAAGAGCAATCTTACATAAGACAACGAGAGCAGACAGGAGAGCTAATTCTACGTACTACGATCAATATTAATTAATGTCTGTTGTTTGATAGAATGCACACCTGTGAATGCTGTAATTAATTGAATTGGGACATCACATAAAATAATACATTTACATCAGGCAACCCCTTTCCATATACCCTATATTCACATGTGGACAGTATAGAGGGGGGCCCACCGCTACGGACATTCCTCTGTAAGCAAAGAGCAGAGCGCTTCAGGAAACAATTGCTGCCATAATGAAAAACTCAAAGCAACCATGCTTTACATGATTTGAATGGGCACCAAGTTATAATACATTTCTCCTGCAAATGTGTGGTCACACTCGCATGCAATAGTATCTAATCACCAGGGTTTGTTACGTTGTCAAACTATTTCTGAATGAAGTATTCCTAAATGTCGTTTCTGTAATATACAGCCAACATCCCGTCGCAACGGCCAGGATTAGACATAACACAGATCCCAGCTTTTTAACCACTTAGATGCAGCAGTCAATGTCGACTGTGGCATTTAAGTGGCTACAGAGGGAGCGGTCTTCCTCCGTCACCCATTGGTGCCCCGCAACACCAAGCTAAAATGGCTAAACGCCATACTGAGTATACCAAAACATTATAGAAGTGATCAGAAGATTGTATTTTTAAGTCCCCTACTGGGACTAAACAAATTGTTAAACACAGTTTAACCCCTTCAGGACCAAGCTCATTTTGGCCTTCAGGACCAGACCCATTTTTTCAAATCTGACATATTTCAATTTATGTGGTAATAACTCCGGAATGCTTTTACCTATGAAAGCGATTCTGAGATTGTTTTCTCCTGACACATTGGACTTTATGATAGTGGAAAAATGTGGTCGATAAATGCAATATTTACCAGTGAAAAACACAAAAATTTGGTGAAAAATTGCAAAAATTAGCATTTTTCTAAATGTAAATGTATCTGCTTGTAAGACAGGCAGTTATACCACACAAAATTGTTGCTAATTAACATCCCCCACATGTCTACTTTAGATTGGCATCGGTTTTTGAACGTCCTTTTATTTTTCTATGACGTCACAAGGCTTAGAACTTTAGTAGCAATTTCTCACATTTTCAAGAAAATTTCAAAAGGCTATTTTTACAGGGGCCAGTTCAGTTGTGCAGCGGCTTTTAGGGCCTTATATATTAGAAACCGCCAAAAAGTCACCCCATTTTAAAATCTTCACCCCTCAAAGTATTCAAAACAGCATTTAGAAAGTTTCTTAAACGTTTCACAGGAATTAAAGCAACGTAGAGGTGAAATTTTCAAATTTCATTTTTTTATTTTTTTTGTGCAGAAATTCATATTTTTTTTTGTAACACAGAAGTTTTTACCAGAGAAATGCAACTCAATATTTATTGCCCAGATTCTGCAGTTTTTAGAAATATCCCACATGTGGCCCTAGCGTGCTACTGGACTGAAACACTGGCCTTAGAAGCAAAGGAGCACCTAGTGGATTTTGGGGCCTTATTTTTATTAGAATATATTTTAGGCACCATGTCAGGTTTCAAGGGCTCTTTCGGAGCCAAATCAGTGGAAATCTACCAAAAGTGACCCCATTTGGGAAACTACACCCCTTGAGGAAATTATCTAGGGGTATAGTGAGTATTTTGACCCCGCAGGTTTTTTGCAGAAATTATTGGAAGTAGGCCGTGAAAATGAAAATCGACATTCTTTCAAAGAAAATGTAGGTTTAGCTAATTTTTTCTAATTTCCACAAGGACTAAAGGAGAAAAAGCACCGCAACATTTGTAAAGCAATTTCTCCCGAGTAAAACAGTACCCCACATGTGGTAATAAATGGCTGTTTGGACACACGGCGGAGCTTAGAAGGGAAAGAGCGCCATTTGGCTTTTGGAGCTCAAATTTAGCAGTAATAATCTGCGGAGGCCATGTCGCATTTGCAAAGCCCCTAAGGGATCAAAACAGTGAAAACGCCAAAAAAGTGACTCCATTGAGAAAACTACACCCCTTGAGGAATCCATCTAGGGGTGTAGTGAGCATTTTGACCCCACAGGTTTTTTGCAGAAATTATTGAAAATGGGCCATGAAAATGAAAATCTACATTCTTTCAAAGAAAATGTAGGTTTAGCAAATTTTTTTCTAATTTCCACAAGAACTAAAGGAGAAAAAGCACCACAACATTTGTAAGGCAATTTCTCCTGAGTAAAACAATACCCCACATGTGGTCATAAACGGCTGTTTGGACACACGGCAGGGCTTAGAAGGGAAAGAGCGCTATTTGGCTTTTGGAGCTCAAATTTAGCAGGAATGGTTTGCGGAGGCCATGTCGCATTTGCAAAGCCCCTAAGGGACCAAAACAGTGAAAACGCCAAAAAAGTTACTCCATTGAGAAAACTACACCCCTTGATTAATCCATCTAGGGGTGTAGTGAGCAATTTGCCCCCACAGGTGTTTCATAGATTTTATTAGAATTGGGCAGTGAAAATAAAAAAAATCCTTTTTCTTCAATAAGACGTAGCTTTAGCTCCAAATTTTTAATTTTCTCAACAGATAAAGGAAAAAAAGAACCCCAACATTTGTAAAGCAACTTCTCTGGAGTACGGCAATACCCCACACGTTGTGATAAACTGCTGTTTGGGCACACGGCATTTGGTTTCTGGTCGCTATGTTGCATTTGCAAAGTCCCTGTGGGACCAAAACAGTGGATCCCCACCTGAAGTGACCCCATTTTGGAAACAACACCCTCAAGGTATTCACCTAGGAGTGTAGTGAGCATGTTAACCCCACAGGTGTTTTGCAGAAATTCGTGTGCACACGATGTGGGAGAGTGAAAATGGGAATTTTTCCATAGATACGCCAATATGTGGTGCGCATCTTGTGCCACCATAACAAGACAGCTCTCAATTATTATGCGGTGTTTCCCTGTTTTAGAAACACCCTACATGTGGCACTAATCTTTTGCCTGGACATTCGACAGGGTTCAGGAGTGAAAGTGTACCATATAAAATTGAGGCCTAATTTGGCGACATATAAAGTATTGGTTCACAATTGCAGAGGCTTTGATGTGAAATAATAAAAGAAACCCCTGAGAAGTGACCCCATTTTGGAAATTGCACCCCTCAAGGCATTTATAAAGGGGTGTAGTGAGCATTTTCACCCCACGTGTCTTTTCCATAAATGATTGCGCTGCGGAAGGTACAAATTAAAATTTTTCCCTAGATATGCCAATTCAGTGTCAAATATGTCGTGCCCAGCTTGTGCCACTGGGGACACACACCCAAAAATTGTTAAAAGGGTTCTCCCGGGTATGGTGATGCCATATATGTGGAAGTAAACTGCTGTTTGGGCACACTGTAGGGCTCAGATGGGTGGGAGCGCCATTTGGCTTTTGGAGCGTGGAATTCGCTTGGTAATAGTTTTGTTTGGAGTATCACTGGTGTTTCCGTTTATAACGTGGGGCATATGTGAGCTCGGCAGAGTACATCAGGGGCATAGTTAGGTGGTATAATAATAAGGTAAAAAAAATAATAAAATGATCCATAGATGTGTGTTACGCTGTGATCGATCCTTTCTGTACAGGCCGGTGTCGCACTGATAAATGTCCTTCCTTATCCCCCTTTTGGTCCACACTCCGCACCTTTGCAGTTTGGGGAATTTTGCCTGGAAAGTGTTGTCCTGGTATAATACGGGCGGCCTCGCTTCCAGCAGATATGTTTGGGCCCTCCCCTTCCTGGTTCCCTAATTTTAGTGCCTTGATACATCGCCTTTTGAAACCCAAGAAATGTTCCCCTCGGGCCGGCATATATTTCTTTCCTGAATCATTGGAGCCTTAACTTATTTTATTTTTTTCGTAGACGTGGTGGTATGAGGGCTCTTTTTTTACGGGACGAGCTGTAGCTTTTATTGGTACCATATTGGGGTACATGCGACGTTTTGATCACTTGTTATCCTTTTTTTGGGAGGCAAGTTGACAAAACAACAGCAATTCTGCAATATTTATTTTTTATTTTTTTATATATACAGCGTTCACCATGCGTTATGAACTACATGTTACCTTTATTCTGCGGGTCAGTACGATTCCGGCGATACCTAATTTATAGAACTTTTTTATAACTTTTTGCACAATAAAATTACTTTTGGAAAGAGAATGTATTTTTTCTGTTGCCATGTTGTGAGAGCCATAACTTTTACATTTTTTCGTCGATGGAGCTGTGTGAGGGCTTATTTTTACGAGACGAGGTATAGATTTTATAGGTACCACTTTTGGATACATGCGACTTTTTGATCACCTTTTATTTCAATTTTTGGAAGACAGTGACCAAAAAAACAGTAATTATGGCAGTGTTTTTGAGGTTTTTTTTTACGTCGTTCGCTGCGCTGGATAAATAACATAATATTTTATAGTTCAGGTCGTTACGGTCGCAGCGATACCAAATATGTATGGCTTTATTATTTATTTCAATAATAAATGACTTGATAAGGGAAAAAGGGCGATTGTGTTTTATTTTATTACTTGAAACTTTTATTGTATGTTTTACAACTTTTATTTTTACTTTTTTTACACTTTTTTTTTTTTTACACTTTTATTTAGTCCCACTAGGGGACTTGAATGTCCAACTGTTTGTTTGATGTTCTAATACATTGCATTACCTATGTAGTGCAATGTATTGGAAGTCAGTTGTTCACTGACAGCAAGCCGATCAGGCTCCGCCTCTGGGCGGGGCCTAATCAGCTTACTTAATGGCAGACAGGAGTCCATTGTTAGGGTTCCTGTTGCCATAGTAACAGTCGCCAGCCTTGCCATCGCATGGCAAGGCTGCCGATTTGCTACAAACCTCTAGGATGCAGCGATCACAATGGATCGCTGCATCAAAGGGGTTAATGCCAGGAATCGGAGCTAGCTCTGGTTCCTGGCGATAGATCGGGGTGTCCGCTGTAACATACAGCGGACACCCACTGCTGATGGCGCCGGCTCAGCTTCTGAGCCGGAAGCTGAGCCGGCGCCATCTTGCCGATGGTACCGATGGTACCGGAAGCCTCCTGGGCCCCGCCGGCGACGGGGCATAGGAGGATTCCGTTGCTGGCAGACCGGGAGGTAAGTATTAGCCCTCCGATCGCCTTTGCAGCCACCGGCACCCCAGCAACGTGATCACTGGGTTGCCGGTGGCTATAAACTCCTCACATGCTGCGATCTCTATTGAACGCAGCATGTGAGGGGTTAATCGGTTGGATCGGAGGCTAGCTCCGGTCCTGGCTGATACCTCAGGGTGCCAGCTGTAACATACAGCTGTCACCCGGCGGTGATGTCGCTGCCTCAGCTTCTGAGCCAGCTTCATCTCCATCACGTACAGTAACGTGAAAATGCGGTAAGACAGCAGTTTTAATCACGTTGCTGTACGTGATTCGGCGGGAAGGGGTTAATAAAGTGTCAACAGGAAAAAAAAAAAATAAAAGCATTAACATGTTATTTTAACGACACGTTGAATGGCGTAAAAAAAAAAAACAATGGTGAAATTGATATTTTTTTTCTCCTTTGCCCCTCAAAAAATTAATATGTACCCAAAATGGTTTGATTAAAAATTGTCCTGCAAAAATCAAGCCCACATACGGCTACATCGATGTAAAAATAAGTCTTGTTCGAAGTTGCTGAATGCCATTGAAAATTCTGTCAGTTGCTTTTCACTGTCATTGTTTTTGTCTTTTACATTACAACGTATGTTGACTGACAGTTTGACGTCTGTTGCTAAGGAGACAGAAGTAACTGAAAGAATTTAAATTGATTTAAAAAAAATAGATGACACAGCTAGTGTTATGCAAAGAGTTATATTAATTAAAAGGATAATAAAATATTTGACCAACATCATCTAGCAACTGTGCATCAACCCAACAAACATGTACTTGATAGGAAAGAAACAGTAAAGACACAAATATTGCCTTACTCAAGATAAACACACCTTGTCATGCAGACATGCGTTTACTTGCAAACGATTCATTAAAATACATAAATATAGTCTGCATACGGTTCCAAATAATAAAAAAAAGTATGTCCACTTCGTAATATCAGTGAAATAATCAGCCTCCTTTATGTTATAGATATTTAATTTCAATGTCCCAATACGGCAGCGCTCCCATAGATAAATAATATTGCTCCACAGCGGTAAAATTAAATTAGTTTTCCGGAACTTTGATATTAATGACCTATCCGTAGGATAGGCCATAAATATCAGACTGGTGGTGGTCGGACTCTCAGCTCCCCCACTGATCAGCTCAGTGGAAGGGCCGCTGTGTTCTGGTCAGCGCCACGTCCCCTTCATTGTTTACTAGTTACCACATTGTACATTTTTGGCTGTGCCTGTTACTGCAGCACCGCATCCCCTACACTCAGCTGATCGGTTGGGGTGCTGGTTGTCAGACCCCCACCAATCTAATATTGATGGCCTATCCTAAGGGTAGGCCATCAATATCAAAGTCTTGGAAAACCCCTTTAATTGCAAGCTGTAGAAGTCCAACTACCATCCAGCGCTTGTTTACACTACATTTATTCACCTTTGCTTAACCCCTTCCCGACATTTGTCGTAAGTATACGTCATGGAAAGCCAGTGCTTCCCGCAAAATGTCGTATACTTACGACAAATGTTTGGCACCGGCTCAGAAGCTGAGTCGGTGCCATAATCGCCGGATCTCAGCTGTATCTGACAGCTGACATCCGGCTGTAATGGCGGGGGCCGAAATTAGCTTGATTAACGTGATCGCTGCACTTAAGGTGTTTGCAGCACATCGGAACCCCAGCAATGAAATTGCTGGGGTTCCGGTGGCTGCAATGGCAACCGGAGGCCTAATACTAGCCTCCCGGTCTGCATAGCATGGAATCCGGTCAGGATCCCCCCGGCGGCGGAGCCTGATCGGCTTCCGTAGCCGCCGGCAAGATGGCGCCGGCTCAGGAGCTGATCCGGCGTCATCAGCGGTGGAAGTCAGCTGTATGTTACAGCTGACATCCACCTGTAACGGCAGGAACCGGAGCTAGCTCCAATCCCTGCCATTAACCCCTTCGATGTAGCAATCGAAAGAGATTGCTGCATCGTAGCGGTTACTAGCAGATCGCCAGCCCTGACAGGCAATCAGGACTGGCGACTGGTTCTATGGCAACAGGAGACACAATGGTCTCCTGCTCTGCCTTTACGGAAGCCGATTTAGGCCCCGCCGGGAGGCGAAGCCTAATCGGCTTGCTGTCAGTGAATGACTGACAGATCTAATACATTGCACTACGTAGGTAGTGCAATGTATTAGAAAAAAAGTATAAAAAAGTGCAAAAAATAAAAGTTTGAAAACAATAAAAGTTTCAAGTAATAAAATAAAACACAATCCCCCTTTTACTCTTATCAAGTCCTTTATTATTGAAAAATAATAATAAACCATACGTATGTGGTATTGCCGCGACCGTAACGACCTGAGGTATCAAAATATTATATTATTTATTGCACGCGGTGAACAGCGAAAAAAAAACGTAAAAAACTTTACCAGAGTTTCTGTTTTTTGGTCACTTTGCCCTACAAATATTGGAATAAAAAGTGATCAAAAAGACGCACGTATCCAAAAATGGTACCTATAAAAAGTATAGTTCGTGCCGCAAAAAACAAGCTCTCATACAGCTCCGTCGACAAAATAAATTATGGTTCTCGCAACTTGGCGACAGAAAAAATAAATTTTTTTCAAAAACTTAATTGTGCAAAAAGTTGTAAAACATAAAAAAGTGCTATAAATTAGGTATCGCCAGAATCGTACTGACCCGCAGAATAAAGTTAACATGTAATTTATAACACATGGTGAACGCTGTATAAAAAAAATTAAAAAGCTGTGCCAGAATTGTGTTTTTTTTGTTTAGATGGCCTCCCAAAAAATTGGATAAAAGGTGATCAAAAAGTCGCATGTACCACAAAATGGTAACGATAATCACTACAGCTCGTCCCGCAACAAACCAGCCCTCATACCGCTACGTCTATGAAAAATAAAATTAGTTAAGGCTCCAATAAGTCAGGAAATAAAAAAATATACAGTTGTGCAGGTCCGAGGGGAACATTTCTTCTGTTTCATGAGGCGATTTATCAAGGACCTAAAATTAGGGAACCAGGAAGGGGAGGGCCCAAACATATCCACTGGAAGCGATGGTGCCCGTATTATACCAGGACAACACTTTCCCAGCAAAATTCCCCAAACTGCAAAGGTGCGGAGTGTGGACCAAAAGGGGGATAAGAAAGGACGCCATTTATCAGTGCGACACCAGCCTGTGCAGAAAGGATTGCTTCACAGCGTAACACACATCTATGGATTATTTTATTGTTGTTTTTTTTACCCCATTATTATACCACCTGACTATGCTCCTGATATACTCTGCCCAGCTTACATGTACCCCCACATTATAAACGGAAACACCAGCAATACTCAAACAAATCTACTACCAAGCAAAATCCGCTCTCCAAAAGCCAAATGGCGCTCCCTCGGCTCTGAACCCTACAGCGTGCCCAAACAGCAGTTTCCTTCCACATATATGGCATCGTCATACCCGGGAGAACCCTTTTAACAATTTTTGGGGTGTGTGTCTCCAGCGTCATAAGCTGGGCACGACATATTTGCCACTGAAATGGCATATCTAGTGGAAAATATAAATTTTTAATTTGCACTATCCGCAGTGCAATCATTTATGGAAAAGACCTGTGGGGTGAAAATCTCACTACACCCCTTAATAAATCCCTTAAGGGGTGCAGTTTCCATAATGGGGTCACTTCTCAGGGATTTATTTTTATTTTTTCACATCTGAGCCTCTGCAGTTGTGAACCAATACTTTGTGAATCGCCAAATTAGGCTTCAATTTGACATGGTACGCTTTCACTCCTGAGCCTGGTAGAATGTCCAGGCAAAAGATTAGTGCCCCATGTAGGGTATTTCTAAAACCAGGAAACCCAGCATAATAATTAGAGAGCTGTCTTGTTATGGTGGCACGAGCTGGGCACCACATATTGGCCTATCTATGGAAAAAATCCCATTTTCACTCTGCAACATTGAGTGCACACTAATTTCTACAAAACACCTGCAGGGTTAAAATGCTTACTACACCCCTAGGTAAATGCATTGAGGGGTGTAGTTTCCAAAATTGGGTCACTTCTGCGGGGTTTCCACTGTTTTGGGCCCACAGGCGCCCAGAAACCAATCCAGCAACATCTGCACTCCAAATGGCGGTCCTTCCCTTCTGAGCCCTGCCGTTTGCCCAAACAGCAGTTTATGACCACATATGGGGTATTGCCGTACTCGGGAGAAATTGCTTTACAAATGTTGGGTTCTTTTTTTCCTTTATTTGTTGAGAAAATGAAAAAATTTGTGCTAAAGCTACGTCTTATTGAAGAAAAAGGATTATTTTTATTTTCACGGCCCAATGCTAATAAATTCTATGAAACATCTGTGGGGTCAAAACGCTCACTACGCCCCTAGATGAATTCCTCAAGAGGTGTAGTTTCCTAAATGGAGTCACTTTTTGGGCGTTTTCATTGTTTTGTCGCCTCAAGGGCTTTGCAAACCATTTCTGCTAAATGTGATCTCCAAAAGCCAAATAGTGCTCTTTCCCTTCTAAGCCCTGTCGTGTGTTCAAACAGCCGTTTATGACCACATGCGGGGTATTGTTTTACTCGGGAGAAATTGCTTTACAAATTTTACGGTGCTTTTTCTCCTTCAGTCCTTGTGGAAATGAGAAAAAATTAGCTAAACCTACATTTTCTTTGAAAAATCTTAGATTGTCATTTTCAGTGCCTACTTCCAATAATTTATGCAAAAAACCTGTGGGGTCAAAACGCTCACTATACCCCTAGATAATTTCCTCAATGGGTGTAGTTTCCAAAATGGGGTCACTTGTGGGGGGTTTCCACTGTTTTGTCCCCTCAGGGGCTTTGTAAATGTGACATGGCCTCCGCAAACCATTCCTGCAAAATTTGAGCTCCAAAAGCCAAATAGCGCTCTTTCCCTTCTAAGCCCTGCCATGTGTCCAAACAGCCGGTTATTACCACATGTGGGGTATTGTTTTACTCGGGAGAAATTGCTTTACAAATTTTGCGGTGCTTTTTCTCCTTTAGTCCTTGTGGAAATGAGGAAAAAAATCGCTAAACCTACATTTTCTTTGAAAAAATGTAGATTTTAATTTTCACGGCCTACTTCCAATAATTTCTGTAAAAAACCTGTGCGGTCAAAATGCTCACTATAGCCCTAGATAATTTTCTTGAGGTGTGTAGTTTCCCAAATGGGGTCACTTTTGGGGGATTTTCACTGTTTTGGCACTGCAAGAGCCCTTCAAACCTGACATGGTGCCTAAAATATATTATAACAAAAATAAGGCCCTAAAATCCACTAGGTGCTCCTTTGCTTCTGAGGCTGGTGCTTCAGTCCAGTAGCACGCTACGGCCACATGTGGGATATTTCCTAAAACTGCAGAAACTGGGCAACAAATATTGAGTTTCATTTCTCTGGTAAAACCTTCTGTGTTATAAAAAAAAATTGTATTAAACATTTATTTCTGCAAAAAAATATGACATTTGCAAATTTCACCTCTACTTTGCTTTAATTCCTGTGAAATGTGTAAAGGGTTAAGACATTTTCTAAATGCTGTTTTGAATACTTTGAGGGGTGAAGTTTTTAAAATGGGGTGACTTTTTGAGGGTTTCTAATATATAAGGCCCTCATGAAAATGTGAGAAATTGCTGCTAAAGTTCTAAGCCTTGTGATGTCATAGAAAAATAAAAGAATGTCCAAAAAACAATGCCAATCTAAAGTAGACACATGGGGGATGTTAATTAGCAACAATTTTGTGTGGTATAACTGCCTGTCTTACAAGCAGATACATTGAAATTGAAAAAAATGCAAATTTTTGCAATTTTTCGCTACATTTTGGTGTTTTTCACAGTTAAATACTGAACATATCGAGCAAATTTTGCCAGTAACTTAAAGTGCAATGTGTCACGAGAAAACAATCTCAGAATCGCTTGGATAGGTGAAAGCATTCCGGAGTTAATACCACATAAAGTGAAACATGTCAGATTTGAAAAATGAGGCTCTGTCAGGAAGGTCAAAAGTGGCTAAAGAGGGAAGGGGTTAAACCTTTGCCGACATCTGCTGTATATGTACGGCAGATGTCGCCAGTGTATGTATGGAGCGGGCTAAGGAGCTGAACCCGCTCAATACGCAACGGGTGTTGGCTGTATACATAAAGCAGATGTTTTAACACTTAACTTTCACTTAGATTTCACGGTCAATAGCGACCAATGCATCTAGGAGGTTAGACAGAGGAGGGACCCCCACTGTCACCCTATCTGTCCTCTTACGACGTGATTGGGGGTGCTGGTAGGTTGTCATGGGAACTAAAAAGAAATGTATGGGACCGAAAAAGAATACTCACTGTATGTAAGGTCATATAATCAGTACACAATTGCTACATATGGGAACCCATATAATATATATAAACCAACAAAATTTACCCAAATGCAAAACATAAAAGAAAAATCCTTCAATATTTAGAGAAAAGTACAAAATCTTTATTTAAAGACACAGAGATAGTTAAACATACTGTTTCAAAAAACACACCCATAAAAACACATAAAGAAAGACCGTGTATACTGAAAGGCAGGGCATAAATGGTGATTTCACACAGGTCAGTATTAACAGATGTCAGAACATACCTTGTATACATGTAACCAATATGTGCACATCAATTAGTCCAACAAAGGACCATGCTACATGTAGCGTATGGTCTTAGTTTTTTTTATTAATTATTTGTTCGGACAGTTGATATGTTGTAACTGAGGCTTCTATGTTTTACTAATTGATGTGCACATATTGGTTACATGTATACAAGGTGTGTTCTGACATTATTAATACTGACCTGTGTGAATCACTATTTATGCCCTGTCATACGGTATACTCTGTCCTTCTTTATGTGTTTTTATGGTTGTGTTTTTTTAAGCAGTATGTTTAACTGTCTCTGTGTATTTAAATAAAGATTTTGTACTTTTCTCTATATATTGAAGGATATTCCTTTTATTTTTTGCATTTGGGTAAATTTTGTCGGTTTATAAAAAGAAATGTAAAAGGAAGTTAATAAAATTTTCAAGAGTATATAATTGGAAAAACATTAAATATTAAAATAAAAAAACTCTAATAATGAAACCTTTAGAAAAAATAAACATAATTGGTATTGCTGCGTCCTTAACCCCTTAATGACCAGCCTATTTTAGACCTTAATGACCAAGCTATTTTTTTAGTTTTTCCATTGTCTCATTCAAAGAGCTATAACTTTTTTATTTTTGCATCGACATAGCTGTATAAGGTCTTGTTTTTTACGGGACAAGTTGTATTTTTTATTACCATTTTGGGGTACATAGAATTTATTGATGAACTTCTATTAACTTTTTTTTTTGGGGGGAATAGAAAAAAACCTGCAATTTCGCCACACTTTTTTGCATCCTAAATTTACGCCGTTTACCGTGTGATATAAATAACACAATAAATTTATTCAGCGGTTGTTGCGATTGCAACGATACCAAATTTATATATATTTTGCATGTTTTACTACTTTTACACAGTAAAAACACTTTTTTTTCAAAATTATTTGTTTTTGTGTCTCCAAATTTGAAAAGCCATAACTTCTTTATTTTTTCGCCGATGCAGTTGTATGAGGGCTTTTTTTTTGCGACTTTTAGTTTTTATAGGTACCATTTTGGGGTAGATGCGACTTTTTCATCACTTTTTATCACAATTTTTTTAAGGCAGGATTCAAAGAAAACAGCAATATTTGCATTGTTTTTTATTTTATTTTTTACGCCGTTCATTGTGTGGGTTAAATGATGTCATAACTTTATAGTTGGGGTCGTTACGGACGCGGTAATACCAAATATGTGTAACTTTGTTACTTTATTTAGTTTTTTAATAATAATGCAGTTTGTAAGGGGGAAAAAGTGGGTTTTTTATTTTTTTTCACTTTTTTACTTCAACTTTTACTTTTTTACTAGTCCCACTAGGGAACTTCACTATGCGATCGCATTTTATAATACACTGCAATACATCTGCAGTGTATTATGCCTGTCCGTGCAAAACGGACAGGCATCTGCTAGGCCATGCCTCTGGCATGACCTAGCAGGCATAGACTGCAGGCAGACCTGGCTGCCATCGAAGACACAGACACTCGGCGATCTTATCGCCAGGTGTCGGTGGGAGAGAGAGGGAGCTCCCTCCCTCTCTCCAAAACAACTCAGATGCGGCGCTCGCTATTGAGCGCCGCATCTGAGGGGTTAAACGGGTGAGATCGATACTGATATCGATCTCACCCGTTATAGCAGGGATGCCCTCAGCTACCTCTGGCAGCTGATAGCAGGGAGATTTAACGGCTCCCTGCTCTGTTTATTTATTCCGATGCAGCGCCGTAAAAAGGCTACCGCATCGGAATAAAGCCCGTTAGTGGCCGCCGTAAAAACACTAAGGGGCGGCCACTAACAAGTTAATGGGCCGAACGATTAAAATATAACGTTATTTATCCCCCGTGGTGAATGTGTAAAAAAATTTAAACGGCCAGAAAACTTGTTTTCAAAAAGTCGAATGTACCGTACCTCAAAATGGTAGAAATTAAATCTACAGCTTGCCCCTCAGAAAGAAAGCATTCACACAGCTCCATTGATTGAAAAAATTAATAGTGATGGGTTTCAGAATATGGCAACACAAAGTGTTTTTGTGTAAAAGCAGTAAAACATTTTAAAAAAAATTATATAAATGTGGTATCGCAATATAAAGTTCACGTCATTTTTACTGCACAGTGAATTCTGTAAAATCAAAACCCAAAAATATTTTTTTTTCAGTACATAATATGGTAAATTAAATGTGCGATTCAAAAATACAACTCGTCCAGCAAAAAGCAAGCCCTCATATGGCCATGTCGACGGAAAGGTGTTATTGGATTCATCAAAAGAATTATACGATTAATTTATTCTAATGTTAATATTTATTAAATGTTTAATGCAGCGAATTTATAGGATGTTTACATGTGTTTTATTCTTTCATTTAGATTATTATTTAAAGACAAAGAACAGAATTGGGATGAGATTGAGAATAAACTAAGATCAGAGAGTGAAGTACCTATTTTAAAAACTTCATGTACGGTATGTTGAAATTTTCTCATTCTAATTATCCATATTAAAATTAGGCACTATGTTTACACTGCTTTCAGCTCTTGGAAATTTCCTGGAGCATACGTTGAACATGTTCATAGATGACTGGGCTGTGACGGTTGCCCAAAAATTGTCCTATTGCCATTTACTGAATGATATACGTATAAGGTTTTTTTCCCCATACTATTAAAAAGCACAGAAAAAAGCGTATAGTTCTAAGCATACATTGTTTTTCAATGGTAGCTTTTGAGCAATGCTTGCAACTTTGTGGCATACAGTTGCATCTGTCAGAGACATCTATCTGAGGTATATGTTGGAAATATTTACTGACATATACATTAACCACTTATCGACATTTACCATA
Source organism: Rhinoderma darwinii (assembly GCF_050947455.1). Lineage (NCBI taxonomy): Eukaryota > Metazoa > Chordata > Amphibia > Anura > Rhinodermatidae > Rhinoderma > Rhinoderma darwinii. The sequence goes on along the minus strand of NC_134690.1, from coordinate 295,015,732 downwards.
ACTGTACATCGTAGTTGGTAGGGGAAAGTATAAAACAGGCTCACGGGTTGGGTCTACCCCATACTAAGCTGGTGTTGGCTGCATATATAGCTGACAACCTCGCGCTAACAGTCGGGATCGGATCGCAGGGTGCCGATCGTTGTCATAGCAGCCTGGGTGCCTTATGATGCCCCCAGGTCTGGTATCTTGGTGCACCTATTAAGCCCTGCAATTGCATTTTGAAGCTTCCTAGTGGGACTTAAAGTAAATGAAAAAATATATAGTTTTTAGTATTTTACAGAGAATTATTTGTATTAAAAGTAAAAAAAAACAAAGAAAAAAATGTTCCCCTTAACTAATGACAAAAAAACAAACATAATTGGTATTGCCGCATTCATAAAAGTATGAACTATTACAGTATAATATTTATCCCCCAAGGTGAACACCGTAAAAAAAAAAACAGAATTGCTGTTTTTTTGGTTATCTTAGCTTTCAAAAATGTAATAAAAAGTTATCAAAAAGTCGTATGAACCAAAAAATGTACCAATAAAAACTACAACTCGCAACACAAAAAACAAGCCATCACACCACTCCGTCGACGGAAAAATTAAAATGCTTCAGCTCTCCGAATATGGTGGCACAAAGCTAATTTTTGTTTAACAAATAGTTTTTCTTTGTAAAAGCAGTAAATCATAAAAAAAAGTATTTAAATTTGGTATCGCCGTAATCGTATTGTTTTGAAATACATGTAAAATCTGTAGTAACGAAACCCTAAAAACTATGGAGGAATAGACATTTTTTTTTTTTTTCTCTTCCACCCCACAAATAGTTTTCTTTCCATTTTTTAGTACATTATATGGTAAAATATAAAACTAAAATTCATATTGCAAAAAAACAAGCCTTCATACAACTATTTTGGAAGAAAATAAAAAAAAAGTTAGGGCTTTTGGAAAACCGGGAGGAAAAAATGAAGATGAAACAAATGAAAAATGGCTGTGGTGCCATGGGGCTTGTGGTGCCCTAAAATTTAATGTGAACAGCTCCTTAGGCAAACGAGGATAATAAGCTATTCTTACTGTACACATTATCGAACTGGGTAGATTTTGTGCTTTATGGCATGCAAACAATCCCACTTATAACCTCTGAAAAATGGAGTTTAGACCCTGACATATAGACCTCCACAAGGATGAAAGGATAGAGCGTTAACTGACTCTCAGTACCAAATAAAATCTTATAAGGGAGGGAATATATAGGGTGCTGTCATGAGCTCCAAAAAAACTATTACAGGTAATTAAGTAATTATTGTTTTTCCATCGCCCATGACCGCACCTATTCAAGACTACACTAGTAGTCATCAGGGAGGGACAACAGCCTGCAGGACTTTGCTACCAAAGGAAGCTTCTGCTCCAAACAGAACCTCCGGATGATCATGTCTTAAAAAAATGTATGCGGAGAACACTACGTAGCTCCCTTACAAATTTGAGAAAGAGAGGCTCCTGCTTTCTCAGCCTAGGAAGTGGACACTGACCTAGTTGAGTGAGCTCCAAACCCTACTGGCGGAGGATGAGATAAGGATATATAAGCTAAATGTATTGCCTTCTTAATCCATCTGGCAATGGATACTGTAGAAGCTTTACTACCTCTACGAGGTACCTGAAACTGTAGGAGAAGATTATCATCTTTCCTCCAATGAGAAGTAACCTCTAGATATCTCAGAAGACATCCAGGCAGAATCTTTCTTCCTGAATGTTCTCTGGGTCAGGAAAATAGGAAGGTAGAATAACATCCTGCGAAGTATGGAACTTTGAAACTACCTTTGGAAGGAAGGAGTAGAGAGGTTTAATGATCACCCTGTCATACAATACCTTTGTATAAGGTGGGGGGCTGAAAAAAAGTCTGCATCTCAGAAATCCCCCTGGAAGGAATAATGGCCATAAGGAAAGTACATTTTATGGTTTCCAGACTGATAGAAATATTTTCAATAGCCTCAAAGGGACTTTGAGAAAGGCCCGAGAGGACAGTAATTAGATCCCAAAGTGGTACTACAGACCTAAGAGTGGGACTCTTGTGAGACGTGATGTTGCCCATATAAACCTCTTTACCCAGGGATGTTCGGCTAGCCTAACATCAAAAAAGGGACTCAATGCCGTGATCTGGACCTTCAGAATATTGGGTCTAAGTCGTTTGTCTATACCTGCCTGTAGGAAATACAGAATGACTGGTATCTTAGGATCGGTCAGAGGATCTTGTTCTGAACCTACAAACTTAGTAAAGGTGTTCCAAACTCTCAAGTAGATGTTAGATGTCACTTTCTTCTTACCTAAGAGTTTTTCTACTACCTTGCCTGAAAGACCTTTTCTAGAGAGAATTAACCTCTCAAAGTCCATGCCACTGATTGGAGTTTGTTGAGAGGAGGATGGATAAAGGAGACCGTAATGGGAAGGACCCAAGGAGGAGCTACTGACAGGGACATGAGCCAAGGGAACCAGGCTCCACTTGGCCACCTTGGAGCAATCAGAATCACTGCAGCCCTGTCTTCCATGATTTTCTTTAGTACCCTGGGAATAAGACAAAGGGATGGGAAGGCAAATCCCAATTCCTGACCCAAGGGCTGACTCAAAGCGTCCACAGCTAGGGGATGATCTAGAGGGTTCAGAGAGTAAAATTTCCCTACTTGATTGCTCTCTCTGGTGGCAAAGAGATCCATCAGAGGAAGACCCCATCTGGAAACAATTTGCAGAAAAATATCCCTGTTCAAGCACTACCTGCCTTGCCTGATTCTGACTCTGCTAAGGAAATCTGCAACATAATTGTCTGAATAAATTCTGACATCCTTTCCCTGTAATAGGGGACTTGCAGCTAGGAGACCCTTCTTTATGGAGAAATAGCTGCTCAAAAGATCCCATCCCTGCCAGAGATCCTCCCCCAAGTGAGCCCCATGGCATCTGTGGTGAGGCTGACCAGGTTGTGAACTGACCAGGGCATCCCAGACTGGTGATTATCTACCTTTGTCCACCACAGAAGAGAGTCTCAGACTGGTGTCCAAAGAGAGGGAGGAATCATCCAAAAGGCCAAGAATATCCCCCTAAAGCGGCCTTGAGTGATGCTGAGCCCACCTTATTGCTGGGACAGCTGAGGTCATAAGGCCTAGAATGAACATTGCTTTCCGGAGAGAGCACTGGTGGGAAATAAAGAGATCCATTACCCTGCTCTTTAGGGACCGGACTTTCTGAGGGGGGAGAAAGCACTTCTGACAAGTGGAGTCTAGCTGAATTCCCAAAAGAAAACCTTGATTTTGGAGGGTCTAGAGCGGATTTTTATATACCACCCCAGGTCCCAGAGGGTGGAGAAGAGGAGTTTACAGTGGTTGGTCAAAGATTGGTGACAGGACGAAATCAGTAGAAAGTCGTCTAGATAGGGTACTAGAAGTAACCCCTGGATTCTGACAAAGGCCGCTATTTCTGAAATTACCTTTGTGAAAAATCTCGGGGCCTGAGAGACCCCAAAGGAAAGAGCATTGTACTGGAGATGGAGAAGGCTTCTGTTTATCCAGATAGCCAGCCTTAAAAACCTCTGGGACGACGCATGCATTGGTATATGGTTATACTCATCCCCTATGTCTGATGTGGCCATTACACAGTGGGGAAAACAACAGACTGTGTTAAGGCAATAGTTTCTATTCTTAATCTTTTGTATGTTAAAAACTTGTTCAGGGACCTGAGGTTGATAATAACCTGAACTTGTCATTGGGTTTCTTTACAAGAAATAGGGGGTGAGTAAAAACCCCTTCCAATCTCTGCCAGGGAAACCCTTCTGAATCATGGATTGGACTTCCTCTAGTAAGTAAATATCCCTTGGAATTTTTGTTGGGATAAGTTTTCCCCAGGGGGAGAGAGAAACTTTCTAGTCTGAAAACCCTCCCCACCTCACAGGAGGCCTGACGTCATTGCTGGCTGGTTTTATTTTTTATCCTGCAGGGAAAAAAAATAAATGTTTTACCTTCCTTCCCACTCAGGGTATGGATCTATTATTTAGGGGGGAGAAAACTCCCGGGGGGGGGGGCGCCTGAGGGACGGGGAACACCCTTTTTTTTATCAGATGACTTATCTAACATATCATCCAAACGGGAGCGAAATAATAGATCTCCCTTATAGCCTATTTTTGGATCCCCTCTTCTATGATTTAACCCATAGAGCCCTGCAGGCGGAGTGAGACATAGCCGCAGCCCTAGCTGATAATATTACTGCTTCAGTCAATGCATCTGTCAAAAAGTCTGCAGACTTTGCAAAGGAAGGGAGAGAGGCAATAATTTTTTTGCTCTTGGAGTATTACCCGTTAGCTGTATCTCTAACTGCCCCAACCAGACCTTCATAGACCTAGCCACACAAGTAGCAGCAATGCTAGATCTAAGGCTACCTGCCGCAGATTCCCAGGACCTCCTAAGGTATATATCTGCTTTTCTATCCATGGGATCCCCTAAACTCCCCAAATCTTCAAATGGGAGGACCCCTTTTCTCGACACTTTAGCTACTGTAGCGTTCACACTAGGGGCCTTATCCCAAGTAGCTGAGTCCATTTCAAAGGGATATTTCCTTTTTATGGAGGAAGGAATGAAGAACTTTCTGTCAGGATTCTTCCATTCTCTGTAAATGAGGGCTTTCGCATTCAGGTACTGGAAATACCCTCTTTTGTCTAGGAACTAATCCATCAAACATTAAATCTGACACGGATCTTGATGATTCCTTGACATCCTCTAACCCCATTGTTGTCCTAACTGCTTTTAGCAAATGTTGAGAATCTTCTGCCTGGAAGGAGGTACTACCAGACTGTTCTTCTTTCGATGAGTCTGATTCAGAGGCTACTACGCCCTCATCTGAACGCTAAGCACGAGTCATCAGCATTAAAGGGAGCAGAGTGTGTACCCGAGGCACTAGCCTGAGAACTATTGTTCTTAAAAGCTTCCAATGAGGAAGCCACTTCATCCTTCACAATTTGTTTGATACTGTCTATCAAAGAAGCTGCCTGCTCAGCAATGACCCTATCCAGGCAGTCTTGACAAAGGGGTTTAGAGTAAGAGGATGATAAAGACTGAGAAGAGCGCTCTCTGCAGAACCAGCGGCGTGTGTGTGTTCTCGCGGGAGGGAGCACAGCGCAAGCCGCCCTGACACTGTCCGTAGCTGATTGGACAGTGTCAGAGCGAAGAGTTCACACCCCCATTTAGTTAGATAGAAATGCCCCATTGACAGTTCAGGGGCTAATTTACATATCGAGCGCCAAATATAACGGCACTGATATCTAAATAACGGAGGAAGATTGGAAAAAATTTAAAATGAGACCGTGTTTGTGAAGCCCTGCCTATTACATGCTGCACTCAGCTGGACATGTATGGGCAGGTGAAAGTTTCTCTTTAATGATACAATCGAAGACACACATAGATAAATATACTACATCCACATAAAGCCACGCGTTAAGATTCTAAATGTTCGAATTCATCATTCAGATGATCAAGCCATAGGGCCAAACCTACAGGAATTCTGTTGATATACATCTAACAAAACAAAAAGCAAAAAATTACACATACTGTTAAAGGGCTGGTATAATGGCGGGGTTCACTTACTCGTGTCACCCACTATTACTACCTCCTTTATAATCTGGGTCACTAGTGTTATGCCTAGCTTCCCTACCTTTCTCTTGTATTAACATTAGTCTATTTGCTTTGCTACTAAGTAAGTGTATACGACTGCATAGTAAATAAAGTGTAATATTTATTAACACAAACAGTAGTCACACTTAGATATGAAATACACCAAACACAGTAAGTAATCACAGTATAGTATCAGTGCATCCCAATACACATAACAACTTAATATGTATTGAATACACTGACCCTACACGGCACAGTGTAAACAAGGTAACACAATCCTAATCTATACCACCACCCACTTACCTAACATAATTCACGACATAGCTTCAGCATTCCTCAATGCATATAATAACTACACGTGACACAGTACCAGTACAATATATTATAATACTATACTAGCACCCACCAACATACATACAAGTTACAGTGTTACTCATGCATGCTTCTGTGACCCACCTCCACCAGGCTCTAACTTTTCCTAAACACTCAAGGGGTTAGATACCAGGGGAAATCTGTAGACCAGGGAAGGACCAGGGAAAGTAGGGATATGGGGTGGGGTAGGAGAGGGGGGAATACTTAGCACATGTGGTAGTCAGGAACAGAGCGTTGGTGTCTGGTCAGGTATAAGGAGCAAGAGGCAAGAGAGAGAAGTGTGGGAGAGTTTGTCTTTTTAAACCCTCCTGTGCACTTCTGTATGACATCACATGCTCATGCAAGTGGGGGGGGGGGGGGCATGGGACTGTTTATTGCTCCCCCATGGAATTTCATTACCGTTCAAAAGTTTAGGGTCACTTAGAAATGTCCTTATTTTTGAAAGAAAAGCACCGTTTTTTTCAATGAAGATAACATTCAATTAATCAGAAATACACTCTATATATTGTTAATGTGCTAAATGACTATTCTAGCTGCAAACGTCTGGTTTTTAATGCAATATCTACATAGGTGTATAGAGGCCCATTTCCATCAACCATCACTCCAGTGTTCTAATGGTACATTGTGTTAGAAGGCTAATGGATGATTAGAAAACACTTGAAAACCCTTGTGTAATTATGTTAGCACCGCTGTAAACCGTTTTGCTGTTTAGAAGAGCTATAAAACTGACCTTCCTTTGAGCTAGTTGAGAATCTGGAGCATTACATTTGTGGGTTCGATTAAACTCTCAAAATGGCTAGAAAAAGAGAATTTTCATGTGAAACTCGACAGTCTATTCTTGTTCTTAGAAATGAAGGCTATTCCATGCGAGAAATTGCCAAGAAACTGAAGATTTCTTACAACGGTGTGTACTACTCCCTTCAGAGGACAGCACAAACAGGCTCTTACCAGAGTAGAAAGAGAAGTGGGAGGCCCCGCTGCACAACTGAGCAACAAGACAAGTACATTAGAGTCTCTAGTTTGAGAAATAGACGTCTCACAGGTCCTCAACTGGCAGCTTCATTAAATAGTACCCGCAAAACGCCAGTGTCAACGTCTACATTGAAGAGGCGACTCCGGGATGCTGGCCTTCAGGGCAGAGTGGCAAATAAAAAGCCATATCTGAGACTGGCTAATAAAAGGAGAAGATTAATATGGGCAATAGCACACAGACATTGGACAGAGGTAGATTGGAAAAAGTGTTATGAACAGACGAATCGAAGTTTGAGGTGTTTGGATCACACAGAAGAACATTTGTGAAACGCAGAACAACTGAAAAGATGCTGGAAGAATGCCTGACGCCATCTGTCAAGCATGGTGGAGGTAATGTGATGGTCTGGGGTTGCTTTGGTGCTGGTAAAGTGGGAGATTTGTACAAGGTAAAAGGGATTTTGAATAAGGAAGGCTATCACTCCATTTTGCAACGCCATGCCATACCCTGTGGACAGCGCTTGATTGGAGCCAATTTTATCCTACAACAGGACAATGTCCCAAAGCACACCTCCAAATTATGCAAGAACTATTTAGGGAAGAAGCAGGCAGCTGGTATTCTATCTGTAATGGAGTGGCCAGCGTAGTCACCAGATCTCAACCCCATAGAGCTGTTGTGGGAGCAGCTGGACCGTATGGTACGCAAGAAGTGCCCATCAAGCCAATCCAACTTGTGGGAGGGGCTTCTGGAAGCATGGGGTGAAATTTCTCCCGATTACCTCAGCAAATTAACAGCTAGAATGCCAAAGGTCTGCAATGCTGTAATTGCTGCAAATGGAGCATTCTTTGACAAAAGCAAAGTTGGAAGGAGAAAATTATTATTTCAAATAAAAATCATTATTTCTATCCTTGTCAATGTCTTGACTATATTTTGATAAATATAAGTGTGAGTTTTCATGGAAAACACAAAATTGTCTGGGTGATATATAATACGTATATCCTGATGTCCCAGTACATATATGATGTCCTACACATATATACATATACACACTACACATACCCCCCCTCCATCTCCATTGAAAGGGGACACTTCCTTTTACACTCACCCTGTTGTCGGGTACACGACAATGAAATTTGTGGAAGTGTTTGTTCTGGATTTACCCCGACAACCTTGTTACTCTTTACCGGTAATGGTCATAGATGGAATGAAGTGTAATTTTGGATTTAGGTACTCCGGTCATCACTTATCCCCTCAAGGACACCTTCCTGCCAGTCCTCAAACTCAAAAGTCCATAAAAACGCAAAGCCCATCGAACAAACCTCAAAGTCCATAGAACGAACATCAAAGTCCATAAAACAAAGCTGAAAGTCCAAAGAAATTCAAAGTCTATAACAAAACTCAAAATCGTGGATCTTCTTCTTTCTTTGATTTTGATCTTTCTTTATGAATCTTTTCTACTTTAGTGGCCTCAGCAGGTCTTTCCAGCGGCCGATCCCATTTTAGCGTGCCGACCCGTGTAAGGCTACTTATTCCCTCACACGGTCAGCCTTGGAATGTCTTAGTCCTGCCTTTCGACAACCTTCCTTCAACACAGTTCATTAGTCGACCCTTGCGGTACCATCTTTAACTGGGTGTGTGGTCAACCTGACTTCTTCCAAATCTCCCAAGAACCTTGATTGAAGACGCAGTCTTTGTAGGCCGGTACCCGATATCTAATTGTGGGGTGGAACATTCTTCCATTTCCCCTGTACCGAACATTCAATCCGTCATCTTATGAACCAAACAAGTTCTAAGGTTGAGGTGGCAATTACCTACATGGGTGTGTGTGTACCTTACCTGTCCCTAAGGGTTCCTATACACTACCCAATCATACACACAAAATGTAAACTAATCAAACATACAAAAATATTCTCCCGAAACCATAGGTATATGTACATATGGAGATTCACACTCAAACAGTATCTCTCACTTCTCCTCCATAAACACGTGAAAGGTACACCTGTAAATGGGGTGACTACAGGCTGTAAATATATGCCCGCCTACACATACACGCTCACTCACTGTGGGACAGGCATGTCCTCCCTGAGTATGCCTATGCTGCAGACACATATCTACACCTAGAATGTCTATGTGTACACCTTGAAAGTTTTTGTACGACACATTGATTCATATTACACTACACAAATATAGGTATATACAACTCGACAATTATGGGTCGTAGGACAGTATTGGTAGTATGTCCTTAATCCAAGTCCATTCTTTTACACCTGGCCTAGTTTACTTGTTCGGCAAGTATTTTCACCCATCAGTACTATCACAAGGTGGATGAGCAGGTTGAAGAACAAAATTGCTTTGGGGTTGTACCCAAACAGGCTCTCCCACCAGGACACCTCTGAGTCTCTTTTCAGGGAATGGGATGGAGGCTCGATTCTCAGACTCTTTAAGCTTCCCCACGATATCCTCTTCCTCACTGAACTCAAGAGGGATCATCTGGAGTCATAGAGGAGCATCTGGGCGGAAATCGGGCCTCTACTCAGGGGTGACAGGAGTTCTTCCGTTCTGCTACATCGATACCTGTGTCATTACAAAATTCTACAATGCTCCTTGGAGGAGTATTCCTCTTCCGGTGCAATTAGTCGCACAGATGGTGTAGTAAACATATTGCACTCGGTACCAACTCCAATACCCTTGACCCATGTATCTTAACCCCTGCACGCACGTGTAAGTAACTATACGTCATTGTGGGAGGTTACTTCCCGCACGAGGACGTATAGTTACTGAGTTGTTTCCAGTGCACACAGTCGGCGACCGTGTGCACCGGGAACCGGGAGGTCAGCTGTCGCCGACAGCTGACATTCCTCTCTTGCCGGCCAGCGGTCCTTTGACGCTGATTTTGACGAAATAACCCCTTAAATTCGGCGATTGGTTGCAATTGCCGAATTTTTGGAGTTTCTAGCTTATCGGCAGACCCCGGTCCGAAATCGCGGGGTTTGCCGATAGCATGGCAAACGGAAGCCAAACAATAGCTTCCGTGTCTGCCATGGACGGAAGTCACTGTGTCGTTCCCGATGCACACTGTCAGCGACAAGGCTTCTGATTTTGGCAATAAACTCCTTAAATGCGGTGATCGATTGCGATCGCCACATTTAGGGGGTTTGTAGCACATTGGCAGCCCTCATGTAATTGTGGGGGTTGCCGATGGTTGTGACGCCATCCGGAGGCCATACAACGGCCTTCGGGTGTACCATGTATGGAAGCCTATGAGGACCAGTCACATTGACCGTTGGAATACGTTACACTACCTAGGTAGTGTAATGTATTCTTGTAGCAATCATTGCTTTAGGTAAAAAAAGAAAATGTAAAATGTTTTTAAAAAAAGTTAATAAAACTGTTTTACAAAATAAAAGGTTCTTTTCCCTATAATAAGTCTTTTATTATAGAAAAAAATGAAAATGTTAAAGAACAGTACACATATTTGGTATCGCCGCGTTCGTAACGACCCAAACTATAATGTTATTTTTCACGCACGGTGAACACCGCAGAAAAATAAATAAACGAAAAACAATGACAGAATCACTATTTTTTGGTCACCACCCCTCTCAAAATATAGAATAAAAAGTGATCAAAATGTCGCATGTACCCCAAAATAGTACCAATAAAAACGACAACACGTCCCGCAAAAAACAAGCTCTTACACAGCTTTTTTGACTGAAATAAAAAAAAAGATGGCTCTAGGAATATGGTGACACAAAAAATAAATTATTTTATAAACACGTGATTTTATTGTGCAAACGCTGCAAAACATTAAAAAAACTATATACATATGGTATCGCCGTAATGGTACCGACCCGCAGAATAAAGTAAAACTGAAATTAAAACGCCAAAATCACTGTTTTTTGGTCACCTTTGCTCTAAATAAAATGTAATAAATAGTGATCAAAAAGTTGTACGTACCAAAAAATGGTACAAATATAAACTACAGCTCGTCCAGCCAAAAATAAGCCCCCACACTGCTCAATTAACCAAAAAATAAAAAAGTTATGACTCTCAGATAGTGATTTTTTGTTTTTTAACAAACCGTTTTTTCTTTGCAAAAGTAGTAAAATATGAAAAAAACGTATTTACATTTGGTATCACCGTAATCGTGTTGAGAAGCAATATAAAGTTAAGTTGTCTTTTTTTTTACCGCACGGTGAAAGTGGTAAAAACGAAACTCTAAAAAACAATGGAGGAATCTCAGTTTTTTCCAATTTCACCCTGCAAAGAATTTTATTTTCAGTTTCTCAGTAAATTATATGGTACTTTAAGTGATGTCAATAGAAAGTACAACTATTCCCGCAAAAAATAAGCCCTCACACCACTCTATTCATGGAAAAATACAAAAGTTATGGCGTTAGGAAGGTGGGGAGTGAAAAACTAAAATGGATAAGCAAAAAAGGATCAGTCTTGCAAAGGTTAATTAATTTCTAATAAAAAAGACAATTATTACCACATGTGGGGTATTGTCGTACTCGGGAGAGATTGCGTTACAAATGATGGGGTGCTTTTTCTCCTTTATCCCTTGTGAAAATGAAAAAATTAAACATTTTAGTGGACAAAAATGTTGATACTAATATTCACAGCCTAATTCCTCTAAATTCTGCAAAAAACCTGTGGGGTCAAAATGCTAACTATACCCCTAGAAAAATTCCTTGACGGGTGTAGTTTCCCAAATAGGGTCACCTTTGGGGTGTTTCCACTGTTTTGGTAGCTCCAGTGCATTGCAAACGTGACATGGCACCGAAAACCATTCCAGCAAAACCTGTGCTCCAAAATTCAAATGGTGCTCCTTCCCTTCTGAGCTCTACTGTGGATCCAAACAGCAGTTTATTACCACATATGGGGTATTTCCTTAATCAGAAGAAGATGCTTTACAAATGTTGGGGTGCATTTTCTTCTTTATTCCTTGTAAATATTACAAATGTCTGTTTTTTCAGCGAAAAAGTTGATTTTCATTTTCACAGACTAAGGCCTCATGCACACGACCGTAAAAAAACTCCCGTTATTACGGGTCGTAATTACGACCCGTAATAACGGGCTCATAGACTTCTATTGGCCACGGGTACCTTCCCGTTTTCTTATGGGAAGGTGCCCGTGCCGTTGAAAAAGATAGAACATGTCCTATTTCAGGCCGTAATAACGGCACGGACAGCCCATAGAAGTCTATGGAGCTCCCGTAATGACGGGTGACTACGTGTGTGCACCCGTCATTACGGCAGCGTTGCTAGGCGACGTCAGTAAATAGTCACTGTCCAGAGTGCTGAAACAGTTAACTGATCGGCAGTAACTCTTTCAGCACCCTGGACAGTGAATTCCGATCAGAATATAGAGCAACCTGTAAAAAAATAAAATAAAAGACGTTCATACTTACCGAGAACTTCCTGCTTCCTCCAGTCCGGTCTCCCGGCCGTTGCCTTGGTGACGAGTCCCTCTCGACATCCGGCCCGACATCCCTGGATGACGTTTCTGCCCATGTGACCGCTGCAGCCAATCACAGGTCAATCACAGGCTGCAGCGGTCACATGGACTGCCGCGTCATCCAGGGAGGTCGGGCTGGATGTGAAGAGAGGGACGCGTCACCAAGGCAACGGCCGGGTAAGTATGAATTTCTTTAACTTTTATTACAGAAAGGGCTGTATTACAGAAGGGTCTCTTTATCCTGCACGGATAGAGAGAAGGGGCTGCCGATTAGTGCAGTGCTATTTTGCAGCCAAAAACGTAAATACGGGTGGAATACGGGTGATACCGGACCCATATTTACGGGCACAGGTCCGTAAATACTGGTGCAAAACGGGTCGAATACGTGTGACACCGGACCCGTATTTACACCAGTATTTACGGGTGGGAAAAAATATGGTCGTGTGCATGAGGCCTAACTCCAATAAATATAGCAGAATACCTGTGGTGTCAAAATGCTAACTACACCCCTGGATAAATTCCTTGAGGGGTGTAGTTTCCAAATGTGGTCACTTTTGGGCGGTTTCCCACTGTTTTGGCACCACAAGACCTCTTCAAACCTGACATGGTGCCTAAAATCTAATCAAAAAAAAAATGGAGGCCCCAAAATCCTCTAGGTGCTCCATTGGTTCTGAGGCCTGTGTTTCTGTCCATTAGGACACTAGGGCCACATGTGGGATATTTCTAAAAAAAACTGCAGAATCTGGGCAATAACTCTTGATTTGCGTTTCTCTGGTAAAACCTTCTGTGTTATGGTATGTTCACACGGCTTATTTTCGGCCATTTTTTGGCCCGTAAATGGCTGAAAAACAGCCGGAAAATCGGAAGCAGAACGCCTCCAAACATCTGCCCATTGATTTCAATGGGAAAAACGGCATTCTGTTCCAACAGGCCGTTTTTTTACGTGCCCGTTTTTAAAAACGGGCGCGTAAAAAAAACAGCCACGAAAAAAAAGTGCATTTCACTTCTTGAGCCGTTTTAGGAGCCGTAAAAAAAACGGCCGTAAAAAACGCGAGTATGATTACAAAATGGCTGAAAATCATGAGCTTTTTTCCCTTGAAAACAGCTCCGTATTTTCAGACGTTTTTGATTTTGTGTGTGCACATACCCTTACAGAAAAATATTTATTAAAAAAAAAATACAATTTGTAAATTTCCCCTCTACATTGCTTTATTTCCACTGAAACACCTAAAGGGTTAAGAAACTTTCTGAATGCTGTTTTGAATACTCTAGGGGTGCAGTTTTTAAAATGGGGTGATTTATTGGGGGATTCTAATATATAAGGCCCTCAAAACCACTTCAGATCTAAACTGGTACCTGGAAAAATAGCCTTTTGAAATTTTCTTTAAAATGGGAGAAATTCCTGCTAAAATTCTAAACCTTGTAACGTCTTGAAAAAATTAAAAGACGATCTAAAAATTATGCAAACTTAAAGTAGACCTATGGGAAATGTTAACTAGTGACTAATTTGTGTGGTATTACTATCTGTTTTACAAGCAGATCCATTTACATTTAGAAAAATGCTAATTTTTGCAAATATTCCCTAAATTTTGGCGTTTTTCAATAATAAATATTGAATTTATTGACCACATTTTTCCACTAACATAAAGTACAATATGTCACGCGAAAACAATCTCAGAATCGCTAGGATAGGTAAAAGCATTCCCAAATTATTACCACATAAAGTGAAAAAATCGGCTGTGCCACAAGGCCAAAACAGGCTGCGTTCTGAAGGGGTTAAGTCCCTCCAAGATTGTCTTGTTGATGATGCTGCGATTGAAAGCCTCATCAAGAATGCAACACAATTCAAGTTTAACGCCTTCGGGACAAAGCCATTTTTGTGATTTTTCGTTTTTCACTCCCGCATTCCAAAAGCCATAACTTTTTTATTTTCTGTCAATAGAGTTGTGTGAGGGCTTATTTTTTGCGGAAAGAGTTGTCGTTTCTTTTGGTACCATTTATAGTTCCATATAATATACTGGGAAACGGAAAAAAAATTCTTTGCGGGCTGAAAATGGAAAAAACTGAGATTCCTCAATAGTTTTTTGGGTTTACTTACTTTACTTTCAACTTATCTTATTCTGTGGCTCAATACTATTACGGTGATACCAAATTTATATAGGTTTTTTATATTTTACTACTTTTATTGATAATAAACTTTTTGTTAAAAAAAAAAAATGTTTTGTGTCGCCACATTCTGGGAGCCATAACTTTTTTATTTTTTAACCGATTGAGCGATGTGAGGTCTTAGGCTGGGTTCACACGACCTATTTTCAGACTTAAACGATGCGTATTATGCCTCGTTTTACGTCTGAAAATAGGGCTACAATACGTCGGCAAACATCTGCCCATTCATTTGAATGGGTTTGCCGACGTACTGTGCAGACGACCTGTCATTTACGCGTCGTCGTTTGACAGCTGTTAAACGACGACGCGTAAAAATACAGCCTCGTCAAAAGAAGTGCAGGACACTTCTTTCAGACGTAATTTGAGCCGTTCTTCATTGAACTCAATGAAGAGCAGCTCAAAATTTACGGCTGTCAGAGAAGCCTCGCAAAATTCTAGGAGGAGCAATTACGGCTGAAACGAGGCAGCTGTTTTCTCCTGAAAACAGTCTGTCTTTTCAGACGTAAATGCCTGCTATCGTGTGCACATACCCTAATTTTTTGCGGGACGGGCTGTAATTTTTATCTGTACAATTTTTTTGATACGTAGACCTTTTTGATCACTTTTTTATAAAATATTTTTTTAAAACTAAGTTGAGCAAAAAACAGCCTTTTTGGCGTTTTTACATCTTTTATTTGTTACGGTGTTCACCGTGCACGTTAAATGACGCTACATTGTAATAGTTCAGACTTTTTACGGACAGCGATACCATTTTTGTTAACTTTTTTTTATTTTAGGGGAAATGGGATAAGATTTTTTTTTGAACTTTTAATATTTAATTATTTTTTCACTACTAAAAGCTTTTTTTTACTTTTTTTCACACACTTTATTAGCCCGACTGGGGGACTAATGTATTGCAGTATATCGTCATTTTTACAGGCATCTGTTAAGCCCTGCCCTTCATTAGGCCCCTGGGCTGCCATAACAACCGTCGTCACCCCCCAAACTCACTCCGGTGGGGGCGATGAGCTGTTGGAGATGGCCGCACTTCTCTTTTCAACGCCTCAGATGCTGCAGTCGCGATTGACTACATAATTTGAGGGGTTAAACAGCCAGGAGCAGCACGATCGCTGTTCCTGGCTGTTAGTCCCAGGTGTCCGCTGTCAAATACAGCCGACACCCGCAGCATATGGAGCGCTCTCAACGCGTGAGCGTTCTCCAAATATTACCACCCGCATGTAATGGCACGTCAGGGTGCGCGAAGGTGTTATTACATTTCTATGTGGGGTTCTGCTGAAGCGCTTCGGGTCCTTCAACTTTCTAAATGCCTCTGTCTCATAGGATTCAACAGGCCACACCACCACATTTCCACCTTTGTCCACTGGTTTAAACACCACGTCCTTCATGGCTTTCAGTTGTCTAAGGCCCAGACGTTGGTCACCAGTCAGATTGTCATATTCCCGCTTGGAGGCAAGCTTGCATATTCCTTCTGTAACCAGACACACAAACATCTCAATGGGTGGACTCAGCGACAAAGGGGAAAATGTGGTGGGGCTACGACGAATATGCTGAGGAAGTTTGTCATCACTTACCATTTGTTCCTCCAATAATGACTCTAGCCAGAGCGCTTCCAATTCCTCCTGGGCTACAAAAGAACCAGGAATATCTCTTTTAGAATATTGTTTATTAACCCCTTAATGACCAGCCTATTTTAAACCTTAATGACCAAGCCATTTTTTACGTTTTTCCATCGTCGCATTCCAAGAGCTATAACTTTTTTATTTTTGCGTCGACATAGCTGTATAAGGTCTTGTTTTTTTGCGGGAAAAGTTGTATTTTTTAATAGCACCATTTTGAGGTACATATTATTTATTGATTAACTTTTATTAACTTTTTTGGGGGGGGGGGGGAATAGAAAAAAACCTGAAATTTCGCCACTCTTTTTCGCATCTTAAATCTACGCCATTTACCGTGTGATATAAATAACACAATACCTTTATTCAGCGGGTTGTGACAATTGCAACAATACCAAATTTGTATAGTTTTTGTATGTTTTACTACTTTTACACAGTAAAAACGCTTTGTTTTCAAAATTATTTGTTTTTGTGTCTCCATATTTGAAGAGCCATAACTTTTTTTATTGTTCCGCCGATGCAGTTGTATGAGGGCTTTTTTTTTGCGGGAAGACTTGTCGTTTTTATTGGTACCATTTTGGAGTAGATGCGACTTTTTGATCACTTTTTATCACATTTTTTTTAAGTCAGGATTCACAGAAAACATCAATTTTTTCATCGTTTTTTATTACATTTTTTACAGCGTTGACCGTGCGGGTTAAATAATGTAATAGATTTATAGTCGGGGTCGTTACGGACGCGGCGATACCAAATATGCGTAAATTTTGTTTTATTTTGTTTTTTTAATAGTAAAGCATTTTGTAAGGGGAAAAAGTGGGTTTTTCATTTTTTTTTAAAATGTTTGTTAAACTTTTTTTTTACTTTTTTACTAGTCCCACTAGGGGACTTTAACTGGTTCCCGACCGCTGGCTGTATTTTTACGGCGAACGGTCAGGGTCCTTAAAACCCGAGCCATAGACTTTTTACGGCTCGGGTTTTAACTTGCTGCCCGCGCGATCGGGAAGCTGAATGTCGGGTCTCCGGCTGTCAGTGACTGCCGGGGACCCTGAGGAGAAGATAGAAGCAGCTTTCGCTGCTTCTGTCTTCTCTGATGATTTGTACACAGCGTTCAATGAACGCTGTGTATAGGAATAGAGACAGCAGCAGTGGCGCTGTCTCTATTCCTCCCGGTGTTCATGTGACTTGTCACATGATCGCCGGGTGCCGTTAGTGGCAGACTGCTGCTGGGTCTTACTAGACCCAGCACAGCCCTATTAGTGACAATAGTCACTATGAGAGGGCTGATTTCCCCTGTAACTGAGGCTGCTGTGCAGCTCCAGTTACAGTGGAAAAAGATGGTGTAAAAGAAAGAAAAAATATATATAAAGTTCCCCAAAGGTCTTTTTTGACCTTTGAGGGACAGACCATAGTAATAAAAAAAAAATATAATAAAGTAAAGTGCAAAAAAAAAAATATGAATAATAAATACACATAAAAGACCCACCCCCAAAAAAAACGTTCCCCCCCGCCAATCATTTTTGTAACGCTAGCGCTGACCCAATTACCCTAATATAGACATGTAATATATAAAAATTTACGGTAGACAATGACGATCACAAATAAAAGGTCTATTTTAGGGTAAAACTATGTTATTAGCAAAAAAAAAATAGCTGAAACGTAAAAAAGCTTATTTTTTTACTATTTTCAAACTTTATGAATAAAAATTCTAAAATAGCAAAAAAGGTGTGTATAAAAATGATAAAAAAAGAAACCTGAGTTGTCTACGGAAAAAACGTCACAAAAATCACGTCGTGATTATAAAAATTATAGCCATTAAACTAACGAGTGCAAGAAAGGGCTAAACGGTGTCTTGTCCTGAAGGCGCAAAATAGCCCGGTCCTGAACTGGTTAATATGCGATTCTCCGATCGCTATTCTAATACACTGCAATACTTTTGTATTGCAGTATACTACGGCCTGTCCGTTTAAAACGGCATGATCTAGCAGGCATTCGCTCCAGGCAGACCTTTATTAAGGCCCCCGGCTGCCATTGGAGACAGACACTAAATCCTCAAGTTGTTTTTTTTCATGAGCTATGAGCAATTCAATGAATGTACGAGAACACGATTTACAAGCCCCTTCCCATCTTGTGCGCAAAATATATCACTACATTGGAAATGACGGCTATACCTGGACATGTAACCCACGTGGAATCAAATCCTTAATTACAGTTAGGTCCAGAATTATTTGGACAGTGACACAAGTTTTGGCATTTTAGCTGTTTACCAAAACATATTGAATATAGAGTTATATAATCAATATTGGCCTAAAGTGCAGACTCTCCGTTGTAATTTTAGGGTATTCACATCCTAATTTGTGGAAGGGTTTAGAAATTACTCTTTATATGTAGCTGCCTCTTTTTCAAGGGAGCAAATATAATTGGACAATTATCTCAAAAGCTATTTAATAGGCTGCATGGGCTATCCCCTTGTTAATCCATCAATAAAGCAGGTAAATGGTCTGGTGTTGATTCCAGGGGTGGCATTTGCATTTGGAAGCTGTTGCTGTGAACCCAGAACATGAGGTCAAAGGAGCTCTCAATGCAAGTGAAACAGACCATCGTTAGGCTGAAAAAAAATGAACAAATTCATCAGAGAGATAGCACAAATGTTAGGAGTGGCCAAATCAACAGTTTGGTACGTTCTTGATAAAAATAGCGCACTGGTGATCCCGTGAACTCCAAAAGGCCTGGACGTCCACGGAAAACAACAGTGGTGGATGATCGCAGAATCCTTTCCATGTTGAAAAAAAACCCCTTCACAACATCTACCCAAGTGAAGAACACTCTCCTGGAATTAGGTATATGAGTATTTAAGTCTACCATAAAGAGAAGACTTCATGAGAGCAAATACAGAGGGTTCACCACAAGGTGCAAAACCATTGATCAGCCTCAAAAATAGAAAGGCCAGATTAGACTTTGCCAAACAACATATAAAGAAGCCAGCCCAGTTCTGGAACAGAATTCTTTGGAAAGATGAAACTGAGAGCAATCTGTACCAGAATGATGGGAGGAAGAAAGTATGGAGAAGTCTTGGAACGGCTCATGATCCGGCTTTGTTCCACCACAACTTCAAGCGGCGTTTAAGTAAATCTTTTAAAAGTCTTTGGGTAGCCAAAATATCCTGTGGCACACCCAGATCATTCCCTGTGGTATCTCTCTTAAAGACACATGTAAGCTGAGACAGCCATGACTCAACTATATTGCCACACTGTGACTGTAATGATCTCTGCCAGAATATGAAAGTAAGTAAGAGCCACTTGTAAAATACTGGAAGGTACCTGCAATAAATTCATATGATAAGAGTGAAGTATTGGCCATCACCAAATCCAGTGAAAGTACACATTTAATATTACCTCAAAAATATAACAGTTGATATTTTTGAATATTTATTAGAAAATAAAACAAATAAGCAATTGTACGCCATTATGTGAATTTCATGCCGATAGCATTGCTGTTGAGTATAGAGACAAAGTCCTCGAATAAAGAGCTTTCTCCAGCCAACAAAATGAGGATATCATTGATATAACGCCCCTCAAAATGTGACTAGGTGTACTAAGATAAATCATCAGAAACCGTACCCATAGCAGTACCTTGTAATTGGTGGTAAAATGTAATATTTAAGATAAAGTAATTATGTATTAACAAAAATTCAAGAAGTGATAGTAAAATTTTGATATGTGAACAAAATTTAACTCCTCTAGTGTAAAGAAAGTGTACTGCAGCAAGGCCAAGATCATGGTCAATACATGGTATAAAGTGACTCAACATCAATGCTGGCGATGAGAGTGGAAGGAGTGGTTTATCTCATGGATCTTGATCAAAGTGTCCTTGGTGTTCTACAAGAAAGATGGAAGAATGCTGACATACAGGAACAAAATCTCATTGACATAGGAACTGATACCCTGAGTAGGGTTATAATTTCCTGATACTATAGGCCTGCCAGGGACAGGGCAAACATTTTTTTTATGGTTCTTTGGCAATATCGAATTAATTTATTTCAGGTACCTTCCAGTATTTTACAAGAGGATGTCACTTACTTTCATATTGTAGCAGGGATCATTATAGTCAGTTTATTATACTAATAAAATATATGTGCACAATTCTCTGGGACCAGATGGTTTACACCCAAGAGTTCTAAAGAACTTAGTACAGTTACTTCTGTCCCCCTCTTCATAATAATCAGAGATTCTCTAGTGACTGGTATAGTGCCAAGGGACTGGCGCAGGGCAAATGTGGTGCTTGTTTTCAAAAAGTGCTCCAGGTCTTCCCCGGTTAATTATGGACCAGTAAGCTTAACATCTATAGTGGGAAAAATGTTTGAGGGGCTATTGAGGGACTACATACAGGAGTATGTGACTAAAAATAGTATTACAAGTGACAGCCAGCACGTATTTCTTAACGACAGAAGTTGTGAAACCAACCAGATTTGTTTTTATGAAGAGGTGAGTAGAAGCCTAGACAGAGTGGCCGCTGTGGTTATAGTGTTTTTGGACTTTACAAAGGCCTTTGACACTGTCCCTCATAGACGTCTAATGGGAAAATTAAGGACTATAGGTTTAGAAAGTATACTTTGTAATTGGATTGAAAATTGGCTCAAAGACGGTATCCAGAGAGTCGTGGTCAATGATTCCTATTCTGAATGGTCCCCGGTTATAAGTGGTGTACCCCAGGGTTCCGTGCTGGGACCACTATTATTCAACGTATTTATTAATGATATAGAGGATGGGATTAAGAGTACCGTTTCTATTTTTGCAGATGACACCAAGCTATGTAGTAAAGTTTAGTCAATGGAAGATGTTCATAAATTACAAGCTGAATGTTTGGGCATCCACTTGACGAATGAGGTTTAGCTCCTTTAGGACCCAGCCATTTTTGGGATTTTCGTTTTAATTTTTTCCTCCCTTGTACCATATAATGTATTGGGAAACTGGGAAAAAATTATTTGTGGGGTGGAATAGGGAAAAAAACTCTGATTCCTCAATCTTCTGAGGGGTTTTGTTTTTATAGCTTTCACCATGCGGTAAAAATGGCATGTTAACTTTATTCTACTAGTCAATACGATTACAGCGATACCAAATTTATATCGTTTTTTTTTATGTTTTACTACTTTTACAAGGCGGAAACTAATTGTTAAAAAATGTTTTATCCCCACATTCTGAGAGCCATAACTTTTTTATTTTTCCATCGATTGAGCAGTATGAGGGCCTATTGTTTGCGGGACAAGCTGTAGTTTCTATTGATACCGTTTTAGGCTACATGAAACTTTTTGATCACTTTTTATTTAATTTTTTGCAAGATATGTATTGACCAAAAAACAGTGATTCTGGCGTTTTTATTTTTACGCTGTCTGCTCCGAGACTCAAGCTCTGGGCAAGCCCCTGACATCACTGTCTTTATATAGCACTGCGGCAGCATCTACAGAGGGCACTGTGACAGCATCTACAGAGGGCACTGTGGCAGCATCTACAGAGGGTACTGTGGCAGCATCTACAGAGGGCACTGTGGCAGCATCTACAGAGGGCACTGTGGCAGCATCTACAGAGGGCACTGTGGCAGCATCTACAGAGGGCACTGTGGCAGCATTTACAGTGGGCACTGTGGCAGCATCTACAGTGGGCACTGTGGCAGCATCTACAGTGGGCACTGTGGCAGCATCTACAGTGGGCACTGTGGCAGCATCTACAGTGGGCACTGTGGCAGCATCTACAGTGGGCACTGTGGCAGCATCTACAAAGGGCACTGTAGCAGCATCTACAGAGGACACTGGCAGCATCTACAGAGGACACTGGCGGCATCTACAGTGGACACTGTAGATACTGCACAGTTCCTTCTGTAGATATTGCACAGTGCCTTCTGTAGATGCTGCCAGTGTCCTCTGTAGATGCTGCCACAGTGCCCACTGTAGATGCTGCCACAGTGCCCACTGTAGATGCTGCCACAGTGCCCACTGTAGATGCTGCCACAGTGCCCACTGTAGATGCTGCCACAGTGCCCACTGTAGATGCTGCCACAGTGCCCACTGTAGATGCTGCCACAGTGCCCACTGTAGATGCTGCCACAGTGCCCACTGTAGATGCTGCCACAGTGCCCACTGTAGATGCTGCCACAGTGCCCACTGTAGATGCTGCCACAGTGCCCACTGTAGATGCTGCCACAGTGCCCACTGTAGATGCTGCCACAGTGCCCACTGTAGATGCTGCCACAGTGCCCACTGTAGATGCTGCCACAGTGACCTCTGTAGATACTGCACAGTGCCTTCTGTAGATGCTGCCAGAGGGCACTGTGGCATTATCTATGGGTGAGTGTGTGGCAGCCTCTACAGAGGGCACTGTGGCAGTATCTACAGAGGACATTGTGGCATTATCTAGGGGTGTGTGGCATTATCTACAGAGGGTACTGTGGCAGCACCTACAGAGGGCACTGTGGCAGCACCTACAGAGGGCACTGTGATAGCACCTACAGAGGGCACTGTGGCAGCACCTACAGAGGGCACTGTGGCAGCATATACAGTGGGCACTGTGGCAACATCTACAGTGGGCACTGTGGCAGCATCTACAATGGGCACTGTGGCAGCATCTAGAGTGGGCACTGGCAGCATCTACAGTCGGCACTGTGGCAGCATCTACAGTGGGCACTGTGGCAGCATCTACAAAGGGCACTGGCAGCATCTACAGAAGACACTGGCAGCATCTACAGAGGACACTGGCAGCATCTACAGAAGGCACTGTGCAGTATCTACAGAAGGCACTGTGCAGTATCTACAGTGTCCTCTGTAGATGCTGCCAGTGTCCTCTGTAGATGCTGCCAGTGTCCTCTGTAGATGCTGCTACAGTGCCCTTTGTAGATGCTGCCACAGATAATAGGACTAAGTTCTATTTTTTAAACTGACCCTTCAAACGGTCCATTGAAATACATGCGTCCGTGTGACGGTCGTTGTTTTAACGGCCATCACACGGACGTATTCAATGCTCGTGTGAATAAGGCCAAAGGAGGCCTTTTGTTTTATATTCTTAAAGGGTTAGAAGATCTCTTAACTCCTTGCACCTAATCGGTTTTGATGATTTTTGTGATTAGGAGGTGTTTTGTGTCTTTGACTCTGCTTCGGTCAGACTTTTATTAACAAGCATGCATTTTTTTTAAATGTTACATTTTGATGCAAATTGCATGAAGGCACCCATAATTGTAGATATAATAAACTTGTTTTTCTTTTCAGGAAATTTTATCAATATTACAAGAACTGAAGCGGATAGAAAAACAGTTACAAGGTATTCCAGTTTATATGTAGTGAATCCAAATTTATAAATATAATTACTAGTTTCATTTAGAATATAAAAAATAACGTTTTCTGCTTTGCATGAAGAAAGCAAAAAAACATGTGCCATTAAAATTCTGCTATACTATGTACTAGGGATGTCACAATACCAGATTTTGGACTTCGATACCGATACTTCGTTTAGTATTGCGATTTCGATATCAATTCAATTACCAACAGTAATAAAAATAAAATTCTTCCATTTTCTGATGTGAGGCGCGTGGTGTGATGATGAATTTAACCTCCATGTGCCTCACATTAATAGTAATTATGTTTCTCAGTCATAATGGGTTAATATGTAAGGTACATGATGGGGTTAATTACTATTAATGTGAGGCACGTGGAGGTTAAATTCATCACACCTTGTGCCCCACAATAAGTGATAGAA
Organism: Rhinoderma darwinii; assembly: GCF_050947455.1. NCBI lineage: Eukaryota > Metazoa > Chordata > Amphibia > Anura > Rhinodermatidae > Rhinoderma > Rhinoderma darwinii. The sequence goes on along the minus strand of NC_134690.1, from coordinate 294,991,792 downwards.
AGCAGTTTTTATTTTATTTATTTACAGCGTACACATCATAAATTATGCAAAAAAATTGTTGTGCAGGTTATTACGTGTATACTTTATGTATTGAGACTTATTTTAATGTTTATTGTAAAAAAGGTGTATGTGTATTTTTTATTTATTTAACATTACTTTGTTTTTACTTTATTTTTTAAACTTTAATGTACGGGCATATATCTATATGCCAGTACATTAGCCTATGTACTGATAGTACACAGGCAGTTGTTAGGACATATCTAAGTATGCCCTAACAACAGGAAATATGGTAGGACAGCCCTGGGGTCCTTCAATGGACCCTGGGCTTTCTGCCCATATATGGTATGTCCCTCAATCGCGTCACAGGAATTCCCTGTGACGGCGATCCAAGGGGCATCCCCCCTTCTCAATTTCCCCTGAACGCTGCAGTCCGCTGTGATTGCAGCATTCATGGGAATAACGGTGGAGATCAGAGGTTTCTCTGATCTCCGCCAGCGGGGATGCGTCTGTGTAATACAGTCATTGCCCCGCTCCTGACAGGAAGTGCACGCGCGGTCAGCATGAGGAGATGCGGCCGGCGCTGCACTAATGAGCGGCAGTTCAGGCACTGAAGACAGAACATAGGGGCGTTTTGCAGTGCGCCCGCCATGTTCTGTCTTCAGTGCCGCCGCTCATTAGTGCAGCGCCGGCCGCATCGCATCATCCTGACCCCGCGCACTTGTTATCAGGACTCAGGAGCGCGGCAATGACTGTATTACACAGCCGCAGCCCCGCTCTCATATATTCATGTGTTACAATACTGAGCTGTGCGGCCGCACAGCTAAGTATCGAAATACATGAGATAACGGTATCGAACCGTTTGGGGATGCAGAGTATCGAAACAGTATCGAAGTTTCGATGCATCGTGCGTCCCTACTATGTACTTTGTACTCATCTATTTGAGCATACATCAGATATGTACATATGAACACAATGGGGGGGGGATTTATTAACCCCTTCTCTCTGCAGCCATTTTTCGGATTTTCAGTTTCATTTTTTCCTCCCCAATTCTAAAAGCCATAACTTTTTTATTTTTCTATCGATATAGCTGAACGAGGGCTTGATTTTTGCGGGCCGAGTTGTAGTTTTTAATGGCAACATTTATTGTACCCTATAATGTACTAGAACTGGTAAAAAATAATATTTGTGGGGTGGAATATGAAATAAACTGTGATTTCTCCATTGTTTTTTACGCTTAGTTTTTACAGCGTTTACCGTGCAATTAAAACGAAATGTCAACTTCATTCTGAGGGTAAATAGAATTATTGCGATACCAAATTTATATAGTTTTTTAAAAATATTTTACTATTATTTTTTTTTAAAACTAATTGTGAAAAATACAATTTATGTTGTGTCGATACCTTCTGGTGGCCATAAAATTTTTATTTTTTTGTCAATTGAGCAGTATGAGGGCTTATTTTTTGCGAGAGATCCTATATTTTTTGATGCCACCATTTTGTGGTACGTGCGAGTCTTTGATCAGTTTTTATTTAATTTTTGTCAGAGATGAGGTGACCAAACAAACAGATCTTTCAATTTTTTGTTTTTACAGCATTCACCGTGCGGGTTAAATAATGTTATTTTGTCATAGTTCAGACTTTTCCGGACGCAGCGATACCAATTATGTTAATCATTTTGTTTTTTACAATGTTTTAGGGGGAGAAATGTTTTTTTCTTTAACTTTTAATATTTTCTTTGTACATGAAAAAACCTTTATTTTATTTTTGTTTTCTAGTCCCCCTAGAAGATCTCCCCATCTCGCGAGATTACGCTGTAGATGACAGGTTACAACGAGATTACGCTGTGCTCTGCTGTAACCTCCATAGACACATTAACGAAGTGCAGGGATTGTGAATAGACATCCCGTGGAATGTCTATTCACTGTCTAAACACTTCAGTATTGTTAATGTGTTCGTATAAGACAGCACATAGTGATCTAAAAGGATCCCTATGCGCTGCCTAAATGAATGGAGAAGAATGCATGACGCTGATTGGTCAGCGTCATACACTCCTCTGTACAACGCCCACTTGGTCTGAAGTAAAAACACGCCCACTTGGGCATTAAGACACTCATTAGCATAAATCTAAAATCGCTAATAAAGTGGTGAAAATAGATTGTTTTTTTAAATAAAAAGCACTGTGGTCACCTACATTATAGCGCCGATCTCCTTATGTAGGAGATAGGGCACTTATAATGTGGTGACAGAGCCTCTTTAAAACAGCGATAGTTGGGTCACTTGCACTATATATTGCAATACTAGTGTATTGCGGTATATCGTGTTTCTGACAGGAGTACAAAGATGGCACACCTGGGGGCTTTTATTAAGCCCCCAGGCTGCCATGTCAAGCATCGGCACTCCGCGCTCGCCCCCTCTTGCTAACACTTTAGATGCCGCGATCGCTATTGACCGCGGCATCTAAGGGGTTGACCAAACAGGATCGTGCTCAAGCTCTATTCCAATCATTATAGTGAAGTGTTGGCTGTAACATACAGCTGACACACGCGTTGTATGTAGCAGGCTCAGCCTGTGACACCGCTCCAAACTTTCCCTTTTGGCGTAATATACGTCAAATGTCGTGAAGGTTAATATTGTGAGAGCTGTGCGCCTGTGTCATTCACCCGTCCAGTAAATACCTGGTTCATGTCCTGTTGGTGAATGTAATGTGAGATAAGAACAACAGCAGGTCAGGCTCTTAACCCCTTAACGACCGTGTGCTGTCTTTTGACAGCGGGCGTTGCAGGTCTCCAGTCTACAGTGACATGCACTCATTCTCTAAGCAGGAGCTGTAACTAACAGCTCCTCAACTTAGGGAAGCCTCCTGAGTACAACTGGGATCAGAAAAAAACTCAGACCCCAGCTGTTTAACCCCTTGATCACTGTGGTCCATGACCGCAGCATGATCAAAGGGTACTCCCCTCTTAGTTCATGTAACCGGAAATCTGATGACGTGATAAGAGACTGGGGGTACCCTCTGCAGTCTGCCCTGGGGTCCTAGAAAGGAATCCATGGCTGTCTGTGCAGTATGCCTGCTGTTATGGCACACTATGTATTTCCCTAACAGCAGCCTTTGTCAAAGGTGACTCAGTATAATGTTTTAGCACACAGAAGTATGCTAATACATTATGAATAAAAAATAAAGTTGTTCCTCCATGGGATTGAATTTTTTTTTAACAAAAATAAATGAAAAGTCATTTTTTTGCATAAAATATATTTTATTGCTCATACACTACATAAAAACAATAATCTATAGAAAATTAAGTCTACATGACACCAATGCAATATAAAGTACATAAGCTTTATTAAAATACAAAAACATTAAAAAGTGTGTGTGTGTGTGTGTGTGTGTGTGTGTGTGTGTGTGTGTGTGTGTGTGTGTATATATGTGTATGTATATATATATATATATATTTATAACACAAACTTAAAATTTACAGATGATTCCCAAGTAGACGCCAAGCAGCAAAAGAAGTTGTAATCTACACAATGAGAAAAATAAGCCCCAGTTAAAAGTGATGTCTATATTGAGCAACCCCAATTTATCACATCCTTGAATGAGTCTAACATGTATATAGAAAAAGTATCACAGAATGACTGATTTGAAAAGAAACCAGATAAATAATTCTAAGTTATAATAATGCACAAGAACACCTTAACGATAAGGCTTTATTCACATGAACGTATTTTACGTCCGTGATGCGTCGCACGGACCTATGTTATGCAATGGGGACGTTCAGACTGTCCGTGATTTTCATGCAGCGTGTCCGCTGCGTAAAACTCACGACATATCCTATACTTGACAGTTTTTCACGCAGCACGCACCCATTGAAGTCAATGGGTGCGTGAAAATCGCGCACAGAAGCACTTCCGTGTGCCGCGCGTGATTCGCGCTACAGTTGTAAAATAAATGAATGAAAAAAATAAAAGCACCTGCTTTTATGTTTGTAAACATAAAAACAGAGTGTCATAATGATGCCATATGCTCGAAAATCACGCGGGCACGCACCAAATACTGATGCCACACGGAACTGCTACGCGGGCAAAACGCAGCGTTTTTTGCGCACGCAATATGCACATGTTCATGTGAATAAGGCCTAAGGGTGTGAATGGCTGCCTGGCGTCACTCAGTTGATGGAAATTATTAATTAGTGATTTGCATATGTGAGACACCAGTGGCCTGTGTCAGAAAAAGTGCCCTAGGAACTTTATAAATCTTCTTTATTTCTGCATAGGCTCAAAGGAAACATTAGCAAATAATCCAATGCAGAGTAGATATTCACAATGAATGGCTCCTGTTGTCTTATGCACCCTAATATATTTTGTTTATTTGATCTATTTGATGAGGGCTAATTTTTTTAACCTATTTAAAAATAAAAATAAATTTTTTTTCTTAATATTTATTTTTTTATTCATCTTTAGATCAGCATAAATCAACAAAGAAAAAGTGGCAGAGACATAGTGTAGTACAGTAATAAGCAGATTGATGAGGCAACCTGTCTGATATATCATACTTCTCAACTGTCCCGGATGCGGCGGTAAAGTCTCGGATTTCAGGCGGTGTCCCTCTGTCCCTAGCAGCCGGTGGTATGTCCCTGACTCCCGATGTCAACTGTATCTGCGTCCTCATGACGCAGATACAGTTGAACCCGGCTCCCTCCTTCAGCATTAGTACATAGGACTCCCCAGGCACAGCAGTACTATAAGCATTGAGCCCGGGGAAGCCATTGATGTCACTGTCCATATAAGGACAGTGACGTCAGTGGCTCTTCCAGGAGCGGAATCCTCGGCCAGATCATTGCGGACGCTCTGGCCAGGGATTCCGCTCCTAGAGGGAATACCTGGCATCACTGTCCATATATGGACAGTGACGTCAGTGGCTACTCCTGGAGCGGAATCCCTGGTCACAGCGTTGCCGATGCTCTGGCTGGGGATTCCACCCCAAGAGGGAGTCCCAATGGCTACAGGAGGGTAGTGCTATCTACAGGGGGTGTGGCATTATCTTTAAAGAGGTGTGGCACTATCTATATGGGCACTGTGGCGCTATCTACAGGGTCACTGTGGCGCTATCTACAGGGGACACTGGCACTATGTACATGAGCACTGTGGCACTATCTGCGTGGGCACTGGCACTTTATATCTGGGCACTAGCACTAGGGACAGCTAAGGGGGCATTATACTTTATGGGGCAGCTAAAGGGGCATGATACTGTATGGTGGCAGCTAAATAAGCATTATACTGTATAGAGGCAGCTATGGGGGCATTATACAGTATGGCGGAAGCTATAGAGGCATTATACTGTATGGGGCAGCTTTGGGGGCATTATACTGTATGGCGGAATCTATAGGGGCATTATGTATGGGACAGCTGTGGGCCATTATACTGTATGGCTCAGCTATGGGGGTATTATTCTGTTTTGGGGGCATTATACTGTATGGGGGCAGCATGCTGTGTGGGGAAATTTGTTTGGGCATTATACTTCATGGGGACATCTGTGTGGGCATTATACTGCATGGGGGCATCTTTGTTGGATTTATAATGTATGGGTGCATCTGTGGTGTCATTACACTGTATGTCGGCAGCTATGGGGCATTATACTGTATGGTGGCAGCTATGGGGGCATGATACTGTATGGTAGCAGTTAAAGAAGCATTATACTGTATAGAGGCAGCTATGGGGGCATTATACAGTATGGCGGAACTATAGAGGCATTATACTGTACCGGGCAGGTGTAGGGCATTATACTGTATGGGGGCACCTATTGGGGCATTATACTGTATGGGGGAATCTATAGGGGCATTATAATGTATGGGGCAGCTGTGGGCCGTTATACTGTATGGATCAGCTATGGGGGCATTATACTGTATAGGGCAGCTATGGGGTATTATACTGTATGGGGACATCTGTGTGGGCAATATAATATATCAGGAAGCTATGGGGGCATTATACTGTATGGTGGCAGCTATGGGGCATTATGCTTTATGGTGGCAGCTATAGGGCATTATACTGTGTGGGGGCAGTTATTTGACATAATACTGTGTGGGAGGCACTATGGGAGCATGAAACTGTATGTTCTACACCCAGTCTGTATGGGCGGGATTAGAGGCATGGCTTAAAAGGAAAAAAATGTCCCTCTTTGCGATACTTGAAAGTTGGAAGCTATGGATAAGTTTGCAAATCAGTAATATATAACGTGCTGAAATTGAAAAAAAAATGTCCCCTCTTTTCAGAGTTACATAGTTGACAAGGTTGAAAAAAGACACAGGTCCATCAAATCCATCCTATAATACTACTGTGTTAATCCAGAGGAAAGCAAAACCCCTATGAAGTTGATGCCAATTTTGCAAGAAAGGCATCAAGGCCCTTGAACTTGTTCAAAGAATCAACAATACAACATCTTCTGGCAGAGAGTTCCATAGTCTCACTGCTCTCACAGTATAGAATGACCATCTGTGATGATGGTGAAACCTTTTTTCCTCTAGATTTAAAGGATGCTTCCTTGTCCTTGTTATAGGCCTAGGTGTAAAAAGATCATTAGAAAGACCTCTGTACCGTCCAATTATATATTTGTACATTTTAATTAGATCGCCTATTAGCCGTCTTTTTTGTAAACAGAATATCCCCGGGGTTTGATAACTTTTCTTGGTATTGTAATCAAACCATTCCCTTAATCACCTTGGTTGCCCTTCTTCACACCCATTCTAGTTCAGCCATGTTCTTCTTATACACAGGTGCTTAAAATTAGGGGAAAAAATCCTAACCGACTCCAAATAGTGTAATACTACCAAGGGATATGGGGAAGCTGGTGGTTTTGGCAGAGAAATGTCAAATGAAGTTTAATGTCGATAAATGTAAGGTTATTCACATGGGCCAAGGAAACAAATTTTACAATTATGCATTAAATGGTAAATCACAGGGTAAAGATTTGGGGATATTGGTGGACAGTACATCTACCCTTATCAACCAGTGCCAGGCAGCTGCTGTCAAGGCACATAAAATCATGGTATTCATCAAAGGAGGCATAGATGCTCGTAACAAGAACATAGTTTTGCCACTATACAAATCACTAGTCCGATCACACATGGATTATTGTGTACAATTTAGGGCACCTGTTTAAAAAGAAGAACATGGCTGAACTAGAACAGGTGCCAAGAAGGGCGACCAAGGTAATTAATGGAATTGGTGGATTGTAGTACCAAGAAAGGTTATCAATCCCGGGGCTATTCAGTTTAGAAAAAAGACAGCTTAGGCGCTAATTAAAATGTACAAATATATAATTGGACAGTACAGAGATCTTTTTAATGATCTTTTTACACCTAGGCCTATAAAAAGGACACGGGGGCATCCTCTACGTATAGAGGAAAAAAGGTTTCACCATCATCACAGATGGGGATTCTTTACTTTGAGAGAAGTGAGACTATGGAACTCCCTGCCACAGGATGTTGTGATGGTTGATTCTTTGAACAAGTTCAAGAAGGGCCTTCATGCCTTTCTTGCGAAATATAATATTACAAGTTATGAGTACTAGATTCTGGAAATGGAACTTTGATCCAGGGATTTATTCTGATTGCCATATTTGGAGTCGGGAGGAATTTTTCCCCTAATGAGGTAATTGACATCAACTTTATGGGGGTTTTGCCTTCCTCTCGATTAACACAGTGGGATTATGGGTTGGACTTGATTGACCTGTGCCTTTTTTCAACCTTATCAACTATGTAACTATGACAATCAGAGTAAATCCCTGTATGAACGTCCCATCTCCAGAATCTAGTACTTATAACTTGTAATTAGAACTCATGTTTTTCAAAACCACTTGAACTCTAAAGGGCCTTTTACAGCGAACGCCAATCAACGAGACATCGTTGATCGGCGCTCGTTTGCTCCTGTCACACGGAGCTATGGATGGGGATAAGCGGTCGTTACTCCTATCGCTCCTCCCCACACATTATCACAACGATAATATTTCACTTTTTTAAAACTATGCGATCAGAAGATCGCATATGTATAATGGACAAAAGCAGATGTGGAAAACATTAATCAAGGGTTAGGGTCTAATGTAGGTGACTTGATATGTGGTTACTTCTCTTATGTCCCACCATCAGCACAATATTGGGGTATTTCTGCCCCTGTGTACTAGTAGGACAGATGGAATTTTTAATTGAATCAGATTAAACTCTAATTAACTAGAGCCCTCTCCTTAAAAGATGACATCTAGTCGTCCCCCCCACCTTGTGGTTTTTTTTTTGTCCTGTGTGGACTTGGATAGATGGTTTAATCTGCTTGTTTGCTTTGCATTATGTTTCGGTTTTCATTCATTATGCTGGACTTCCTAGATTCAACTGGAAGGTGTACAAGGGTGTTTCTTAACCCTATGCAATCTGTGAAGCTGCTGCTAGCAGCCTTCTATTGAATGTTTTAGCCTGTTGTTGCACTAATGCACCGTAACATTTTCCTCCCTCTACAGTCCAAGTTAGCGGGAAATAGCTTGTGAGCAGTCAATTTTGAGTTTCACCAGACAGGAGGACCCTCTCTATGTGGTTAATTCTTGCTAAATCTCCATTATTGTGCTGCTGTGGGATGCAAGGGAAGTGTAGATTTCTAACATTAATCTGTTTTCCCTTAGTCCTAACAGCAGCAACACAAGCTTCCCGCTCTAATTAAGGCTACTACTATATACTAAACACAAGGTGGGTGGGGCTAGATGTCCTTTTTTAGGGAGGGTGCTCTAGTTAATTAGTAAAAATTCCATCAGTCCTACTAGTACACAGGGTCTGAAATACCCCATTATTGTGCTGCTGTTAGGTCTAAGGGAAAACAGATTAACGTTAGAAATCTATACTTCGGGTCCATTTGAAATATCCCGGTTGCAGGCATTGAGGGATCGAGTAGAAGGTTGGAAGCCAGAGTGCAAGTAGAAGTACTAGGCACCAGTTTGGAACAGCAATATCCGGTAACTCCCAGGCCCGAAGGAAGTGCAGCAGTTTAGATTGTTCTCATAGAGCGAAGGGATTTCCCCACTTATAGGGGATGTTCTTCTCCTGAAGATAGGAGTTAATAGGACATAATGTCACCCTTTACTGTAGGGTATGTTTTGAAGGATCTGTGAGTGATTAACAGATGACATTTCTCGTGTTGGTTATGGAAGGTGAGGAGGTCCTAGGGAGAAGTAGGACACGAGTCATAATTAAATCAACTTCACTTTCCCAGGCTAATAGTTTACAGAAAATTGTTACAATGCAGAAAGCAAGCCCAGTTGATGAATAGAGGTCAGCATGCCTCTCACCTTGAGGTTAAGCAAACGAGATTTGTTACGGTATCCACGTCATAGTCATTGTGAAAGTCGGATCTAGCCAACATGTTAGACTTTTGTTGGTGCAACTGCAGGTGGGTGTCAGAAATCAAAACCGCTTCCTCAAGGCGATCTACCCTAGGGACAATTCCGTTTAAAGGGACACTTCCTTCAACATTTATTTTTTCTATAACAATTAATGTTCCAATACGCGGTGAGTCCCAAGACATAGAGACTACATACCGACAATAGAACAAAGTAGTGGACTCCCCTAATGCAATAATGGTTGCATATACAAATGGCATATATATATATTTATTTTTTGCGCTGTTTGCAGTGTCTGAAAAATAACCTTATACTTTTATAGATTGGGTCGTTACGGTCGCGGCGATACCAAATATGTGTACTTTTTTAATGTTTTCATTTTTTTTCCTATAAATAAAAGACTTATTACAGGAAAAAAAGGCAATGTTTGTTTTTATTAACATGAAACTTTTCTTTTTACACTTTTTTATTAAACTTTTTTCCCACTAGGGGACTTGAGGGCCTGCACCTCTGATCTTTACTCTAATGCATGGCACTAACCATGTAGTGCAATGCATTGGAGCTGTCAATCTTTCACTGACCACAAGCCTATTAGGTTCCGTCTGTGGGCGGGGCCTAATAGGCTATCATACGTGGCAGTGAGGAGGCCGTTGTTAGGCCTCTGGTCTGCCGGAGCAGTCCTCAGTAACCCTGCGATTTAATTGCGGGGTTCCGATCTTCTTGTAAACGCCATAGATTCAACGCTCACTTTTGGAGTACCGCACAACGTTACAGGCAGAATATTTCTGCATGGAGGGGGCAGAGATCCCAGGTCAGATACATTTACTGACCGGGTTTCTACTATTACTTTGATGGACAGTAAGAAATTCCAGGTCAGCGTTGACAGACTGCCCAGACTGAGTACTGCTCTTCTCACTGTTCCTCTGCCACTCTGGCCACAGTGAGGCAAAGTTTGTTATTGTTGTTGCCCTTGGATACCATCAGCAGCTGGCTTCTTTAGCACTTTGAATACAATTGTATCCTTTAGAGTTTAGCGTTATCTACTGCCGAGCGCCACTGACCCAGCACAGGTCAGCGTTGACACAATGACCGGGCTATGAGTACACTGCTCTCCTCGGGATTCTAGGCCGTCTGTCAGGGTGATCAGGGCCAGTTTTAGACAAAGTGTGGCTCCGGGCAAAGTTAAAGGTGGGGCCCCAAATGCTGAATCATTGTATCAATAATGCAGCCAATACAGAAGGCGGTGTGCAGAGAACTGCATCGCTGATTTCTAGTGCATCCAGGAGTGTTGCAAACCCCAATGCATATTCCCCCCCCCCCCCTCACACAAAAAATTATTTATATACGTACATATACAGTTACCACAATACCAAATTTGATTTATATCTGCATGCTTTTACTGAACACAACTCACTATTATAAGGCCCCCCTCTGGTAGGTAGCACCACACAGCCCCCCTTGTAGATAGCACCCCACCTTGTTAATAACGCCACACACAGCCCCCCTCTTGTAGTTAGTGCCACACACAGCCCCCACGCCATGTATAGATCGGCACACACACCCCCCCTCTTGTAGATAGTGCCACACAGCACCCCTCTTGTAGATAGCGCCACACGCAGCCCCCATCTGGTAGATAGCGCCACACACAGCCCTCCTCTCTGGTAGATAGCGCCACACAAAGCCCAGCCCTCTAGTAGATATCTGCACACACAGCCCCCCTCTGGAAGATAGCGCCACACAGCCAACCCCCCCCTCTGGTAGATAGCGCCACACAGCCCGCCTTTGTAGATAGCACCACCCACATCCCCCCCTTGTAGATAGCATAACACACACCCCTCCTCTTGTAGATAGTGCCACACAGCCCCCCATGTAGATAGTGCCATGCCCAGTGGCAAAGAAAATGTGGAAAAAGGAGACCACCTTGGGCAAAAAAGAGGGCACTGTGCAGAGCAACCTCTTATCTTGATGTCAAGCTAAATACGGAGGATGACAAGATAGTTTATAAGCTGACGGAGCTATCAGGGTGGAGGTCACTGCCATAAGGAACACCAATTTGCAGGTGAGCAGGGGCAACAAAATCTCAAGAAGAGGGTCAAAAGGAGCCGACTGCATTGCAGAGAGAATGAAGTCAGATCCCAAGATGGAGTTAGGGGCCAATAGGAGGGCACCGCGTGTTCAATCTCCTGCAAAAAAGTTTAGACCTCAGATTTGGATGCCAGGGGGTGGTCGAAAAAAAAAGACATCGCTGATATCTCCCCCATTAAGAGAGCGAAGATAGAAGACAACTTAGAGTATTGCTCATTATCCAGCCTATTGCAGTTTGGCTTCAGCATTTGGCATGGAAGTTGCTAAGATGATTGGGCCGGCATGCTTCGCACAGAGGTGTAGGTTGACCGCATGAAAATTTTTGGCCATATGGGGAAGAGAAACTGAGTTACGTAAGGTACCTGTAGGGAGGATTCTCTTCTGGTGTCTGAGATGGCAGTATAGAGGGTCACCCCATTCCTCAGTTACAACTGTGAAAAACTAGTGACTCTGAGTCCACTCAATATATTGCTGGAGACAGGACTGCGACTCCCTTAGAAGGGGGTAATGAGAGTCTGAGGTTACCTAGAGTGTTCTAGGTTTATGCTTCTCTAATGTAATTTTCTAGTTTAGTGCCTGAGAAGGGTTTAGGAATAAAGCAGGGGATGCGAAAGACAGACCCTACCCGTTTGGAGAATAAACAACACATTCCCAACGCCAACAGGAGCAGCCTTTGAGAACTCCTGTGATGCTGTGTCCCTGCTTGTCTATGAGAAGCAGAGAGCTGGAGATGATGACCCACCTCCTCTCCTTGCCGCAATTGGTTGCTAGCTGCGTGACGGCTAGCCGGGAGCAGAAAAAGACGGAAAGCCAAAAAAGGTTGCGGCGCGCATAGGGAAATAGTGGTAGAGGACGCAGGACATAGGGGAACGTGTACCCACCGGAGGTACCCATGAGGGCTGGAGCCTGCTGCCCGCCTGTAGTGGCACTGCGTGCAAGGAGTCTTCTGATGCTGGAGCGCCGAGAAGAGTAGTATGCCAGAGGAATTCGCCAAAAAAAGGGTGGCAAAATTGTGCCAAGCGCACAACTAGAGTAGAGGGTGGGGGAGGTAATTCTTACCTATACTGAAGTCCACTTCATCCCCACATTGTAAGACAACCAGGGAAGTCCCCTCCATGTGCAAGATGCAGTGAGCTGGGCCACTGATGGTGAGTAAAGGGGGGCGACTGGTGGGCGACAAAGGAGCTTGCACTCTTGCCCCTCCTGTGTTCAGCATGGCAGGGGGACAACAGTGCGTTTATACACTGATTGCCCTCCAGATGTTCTAGACTGTCGGGGGACAGTGTCGGCTCTCTTACCCCGCTGTAAGAAAAGAAGAGAAAACACAAACTAGCATTAAATAAAGAAAAAGACAGCTTGCTTTACCAGCTAAGGGTGTCTTCCTTCTACGGACACTAAGCTAAGACTGTCTACCTCAGTGCCTGTAAGAAGTGTATATACTGTAGGAGGGGGCCAATCATTTTTCTTTATTCTTAGTTTCACATCTCCTATTGGCAACAGCATATATCCACGGTCTGTGTCCCCAATAAGATGAACAAGAAATATAATTTGTTTCATTTTGTATTTCAATCATTTTTTATTGAATTTTGACATAAACAGGAGCAAAGTTATATCAGAAGCATTACAGTGTCTTGAGAAAATAAGTTTAAATAGAGAGAAGTCAGTAGACGGCTTTGAACCTGCAATGTAATATGAAAGCAGTCATGTGAACAATAAGAGAAGCATGGTCGCTTTTTTGGACCACACGGGTCAAGTCAGGACAGGCCAAAACAAACAGAATAAAACAAAGCAAGAGCCGGTAATGGAAGTTGGAGTGAAGGAGTAATCAGCCTTTTCTGAATTCGATTTTTATCTCTTGGAGCAGAAAGTACTACCTGACCAAGACTCCCAGTATTTGGTGAAGGTCGGAAATGAGAAGTTGCCAAATGCAATGGTTTTCTCATAGGTGTAGGTTGTGTCTATTAAAGATATGAGCTCATCCAAAGGTAGGATCTTAGAGCTTTTCCAATATCTAGTCATAACAAGTTTAGCCATGACTAGGATACACACCACTCTTCCATTTTGCGTAGGTATAATATCTATTTCTAGGGAAAGCAGGACTAAGTGGGGAGAGGAGGGGATATGAACTTGGAATAATTCGTTGGGGATTTTGAGTACTTCTTCCCAGTAAGTTTTAATAAGAGGGCACTCGCACAATACATGGAAGAGGGACCCTCTATGACCACAGTTTCACCAACATAGTGGAGGGGTGTAGTCGATCGTGAGTATAGTACCACCGTAGGATTGTTTTGGTGGCCGCTTCAACGTGTAGAGAGGTATATATCCATCAAAAGGCATTAGTCCATTGTTTGTCATCAAATATTTTCCCCAGATTTTTTTACTATTGCTCAATAGGTGAGTTTTCGTAAAAAAATGATGTGGGTAAATGGTGTTGTATATAAATTTAAGGCCTTTAGGTCCCCTATTATACAAACTTAAGATTGCACAGGGAATTAAGGTTGTTGTGGTGCTGGGCAAAATGTTTAATTTGTATATATCTGAATAACTCATTCTGGGGTAGGGAAAATTTTGAGCACAGGTTCTCGAAACCTAATAGTTGGTTTGTTATCCAATAGTTTGTTGTCAAAAATCTGAGCACAGTTTGAGATGCCCTGTCGTCTCCAGCAACTTAGATTCAGGTCAGCCCTGGATAGTTCTAAGATGTCTATGGGGATATCGGACTTAAGTAACAGCAAACGGTCAGATGCTGTCGCATGCATTTGTGTTCAGCAAGTCAACGTGGCTTTGGTAAGAGGGTAGATTTGGGTCGGGTATGGTATGTTCCAAAATGGTAGAAAAACTAATGCTTTAAGACTCAAGGAGCCTAGGTACGAGGATTCAATGTGAACTCAGGGTTTAGTTAGGTCAGTTTTCCACCAGGGGGAGATCTGTGCGGCTAGGGCAGCAACGTAGTAACCATATATATTAGGGACACCCAGTCCCCCTGACCTAGTATCTTTAATGCGGAGACGAGAGGCGATTCTTGGTTTCTTCCTCCCCATATAAAATGCTGGATTTGTCGGAAGTAGGACTTGGGGAGCATTATAGGGAGGGTTCTAAACAGGTATAGAAGCTTTGGGAGTAGAAGCATCTTGAATGTAGCTATTCTACCTATGCAAGAGACCTCAAATGTATGCAGTCTAGTAGTTTCGGCTTGTATCTCACGGGCAAGTGTGATATAGTTTTCCCCGTGGAGAGCTCTGTGTTTTGGGGTCAGAATAAGGCCTAAAATGAAATGTCTTCAGATTTCCATAAAAATTGGTGTTTGGACTAGAGGAAGTAAAGTGAAGATTGCAGCAAATGGAGAGGGAGGATCTGAGACTTGTATATTCAGTTTATATAGAGTTAGATTCATTTAAGTATGCATTCCAAGGCAGTTTCCAGAGAAAGTTCCGGGTTTCACAGTGATAGGATGACATCTTCTGCATACAGAGAGATAGTGTGGGTTCTAGACCCGACTTTTATTCCATGGAAATCTTTATATAATTTCAGGAGTTGGGCCAATGGCTCCATCGAAAGGATGAATATGTGGGGTGATAGGGGGCATCCCTGTCAAGTACCATTAGAAATTTGGAAGTTATCAGATAGGACTCCGTTTGTGTAAACCATTGTTGAGGGATTTGAGTATAGGTATAGTTTAATTTTCAAACAAACTATCCACAGCAGAAAAGTAGGGCAGCCAAAGGTAGTATAACCTCACATTGGGGATGGGGGTGATTTGGTATGGAATTTTGAAGACCCGTAAATGACAAAGCTGATCCCACAAAAGTAAAGCATGTGCTACCTGTATCAGTTGCAAACGTACTTGGGTTCAATCTAGTGCCCCTTACATCACTACCCTGTAATTCATGTTTGAATATGTATTTCCCAACCTCTCCCTTATTACTGTTTCTTATTTGTTCTCTTCTCCAGTTATCAAAACTGAAAATGTAAAGGGATTTTCTCAACTTAGACATTAATGGCATATCCACAGCATATGAAATAAATGTCCAAGATGAGCATACCCCTTTAATGAACATTATTTCAAAAGTAGTTCTGCTACCTATTGAATTTAATTTTACATTTTATATTTCAGGCTTATGATTTTTTAAATTGACTTGTTTGTTGGTTAAAATGTTTGTTGAATTCTCGTGACATATTTTGCACTGAATGATCCATTTTATCTGGGTAGGTTTAAAACAAGCAAAGTGTTTTACTGTGTATGTCCTTCTTTCCTAGTAATTAATGCAATGATCGATCCAGACGGCTCACTAGATGCCCATAATGCCCTGGGATTTGGTACTTCATTCCCTTCAGGACAGTCAAAGCTGAAACAAAGTTCCTCAATGCACACGGTCATTTCAACTTTACCAAGCCATTGTCAAAGTGAAAGCAGAACCAGTCTACAAAACATTACACGTGTTTCTTCGAACATGGATGGTGCGAAGGCTAATGCTCATTTTGGCATAACATTAAATAGGTTCAATCCTGATGGCAAAGAAGATTCTGCTTTACATGAATAATTCCTGTGTTACATCACTAACACAAGACTGAAAATAAAGTGATACTATTCTGGCTTCAGTTTTATGCATGTATGTTAAGCTGTTAAACAACATTTCCTCTTAGAGATGAGCTTCATTCTCATACTACTGCTCTAACAAAGATATTATTCATTTTTAAAACAAGGCTGGTGGATACAACTGATGACAGCAGTACATTTGTTCCATACTACTGCAAAAGTTACAAGTATACTTTATATATATTTATTTTTTAAGGACACAAAGACAATGCTGTGTGTTTTTTGTTTTTGGGAGATATAACATGCAAGTATACAGTTAGATTTTATGGTCACTGCACTCGTAGTTTATTTGACTTTATTTTCTGATCTCAAAATTGACAGTGACATAAAAATGACATTTAATAGATTTTATTCATTATTAAGAATAATATATTCAACCTTATTTCATTAAACGTGTTCTATATCGGATGCCCTGATTTTACCAAATATGAAAAGTGCCCTAATTTATAACATAACACCACTTATTATAGTGTTAAGGTAAAGGCTATGGACACCTTGAATGTTTTTTCTTTCATTTTTATTGCATTCTACTGATTTTGGGGTAAAAATAATTTCCCCAATAGGTCTTTATTAAAAATGTTTTAACTACTTGCTTGTGCAGCCTGCTTGTTTTCATACATTGCAGACTGCTCTGCCCCATTCCCAATCAAATCACTGACAGGACAAGAGAAAGATGGGCTGAAGATTGAGCCAAGTGCTCATAAACACTAATTTTATCTGATTTATGATCAAAGGTGTCCATATCCTTTAACGCTAAAACTGTATATAAAACAATTGTAATATTTGTTTTGCAAACTTTTAGATTAAACTATTCATGCAAAAGCTTGCTGAGAAATTTAAAAAAAATTACTTTGCTGCTACAATTTGTAGTTTATTGAAATAAAACATATTTTACACTGAACATGAAGTAAAGCCAAACTAAAGCAGCAGGTATGATTATTGAAAACCAAGTCATTTATAATGTTTGTAATCTTTAGATTTTTGACCCCTTCACTGCTTTATAAAACTGCTAAGTTTTTTTTTCTCATTAGAGGCTCTGTCACCAGTTTATAACTTGCCTATCTCCTACCTAATCTAATAGGCGCTTTGATGTAGATTTTTTTTAAAAAACAACAAAAAAACAGTAGTTATTATTGAGCAAGTTATGATCTTTTTTTCTAGTTATGCTAATTTCTTCTAAATGCCCAACAGAGAGTTTTTGTTTTTTTCACCAAGTGGGTGTTGTATAGAAAAGTTTATGACGCTGACCAATCAGCGTCATATACTTTTTTTATTCATGCCCAGCTTGTTTCACAGCACAGTGTGATCTCGCGAGATCGAGACTGTGCTTCCAGCCATAGGTCCTTCACCGAAGCAGTGGAAGACTGAACAAACATCCCCTCCAGCCACTGCACATTCGAATAAACGTCCTAGAATGGTTGGAAGAGATGTCTGTTGACTCTTACGTCGCTCTGGTGAAGGACCTGTGTGAGGAAGTCCCGTCACAGCGTGATCTCGCGAGATCACGCTGTGCTGTGAATAAAGCTGGGCATAAATGAAGAGAAGTGTATGACACTGATTGGTTGGCGTCATACACTTCTCTTTATAACGCCCACTTGGTGAAAAGAAAGAAAACGCCCATTTGGGCATTTAGAAAAAATTTGCATAATTAGAAAAAAAGATCTTAACTTTGGCAATAATAAAAGTTAAAAAAATAAATAAATCTGTGGTTATGTACATCAAAGCGTTTATAACTTGCGTGTCTCCTACCTAATCTAATAAACTGGGGACAGAGCCTCTTTAACAAGATATTGTGTACATGATTGTCTAATTTCTTTAGATGTACATGGAGTGTTTTTATAATAGACATAAATAATTACAACATTGCATTTTGCTTGGTCACTGTTCCTGTGACTATTCATATCAGTAAGGGCCAGTTCACATCTGTGTTGAAGGCTCCGTCACGGGTCTCCGTTGCAGATCTGGCCAAAAATACCACAAACAATAGCGCAGCAGATTGCACTATTGTTTTCGATAAAACCAAGGGCAACCCAACAGAACCCATTAATCAATAGGTCTGTCGAGCGCCAGTTGTCTTCGTTATTTAAGCCTTGCTTCCGGTATTTTTGTTATTCAGCTTGTCTGGCGGAGCTTAACAAGGGAAAGCCGAAAACTGATGTGAACAGGCCCTAAAATGTGGAACTTTGAATGAACCAATTCAAGAAGGCCCAAGCCACTAGCTGTTTGTGTTAGGTTGTCCTGAAGGTAGGTTGCTACTTTGAGCCATACACAATTCGTCTCAATGTTGGGTCCCAAAATTGTCACAATTACCCATAACAGCTAGTCAAGATACTTTGGAAAAAGTAGAACCAAAATCTCTGGTTGCTATGGACATTTAGAACAGTTTTCATGTATGAGGTCCATTGTGTTGCTTCTTGTTAAAAAGTTAATGCAACATCGTCTAAGGACACCTAGCAATTATACATGAATAGCAGGAGTTATTGTGGAGCCAGTTGTGTATGAGATTCTCATCTAGTTTTTTTGCTTGCTTTTTGTGAATTGCAAATTTCAATTCACACTGTAAAGGTATATTTTAATCTTAAGCATTTTGTGGATATGCCAAAATTTCCTGATAGGTGCAGGTCCCACCAGATTTTTCCACTCTTCAATGGAGGACTGGATGCAAGCCATGCCACCTCTCCATTGAAGTGTATTGAGAATGCAGCCAGGAATCTGTGAATGGGGGTAACTAAATTCAATTTATCCTTATAAGTGAGGGTTCTACAGGTGGGAGCTGCACCTATCAGGCATTTATGTGATATCCTGTTTATATGCCAGAAATGCCTAAGATTACCCCTTAACTGGATATTAATATTAAGAGTGCCAGTAATGAAAAAAATTGTTAAAAACTTGGCATGCTAAAAAATAAAAGTTATGGAACTGAAGAGGCTAATAGATTACATATACAACTGGAGTTGTATAGACTTCTAACTTTTCTAAAGGAACATGCTGAATGTTAGAAACACCTTAAAGATGCTGTCCCATGAAAAACAATTCATCCAGAGGATAAGTCATAAATGTATGATCACTGTGGGTCCAACCACTGGTATCCCCAGCGATCACAAGAACGAGGGTTTTGTGTCTCCTATTTATTTGGAGCGGTGGTCAGGATAGGTGATAAGTTTGTGAGCGCTAGGGAGCCTACTGCTGGGATCCCTACACATTACAAGACCCGGTCCCAAGTCCCCTGTTTGAAAGGAGCTGCGGTCATGCAGGCGCGCTGCCGCTCCATTCACTATGTTTGGGACTGATGGAGATTGCCGAGTACAATCGAGCTGGGCAATCTCAGTCAGTCTCATAGAGAATGGATAGATAGGTGATACATTGTACTGGTGCAACTACCCCTTTAAGTAGCAAGTTACAATTATTTAATTTTTATTAAGCATTTCTGTTTAAAATATCCTATGTATATCCACATGTGATCTCTTCTCTGAACCACTCAGCAAAGTAGTTTCCGCTACTTGTATGTAATTAATATTTGCAGACATATTTAATGTGTATTTAAGAGATAAAATAGCACATAAAACACGTGCTGCAACTGGTGAGATTTAAGTTTTCTTCAGTCCACTGAAAAAGTGACACAATTTTTTCAAATTATAAGGTTCTGGAATCATTTAATATAAAAAAAAGAACTGGACACAAACTGGATTTTTTTTCCCTTAGAGCTTTATTTATTTATGTTTTGTCCATATGAATGTTTGTTTTTATTTTTACTGGATTTTTATAAATATATTTTCATTACAGAACAGAAAACCATAAATTGTACTCTAAATACAACACTTGTTTCTAGGGTTTCATGTCATTAGCCAAATGGAATTAAAGAGGTTTTCCAGGCATTTTATATTATGAACTATCCTTAGGATAGGCCATCAATATCAGATTGGTGGGGGTCCGACTTTCTGCCGCTCAGCTAACTGAAGGTGTCGTACACATGCGTAGTGGCTGTGCCTGGGATTGCACCTCAGTCCCATTCAATTGAATAGAACCATAACTGCAATCCTAGACACAGCCACTACGAAAGTGTACGGCGTTGTGAACTGGGAAAAGGCTGCTGTGGCCCCATCAATCAGCAGATAAGCGGTGGTGCTGGGATTCGGACCCCACCAATCTGATATTGATGGCCTATCCTAAAGATATCTCTTAAGTGTTAGCAGCATAGATTTGCTAGGATATGAACAACACTTAAATACAGTGTGCTTTATGTATATTCAACAATATAAGAAATGTACTTGTTTTTTTTCTATTAAATTGAATTAGATTTTTTGTTGAATTGTACTCTTTACTATTAAAATACTTTTGTAACTCTAAAAAAGACAAATAAAAAATAAATTAAAAACGTAATTTACTTTAAATACATGTTATTTATCAATTTACCTTATTGATGACTGTAAGTTCTGATTAAATATTACTTTTTGCTATATGGCTGTCATAATGAGGATTACCCTAAAATGTGTGTTTTGGGAGGAAATGTTATTAGAATCTTGTGTCTTAGCCTAAATATCAGATATGTATAAAAACAGACAAAAAAATTGTTTTCGTGCTTTAAGGCTAGTTAGTAGGCGGAGACGCTGCCTAAAACTACACAGCGTATCCACCCTGGAACACGCAGGGAATTCCATCCGAAAAACCGCACCAAATTGTGATGCCGTTTTTGGGACAGCATGTCAGCTGCGGAAATCCTGCAGCAATAAAAAAAAAGTTTTTACTTAACCATGCTGTAGTCATGACGACGCATCCCTCTCTTCTGAGCGCAGCCCAGCCTTCTGGGATGACGCTACAGTCCATGTGACCGCTGCAGTCTTTGATTGGCTGCAGCAGTCACTTGGAATAAAAAGTCACCCCAGGAGGCCAGGCTACGCTTAGAAGAGAGGATCACATTGCTAGGACTACAGCCGGGGGTAAGTATAAGGGTATGTTCACACGCAGTGACCAGAAATGTCTGAAAATACGGACCTGTTTTCAAACGTTTTTTACGGCTGTTTTTGGAGCTGTTTTTCAATGGAGTCAATGAAAAACGCCCCCAAGAACGTCCCAAGAAGTGTCCTGCACTGTTCACTGTATTTTGACAGCGACGCGTAAAATAAAGGCTCGTGGGAACAAAACATCGTAATTCCCATTGAAAGAAATGAGCAGATGTTTGTAGGCGTATTAGGGGCGTTTTTTCAGGAGTAATTCGAGGCGTAAAACGCCCGAATTAAGTCTGTAAATAGGCCGTGTGAACATACCCTAAGCTTTTTTTTATTCATTTCAAATAAAAAATGCCTTTTTTTTTTTTTCTATCTCCCCACAACAGAAGAGCAGCAATTCCACAGCATAAATTGACATGCTGTGGCCTAAAAACTGCACCGTAAATGTAAGAACGTTTTTTTTTTTGGGCTGATTTTTTTTTCCGCTGTGTGTGAATTTGTTCAAATCTCATGCACACTGCTGCTACTGTATTAAGCTGCGGATTTTCTGCAATTAAATCAATTCGGAAAATCCGCAGTGTTTACGCCTAGTGCGTTCCTACCCATAGGCCGGGTTCCCGCGGGTCGGATACGCTGTGTAAAAACTGTGCAACGTATCCAACCTGGAACCCGCAGCAAGGAAAGAGTTCTGGATAAGTGCGATTTTTTTTATTTTCCTGAGTTGCGATTTTTCTGGCAGAATTGCTGCGATTTGCTTTCTGTTGCGGGTTTTGCAACCCTATTGAATTCAATGGGGTAAACCTGCAACAGAAAATCAACGTAAATGCAGCGTTAATTCCGCAGATTTAAATTCCACACCACAGGTAGATTTCTTAACGTTTACGCTGTGGGTTTTTTCCGCAGCGTGGGTATGAGATTTTCGGAATCTCCTCCACTTTGCTGCTACTGTAAATGCTGTGAAATTTCCGCACGGAATTCTGTTGCGGAAATTCAGCAGCGTTTACGTTACGTGGAAACCCAGCCTTTGTGTAAATTTAGGCTGGATTTAGCATTAGGTCAGGTTTTTGAGTTGTTTTTTTTCAGCCAATTTTTATTTTTTCTAAAAAGAGGACAATATGAAAGCCGACTTTTAAAAATGTTGAATCAGCACACTACTAGAAATATGGTGTAAAATGTAAACCTCAAAACTTGACAAAAAGCACCAGTCCTTTTCCAGTATAACATGCGACAAATTTAAATTGCACAAATTCTGGCACAAAATAAAAAGACTGACTGAGAATAAGCCAATATAGATACATACACCGCATTCCAAATTATTATGCAAGTGTTATTTTTCGCTGATTTTCCTAAATAGTCAATGCAAATGACAGTCAGTATAATCTTCAAGCCATCAACCGTTGGAGTATAATGCGAATTTTATTGAATAAATCTCCTAATAACAGATTTTTTTTTAGAAGTAAAAAAACTCAAAATGCAGTGTTTCAAATTATTATGCACGACAGAGATCAAAACATTTTAAAGGTTGTAAAGAGAGCTAAAATGGTAATTTGTTGAATTTGCTGCATCAGGAGGTCATATTTACAGAAATCAAAAGCTCTTTCAATCAAAAAAAAACTTAGCAGGCCAAGTTACATGTTAACATAAGCCGCCTTCTTTGTTATCACCTTCACAATTCTTGCATCCATTGAATTTGTGAGTATTTGGACAGTTTCTGCTTGAATATCTTTGCAGGATGTCAGAATAGCCTCCCAGAGCTTCTGTTTTGATGTGAACTGCCTCCCACCCTCATAGATATATTGCTTGAGGATGCTCCAAAGGTTCTCAATAGGGTTGAGGTCAGGGGAACATGGGGGCCACACCATGAGTTTCTCTCCTTTTATGCCCATAGCAGCCAATGACGCAGAGATATTCTTTGCAGCATGAGATGGTGCATGGTCATGCATGAAGATAATTTTGCTACGGAAGGCACGGTTCTTCTTTTTGTACCACGGAAGAAAGTAGTCAGTCATAAACTACGTACTTTGCAGAGGTCATTTTCACACCGTCAGGGACCCTAAAGGGGCCTACCAGCTCACTCTCCCCATGATTCCAGCCCAAAACATGACTCCGCCACCTCCTTGCTGACGCCGCAGCCTTGTTGGGACATGGTGGCCATTCACCAACCATCCACTACTCCATCCATCTGGACCATCCAGGGTTGCACGCCACTCATCAGTAAACAACGCGGTTTGAAAATTAGTCTTCATGTATTTCTGAGCGCACTGCAACCGTTTCTGCTTGTGAGCATTGTTTACGGGTGGCCAAATATTAGCTTTAATTCATACTTGCAAACCTGTAGAGCAGGGGTCTCAAGCACGCGGGCCGCATGCGGCCCCTGGGGCTGTCATCTGCGGCCCGCGGGACACAGCCGCTAGTATCAGCTCTGCTCCGAGACTCTGGAATTCCCTGACATCGCTGTTCACATATGAACAGCGATGTCTGGGGCTTCCCCAGAGCCGGAGTCCCGAGCAGAGCGCTGGTGTCGGCTCTGCTCCGGGACTCTGTGGAATTCCCTGACATCGCTGTCCACATATGAACAGCGATGTCTGGGGCTTCCCCAGAGCCGGAGTCCCGAGCAGAGCGCTGGTGTCGGCTCTGCTCCGGGACTCTGTGGAATTCCCTGACATATCTGCCCATATATGGACAGTGTGTCAGGGTCTTGCCCAGAGCGGAGCAGAGCGCTGGTGTCGGCTCTGCTCCTGGACTCTGTGGAATTCCCTGACATCGCTATCCACATATGAACAGCGATGTCTGGGGCTTCCCCAGAGCCGGAGTCCCAAGCAGAGCGCTGGTGTCGGCTCTGCTCCGGGACTCTGTGGAATTCCCTGACATCGCTGCCCATATATGGACAGTGTGTCAGGGTCTTGCCCAGAGCGGAGCAGAGCGCTGGTGTCGGCTCTGCTCCTGGACTCTGTGGAATTCCCTGACATCGCTGTCCACATATGAACAGCGATGTCTGGGGCTTCCCCAGAGCCTGAGTCCCGAGCAGAGCGCTGGTGTCGGCTCTGCTGCGGGACTCTGTGGAATTCCCTGACATCGCTGTCCACATATGAACAGCGATGTCTGGGGCTTCCCCAGAGCCGGAGTCCCGAGCAGAGTGCTGGTGTCAGCTCTGCTCCGGGACTGTGGAATTCCCTGACATCGCTGTCCACATATGAACAGCGATGTCTGGGGCTTCCCCAGAGCCGGAGTCCCGAGCAGAGTGCTGGTGTCAGCTCTGCTCCGGGACTCTGTGGAATTCCCTGACATCGCTGTCCACATATGAACAGCGATGTCTGGGGCTTCCCCAGAGCCGGAGTCCCGAGCAGAGCGCTGGTGTCAGCTCTGCTCCGGGACTCTGTGGAATTCCCTGACATATCTGCCCATATATGGACAGTGTGTCAGGGTCTTCCCCAGAGCGGAGTCCCGGGCAGAGCGCTATTATCGGCTCTGCTCCGGGACTGTGGGGAAGCCTCTGACATCGCTGTCCATACATCGACAATGATGTCAGGGGCTTCCCCAGAGCAGGAGTTCCAGTGATGTTAGGAGCACAGCTGGAGTCCCAGGAAGAGCCTACTAGCGCTCTGCCTGGGACTCCAGCTCTGGGCAAGCCCCTGACATCACTGGGGCGGCCTCTACAGAGTGCACTGGGGCAGCCTCAACAGAGGGCACTGGGGCAGCCTCTACAGAGGGCACTGGGGCAGCCTCTACAGGGGGCACTTTGGCAGCCTCTACAGAGGGCACTGGGGCAGCCTCTACAGAGGGCACTGTGGCGTTATCTACAAGTGGGTGTGTGACAGTATCTGAAGAGGACACTGGCATTATCTAGGGGTGTGTTGCCTTATCTACAGAGGGCACTGTGGCCTTATCTACAGAGGGCACTGTGGCCTTATCTACAGAGGGCACTGTGGACTTATCTAGGGGTGTGTTGCATTATCCACAGAGGGTACTGCGGCAGCATCCACAGAGGGCACTGCAACAGCATCCACAGAGGGCACTACGGCAGCATCCACAGAGGGCACTGCGGCACTATCTAAAAAGGGGCTGCCCAATCTTGACATGTGTGCTAACTGAGCCGCCGGACTGCATTTAGCGACACTTAAACTGGAAAGCTGGATTGTTGAAATAAGCACGTGGAGAAATATCTCAAATTTTAAACCTAGCGCTATTATTATAGTAATGTAGTATTATTATTCTAGTAATATAGTGTTATAGTAGTTCAAATAACTAAATTGATTAACAATAATTTAGTATTGTATCAAATTTGAAAGTAATGCGGCCCGTCAACTTCACATTTTTTTATATGCGGCCCACTTACGCGGCCGAGTTTGAGACCCCTGCTCTAGAGGATCCTACACCTTGAGGTTCGCGGGACTCCAGAGGAGTGAAATACCTGTTTGCTGCTTTGCAATGGCATTTTAGCAGCTGCTCTCCTAATCCTATTAATTTGTCTGGCAGAAACCTTCCTCTTTATGCCTTTATCTGAATGAACCCATCTGGGCTCTGAATCAGCCACAAATCTTTTCACAGTACGATGATCACGCTTAAAGGGTTATTCCCAAGTTGAGTCCAAAAATTTTTTTTAGACATTCTAAGCAGGAAATTATTTTTAGAACATTTGCTGTTTACATTTTTAAAAAATTCATTTCCGAAGTACCTTTTTTTTTTACACTTGATAACTCAGCAAGTGCTGGTTATCTTTTCAAAAAAGGGGCATGAGCGGCTCGATGTCAATCAAGCCGCTCTGCTCTGCAGTGTGCGCGCTCCCGACATTGCTAGATACTGTAGTTCTAGCAACATCGGGAGAATGTTCGTCTCAAGTGGGCATGGTAAGCCCGGTTCAGACGAACTTACCGTGAATGTCAACTACACTACACTACATTCCCCCCCCCCCCCGTTTCGGTAACCAACTTTTCCCTCCCCCACCCTGTCACTACATGTCATTTTTGTTTTTGTAGCCGCCGCACCGGTGCTGCATCAGCACCCGGCGAACAACAAAAAATATATAAAAAAAAATAAACTCACCTAAGACGTTCCTACGGAGCTCTGAACGTTCCCGTCACTTGCCATCTTCCTTCTACTTGTCGCCGCTCGCATTCATAGTAACAATGCGTTGTGGCGCAGATGACGTAATCATATCAGGCTCACGTGATTACGTCATCTGCGCCCACCGCTCTGTTACTGTCAATGGGAGCAGTAAGAAGAAACGTGACGGGACCGTTCAGATCTTCGTGGGAACGTCTTAGGTGAGTTTATGTATGTATGTATGTTGTCATGTATGTTTGTATGCATGTATGTATGTATGTTGTCATGTATGTATGTGTATATATGTATGTATGTTTGTATGTATGTTTTCATTTAGGTATGTTGTCATGTATGTATGTTTTCATTTATGTATGTGTATATGTGCATGTATGTATGTTGTCATGTATGTATGTGTATATGTGCATGTATGGTGTCATGAATGTATGTTGATATGTATGTATGTATGTGTATATGTGCATGTATGTTTGCATGTATGTATGTTGTCATGTATGTATGTGTGTATGTTGTCATGTATGTATGTTGTCATGTATGTATGTATATGTGTATGTTTGCATGTATGTATGTTTGCATGCATGTATATGTGTATGTATGTTTGTGTGTATGTATGTTTGCATGTATGTATGTTTGCATGTGTATATGTGCATGTATGTTTGCATGTATATATGCTTGCATGTATGTTGGCATGTATGTATGTATGTTTGCATGTATGTATGTTTGCATGTACAATGAAGGAAATAAGTATTTGCTTGCTGATTTTGTAAGTTTGCCCACTGTCAAAGACATGAACAATCTAGAATTTTTAGGCTAGGTTAATTTTACCAGTGAGAGATATATTATATTAAAAAAAACAACAGAAAATTACATTGTCAAAATTATATATATTTATTTGCATTGTGCACAGAGAAATAAGTATTTGATCCCTTTGGCAAACAAGACTTAATACTTGGTGGCAAAACCCTTGTTGGCAAGCACAGCAGTCAGACTTTTTTTGTAGTTGATGATGAGGTTTGCACACACGTTAGATGGAATTTTGGCCCACTCCACTTTGCAGATCATCTGTAAATCATTAAGATTTCGAGGCTGTCGCTTGGCAACTCGGATCTTCTGCTCCCTCCATAAGTTTTCGATGGGATTAAGGTCTGGAGACTGGCTAGGCCACTCCATGACCTTAATGTGCTTCTTTTTGAGCTACTCCTTTGTTGCCATGGCTGTATGTTTCGGGTCATTGTCGTGCTGGAAGACCCAGCCACGAGCCATTTTTAATGTCCTGGTGGAGGGAAGGAGGTTGTCACTCAGGATTTGACGGTACATGGCTCCATCCATTCTCCCATTGATGCGGTGAAGTAGTCCTGTGCCCTTAGCAGAGAAACACCCCCAAAACATCTCCATGCTTGACAGTGGGGACGGTGTTCTTTGGGTCATAGGCAGCATTTCTCTTCCTCCAAACACGGCGAGTTGAGTTAATGCCAAAGAGCTAAATTTTTGTCTCATCTGACCACAGCACCTTCTCCCAATCACTCTCAGAATCATCCAGATGTTCATTTGCAAACTTCAGACGGGCCTGTACATGTGCCTTCTTGAGCAGGGGGACCTTGCGGGCACTGCAGGATTTTAATCCATTACGGCGTAATGTGTCACCAATGGTTTTCTTGGTGACTGTTGTCCCAGCTGCCTTGAGATCATTAACAAGTTCCCCCCGTGTAGTTTTCGGCTGAGCTCTCACCTTCCTCAGGATCAAGGATACCCCACGAGGTGAGATTTTGCATGGAGCCCCAGATCGATGTCGATTGACTGACAGTCATTTTGTATGTCTTCCATTTTCTTACTATTGCACCAACAGTTGTCTCCTCAACCAGCGTCTTACTTATGATTTTGTAGCCCATTCCAGCCTTGTGCAGGTCTATGATCTTGTCCCTGACATCCTTAGAAAGCTCTTTGGTCTTGCCCATGTTGTAGAGGTTAGAGTCAGACTGATTAATTGAGTCTGTGGACAGGAGTCTTTTATACAGGTGACCATTTAAGACAGCTGTCTTTAATGCAGGCACCAAGTTGATTTGGAGTGTGTAACTGGTCTGGAGGAGGCTGAACTCTTAATGGTTGGTAGGGTATCAAATACTTATTTCTCTGTGCACAATGCAAATAAATATATATAATTTTGACTATGTGATTTTCTTTTTTTTAATATATATATATATATATATATATATATATATATCTGTCTCACTGGTAAAATTAACCTAGCCTAAAAATTCTAGACTGTTCATGTCTTTGACAGTGGGCAAACTTACAAAATCAGCAAGGGATCAAATACTTATTTCCTACACTGTATGTATGTTTGCATGTATGTATGTTGGCATGTATGTATGTATATATGTGCATGTATGTATGTTTGCATGTATTTATTTTTGCATGTATGTTTGCATCTATGTTTATATATGTGCATGTATGTAATTATGTTTGTATGTATTTATGTTTGCATGTATATTTGTGCATGCTTGTATATATGTATGTATGTATCTTTGCATGTTTGTATGTATGTATGTTTTCATGTGTATGTATGTATGTATGATAGTTTGCATGTATGTATATATGTGTGTATGTATGTATATATGTGTGTGTTTGCATGTATGTATATTTGCATTCATATATGTGCATGCTTGTGTATATATATATATATATGTATGTTTATATGTATGTTTGTATATATGTATGTTTGTATATATGTTTGTTTGTATGTATGTTTTTGTATATATGTATATATGTATGTTTGCATGTATGTTTGTATATATGTATGTTTGCATGTACGTATGTTTGTATATATGTCTGTATGGCCATGTATGATACTGTCTGCTGGCGCCCTGTATCGAAGTCAACTTCGTGGCAGGCTTCTATACATGGTATAACAGTCAGTATCACACATGAAACTGAAACTAAGCCTGCGACATGTTTTATTTCATTTTTTACAGGTTTGGTGTTTGGACTACGTCGGTTTCGAGGACTACTTAGATGACGTCTTTTTTTTCTACAATAAAATGGTTAATGAGGGTTGTGTTGGGGGTGCTTTATTTCAATAAAATATTTTATATTTGTCTTTTCTTTTAAAATTGTATTACTACCACTTTAATAATGGCCGCAGTCTGAGTGACAACGTCCATTACTAAGGGGAGGCTTAGTGTTAGCCAGTGCAGAGGCTAACACTAACCACCATTATTACCCCGGCACCCACCACCACCAGGGGTGCCGGGAAGAGCCAGGTACGATCCAGTACCCGACCATCTGTTGTGATGGTCGGGCTCTGGGGTGGCCGCAGGCTGGTATTATGAGGCTGGGAAGGGCCAAAACAGTGGACCTTCCCACCCTTGTAATGCTAGGCTGCTGCTGCTGCTGCTTTGTATCTGGCTGGTTATAAAAGTGGGGGGGACCCCACGTAATTTTTTAAAATTATTTATTAATATTTTTTTTTTTAAAAGACATGGGGTTCCACCCAATTTATCATAACCAGCCACATACAACACAGTGTTATTAGCCTGGGAATGGACAAAACCAGTGGCCCTTCCCACACATGTAATGCCAGACTGCTGCGGCCTTGTATATGGCTGGTTATTAAAAATGTGGGGGACCCAACATCTATTGTTAAATTTTAAAAATAAAATGACGTGGGGATCCCCCCCATTTTTATAACCAGCCCGATACAACACCGCAGCAGCAGCCTAGCATTACAAGCGTGGGAAAGTCCACTGTTTTTGGCCCTTACCAGACTCATAATACCAGCCTGCGGCCGCCCCAGTGCCCGACCATCACAACAGATGGTCGGGTACTGGATCGTACCAAGCTCTTCCCGGCACCCCTGGTGGCGGTTGGATACCGGGGTAATAATGGGTGGTTAGTGCTAGCCTCTGCACCGGCTAACACTAAGTACCGCCTTAATAATGGACGCTGTCAATCAGCCAACTGCCATTATCTAGGCACTAATAAAGTTTAAAAAAAAACACACAATTGAAATAAGAGATCCCCAACAAAACCCTCGTTAACCATTTTATTAAAATTTGAAAAAACTTAGATCTACGCAGTAGTCCAACGAATCGAAGATGTAGTCCAATCGGTACATCAAAATCTGCAACAACATCAAGTTATCAATGTGAACAATATCAATACTTCTACTCACCTACACACATATATACACGCACACACACACACAAACAACCATACACAAACACACACACACAGTTACACAAAAACAACAAGATATACACACACACACACATATACACGAACACATATACATAAACACACATACAAACAAAAACACACATACCCAAACACACACATATACACAAACACACACATACATATACACAAACACACAGATATACACAAACACACAGATATACACAAACACACACACAAATATACACAATGCTGGTGCTTTTGTTCTGCCGATAGCTATCTAAGGTATATGGCCACCTAGGAATGACAGTACCAGTGTGTGATCTTTCTCCCTGCTCTCACTTGAAAGCGAACATTCAGGGCTTTAATATGATACTAGCTGTAGTCCTTATAGTCTATTTGCTGCAAGCATTTAAAGTCATAATGTATTTCATACTTCTTTGGCAGTAAACGATCAAAGGTTGCCGTGACCATTTCCTGTCAATTCTAAACAACGTTGGGGAATAAAAGTTGCTGCTGCCACATAGCAAAGCAATTCTTTGGAATAAATGTATGGTAATCAAAACTAGGTGTTCAAGTTATGCAAAATAGAATTTTGTTGTCAAATTATATAAACCTGTTTAATCAGACTCAAGTCTTAAGAACCTGAATGTATGCGCCACTTTCATACTGGTATTTTTTTTAAAGGTAAATTTTATTAAGACCTCATTAAAAAAATAAAAGGTATGCAAAATGCATTGTACAATCATCAAGTATGAGGGGGTATTAGAAAAGTACCCACATTTAAACAAACATTTAGAAATTATATACAAAATCAACTTGACATAAGGAGCTCAGTAAAGAACAAAAACCAAAAACATAACACAGCTTTCCGTTACATACAAGAAAACCAATAAAGAAATGTCAGAAAAATGACGCAGTATAAAAAAAAAAATCCCAGTGGAAGATTGAGAGGACCAGGAGACACAGATGTAGGTATTTAGCAAGTAAAATGGTGACAAAATCATCAGGAATTACTGGCTAGTGTGTCATTTGGCTATCCAAGGCTGCCAAATCTTTGAAAATGTGTCCAGGCATCCTCTAGCCTGATATGTAAGCTTAAAAAAGGGGAGATTAGCATGGAAATCCATGCCTGTAGTGTTTCACATGTTCCCAATGTGTGAGAATGGTTTTCGTAATACCATCGTAATCATGTTTTCAGTACGGGACAGTTGTCCTGCAGTGAGGCAGGGACTCCTAGCATCGTACATAACTATAATGCTAGGAGCCCGGCTACCTGCACTGTGTTCAGTCCGGGACTTGCGGCCGAAATACGTTCCGTCCATTACGGACGTAATGTGCTCGTGTGAATCCAGCCTAACAGTAAAGGGTATGCTATCCAGAAACCCATATAGGTCAGGCAGGGTATATGTCACCTTAGGAGAGTATAAATCTTTATAATATTGAGCAAACACCTGATTGATAGCGAGAGGATCAGAGAGGAACTCCCCAGCGCTAGAGGTCACCTACATAATGGGGTTTGGGTTTGTATCATCTCTGGCCAAATAAGCCTACAATAGCCCATTATTATCCCCATGTTCAAAAATTCTTTGCTGGGAATACAGCGTTTTTTCCCCTAGTATATTTAGTGAGTAGCTTGTTATATTCTCGCTGTTTTGCTGAAAAAGAGAAGGCTGAAGAATCCCTAGATCTTAAGTACTCCGCGGCAGCCAAGTCAGTTTCAGTATGCAAGCGTTGTTGGGAAAAGCCAAGCCGTAAAAGCATCCCTGGGGCTGCTGTTCCCTCATTAGAATCCCAAAAGGAAGGCAAATCAACCACTAAGGAGCCAGCGACATCTCAGCAAGAGAGCCACAGGGGGCTTAGCCTCCAGATCCTAAGCTCCGCTACCCCAGGAAATCCTAAAGTAAGTACTGTAGAAATAGACAGTGATTCGAGATCCCACGTGGCAGATATTGGGCATCAATTACAAATGCCTGGGAGGCATCATTACCAAATGCCAGATCAATTCTGGAGAATGATCTGTATGCAGGAGAATGACATGAACAGGCAAGTGAAAGAGGAAAATCTCTTGAATGTGATAAGTATTAGTCCAGTTTGTTAAGGAAGTAGAATTACTAGCCACAACTCCTAGCCGGTCTAATTCAGGGTTAGGGAGTAAATAAAAATTGCCAAGTAATAGGAGTGGCCCAGGGCTTGGGCTGGGCAATTAATTGAAAAATAATTGAAATCGAAATTCAGTGCAATTAATCAACGTCATCTTGTGAATTTCGGTTTTATCAATTATTTTTTCCCAGTCTTCAGAAAGCAGATAGAGTTGAATCCAATGGTAGAGCAGAGGACCTTCTCTACCATTCACTATGTATCGCCGGACACGAGGCAGGAACATCATCTGCGACACATTATACTGTGTTGAGGGCAGTTATAGGGGGCATTAAACTGTCTGGAAGCCGTTATAAGGGCATTATAATGTGTGGGGGCAGCTATGGGGCATTATAATGTGTGGGGAGCACTACGAGGGCAATATACTGTGTGGGGCAGTGTCGGGGTATATTATATACCAGTAGTATACAGCAGGCTCAGGGATAAATATTAATTCAATGGCATAGCATGCAAAAAGGGAGTGTGGCCTAAATAATCGTTCAATGATCGTAAATCGAGGTTACATGTTCAATTAATCGTGATTTTGATTGGGGTCATAATCGCCCAGCCCTACCCATTGCCTAAACCCACCACTTGTAATGTTGTTTAGCAGCTGAGTAGCTGCTGGAGGTGGATTATAAACATTAACAAGAATAAATGGGATAAAATGAATTTGGCATAACAGCACAATAAACCTACCTCTAGTATCCAACTCCACAGAGGTTGCCGCAAATTGAAGAGATTTGTGGATTTTTTACAGAGGTAGCCGCAAATTGAAGAGATTTGTGGATTAGCAGGGAGACCTAAGTGGAGTAACTGGAAAAATCGTAATGATAACTATGCCCTACACATGGCCGCTTCAGCGCTTTAACGTTAGGACTCAATAAATGTGGTATGTGGGTAGACAGAAATGTAAAAACCAGAGATCTTTTAAATCTATCATTAAGACCCCCTCACATTCCAGGAGATGATCTTAAGGTGTTGCAATGTCTCCTTGAGGAATGAAATGGTAAATGGGAGCATAGGAGAGGCCTTAAAGGACCAGCAGCATATATGAATGAGATTCGTAGCAATAAGGGGAGTGTCTAGTGGCCCTAGAGGTTAATCCACTAATCCACAAGAGTACATTGACTGCAACTGAGAAAGTAAAGAAGCATGAAAGCTGAAACAAACAAAACCCACCCTGCCCATCCCCACAAACCTAACATAGGCTTCATATTCAAATGAGGAAAAAGAACTACAGTACAAATAGCGATGTTCAAAACAAATAAGTGCGGTTAAAGGGTTAGATGAGGGGCCAACCCCCTTCCCCAAGATACAGCAGAGTAGGTATGCAAGTGTAGTGTCGTGGAAATCAATGGCTCAAAATATATTAGACTGAAATTTATACGAGTCCAACGGACTCTTAGGCCAGGCCCCATTATTCAGCATCCTAATCAGGATATTTCACCGATATATATCGAGAGAGGAGAAGAAAACACAGACGCTGCTGATATGCTCAAAATACTCCTCTGAAGGTTTATTTCCAAACTCAAACTATAATACTATCATTCAAAAAGGGTGTAGGCTTGAGGTTAACCAATCAGAGACAATGTGACAATATTTGTTATTCAGTAAAAAGCATACAATAAGATACATCATTATAATTCTTCACACATCAGGTTTGCAGGTGGCCTTATCTCTCTTGGGCAGAATGTTCCCGTGGAGATGGGGGGAGACCTTCCCACACACGTTTGCCACCCTCCCTTGTCACTCCCTGTTCCTTCACTGCAAGTTTCGTATGGGAGCCAAGGTCAAAGATAAAACATACGAAATCAACATTACTTGTATTAAAGTAATTATTCACTACAAAAGAACCAAGATGGGAACTCCAGACAAGATGGCTGCTGCACGAAACGAAATCATTTAAACATTATTATAATCACTTTCACATAATACATATCTTAGTAATTCGGCATCCTGCTTGATAATTCATAATGTAATTTCATAAAGAGAATATAAGCAAATAAACCATCCTTCACAAACCCTGCTTTTTCTCATATTAAATTACAGAAATTATATATTATGATTATAAACAATATATCAATAGGGCCACAACTAATATGATGCCATCACCAATGTCCAGTTTGGGTATGGGGTCCCACCAGTGTATCGACAAGTCCTGTATATCATCGTCCTCTTCTTCTCCTGTCTTCTGATTTAAACACTAGGATGCTGCTGACGGATTCACTCAGTGTTTTTTTTTCTTGCTTTACTTTGAACTTTGCTGATGTCATCAGGACTTGGTTTGGTCCTTCTCATCTTTCAGACACCGTCTCTTTTAGTATACGTCACCGGGCTGTACATAACACCTCATGCTGTGAGCCTGGGGTGAGATCCCATGTAGACGGATTAGTGGAGTTTTATTGTGACTACCACAAACCCTCCGTATCTATCCTCTTCCTCCGGTAAGTTACTTGTCTGGGCGGGTTGCTTGGAATTGTGACACTGCCGTCAGTTCATGACAAACGCGTTGTACTGGCTCCGGCTGCGCCTGCCGCATCTCAGTGATGGAGTTCATCGTGTTAAAAGTCTTTTAGTTCATATTTTCTGGCACTTGCTGGGGACCCCCAACCCTTGTCAATTGTTAAAATAAATACTAATCTGGTTATATCATCTACGTAATATAAAAGTTGTTCTAAATACATACAATAACAATGTCAGGCCCTTAAACTAAATCAAACAAACACCTTTATATAAGAAAAACTTCTCTGTTCCACTGGACAGGGCACCTAGAAGATGTGTGATTACTGGGTACATTTCATTTGCACTTGGTGTCACTCTTTTCAGCAGGATTTGTACCTTGATCTGAGCTGATTGCCTGGAACATTTCCAACTCACAAAAATATACACAGATTCCACATGTTTATCTGACAAATGTCGCAAACCAATTTTTCTTACTCTAATTTGTATTGCATGGGGAGGCCTCTCAAGGTCGGTTCTCTTTGTAGGAGGCGGGTATGATAAGGTTGGCATCAGTCTGCCAGGACTGTTCTGTAGGCAAATCAAACAGCTCTAACAGAATTTAGCAGCAACAGCTGTAAAGCCTGGGACATACCAATTAGATCTTACCAAATCGATCCTTGCAGTCTTGGGGCATATGTGAGGTCACGCCATCAATACAAGTGCCATCAAGAATGCCTTGGGTGCTACCGGTTTACCTTCCTTTATCCGTCCACATTCTGTTAGAATCTGGTTCTCACGCCTTCCGCTCCCAGTTGGACTCTTCCTGTGGAGAACAAGCTTTTTCATTGTATAATCATTAATTGATCTTAAACAAATAATTAATTTTAAGAAAAACATTAACAAATAATATCTTTACATCAAACGTTCACATTGAGAGATAACTAGAAGTGATACATGCAAATTAATTTTTCTTTATATATATATACATACACACAGTGAAGGAAATAAGTATTTGATCCCTTGCTGATTTTGTAAGTTTGCCCACTGTCAGAGTCATGAACAGTCTAGAATTTTTAGGCTAGGTTAATTTTACCAGTGAGAGATAGATTATATATTTAAAAAAAAACTGAAAATCACATAGTCAAAATTATATATACTTATTTGCATTGTGCACAGAGAAATAAGTATTTGATCCCCTACCAACCATTAAGAGTTCAGCCTCCTCCAGACCAGTTACACGCTCCAAATCAACTTGGTGCCTGCAGATCATAGACCTGCACAAGGCTGGAATGGGCTACAAAAGCATAAGTAAGATGCTGGATGAGAAGGAGACAACTGTTGGTGCAATAGTAAGAAAATGGAAGACATACAAAATGACTGTCAATCGACATCGATCTGGGGCTCCATGCAAAATCTCACCTCGTGGGGTATCCTTGATCCTGAGGAAGGTGAGAGCTCAGCCGAAAACTACACGGGGGGAACTTGTTAATGATCTCAAGGCAGCTGAGACCACAGTCACCAAGAAAACCATTGGTAACACATTACGCCGTAATGGATTAAAATCCTGCAGTGCCCGCAAGGTCCCCCTGCTCAAGAAGGCACATGTACAGGCCCATCTGAAGTTTGCAAATGAACATCTGGATGAGTCTGAGAGTGATTGGGAGAAGGTGCTGTGGTCAGATGAGACTAAAATTTAGCTCTTTGGCATTAACTCAACTCGCCGTGTTTGGAGGAAGAGAAATGCTGCCTATGACCCAAAGAACACCGTCCCCACTGTCAAGCATGGAGGTGGAAACATTATGTTTTGGGGGTGTTTCTCTGCTAAGGGCACAGGACTACTTCACCGCATCAATGGGAGAATGGATGGAGCCATGTACCGTCAAATCCTGAGTGACAACCTCCTTCCCTCCACCAGGACATTAAAAATGGCTCGTGGCTGGGTCTTCCAGCACGACAATGACCCGAAACATACAGCCAAGGCAACAAAGGAGTGGTTCAAAAAGAAGCACATTAAGGTCATGGAGTGGCCTAGCCAGTCTCCAGACCTTAATCCCATCGAAAACTTATGGAGGGAGCAGAAGATCCGAGTTGCCAAGCGACAGCCTCGAAATCTTAATGATTTACAGATGATCTGCAAAGAGGAGTGGGCCAAAATTCTATCTAACATGTGTGCAAACCTCATTATCAACTACAAAAAAGTCTGACAGCTGTGCTTGCCAACAAGGGTTTTGCCACCAAGTATTAAGTCTTGTTTTCCAAAGGGATCAAATACTTATTTCTCTGTGCACAATGCAAATAAATATATATAATTTTGCCAATGTGATTTTCAGTTTTTTTTTTTTTTTAATATAATCTATCTCTCACTGGTAAAATTAACCTAGCCTAAAAATTCTAGACTGTTCATGTCTTTGACAGTGGGCAAACATACAAAATCAGCAAGGGATCTTACTTTTGATATGCTCTTCATTTGGGTATGTAGATTCATGTTGCTTTTTCGGATTGCTAACGGATATTATTAAAATGTAGCTTTTATTATTTTGCCATTAACCCGTTAGTGACCGACCCATCGTGTTTCTACGTCGGTCACTAACGGGCCTTATTCCGATGCCATAGACTTTTTACGTTGCGGCATCGGAATACGTTTACAGAGCAGGGAACGGTCAGATCTCCCTGTTCTCAGCTGCTAGAGGCAGCTGAGGGCTGGGAGCGTCCCTGCTCTGCCGTGTGAGATCGATATTAGTATCGATCTCACACGTTTAACCCCTCAGATGCGGTGCTCAATAGCGAGCACCGCATCTGAGTGGTTTTGGAGAGAGGGAGGGAGCTCCCTCTCCCACCGACACCTGGCGATACGATCGCCGAGTGTCTGTGTCTGTAATGGCAGCCGGGGGTCTAATAAAGGCCCCCAGGCTGCCTGGAGCGAATGCCTGCTAGATCATTCCGCAGGCATGACCTAGCAGATGCCTGTTCGTGTTAAACGGACAGGCAGTAATACACTGCAATACAAAAGTATTGCAGTGTATTATAAATGCGATCGCAGAATCGCATATTATAGTCCCCTAATGGGACTAGTAAAAAAGTGAAAAAAAAGTTTAATAAAGTTAATTTAAAAAAAATTTAAAAAAAAATGAAAAACCCAGCTTTTCCCCTTACAAAATGCTTTACTATTAAAAAAACAAAATAAAGTTAAAAAGTTACACATATTTGGTATCGCTGCGTCCGTAACGACCCCAACTATAAATCTATTACATTATTTAACCCGCACGGTGAACGCCGTAAAAAAAAGAATAAAAAAACTATGGAAAAATTGCTGTTTTCTGTGAATACTGACTTTAAAAAAAATGTGATTAAAAAGTGATCAAAAAGTCGCATCTACTCCAAACTGGTAACAATAAAAACTACAAGTCTTCCCGCAAAAAAAAAGCCCTCATACGACCGCATCGGCGAAAAAATAGAAACGTTACGGCTCTTCAAATATGGAGACACAAAAACAAATAATTTTGAAAAAAAAGCGTTTTTACTGTGTAAAAGTAGTAAAACATACAAAAACGATACAAATTTGGTATCGTTGCAATCGTAACAACCCGCTGAATAAAGTTAATGTGTTATTTATACCACACGGTAAACGGCGTAGATTTAGGACGCAAAAAAGTGTGGCGAAATTTCAGATTTTTTTCTATTCCCCCCAAATAAAAGTTAATAAAAGTTAATCAATAAATAATATGTACCTAAAAATGGTGCTATTAAAAAGTGCAACTTGTCCCGCAAAAAACAAGACCTTATACAGCTATGTCAACGCAAAAATAAAAACGTTATAGCTCTTGGAATGCGACGATTGAAAAATAGGCCGGTCATTAAGGGGTTAAAGATGTCCATGGGGACATAAACGATAAACACGAACAGTTAAAATTTGTAGCCAATGTTGCTTTAGCACACGCTCTGTTTATACTCTATATAAAGACTGCCGAGCTTTATTGGATGCAAAGTGGTGTGCGTGCTAAGAATGCTAATCAAGCTAGGCTGTTCAAAACGATAGATTTAGCCCCCCCCCCCCCCCCCCCCCGACATGTTTCGCTGTCAACACAGCATCCTCAGGGGATCAAAACGGGGCTAGTGAGCGCGCATACAGATTGTCACTCCCTTTAAAGATTTCAATTTACATCACACAGGGTTCACCTGTGTGGGAACCAATAGGAGCTCTGTTCGGAGACCAAGCCTCCATACTACAAGATTGGCATATAAATTAGCCAATGTGGGGGACGTATGTGTGGCCAATTGAAGTGCCAATTGAAGTGCCCATGCGCATTCGGCGCACCTCAATTGGCCATACGTACGTTCCCCACATTGGCTAATTTATATGCCAATCTTTTAGTATGGAGACTCACCTTTGTTCATCTTCTAAGAGCCCAGACATGCGCACATATCGCTATAAATGTTAAAATCGGCTGAGACCAGCCTGGTCGAATATGCGCAGGCGCCGCTAACAGAGTTAAATCTCTAAAAAATTGACTGTGTCCAGCCGTGATTCTGGTGCCCATGCGCACTCGGCGCACTTCAATTGGCCACACATACGTCCCCCACATTGGCTAATTTATATGCCAATCTTGTAGTATGGAGGCTCGGTCTCCGAACAGAGCTCCTATTGGTTCCCACACAGGTGAACCTTGTGTGATGTAAATTGAAATCTTTAAAGGGAGTGACAATCTGTACGCGCGCTCACTAGCCCCGTTTTGATCCCATGAGGACGCTGTGTTGACAGCGAAAC
This sequence comes from Rhinoderma darwinii, assembly GCF_050947455.1. Taxonomy (NCBI): domain Eukaryota; kingdom Metazoa; phylum Chordata; class Amphibia; order Anura; family Rhinodermatidae; genus Rhinoderma; species Rhinoderma darwinii. The sequence continues at coordinate 294,952,215 of NC_134690.1, read as the reverse complement.
ATGTCGGGGGGGGGGGGGCTAAATCTATCGTTTTAAACAGCCTAGCTTGATTAGCATTTTTAGCACGAACACAACTTTGCATCCAATAAAGCTCGGCAGTCTGCAGCTGCTGGTCTGATACTTTGCAATTAGAGTACTCCACACTGTCTGGCAAAAAATTGCAGATAGAGTATAAACAGAGCGTCTGCTAAAGCAACATTGGCTACAAATTTTAACTGTTCGTGTTTATCGTTTATGTCCACATGGACATCTTTAATGGCAAAATAATAAAAGTAAAATTTTAATAATATCAGTTAGCAGTTGGGAAATTGGTTTTCAGTGTGCCCCAGGCACATTTGTTTCTTTCTGTACTCACTATATACCTGCCAACTGCTAGGGTCTCTCCAGGATCTATCTTTCTAAATAAGACCCAAGCGTTCCAAAATGGCTTCTCCTTGTCGGAGAAAAGCAAAGCTGTGTGCAGGGGTGAACCTAGCCCCTTTGCTGCCGGAGGCGAACTATAGAAAGGCACCCCCCCCCCCCCCCACAAATCTATTCAAGCAACCACAGCCGGACATTCTGGCTTTCTGCTGAGTTCAGCGGCCCAGCGCGGATGGCATGATGCAGTGACGTAATCAGGCTAGGCCGCTGACGTCAATAGCATGCTCTTGGACTGTTGTAGACTGCAGGCCTAAACCAGGCTGTGGTCTACGAGAGAAAACGGTGGGGCAGGGAGTCAACGGCCGAGGGCTGGCTGGCACATTTTAGCCTGGAGGCAAGCACACAGTACTTTCCCAAGAGTAGCAGCCCATTTTGGGGGTATTGTGAAATTGCAGAGTTTGTCCTCCCTAACACCACCGCTATAGAACTGCTACATGTCAATGGAAAAATCTTCCACCACAGGAAAAATTTTTTCCCAATGGTGGAATAAAAGAAAGCTTCACCCGAGCCTGGGACCTGGTACTCTGCCATGTGGAAAAAATGTTCCCTCTGGCGAAAGACTTTTCAGTTGACAGGTAGCAGAGTCTGAAGGGGATTTTTTTTTTTTTACCTCTAAATTCTAGTGCATTGCAGGGGAGAAGGAAAGTGTATTACTTTTTTTTTTTTTTCCCGGTTGGTTCCAATGGACCGTTTGGACTATGCCGTAGATTTATTTGTCTATCCTATAGAGTAGGGATGTCACGATACCAGAATTTGGACTTCGATACCGATACTTTGTTTAGTATTGCGATTTCGATACCAATTTCGATACTTTTGCCAACAGTAATAAAAAAAAAAAAATTCTTCCGTTTTCTGATGTGAGGCGCGAGGTGTGATGATGAATTTTGAACGCGCCTCACATTAATAGTAATTAATACATCATGTTTCTCAGTCATAATGGGTTAATGTGCGAGGTACATGATGGGGTTAATTACTATTAATGTGAGGAACATGGAGGGTAAATTCATCGCACCTCGCGCCTCACATTAATAAGTGATAGAAAGCCGTGTTTATTTCATTTTTTTACAGCGTACACATCATAAAGGATGAAAAAAATTGTTGTGCGCGCCATTACTGAATGTGTGAATATTTTATGTATTGAGACTTATTTTAATGTTTATTGTAAAAAAGGTGAATGTGTCTTTTTTTTACATTTAACAATACTTTGTTTTTACTAGGGATGCACGGTGCATCGAAACTTCGATACTGTTTCGATACTTTGCATCCCTAAACGGTTCGATACCGCTATTTCCTGTATTTCGATACTTCGCTGCGCAGCCGCACAGCTCAGTATAGTAATACATGAATGTATGGGAGCGCGGCTGCGGCTGTGTAATTCAGCCACAGCCCCGCTCCTGAGTCCTGATAACATGTGCGCACGGTCAGGATGATGCGATGTGGCCAGCGCTGTACTTATGAGCGGCGGCACTGGAGACAGAACATGGCGGGCGCTCTGCAAAACACCCCCATGTTCTGTCCTCCGTGCCTGAACCGCCGCTCATTAGTGCAGCGCCGGCCGCTTCTCCTCATGCTGACCGCGCGCGCACTTTCTGTCAGGAGCGGGGCAATGGCTGTATTACACAGCCCCGCTCTATAACGGCGGAGATCAGAGAAACCTCTCATCTCCGCCGTTATTCCCCTGAATGCTGCGATCACAGCTGACTGCAGCATTCAGGAGAAAATGAGAAGGGGGGATGCCCCTGGATCGCGTCACAGGGAATTCCTGTGACGCGATCGAGGGCCATACCATATATGGGCAGACAGCCCAGGGTCTATTGACGGACACCAGGGCTGTCTTACCATATTTCTTGTTGTTAGGACATACCCAAGTATGTCCTAACAACAGCCTGTGTGCTATCCGTCCACAGGCTAATGTACTGGCACATATCTGATATATGTCAGTACATTAAAGTTTAAAAATAAAGTAAAAACTAGGGATGTCACGATACCAGAATTTGGACTTCGATACCGATACTTCGTTTAGTATTGCGATTTCGATACCAATTCGATACTTTGCCAACAGTAATAAAAAAAAATAGTTCTTCCATTTTCTGATGTGTGGTGTGATGATGAATTTAACCTCCATGTGCCTCACATTAATAGTAATTAACCCCATCATGTTTCTCAGTCATAATGAGTTAATGTGTAAGGTACATGATGGGGTTAATTACTATTAATGTGAGGCACATGGAGGTTAAATTCATCATCACACCTCGTGCCCCACAATAAGTGATAGAAAGCAGTTTTTATTTTTTTACAGCGTACACATCATAAATGATGCAAAAAAATTGTTGTGCAGGTTATTACGGCCGCGCCAATACCGATTATGTGTATATTTTATGTATTGAGACTTATTTTAATGTTTATTGTAAAAAAGGTGCATGTGTATTTTTTAAAATTTAACATTACTTGTTTTGTTTTTACTTTATTTTTTAAACCTTAATGTACTGGCATATATCTATATACTGATAGTACACAGGCATATATCTATATTACAGTACATTAGCCTGTGTATGTATAGTACACAGGCTGGCAGTTAGGACATACCTAAGTATGCCCTAACAACAGGAAATATGGTAGGACAGCCCTGGGGTCCTTCAATGGACCCTGGGCTGTCTGTCCATATATGGTATGTCCATCAATCGCGTCACAGGAATTCCCTGTGACGCGATCCAAGGGACATCCCCCTTCTCATTTTCCCCCGAATGCTGCAGTCCGCTGTGATCGCAGCATTCACGGGAATGGCGGCAGAGATGAGAGGTTTCTCTGATCTCCGCCAGCGGGGCTGCGACTGTGTAATATAGTCATTGCCCCGCTCCTGACAATAAGTGCGCACGCGGTCAGTATGAGGTGATGCAGCCGGCTCTGCACTAATGAGCGGTGGTTCAGGCACTGAACACAGAACATGGGGGTGTTTTGCAGTGCGCCTGCCATGTTCCGTCTTCCGTGCCGTTGCTCATTAGTGCAGTGCCGGCCGCATTGCATCATCCTGACAGCGCGCACTTGCTGTCAGGACTCAGGAGCGCGGCAATGACTATCACACGGCGGCAGCTCCGCTATCATACATTCATGTGTTACAATACTGAGCTGTGCAGCCGCACAGCTCAGTATCGAAATACATGAAATAACGGTATCAAACCGTTTGGGGATGCACGGCATCGAAACAGTATCGAAGTTTCGATGCATCGTGCATCCCTAGCCCTGAGTGCACCATATAGCACCTGTGTATGTGTCATGCAGAAACACATATACAGATGCTAATAAAGATGGCTGCCCCCATCTTTATTAGTACAAATATATGAATAAATACAGTTATATTAGGGAACATTAAAATAGTTAGAAAAAATAGGCTCATAACTTACCTTAAAGAGGCTCTGTCACCAGATTCTCAAATCCCTATCTCTTATTGCATGTGATCGGCGCTGCAATGTAGATAACAGCAACGTTTTTTTTTATTTAAAAAAACGTTCATTTTTGGCCAAGTTATGAGCTATTTTATATATATGCAAATGAGCTTTGAAATGGACAACTGGGCGTGTATTGTATTTTTAACTGGGCGTGTTTATGTGTATGGCGCTGACCAATCAGTGACCAGTCAGCGTCATACACTCCTCAACATCTGCACGTTCCTCTCCTGAAATATTCTGTGCTGCTGTGAACTCCGCTCTTACCATTACGTAGCTCTCAGTCTGTTACCTCTCCTCCACTCCTGTCCTCAATAACACCTTCACATGATTGGCAAGTCGCCACCCCGCACAAGATCTGCACGCTCCTCTCCTAAAATATTCTGTGCTGCTGTGAACTCCGCTCTTACCATTACGTAGCTCTCAGTCTGTTACCTCTCCTCCACTCCTGTCCTCAATAACACCTTCACATGATTGGCAAGTCACCACCCCGCACAAGATCCGCACGCTCATCTCCTGAAATACTCTGTGCTGCCTTAAACTCTGTGGACAGGTCAGGATCCTGTTTTTTTTAAATGCTGCTGGGGAACCCGCACGATCCACTATATAAGGCTGCGCCTCCATCCTCTTCTGCCCCAGTCACTTATTCCCAAGCACTGTAAACTTTCAGATTGGTTGCGCTGTGAATATTCGGAGAACGTGATTGGTTTATGTGCAGGGTAAGGAACATAAAGACAAGCAGTAGAAGACTGACTAACGGCTGAGCATTTCATTGAATTCAGTCTTCTACTGCTTGTCTGTATGTTCATTACCCTGCACATAAACCAATCATGTTCTCCGAATATTCACAGCGCAACCAATCTGAAAGTTTACAGTGCTTGGGAATAAGTGACTGGGGCAGAAGAGGATGGAGGCGCAGCCTTATATAGTGGATCGGGCGGGTTCCCCAGCAGCATTTAAAAAAAACAGGATCCTGACCTGTCCACAGAGTTTAAGGCAGCACAAAGTATTTCAGGAGATGAGCGTGCGGATCTTGTGCGGGGTGGTGACTTGCCAATCATGTGAAGGTGTTATTGAGGACAGGAGTGGAGGAGAGGTAACAGACTAAGAGCTACGTAATGGTAAGAGCAGAGTTCACAGCAGCACAGAATATTTCAGGAGAGGAGCGTGCAGATCTTGTGCGGGGTGGTGACTTGCCAATCATGTGAAGGTGTTATTGAGGACAGGAGTGGAGGAGAGGTAACAGACTAAGAGCTACTTAATGGTAACAGCAGAGTTCACAGCAGCACAGAATATTTCAGGAGAGGAGCGTGCAGATCTTGTGCGGGGTGGTGACTTGCCAATCATGTGAAGGTGTTATTGAGGACAGGAGTGGAGGAGAGGTAACAGACTAAGAGCTACGTAATGGTAAGAGCAGAGTTCACAGCAGCACAGAATATTTCAGGAGAGGAGCGTGCAGATGTTGAGGAGTGTATGACGCTGACTGGTCACTGATTGGTCAGCGTCATACACATAAACACGCCAAGTTAAAAACACAATACACGCCCAGTTGGACATAACGAAAAAAAAAACGCCCAGTTGTCCATTTCAAAGCTCATTTGCATAAATATAAAATAGCTCATAACTTGGCCAAAAATGAACGTTTTAAAAACCAAAAAACGTTGCTGTTATCTACATTGCAGCGCCGATCACATGCAATAGGAGATAGGGATTTGAGAATCTGGTGACAGAGCTGTGAAATACACTTTCTCTGCCCCCATTGTCAATGGGAGGAAAGAGACGTAAACGCCCAAAGATAGGGCATGCCGCTGCTTTTTCCCGCGAGAATGTTTTTCCGCTCGTGGGTAAAAAAAACGCCTCTGCCTCCCATTGAAATCAATGGCCTTTTCGACCATTTTTTGGAGCGGTTTCCGCGTCAAAAAACTCTTTGAACTGACCCTTAAAGTGTAATTAAACTTTAAAAAAAAACCTTTGACATGTCACAGTAAAATTTCAGAAGTATTGATCATTGGGGGTCTGAGCACTTAGCACTACCCGATCGCTAAAACGAAACAGTAAAAGTGCTCAGGTGAGCGTTGTGCCGCTTCGTTTCTTACTGGCGTGTGTGTGTATATATATATTATATATATATATATAAATACGTTACACACACACACACACACACACACACACACACACACACACACACACACACACACACTATGGCCTCATGCACACGACCGCACTGGTTAGTTGTGCATTGGTGTATCATTAGGATTCACAACAATTCACCATTATTGGCAAATCCGGACCGTAAAATTACTTGTCTTGAGTTTTTGCGGTCCGGATTTGCAGCCCCCATACTGATTAGTGAAAACCACGGTCGTGTGCATAGGGCCTTAGAAATGAATGGATCCGCAATTTATCCGCAAATATGCGGATAAATTACAGCTGAGAAAAAAAAGTAATGTGCATGAGGCCATACTGTACGTCCGTACATACATACACAAATATATATATATATATATATATATATATATAGAGAGACACACACTAAACTACACAAATATACACATACAGTACGTACATTACATACTCGTGTGTGTGTGTGTGTGTGTGTGTGTGTGTGTGTGTGTGTGTGTGCGCGCATATATATACACACACACACACACACACACACACACACACACACACAGTACACACATTACATACATACAGTACACACTACACATACCTTTTGTAGACTCCAGAGAAAATCAGGAAGAGGTGGAGAGTCCATGCCAGGATTTCCCCTGAGCGTCCTCATGCCGGCAGCAGTGAAGACACGTGCTCGCTGCTCTCTCCGTCCAGACACTCAGCAAGATCACATTACAACAGGGACAGGAGAGTGGAGAGCAGCGGGGGAAGTCAGGGAGGGAGGGAGGGGGGGAGGTTATTAAGGTGGCACAGGAGCGATATTCTCTTAAGGAGGCAGCACATCTTGCAGCTGCTAATAAATGGTGGAAACGTTGGCCAGCAGCTCTCTAATGCTGCCCCCTCTAAGGCCCTGCAGTGTGCCGCCTGAAGCCAGAGGCTCAACTTGCCTCATGGTAAGTGCGGCCCTGGCTGTGTGACCAATTGCGACAGGAAAATGTACGACGAAAAGGGATCTCGTGACAAATCAGGACTTGGAGGAGAGGTTTTAAAGAACGATGCCTCTGGATCGTACGAGGAGCCAAATCAGCAAAGATCTGAATGTCCCAGCTATGCAGTCAGTGGCGGATTATCATATGGGCGTTTCGGGCGGCCGCCCGGGGCCCGAGGCTCCCCGGGGGCCCATGGCAGCCCGAAACGCACATTATCCCCTAAATCTATTCAGCGCGCTAGCGCTGCTAACGGCCGAAGATGGGGAGGAGCAGGGAATTCGCCGGGATCCAGGGGTAGGACACGCCTCCCTGACAGTGCGGGCCGCCGCCATTGAGTAACAGAACAGCGACGGACGGCTGTTCTGTTACTCCAAAGCAGCAAGAGAAGAGCCGGCGGGCGGTCACCGGCGCTGAGGTCAGTACAGGATTATCCTCCTGCCCAACTGGTTCCCGACCGCTGGCTGTATTTTTACGGCCAGCGGTCAGGGACGGGTGCTTAAAACCCGAGCCATAGACTTTCTACGGCTCGGGTTTTAACTTGCTGCCCGCGCGATCGGGCAGCTGAATGTCGGGTCTCCGGCTGTCAGTGACTGCCGGGGACCCTGAGGAGAAGACAGAAGCAGCTTTCGCTGCTTCTGTCTTCTCCGATGTCTTCTTACACAGCGTTCAATGAACGCTGTGTACAGGAATAGAGACAGCAGCAGCGGCGCTGTCTCTATTCCTCCCGGTGATCATGTGACAGGTCACATGATCGCCGGGTGCCGTTAGTGGCAGACTGTTGCTGGGTCTTACTAGACCCAGCACAGCCCTATTAGTGACAATCGTCACTGTGAGAGGGCTGATTTCCCCTGTAACTGGGGCTGCTGTGCAGCTCCAGTTACAGTGGAAAAACATGGTGTAAAACAAAGAGAAAGTAGATATAAAGTTCCCCAAAGGTCTTTTTTGACCTTTGGGGAACAGACCATAGTAATAAAAAAATAGTAAAGTGCAAAAAAAAATAATAATAATAAATACACATAAAATACCCACCCCAAAAAAAACGTTCCCCCCCCCCGCCAATCATTGTTGTAACGCTAGCGCTGACCCAATTACCCTAATATAGACATGTAATATATTAAAATTTACGGTAGACAATGACGATCACAGATAAAAGGTCTATTTTAGGGTAAAACAATGTTATTACCAAAAAAAAATAGCTGAAACGTAAAAAAGCTTATTTTTTTACTATTATTTTCAAACTTTATGAATAAAAATTCTAAAATGGCAAAAAATGTGTGCATAAAAACGATAAAAAACGAAACCTGCATTGTCTACGGAAAAAATGTCGCAAAAATAACGTCGGTTTTATTTTTTTTTAATAAAAATGTGTGTTTGGTGCAACTTTGTAATTACGTTTTATTAAAAAATATTTTCACTTTTTGAGATACAGCTGCTTTGTATCCTGTATCCGTCAGGTCAGCAGGACTGACGGGATCAGTGAAACGGGCCCTGCGCTAAATTATAATCTTAGATGTGATAGATTTGAGGTGGATCCTGCGTGTCACTGATCCCGTCAGTCCTGCTGACCTGACGGATACAGGATACAAAGCAGCCGTATCTCAAAAAGTAAAAATATTTTTTAATAAAATCAATCAATCACACTGATACACAGACATACTATATATATATATATATAATTATAATATAAAGTTTTTAAATGTGTACATAACCTTGTGGCACTATATACAAGGGGGAGCGCTGTGTGGCACTATATACAAGGGGGAGCTCTGTGTGGCACTATATACAAGGGGGAGCGCTGTGTGACACTATATACAAGGGGGAGCGCTGTGAGGCACTATATACAAGGGGGAGCGCTGTGAGGCACTATATACAAGGGTGAGCGCTGTGAGGCACTATATACAAGGGGGAGCGCTGTGAGGCACTATATACAAGGGGGAGCGCTGTGAGGCACTATATACAAGGGGGAGCGCTGTGAGGCACTATATACAAGGGGGAGCGCTGTGAGGCACTATATACAAGGGGGAGCGCTGTGAGGCAAGGGGGGGCTGTGTAGTGCTATCCACCGTGGTATGTGTGTGGCGCTCTTTATAGGGGGGCTTTTTGGTGCTATTTACAAGAGGGGGAGGGCTGTGTGGCGCTCTCTACAGGGGGGCTGTATGGCACTATCTATAGGGGGCTGTGTGTAACGCTCTCTACGAGGGGGATGTGTGATATATAGAGGGGGCTGTGTATGGCGATATCTATGGGGGTGTGTAATATCTACAGGGGCTGTGTGTGGCACTATGTACAGGGGGCTGTGTGTATGGTGTTTTACAGTGTGTGGTATTATATTCAGGCGCGCAGTGTTTGGTGCTATTATATTTAGGGGTACACTATGTGGCACCATGATAACTTTATTTTCGTTTATAGGTGTGGAAATGTTGGAAAAGTGAGGAGACGTCTAAGTGGCAAATTCTGCAGAAATGAGTCATGGCCGGGAGAAGTCGTCATGAGCGCTGGACCGGATGGAGAAGAAAAGAGGAAAAAAACTACTAGAATCTGAGACGTCGTCACCTGTGAGTCACTAGATTTATAGAGAGTCTGTCACCTCTCCTGACATGTTTATTATAGGAAATCCTTGTATTTCACAAAAAGTCTTTCTGCAGTCCAGGACTGATAGACAATTCCCCTTGTCAGGAGGTTGTGTCCCTGCACAGTGTGATACTGTCAGTATGTAGGGACACCGCGCTGTGACAAGGGGAATCGTAACACTGTTAATGCTTGCCCAAAAAGGTAGTGTTAAAAATAGTTACGGTGAGGAAGGGGGGCCCAAGTTTGGGTAACAGCCCAGGGCCCATGGTCTACTTAATCCGCCACTGTATGCAGTCGTAACTGTTCTGAGGACCTGGAAGCTTTCATGACCTTTTCCTTCAACAAATAATGATGAGGCTTCACCAACACATCTCTGGGCAGACCATCTGTACGGGGAGCAGTAAGTGCCCTATGCAATCTGTCTACGTCAAAATATCGTTCGACAAATCAGGAAGGAGCTGCTTGAAAAGATCATGTAGCACAGTTTCTAAATCCAGAATATTCTCCAACAGACCACTTATACGGAAATTTTCCCGCCTGGATCTATTTTCCATGTCTTCAAGCTTAGAGTTGCCTTCCTCAAACTGTTGATATATATCATCAATACAATCAGAGTGCTGGTTAACAGTCGTCACCGTATGATCAATTTTAGCCTCCATTGCTTCCATTCTAGATCCCAGAGTTTGAAAATCACCTTTAAGTTCAGATGTGATCTTTACACATGTTTTTTTCCAGCTCTTGCTGTAAGGCTGGGTTCACACGACCATGTTACGTCCGTAATGTATGGAACGTGTTTCGGCCGGAAGACCCGGACCGAACACAGTGCAGGGAGCCGGGCTCCTAGCATCATAGTGATGTACGATGCTAGGAGTCCCTGCCTCTGCGTGGAACTACTGTCCCGTACATCACTATGATGCTAGGATCCCGGCTCCCTGCACTGTGTTCGGTCCGGGTCTTCCGGCCGAAATACGTTCCGTACATTAAGGACGTAACATGGTCGTGTGAACCCAGCCTAAGAGTTTCGAAAAGCATGCAATAAAAACTTTGTCACCCGAATATGCTCCAGTGTCAGTATGCAGCTGCAGGATAGTCCCCTCCTGTCCAATTGAAAACCTTTGCATCGGAGGTTCTGCGGAGGAAGCATTGGAATCCTCTTCCCCAAACAGATCTGAGGCAGGGCTTGGGCTCTGAAAACAAGGGGTACACCCATCCACACTGTGTATCGGGTCCGGTGAGGGTGCCTAAAACGGAGGAGAGTGAAGCGGGTCCAGTGCCATCATGGCCTGCTCCACGTGTGCACTCTGCAATGGAGTCGCCGCTACTGCAGCCGTCGATCTGGTCATGATCCTGGACTTTTTGGTGTTCCCTTTCGCCATCAGAAGATCCCTGAGATAAAGCAGGAGGGATTCCAGTTGAAGGCAAGTGAGAGGAGTGGCTGAAAATAGCTGGATACACCCATTGAGGTGCTCCCATTGATACACGTCCACCATCAGTCCCGCGCGCATGCGCCTCTCCGAAGGCTGGATTTAAAGCCCAGTTACCTGTGCCACCTTAATGAAGCAGTTGGAGGTAAACAGGTTAAGAATGGGCTTGATACTTATGCGCCAGTGCTATGTGCTTTGCCTCCCAGGCTAAAATTTGCCAGCAAGTCCCTGTTGGTGGTCCATTGGTTTTGCTAGTGGTGTTTTGGATACTACTAGATTTTGAATTATATTAAGAATTATTTTCGGATAAATCATCATGTTTTACCTTTTTGCTAAATTTCATTGCATTATTCCTCTGGAGTACTGCTTTGTGTAGTTTTCTTATCCATTCATTTAGGGTACATCCTCTTTAACTCCTTAATGACCGGGCCTGAAAAGGTCTCAATGACCAGCTACATTTTTCAGCTTTTACCTCTCTGCATTTCAGCAGCCATAACTTTTTTTATTTTTTCATTGACGTGGCCGCTTGTTTTATGCGGGAGAAATTGTATCATTTTTTTCACAGTTTGGAGGTAGAAAAAAACGGCGTGAATATAGGAAAAAGCGATTATGTGCAGTTTTTCTTGTTTATGTTTTAACCTGTTCAAGATTCACGCTAAATAACCAGTTTTGATTAATTCTTCAGGTTATTACAGTCATTTAGATACCTAATATGTGTTGTTTTTATTTAGTGTAGGGGCAATAAAATATATTTTATGCAAAATACTGAAAAAAAAATGTTTTTTTTAAACCCATTATGGGATAGCTTTATTTTTTACTTGTAATGTATTAGCATACTCCTGTATGCTAATACATCATACTGTGTCACCATGACACAAGCTGCTGTCAGGGCAGCACATAGTGTGCCCTAACAGCAGGCAAACTGTACAGACAGCCCTGGGGTCCTTTCTAGGTCCCCAGGGCTAACTGTAGAGGAATTCCCTGCTCTTTGATCACGTCACCGGGTTTCCAGTGACGCGGTCAAAGAGGGGAGTTCCCTTTCATCATGCCGCAGTCACGGACCGCGGCGATCAAAGGGTTAAACAGCTGGGGTCCGAATGTTTTCCGATCCCAGCTGTATTCAGCAGGCTTCTCTAAGATCAGGAGCTGTTCGTTACAGCTCCTGTTTAGAGGATGAGCGCTCATCACCCTCTTCTACAGCGACGCCAAAAGACGTCGCTGTAGACTAAGCACCTGCACCGCCTGACGTCAAAAGACGGTGGGAGGTTGTTAAGAGGTTAAAGGAAGATTAAAAACAAATTTTTTGACTTTATGGGGATATGTTTTTTCTCTCAAACAAATGGATAGAAAAAGCATTGATATAATGCTCTTCATTCTTCATACTTTCGTTTTTGTGAACTGTGAAATAAAGATAACCTGAAGGAACTATTATAATTAGTCGAAAAGAGATTATCAAAGCACTACAGATCTATGGCAGTACCTTGATGCACATGCCTAAATTTGAGTAATCTGCCCTATGAAGCGCTTTTCTGTCTTTTCAACAGCCCCTTGATCTTTTAATACTAAAGAGGGATTGTCGAGGATTAGAAAAACATGGCTGCTTTCTTCCAAAAACAGCGCCAAACTTGTCCATGGGTTGTGCTTGGTATTGTAGCTCAGCTCCATTAAGGTGAATGAAGCGGAGCTGCAATACCACACACAGCCTGTGGATACATGTGGCATGGTTTTAAAAAACAAAATAAAAAAAACAACCTTGTTTTACTAATACTTGACAACACCTTCAATAAAAAAAAAAAAAAAAAAGAGCACATCTAAAATCAATGCAATATAAAAGGCATCCACGACTTTGAATGTAGTATTTTACAGGTATATTTTCATATATAACCAACTGGATTTACAGACTATTGTCTTGGGAGATGCTTATTAGAGCTCAAATCATACAAGATAGAGGGGAAAGGGAAATTAATTACTTACAGCATACAGAAATTTAAGTGAATATTCACATTTATTTTACAAACTGGCGAAAATAATTAGAGACTCAAAATCACAATTATTACTTTGGACCAAGCATGTCTTCTGGTTTAACCCACTGGTCAAACTGCTCTGAAGTAAGAATTCCAAGTTTTATGGCAGTTTCTTTTAACGTTGCACCTTCCTTGTGGGCTGTTTTGGCTATTTTAGCAGCTTTATCATACCCTGTAAGAAGACAATAAAAAAAAAAAAAAATGTGATTTATCGCTATGTTTTACCACTCTATTAACATTAGGTCCAGTTACTTTTTTTTTTGTTATTCTTGATATTTTTTCTCACACTGGACTTATGCAGAAAACAAATTTCTAGCATTGCAGTAATGGTAAGCAATTTCAAATTACCACACATTATTTTTTTTAGCCTGAGCTATCTTATAATTAAGGAGTGATAATTACAGATCAAGGAAATGTGTAATGGCAATTGCCTTTTAAACTTGGGCAGTAAGGCATTGCGCTTATGTCAGAACACTAGGAAGTGAAGGTGAATCTATTTTTTTTCTACTCCCCTTTTTTACATAAATAAAACTTTAAAAAAAGTGAAAGCATTCAACAATTACTACAGTGTTTAGGCTAGAACACCATGGTGGGTTTTGGTTCCACGGGGGATACAGTGACTTCAGTATTTCACCATGGGGGAAAAAGTTAAATAACAAATCGGATGAATTCAGACATGGTAATGGTCTTCCACGGTCTAGCAATCATTGCAAATAGTCACTACTTTTTCCCCCTATAGCGAAATTTATGGTTGCAGTAGATTCGCCATAACAGTAATTTTACCACAACCAAAGGTCAGTGTAGAGCCGTAGCTTTAATTCAAGAAATAATGGATAAACAATGCACGGTATCCACATGCAAAGGGACATGTGGATAAAATAATTTATATTCATGTTTTTGAGATAAAGTAGCACATGTAAAAAAAAAAAATCTAACAAAAAGTCTATTGGCGAATGAGAAGCAAGATGGGAGATTTTATATCACATGAAACATGTGGGTCACAAGTAATGAACACAGGTTTTTCTGTAATTTCTAAAGCTGTCAATAAACATTAGACTGAACTTGTGGATTTCAGCAGGATCAGCTAACTATCTATTGTTCTTTCAGGAGTTAAGCCTATTCTTCTCTCCATATTGAAATAAACATGCATGCTCAGCTAAGTGCGAGTTTGTGCGGACGTAGGGATTGATCGCTCTTCGGCAGCCAGCCAACTAAGGTTTATGGCCAACCTATGGCGGAAAGTGCAAAATGTTCTGGGAATTCTGTCAATTTGGCAATTATAATCACAACTGAATAAAGAAACAAAGACAACCTTGGAAATCAAACTCCGTTCCTTACCTATGTGTGGATTCAGTGCAGTTACAAGCATTAAAGATTCATTCATCAATTGGTTGATTCTTTTAGTATTTGCCTGTATTCCGACAATGCAATTGTCGGCAAAAGAAACTGAAGCATCACCGAGGAGCCTGACTGAGTTTAGAATATTTTTTATCTGAGGACAAAAAAATAAAAATGTAGTATAATCAATTTTGAAAACCGATTTAATCTATTCACGATACATAACTTTTATATGTGTATGTGTGTGTGTGTGTGTGTGCGAGAGAGAGAGAGAGAGAGAGAGAGAGTGAGCGCAAGCTATATGTATTCATGCAATGGTTTTTATTTTTTTTTTCCTACATTGTAGATTCCCATTGAAGACAGTTCTGTAACAATTAGCCTTCTTCACCCTCCCCTCACAGGGGATCCAGGAGAAAGAGGAAGACTAAAGAGTTAAAACAAACAGTTCCTTATCTCTGTTATCTCTGGGCAGAAGCCCACAGAGGGAGAAAAAGGATGTACTCAGTTTGTTTTATGAAACTAAGAAAAGAGGTGACGGCACTTGTAGAGAGAGCCGACACAGATTAGCGCAGGGCTGCTCACACTTAAGCAGCTTCTGCACTCCTTAAACCCCGACGCATGCTGAAAACGTCTATATACGTGCTAACTGCACAAGGAATAGGCAGTTAGAACGTATATAGCCGTATGGCAGTCGTGAAGGGGTTAAAACTGATAAACGGTCAGTTTTTCATGGCCATTTTGCATCAGTGTGTCTCTAAATTTTCATCCATTTCCGTTTGTCATCAGTTTTTCATAGCCGTTAAAAAAAATAAAAAAAAATAAAAAAATAAAAATGGATTTCATTTGTCAGGTTTTTTTTTTTGGCCCAAGCTCCTGAAATCACCACAGTGCCCATGTAGATAGTACTGCAATGTCCCTGTAGATAGTGCCACAGTGCCAACTGTAGATAATGCCCACATAGGGCCAGTGCCCACATAGTACCACAGTGCCCACTATAGATAGTGCCACAGTGCCCACATATAAAGTGCCAGTGCTCATAGTACCACAGTGCCCACTAGATTGTGCAACAGTGCCCACATAGTGCCACAGAGCCCATGTAGATAGCGCACAGTGTCCCCTATAGATAGTGCCACCCCCATGTAGCCCCCCCTGTAGACAGCACACCCCCCTCGTAGATAGCGCCACTTTAGCGCACTGTAGGAGCGGAATCTCTCTGGCCGGGGATTCCTCATAGACTAAGCCCCTGACGTCTCTGTCCATATATGGACAGTGACATCAGGAGAGCGGAATCCCCTGCCAGAGCGGACCGGATATTCCGCTCCAGGAGTAACACGTTGATGTCACTGTGCATATATGGATAGTGACGCCGGGGGGTTTCTCCAGGAGCAGAATCCCCTGCCAGAGCGGATTCTGGCCATTTGGGATTCCACTCCTGCATGGGGCTACAGTGGCACGCTATCTACGGGGGATGGACGGGGGGCTTGCTATCTTCAGGCAGGGTGGTGCGATCTACAAGAAGGTGTACTAGCTACAAGACTGCTGTCCCCGGCCAGAGATCTTGTGATGCTCTGGCCAGGGATTCAATTGTTAAAAGCCAGAAATCACTGTCAAGTGCTTTCCCAGGCAGATCGCTCAAAGTAGCGCCGTATGCGCGGAGTCCTCGGGCAGGGTCAGTTTTTACCGGCCGCTACAAGGATTGTTTCCTAAAAAACGGCTGGCAAAAACGGATCCATTAACTTTCTGTGGGAGCCGTCTGTCCGTTGTTTGACAACGAATATTCATGGGCCGTTAAAAAAAACGGCCATGTGAATACACCCATAGAACTCTACTGTTCTGAAAACGGCCGTTAGAAAAATGGGAATCACACTTCCGTTTTTCACTGTCGTGTGAATGTAGCCCTACCTTTAGCAACCAGTGCCAGGCAGCCGCTACCATGACAAGAACATACTTTTGCCTCTATACAAATCACTAGTCAGACCACACATGAAATATTATGTACAATTTTGGGCACCTGTGCATAAGGACAAAGCTGAACTAAAAGAGGCGCCAAGGAGGGACGACCAAGGTAATTAAGGGAATGGGCGGATTGCAGTACCATGAAAGGTGATCAAACTTGGGGCAATTCAGCCAAGAAAGAAATACTGCTTAGGGGCGATCTAATTACAATGTACAAATATACAGTATAATTGGACAGTACAGAGATCTTTCTAATGATCTTTTTGCACCTAGGCCTGTAACATTGACAAGGAGGCATGCTCTATGTCTAGAGGATAAAAAAAAGGATTTCACCATCATCATAGATGTGGATTCTTACCAGTGAGTGCAGTGAGACTATGGAACTCTCTGCCACAGGATGTTGTGATGGTGGATTCTTTGAACAAGCTCAAGAAGGGCCTTGATGCCTTTCTTAACTGGTTGCCGACACAGGACGAGTATGCTCGTCCTGAGCGGCGAGCACTCCGCGCATTAGGACGAGCATACTCATCCTGTGTGACAGCCGTCCCTGCGCGCGTCTGTGCGCACGATTGAGAGCGGGGCAACGGCTGTAATATACAACCACGGCCCCGCTCTGACAGCGGAGAGGAGAGAAACATCTTCTCTCCACTGTTAACCCTTTGAACGCCGCGATTAAAGCAGATCGCGGCGTTCAAAGAGGGGGGACTGCACATTGATCGCGTCACAGAAAACAGTGACGCGATCAAAGCCCACAACTCGTATGGCCCGACAGCCCAGGGTCCATTGAAGGACCCCAGGGCTGTCTGAACATATTTCCTGAGGTATGCCCTAACAACTGCCTGTGTACAATCAGTACACAGGCTAATGTACTGGCATATAGATCTATGCCAGTACATTACAATTACAAAATCAAAATGATAAATCCCTTTATGGGATTAAAAAAAAAAGTTAAATGAATGTAAAAACAAATTAATAAGTAAAAAAAAAATACACAGAAACACACATTTTTTATAATAACCTTTTTAAAATATAAGTCCCAAAACATGAAATAATAGACATATTTGGTATCGCCACGACCGTAACAACCTGTACAACAAATGTATAACATTATTTATGATGATCGGTGTATGGTGTAAAAAAAAAATATTAAAACTGCAGCAGAACTGCTTTTTCTGCATTTTCGCCATATAAAAATGTATAGAAATTAAACGATAATGTATTTGTACCAAAAAATGGTACCTACATAAAGTACAACTCGTCCCGCAAAGAACAAAGTCTCATACAACTACGTCGTACAAAAAATAAAAGAGTTATGAGTGTCGGGATGCAAAGAGGGGAAATGTAAAAAAATTGCTCTGTCCTCAAGGCCAAAATTGGCCGTGTCCTTAAGGGGTTAAAACGTATAATATTACAGGTTATGAGTACGAGATTCTGGAGATGGAACATTGATCCAGGGATTTATTCCGATTGCCATATTTGGAGTCAGGGAGGAATTCTTCCACCAAAGAGGAAATTGGCATCAACATCATGGGGATATTACCTTCCTCTGGATTAGCACGGTAGGATTATAGTTTGACTTGATGGACCAGTGTCTTTTTCCAACCTTATCAACTATGTAAAGGTAGCTAAAGTATCCATAGCAATACCTTCAGACTTCCTAGCATCTGCCAAGGACAAAAGGGCATAGTCTGCATACAGCGCCACCTTCTCCTCCGTCCCTCCTTAGCGAAATCCAGTAACACAAGGATGGCCGCAAAGAGCAGCCGCTAAGGATTCGATTGCGAAAGGAAGGGGAGACAGGGGACAATGCTGTCATGTTTCCCTACTCAATGCAAAAAGTTTAGTCAAACATCCATTAACTCTAGTGGGCCACCGACTACCGCGATCCTACCTCTCCTGGTGGTCGCCAGTGTCTCTCCTTCCTTCCTCCTCCCTGGGTACGCCGGTTTGTGTTGCTTCCTGGTCCCCGCTCCCATAGGGTGCACGCACAAACTCTGGTGTGCTCTTAAAGGGCCAGCGTGCGCACCAGTAAAAGTTTCCCTAGCCTATCCTTGTACACCCTAGAATATATAATCTGCCCTTTTCCCTAGTGCCTGAGCAATGTTGTGTCTTTCCTATGGTGGTCTAGCAAATGGTTCCTTAGCTGTATCCTGTTTTTGTGTCTAAGGCCTCTTTGCACACGTCAGTCTTCTGGTCAGTATTTTGAAGCCAAAACCAGTAATGGAACATAAACAGAAAAAACCTATAATGGAAAGATTTGCAACTCCTGGTTTAGGCTTCCAAATACTGAAGCCAAATACGGACCAGAATACGGACGTGTGCATGAGGCCTAAGTCGAGATCCGAGACAACTTCACCATCTGGGTCCGGTACCCGTGCCAAGCAGTGTCCGAGACGACTGCACTACTCCAGTCCGGTGTCCTAGCCAAACATCATTATCCCGCACAGGCCTGCTTCCCCCTGTTTGGCATAAACCCACTTCTGACATTCCAGGTACTTTATCATTACGATCATTACAGGAGTTATTATTACCAACTCTCACAGATTCTGTTGATCAGCAGCGGCTTCTTTACGGCGGAGTGGCCAGTGGGTCCACATACCTGCCAGTTATTACAGCGGTAGCTCCGTCTAATTTTACCCAGGAAATAAATTGATCTTCCAACCTAAATTTCACTAAAACTTCCCACAATTAGGCCCACTCAGCTTGGGTGCTGGGCAGCCCACTTGATCTAATAGTATGGGTGTAACTAATGCCAGAATGGTGCACTACATGTAACATGTGACTTGCACACTTATAGAAGCTATAGCTGTGTGCAATGATTACACTAAGCAGCTACCCCTCTCATGAATAGTAGGCGTGGGAGTGGATGTTCATTAGTATTTTCCACTTGAGCAATCTCCCTCTATGTAGCATTGTGGTTTGTCTGCATCCGGTTGTGAATTGGTATTTGTACCTGCCCTTGTATGAGTAAGTATGGCCTTTTTCAGTGATTTTAAATTAATATAGTTATTTTCTGGGATTTGTTCACTCTACACTATCAAACGCTTTGGCTGCGCCATGGGAGCAACTGACCCTATCTCCGGGGTTATCAACTGGAGGCTGCATATTAAAGATAAATTCTGCGAATATTAAACAGCAGTAGACTGGTCTGTCATGAAACCAGATTGGTCAGTACGAGTAAATAAAAGAAACCACAGTTGACAATCTAAGGGCCGGAACCTTAGCTAAAATCTTAATATCAGTGGGAAGTAAAGAAATGGATCGGTGAGCACTAAACAGTGCCCACCAAACCAAAAGTTCTGAAACACCCTCATAACTTTTGAACGGCTCGAGGCAGAGGGTTGAAATTTGGTGGGATTTAATGGGGTCATAAAATCTACCAGTTAACGTAACAAAACAACAAGACCCCCACCCACTTGGGGGTGGTGGGGAGGGCGTGGGCAGCAAAAATCTTAAAGAGGCTCTGTCACCAGATTTTGCAACCCCTATCTGCTATTGCAGCAGATCGGCGCTGCAATGTAGATTACAGTAACGTTTTTATTTTTAAAAAACGAGCATTTTTGGCCAAGTTATGACCATTTTTGTATTTATGCAACTGAGGCTTGCAAAAGTACAACTGGGCGTGTTGAAAAGTAAAAGTACAACTGGGCGTGTATTATGTGCGTACATCAGGGCGTGTTTACTACTTTTACTAGCTGGGCGTTCTGATGAGAAGTATCATCCACTTCTCTTCACAACGCCCAGCTTCTGGCAGTGCAGACACAGCGTGTTCTCCAGAGATCACGCTGTGTCGTCACTCACAGGTCCTGCATCGTGTCGGACGAGCGAGGACACATCGGCACCAGAGGCTACAGATGATTCTGCAGCAGCATCGGCGTTAGCAGGTAAGTGGATGTAGCTACTTACCTGCAAATGCTGATGCTGCTGCAGAATCAACTGTAGCCTCTGGTGCCGACACGATGCAGGACCTGTGAGTGACGTCACAGATCTGCACTGCCAGAAGCTGGGCGTTGTGAAGAGAAGTGGATGATACTTCTCGTCAGAAAGCCCAGCTAGTAAAAGTAGTAAACACGCCCCGATGTACGCACATAATACACGCCCAGTTGTACTTTTACTTTTCAACACGCCCAGTTGTACTTTTGCAAGCCTCATTTGCATAAATACGAAAATGGTCATAACTTGGCCAAAAATGCTCGTTTTTTAAAAATAAAAACGTTACTGTAATCTACATTGCAGCGCCTTTCTGCTGCAATAGCAGATAGGGGTTGCAAAATCTGGTGACAGAGCCTCTTTAAGTGGCATGGGGGGGGGGGGGCTCGTGTCAATATGAAAACAATGCCGCAATCTATTTTTGAGAGAGGATTTTTTTTTCTCGCTGAGATATTTTAAACTTTAAAGTTATCATCTTCATTAATCGGCTACCACCGGTGTTCGCATTACCCAAAATGTAACGCGCGGGTAAAATCCTAAATGTGTGTGGGTCGTGTGCGCGTGCTTGGGAATGTCACATCAAGGTGACTTTAAATTACGTATTATTACAAATCGGCCTCGGCGATACAAAATGGACCTAGTCTACGATTGTAACATGATTTCATGTGTACACATTTCGGTAGTCGCTTGTGAATTTCAGAGAGCGCTAATTCAGAGAGTAATTTAAATTTTTGTACATTTCTATTGTCATATCACAAAATGCATTTCATTGAAAACGGAAAGGATCACTTTATTGATGGAGAGGGTATGGCGAAGAAAAAATAATATCCTATCGAGAAGTAGCGGCTTTATTCAATGCCACTTATCCTATCCGTGATCCAATTTCATTGTCAACTGTTAAAAGAACTGTTCATCGTTTCGAAATAACCGGTTCAATTAAAGACACACCAAGATCCGGAAGACCGAAACATGCTAGTAATGATGAAAAAGCTTTAGATGTTTTACTCACTATACATGATGATCCCCATACATCTGTCTCAAGTGGAGCACAACAAAATTATATCAGCGCCAGTAGCCTATAATGAAGATGATAACTTTAAAGTTAAATATCTGAATGAAAAAAAAACCCTATCTCAAAATGGTTTGCAGCATCGTTTTTGCATTGAAAAGAGCTTTCAAATGAGCCCCCACTCGTCCCCCCCGTGCCATTTAAGATTTTGCTGCCCTCGTCCACCCCACCGCCGCCCAAGGGGGTGGGGGGGGGGGTTTGGCGTTAACTGGCAGGTTTTATAACCCCATTAAATCCCACCTAATTTCATCCCTCTACCTCGAGCCGTTCAAAAGTTATGAGGGTGTTTCAGAACTTTTGGTGGGCACGGTATGTAGATTTATGCTATATGACTCACGTGTTAAGTAAGGAGTAGGGGGGGATGGGGATTTTTTACTTTTTTGTATTTTTCCCCCATAACGCATTAGAACGTAACTGTATGTGACAGGTGTTAAGGGGTTGTAGGGGGTGGGCTCACGGGCCGAGCATGTGTCAACTATATGTTACAGCTGACACCTCTCTGCAACGGACAGAATCAAGGTTAACTTTGAATCCGTCTGTTAAACACCTTAGATGCCACGGTCAATAGCCACCGGAGCATCTAGCAGTTTGAAAGAGAGGTGCGACCCCTTCCGACGTGCCATCAGCCCCCAATGATTCTTTTGGCAGCCTGGAAGGACCTAACGAAGACCCCCAGGTCCGCCATCTTTGTACTCCTATGAAGCCCTGAAGCTTCATTGGAGAATGACAGTATAGAAATATACTGCAATACATTAGTATTGAAGTATATCATGCAAATGATACAACGGTCGCTGGTTTAAGTTCCCTATACAACAGTTGAATAACGTTTGTACACAAAAGAAAAAAAAAAGACTGGTATGGCATTGTTCATAAAAGTCAGAACAAAATATTACAATATAATGTTAATTAACCCGCATGGTGAACACTGTAAAAAATAAAGACATAAATATGAAAAACACATTTGATGTTTTTTGGTCACCTTAGCTCTTCAAAAATATGAAATAAAAAGTGATCAAAGAGTCGCAAGTACCGCAAAATTATACCAATAAAAACTAAAGCCCGCCCCACAAAAAATAAGCCGTTATACTACTCCGTCGACGGAATATTAATAAAAGTTATGTCTTTTGAAAGCGGGTGAGGAAAAAAACAAGAATTAAAAACCGAAAATTGGCTGTGGAGGGAAGGGGTTAAGATGTGAAATTCTGCAATACGAATATTTGATTAAAAAAAACACAACAAAAAACACCAATATGGATCGGTAAGAGTCCGGTATAAGGGGATCTTTGCTGGGTTGAGGCAAAACCACTATAATGGCTTTTTCCATAGACTTTGGTAAGCGCCCAGATTCGGAAGCCTCCTGAAAGACTAGTATTTGAGGAGCAAAACGCCATCAAACTTCTTACATATTTCCATAGAAATACCATTGACTCCTGGGTATTTGTTATTAGCCTTGAAAGCCACTGCTTTCTCAAGTTCATCAATAGTTAGCAGGCCATTTAAGTTTTCTGTGTCAACATCAGGCAACTTAGGTAGAGTAAGACCTCCTAAATATGAAACTGTTCCTTAGTGTACTCCAGTTTAAAGCCATACAAATTTGTGCAGAAGGAATTGAACAAAGGCAAAATTTGTGAAGTATCATACACCATTGCCCCTTCTCCAGTCTTCATGGCAGACACATATGAAGAGCCTGACTGTGCCCTGGCTATCAGAACTAGGACATGCCCAGCTTTTTCCTCTTCATCATAGTATTTCTGCTGCTGAAAAGCCAGTTTATTTTTTTCCAATTCAATCTTATGAGCATTATCTTGTGCATCCCTTCACTCTAGCATGGTCGTTGGCTTATCCCTTTCCACAAAACAGTCGTTCTAGTTGTTGAACTTTCAGTTGCAAAAATTCTCCAAATTGACGCGTTTTGAGTTTAACCCTGCTTACCTCCTGTATAAGTGCACCCCTGGGACATGCCTTCATAGCATCCCATAAGACACCCGAGGAAACCGCACCTTCATTATGTCTGAAATATCCCCCTAGAGAGGTTTCTATTTTGGGATGCTTAACTGCCGGGAGTCAGAACGTATTAAAGGACCATAAACTTTGTGGGAGTATCAGAGCTGATAATGGGCATAATCTCATCACTAAGGCCAAAGTACGCTGGGTGAAAGAACACTGGGTGAAGGAACGCTGGGTGAATATTTAATGGATACCAATTGTTCAAGAGTACGTTCCGTTTCCGCAGCAAGATCAATACGCGATAGTGTGTTGTGTGACCTTGAATGGCACGAAAATGGTCTGTCCCATGGGTGGCAAATCCGTCAAAGGTCAGTAAGCGACAATTTCCTCAGCAGGTCACCAAAATTAGTCAAGGAGTCTTGTGCCCAAACTGGCTCCAAATGAAACCTATCCCAGTAGCGGTGAACAACATAATTATAGTCCCCCCACCGTTATAATAGAAAATAGGTAAGTATTAACCCAGAACAGTAACGCTCTAAGAACCGTATGACTATATGGGAGGTGGTATATACAGGCAGGCATTCAGTTTCAAAAATCTGACAGTGAAGACAACCATATCTGCCCTGCTGGTCCAGTTTAATAGCAATTCGGTCAAATGGTATGGATTTATGTGTAAAAACACTGACCCCTTGGGCATAACTAGAAAATGCAGAATGAAACACATGACTCATCCAGGCTCTATTCAGGATACCAGTTATGTCCCTATTCAGAAGAGTCTCTTGGAGACAATTATTGATGGCATGTGTGCGCGTAAGCAATCAAATATCTCAAAACGCCTAGTCGGATCACCCAAACCATTCACATTCCAGCTTACAATTGTAACCTGCTCACCCATTGTTATAAGCTGAGTGTATCATAATCCAGAGTATTGAATTCCCTTTTTACCGACAAAATGGTAAATAGAGAATACAAAAAAATACCATGTTGGACTGAGCAAATAACCCCAGAACCCCTAAAGAAAAAACAAACCTTACAACAGCAGCAAAACCCACAAATCCATGCCTGCACTGGTCCTCAATGAAACTGGACATAAAAATACAACAGATAACAAATAAGTCAGTCAGTAGTAGCAATGTGCCTCCCGTCCTTGAAAGGATACATGTGCTCCTCGGGCTATGTAGTGTACAGCGATATATAATCCAAACAGTCACTCTGGGATACCCAAGGGTACGATCTTCGTTAGGAACAGGATCAGCTCTTTCCCTCTTGCCGCAGGCATTGCCCATTCAGCGTAACTCAACTCTAGGGTCCTCAAAGAAACAGGTACCATCTAGCGCCACAATTCTCAGATGAGCTGGGTAGAGCAAAGAACAAGGCACTGCAAGGGCTCGCCCTGATTTATAACATCCAGAAATTGCGTTCTTTATTTTTGCACCTATATCAGAAGGGTTTCTAGCAGCTTTTATTATTCGGTCTCTATCATTGCAGTGAAGTAACTTTATTATTATTAGCACATTAGGGTGAGTCGGGGCACCCTGCAGAAATGGGCCAGTAGGGAGCCGGTGCACCCTTTCCAAAGCATACAGTGGAGACAGAAGGTCCGGGGAAAATATATTTTTAAGCTAGACCTCAAAAGTCAGTGGGATTGGGCCCTTCAGTTCTTTCTGTTATGCCCAGCACCCTTACATTATTTTGCTGCAGGCAATTTTCCATATAATCAGTTTTGACTAATAAAACAGCAATCTGTTGATCATGTCTGCAGGAGTCAGCGTTTAGCGAGGGCAATTTATCCTCCACCTCATTCACACAGCCCTTCACCACTTTGTCGCATAAAAGACAGTTCAAAGAGGCACTGCATGGAGTAACAGCTTGTAATACATCTTTAAGCGTGGGTTCATCAATCCGTTGAACATGGCCGTCCTCCCCTAATTTCCCGTGCTCTTGTGTCTACAGGGCTGGGTACAGTACTCACAGAAGCATCCACAGTAGAAGTCTAATTCTCTGCTCCATCCATAATGTCTCCCTCCTCCAGCAACTCAACATTGTCTATAGAGAGCACTGCAAATCTGTTGTGGTGGTCCCTCGCATATACAGCCGCTCTGCGGGCAAACTTTTAGCCACTCTGGTCCCAGGTACTGTGTGCCGCCGCCATTTAAGATGGTGCGGTCCGGCACTACCGCTGTGTGCTTTAACCTTTTACTCTGTCTGCAAGCCATAATAAATCTACCGGCGGCGACAGGACATACAGGAGATAACAGGAATGGCGTATAGCCGACAAAGGACTTGGTGTGTGCCTGGAGAGCCAGGAAACAGTGTTGTCGGCGGGAGCTCCGTTATGCTGCTGCCGCGCACATGTCTGGCCAAGCCACGCCCCTGAAATTATAGCAACTGCCACACTAACACGTCGTCCTAGCTTAGACTGTTGTCAACAGTTCATAGCCCAGATAGGTGCATGATAATCCTCCATAAGTATATATATATATATATATATATATATATATATACACATACACACACACACACACACACACACACACATACACATGCACACACACACACACACAACTACTGATTGGACTAAAAGGACAACCATAGGGAATTCAAATAATCTGCACACTGCACTGTTTTAGGATGTGATTGCTGCCGTTTTGGCCAATAAAAATACATATTTATATTATAATAATATACGTTACTAAAATCATATGCTCTGGTGGGCTTGTTAAACAAGTGGTTTGTATATCAAGTGGAGTTACAAAACCGGAGTTAAAAAGAGGAGTTAAAGCGCCTGTAAGTACTCTTCTTCTTTTCTTTGACTTTAACAACTGTTCACTGTTGTTTTTTTGTAACTGGGATAATGGACAGCAAGATTGGAGGTTTTCTTCAGTGCACAGTTTGCCATATGTATGCACGACTGGAGCCTGAGTTCCAGGGTGAATATCTCTGTGGCAGATGTGAGCATGTTGGTCACCTGGAAGCTCACATTAGAGATCTGGAGGAGCAGAATGCAACACTGAGGAAGATAGACAATCTTGAGCGGAGCTTTCTGCTCACGGAGCATCCAGTTAGTGGGGTAGATCTGGATGGTGACGACATGGGTCAGCAGGATCAGGCAAGTAGCTGGGTTAATATAGTTAGGGGCAGTAGAAAGGGGTCCAAGAAAAGAAAGGCCAATCCTGTTTCTGATATTCCAAGCAAAATTGCCAAGTTGGGTGATGATGCGAGGGTGTCTGTCTCAGAAATGACAGCCCTAGTGGATACTGATCTCCCTAACAGCCGGGAGAACAGCCCAGCTAGTAGTCGGTGGGATGGTAATGCGGGTAAGCCAAGACAATTGATAGTTGTAGGGGATTCTATAATCAGGAAGACGGATAAAATAATTTGTCGCCAAGACCGCCTCAACCGAATGGTTTGCGGTCTCCCTGGTGCCAGGTTTCGGCATGTGGTGGAACGGGTGGACAAATTGCTGGGAGGGGCTGGTGATGATCCAGCTGTTGTGGTCCATGTAGGTACCAACGACAGAATAAATGGTAGGTGGAGGAGCCTTAAGAATAATTTTAAAGAACTAGGCTAAATGATAAATGGGAGATTTTCAAATCTACTTTGGGTAATTATAGTGCAAAATTTATTCCTATAGGTAACAAGCATAAACGACTAAAATGAAATCCCACATGGCTTACACCTTCTGGAAAAAGGGCAATACATGACAAAAAAAGGGCATTTAAAAAATACAACTCTGAGGGTACAGCTGTAGCCTTTTTAAATTATAAAGAGCGTAATGAAATCTGTAAAAATGTAATAAAATTAGCAAAAATACAAAATGAAAGGCAGGTGGCCAAGGATAGTAAAACAAATCCCCAAAAATTCTTCAGGTATATAAATGCAAAAAAGCAAAGGTCTGAACATGTAGGACCCCTAGATAGTGGTAATGGGGAGTTGGTCACAGGGGATCAAGAGAAGGCAGAGTTACTAAATGGGTTCTTTAGCTCTGTATATACAACTGAAGAAAGAGCAGCTGATGTAGCTGGTGGTGCCAGTGCTGTTAATATATCAGTTGATATACTGAATTGGATGAATGTATATATGGTCCAAGCTAAATAAAATAAAATGTGCACAAGGCCCCGGGACCAGATGGAATACACCCTGGAATTCTTAAAGAGCTTAGTTCAGTTATTTCTGTCCACCTTTTCATAATATTCAGAGATTCTATAGTGACTGGAATAGTGGCAAGGGACTGGCGCATGGCAAATGTGGTGCCTATTTTCAAAAAAAGGGCTCTAGGTCTTCCCCAGGTAATTATAGACCAGTAAGCTTAAAATCAATTGTGGGGAAAATGTTTGAGGAGCTATTGAGGGACTATATACATGATTATGGAACAATAAATATTATTATAAGAGACAGCCAGCACGGTTTTACTAAGGACAGAAGTTGTCAAACTAACCTGATCTGTTTTTATTAAAAGGTGAGCAGAAGCCTAGACAGAGGGGCCGCTGTGGATATAGTGTTTTTGGACTTTGCAAAGGCATTTGACACGGACCCTCTAAGAACGTCTAATGGGTAAATTAAGGACTATAGGTTTAGAAAAAATAATTTGTAATTGGATTGAGAATTGGCTCAAGGTCCGTATCCAGAGAGTTGTGATAAATGATTCTTACTCTGAATGTTCCCCGGTTATAAGTGGTGTACCCCAGGGTTCGGTGCTGGGACCACTATTATTCAACTTATTTATTAATGATACAGAGGATGGGATTAATAGCACTATTTCTATTTTTGCAGATGACAGCAAGCTATGTAATATAGTTCAGTCTATGGAAGATGTTCGTGAATTGCAAGCTGATTTAAACAACGTGTTTGGGCATTGAGTTGGCAAATGAAGTTTAATGTAGATAAATGTAAAGTTATGCATCTGGGTACCAACAACCTGCATGCATCATATGTCCTAGGGGGAGCTACACTGGGGGAGTCACTTGTTGAGAAGGATATGGGTGTACTTGTAAATCATAAACTCAATAACAGCATGCAGTGTCAATCAGCTGCTTCAAGGGCCAGCAGGATATTGTCGTGTATTAAAAGAGGCATGGACTCGCAAGACAGGGATGTAATATTACCACTTTACAAAGCATTAGTGAGGCCTCATCTAGAATATGCAGTTCAGTTCTGGGCTCCAGTTCATAGAAAGGCTGCCCTGGAGTTGGAAAAAATACAATGAAGAGCAACGGAGCTAATAAGGGGCATGGAAAATCTAAGTTATGAGGAAAGATTAAAAGAACTAAACCTATTTAGCCTTGAAAAAAGACGACTAAGGGGGGACATGATTAATTAATATAAATATATTAATGGCAGATAGGAAAAATATGGTGAAATCCTGTTCCATGTAAAACCCCCTCAAAAAACAAGGGGGCACTCCCTTCATCTGGAGAAAAAAAGGTTCAACCTGCAGAGGCGACAAGCCTTCTTTACTGTAAGAACTGTGAATCTATGGAATAGCCTACCGCAGGAGCTGGTCACAGCAGGGACAGTAGATGGCTTTAAAAAAGGGATAGATCATTTCCTAGAACAAAAAAAGTATTAGCTCCTATGTGTAGAAATTTTTCCCTTCCCTCTTCCTGTCCCTTGGTTAAACTTGATGGACATGTGTCTTTTTTCAGCCGTACTAACTATGTAACTAGTTAGTACGGCTGAAAAAAGACACATGTCCATCAAGTTTTTAATATCCAAATTGCCTTTAAAAGCAAATGCAAACTATAAAACACTAGTAGGATAAAGAATTAAAAAAATACTTACAATTAAAGGCTTGAAAACATTTAATTCAAAGTGTCCATTACTAGCTCCTATCGTTATAGCAACATGGTTACCCATCACTTGAGCAGCTACCATAGTAACAGCTTCACACTGTGTAGGATTCACTTTTCCTTTAGGGGGAGAAGAAAAATATGGCATAAAATAATAGTGCAGGTCATAAAATGCAACAACATTTGGCTTTCTACGAGATCTTTGAACCCCTAAATCTACCATACTAAAATAGATCTAATTTAACAATGCTTCAGGATTTAAAGATCGAAATATGGGGTTCTTATGGAAAACATTTTACATTCTGTCTAAGGCCTCCTTCACAGTTTTTTTTGTGGCATTTGTTTATTATGCCGATTTTTAAAAAGTACCCATCAGCAGCAATAGGGTACCTGTTTTATTTTAAAAAATATATATAAATAATTAGCCCCTTATAGGGAATGTGTCGCTAGAAATTATTATTTTTTTTTAGTTAAACAATCATTATTTAAGTGATTACACATTGTTTTAATTTTTAAAACATTTTCAAAAGTCAGGAAATATTATAAATTAGATTCTAATTTATAAAATTTCCATGTGCTGGTCACTAGAGGGAGCTGTTCTCAAAATTGCAGCATGATCAATGTGGTAAAGCAACCTCATTGCTTTATGCTGCAAATTTGGGGTAGACACACTCGCTCTAGTTTCCTTACACAATCCCCCCTCCCTTATTCTGGCTAGTGCCAGGAGAATAGATGTCAGGTGGTATTTTTATTCCTTCCACCAAAGGTTTTTTATAGCATAAATACTCTATTTAGAATTAGTAAAGAATCACTGGAATAATGATAGAGCTTTATAAAATATAACTTTTACTTCATATTGTTTAAAATAATGTGCAAAACATACACACAGGACAAATTTAAAGGCTAAAAATGTGCTCTCTTTTGTGAGAGAAAACTGACATTCTGTACGTTTTGTGCAGAGTAAATGCAAAGCTCCAAATATTACTGCATAAAGGAGGAGGTTTTTTCAAAGGTATATTTTGGGGTAATCCACCCCCCTACCCATTCTATAGTGTGTCCAAGTCCATCTTGATCCTGTAGCTGGGGACTGGGAAACCTCCTATTTTCCTTTTATATGTGTCCAGGCAGATAATGCTGTTCTCCCGACGCGTTTCCTTGTGGCCAAGATTCTTCAGGGGAGTTTAGGCCAATTAGCCTCTATGGTCAGAGGCTTTGGAGCAAGAAAAAAGATAAATCCTATGCAGTGGCAAAGAAAGTTAAGTGCATCTGTTCCCACGATGCTGGGATAAACGCCTGTCACGGCGTGTAACGTCCTCCCTCACATGTGTAAGGAGTCCTCTATTTATCTCAGGAGATCCTCCCCACCCCTATGACGTATCTGTGGGTGTGTTCATGAGTAGCAACTGTAGCGATGTCAACAAAGGAAAAAACCTTCCAAAAGAAGGCAGATATCCATGTCTGCATGAGCAGCACATAGCTCCTCCCACCAGGGCCGACAGCCAATGAGTTAGTGTGTCCTGTCACAGCTGGTGATTCGCTTTATTTGCAGCTGAGCCGGCCGTCTGTGAACAGGAGCATAAAGAATGCCTGTCTACACGTGATGAAATCCATTGGAATGTAAGACCAGGAGGGAGGGAGGGGATAAGATGTGTTCTAAAGTCTCCTACGGTGTTTAGTTAATATCAGTAAATGTTTTATACTGCCTATTAAACCGAGATTAATGGACTACATTAGAACACATCTTATCCCCTCCCTCCCTCCTGGTCTTACATTCCAATGGATTTCATCACGTGTAGACAGGCATTCTTTATGCTCCTGTTCACAGACGGCCGGCTCAGCTGCAAATAAAGCGAATCACCAGCTGTGACAGGACACACTAACTCATTGGCTGTCGGCCCTGGTGGGAGGAGCTATGTGCTGCTCATGCAGACATGGATATCTGCCTTCTTTTGGAAGGTTTTTTCCTTTGTTGACATCGCTACAGTTGCTACTCATGAACACACCCACAGATACGTCATAGGGGTGGGGAGGATCTCCTGAGATAAATAGAGGACTCCTTACACATGTGAGGGAGGACGTTACACGCCGTGACAGGCGTTTATCCCAGCATCGTGGGAACAGATGCACTTAACTTTCTTTGCCACTGCATAGGATTTATCTTTTTTCTTGCTCCAAAGCCTCTGACCATAGAGGCTAATTGGCCTAAACTCCCCTGAAGAATCTTGGCCACAAGGAAACGCGTCGGGAGAACAGCATTATCTGCCTGGACACATATAAAAGGAAAATAGGAGGTTTCCCAGTCCCCAGCTACAGGATCAAGATGGACTTGGACACACTATAGAATGGGTAGGGGGGTGGATTACCCCAAAATATACCTTTGAAAAAACCTCCTCCTTTATGCAGTAATATTTGGAGCTTTGCATTTACTCTGCACAAAACGTACAGAATGTCAGTTTTCTCTCACAAAAGAGAGCACATTTTTAGCCTTTAAATTTGTCCTGTGTGTATGTTTTGCACATTATTTTAAACAATATGAAGTAAAAGTTATATTTTATAAAGCTCTAGTGCCAGGAGAAGGAGGGGGTTGAATCTTCAAACCTCCTACACTGTGTGCTGCCATTTTCTGAGCGAATGCACAGTGTAGGAGGATTAGATACAGTGCTAAGCAGACCGTTTAAGGGCTTATTTAGACGAACGTGTAATACATCCGTGCAACGCGCATGATTTTAACGCGCCTCGCACGGACCTATGTTAGTCAATGGGGCCGTTCAGACAATCCGTGATTTTCACGCAGCGTATGTCCGCTGTGTGAAACGCACAACATGTCCTATATTTGAAGTCAATGGGTGCGTGAAAATCACGCGCAGCACACGGAAGCACTTTCGTGTGCCGCGCGTCATTCGCGCAACAGCAGTCAAAACTATGATTGAAAACAGAAAAGCACCACATGCTTTTCTGTTTACAAACATACGTACGACCTTTTGCAGGCGTCCAAGTATGTGCCGAGCCCGCTCCATACGCTGCAGGTGTCAGATGTGTCTTAAAGCTGACACCTCGCACTAACAGGCAACTCTGATCCTGACCCTTTAACCACTTAGATTCAGCTGCTAATAGTGACCGCAGCATTTAAGCAGAGAGAGAGAGAGGCGTCCCCCCTCCGACAACCCAATGGACCCGAGACGCGAACGCCGGGTGCTGATAATTGTCACGGCAGCCTAGGGGCCTAATGAAGGCCACAAGTGTAATGGCAGGGGGTAGGGAGACGGACAAGTGAGCCCTAATCTACCCGCCACTCTGTCCCTGCCTACTTGCAACGACCCGCCCTAGGCGACGGGGTACAACTGGGCGGCGGTCCCTGCGCTCAGTAAGTGCACGACAAACATACAAAGGAACACAAGCAAGGAAAAGGGGCCGTTGCCCACGGCAACACCGTGAGCAACCAGAGTGGTGAACGAGCCGAGTCAAGCCAGGAGTGTGCGAGGTACAAAACGAAAAGCAGAAGAGTAGTCGGTAAGCCAGGGTCTGTATGGAGCAGGATCAAAAATAGCAGGAGCTGTAGCTGGGCCAGGAAACCACAAGGAAAGAATCACAAGCACCGAGGGACAGGAAGTGCAGGCTTAAATAGACCGAGGGCGGGAGCTAGCTGAGTCTGGCCAGGTTACGATAGGCTCTCCCACTCCTAAGCCTGCCAGCCTGAATGGTGGAAGCAGGAGTCAGTCTCAGGGATGTATTCTCAGGTGCTGACTGATTAGTTCTGGGAGTTAACCCCGAAGCTGTGCCTGGCAGATCCTTTACAACAAGTCTGCCTTCTTTTTGCCCCGGTTAAATCCTGCCTCTGGCTAGAAAACGGATTGCAAGAAATTTAATTTCGGTGGACTTTCTGAATGCTGAGGCCTGGGTTCAGCTTAAAGGGAACCTGTCACCAGCATTTCACCCATTGAACTTTACTTATCCCTCACAGGCCGCTGACATCAAAAGTTCATTGCAGTTATCCCCTCTCCTAAACTCCTCCTCCGACTGTAAAGAACGGTCTGAAAACATTTTGCTTCTTTTATTGTAATAATCCAGTGTCCCTTTGTGCGCTCACACCAGAACAGGACATCAATGCACAAGCGTGGGATTGTGTGTGCTGGGGGAAGATGAGAAGCTGTAAATCAAAAGTAAGAAGGTGGGGTAAACTCAGAAAGACTTGAGGAATGAAGATAGGACTCTTTTCAAATGAAGATTTGACTCTTATGCTCATTAGCATACGGTGTGGGAACACAAAAAAAAAAATGAAATACTAAAAAGGTACAGAGCTGACTAACAAGATAATTATAGGTTATATAGAAATTATTTTTCACCCACTACCACCAGGTATTGCCGGTTTAATAGGTGAAATGCTGGTGACAGGCTCCCTTTAAGAGCTTGCAGGTTAAAGGGATTGTCTAGTCATAAGACATTGATGGCTTATCCTCAGTATAGGCCAGTGTTTCCCAAACTTCGTGGCCGGGACCCACTTTTGGCCGAGACTTTTCTTTGGGACCCACCACTACCGTACATAGACCCATTTCGTCTGACGTATGTCATCATCATTCGTAGTTAGATGCTGGTACTTCGCGCCATTTAAAAAATAAGTTCCTGCAACAATCGAAAACAAGACAATTGTGCGGTCAGGGGTGGGGCGCCTGTCTGCGCCGAGCCACTCACGGTATAGGAAATGCTGGCGCAAGGAGTTGTTAGTTACTTGCTCTAGCATTGAATTTAACTGTATCTGCGTCCTGGGGACTCAGTTACAGTTTAAACCAAGACCCTCCGCGAGTGTCTCGCAACCCCCCCCCCCCCCTGGAGGTCTTACCACGACCCACAGTTTGGGAAACAATGGTATAGGCTATCAACATCTGATCGGTTGGAATCTGGCTACTGGCATCCCCGTCAATTAGCTGTTTTGAAGGGGTGCACTGCTCAATTTGTTACAACTCTTTCACACTGCGAACATTCTGGTGAGGGGGGGGGGGGGACGACAGATAACCGCTGTTTTATCTATTTATGGGGGAGAAGTAATGTTATTGGTGGGAAAACATCTTTAACTCCTTAGTCACCGGCCACCGTCTTGACGGCAGGCGGTGCATGTCCTTAGTCTACACTGACGTCTTTTGGCGTTGCTGTAGAAGAGGATGATAAACGCTCCTGTGAGCGCTCATCCTCTAAGCAGGAGCTGTAACTTACTGCTCCTGATCTTAGAGGAGCCTGCTGAATACAGCTGGGGACGGAAAACATTCAGACCCCAGCTGTTTAACCCTTTGATCGCCACGGCCCGTGACTGTGGCAAGATCAAAGGGAACTCCCCGCTTTGATCTAGTCATCGGAAACACGGTCACGTGATCAAACACCGGTGAATCCCTCTGCAGACAGCCCTGGGGACCTACAAATGATCCCAGGGCGGTCTGTTCAGTAAGCCTGCTGTTCGGGCACACTATGTGCTGCCCTAACGGCAGCCTGTGTCACGGTGACACAGTATGATGTATTAGCATACAGCAGTATGTGAATACATTACAAGTAAAAAATGAAGTTATAAATAAAGTCAGCCCTTAATGGGATTAAAAAAAAGTAACAAAAAAAAAAAGTAATTTTGCATAAAATATATTTTATGCCCCTACACTAAATAAAAACAAAAAGCCTACACATATTATTACGTATCTAAATGACCGTAATAACCTGAAGAATTAATCTAACGGCTTATTTATCGTGAAACGTGAATGGGATAAAAAAAGAAAACAAGAAAAACAATGCCGAGAATCTCTTTTTCTTATATTCACGTCGTAAAAATATTTTTTTTCTACCTTCAAACTATGAAAAAAAATACAATTTCTCCCGCATAAAACAATGCCTCATACGGCCACATGAATTAAAAAAAAAAAAAAAAAAAATTATGGCTGCTGAAATGCAGAGGGATAAAAACTGAAAAATGTGGCTGTCATTAAGACTTTTTAAGGCCCAGTCATTAAGGGGTTATCCAGGCTTTAAAAACCCGGATAAACCCCCTTTAGCGTTATTGGTGGGAAAACATCTTCTCTCCCAACAACTGATAAAACAGCGGTTATCTGTTCCCTCCTCACCAGAACGTTTGCAGTTTGAAGGAGCTGTATGGAATTGGTTACAGACGTGGATTCTACACATGCTGCCTTTTTTGCCTTCTTCTACTTCTCTGCCTACCATCCCCTAAATTCCAACACTCTCCCTCCAAAAACTTAGCCCAAGACTGACCAGAGTGGATGTCATCATCAGAGTGGATTTCTTTGGGATGCAAAGAGGTTTATCTGAGGAAGCCCCCATTTCTGTACGATTAACTGGAAGACTTGATTGTTTAAACTCCATTCGGTTGGATCCAGATTGTTTCTGCTTGGATAATTGGCCTGTATAGTGCATGAGCCCTTGATATGAATGGCTGTAAGGGATAGTAGGTGCGATTCTGCCCAAAAACATATTTTTGCTGATAAAGCTTGAAGGCTTTGATATCTTGTGCCCCCTTGGTGACGCAAGTGGACCAAACTTGTCATGGACTCGTACATGAGACCCCCATAGTCAGATGACAATGTTTTCAGGGTTTCCCAAACCGCATTTAACTCCCCAAAGTTTGACGAACGGTGAGAGACTGTCGTATCCCAAATTTCTTGGAACGTCTGCTGTAGTAGCAGAGCTCCCCAGACCCTTTTGCTGGCATCAGTGGTCACTGATATAACTTGAAATTGATGCCACAAATCCCCTTTTTTCAGAATTATCCACCAGAGGAGAGAAGACGTCACATAACTGGAAAGAGGAATCTTCTTCTTTTTCCAGAGAGAGTGTATTCTTGTCCCAGCTGAACAGTATCAGGCTTTGAAGAGATCTGGTATGGGATTGATGCCACTGACTGAATGCACATGGTCATGGACACTAGTACTGACATGGCGCTTCTTAAAGGGAATGTGTCGCTAGAAACTAATTTTTGTTTTTCAGTTAAACAATTAGTATTTAAGTGATTACACATTGTTTTAATTTTTTCACAAGTCAGGAAACATTATAAATTAGATTATAATTTATAACATTTCCATGTGTTGGCCACTAGAGGGAGCAGTTCCCAAAATTGCAGCATGGTCACTGTGGTAAAACAACCTCATTGATGTATGCTGCAAATTTGGGGTGGACACCCCTCTAGTGTCCTCACACAATCCCCCCTCCCTTCTTCTGGCTAGTGCCAGGAGAAGGAAGGATTTGAATGTCTTCAAACCTCCTACACTG
The DNA here is from genome assembly GCF_050947455.1 of Rhinoderma darwinii. Classification (NCBI taxonomy): domain Eukaryota; kingdom Metazoa; phylum Chordata; class Amphibia; order Anura; family Rhinodermatidae; genus Rhinoderma; species Rhinoderma darwinii. The sequence continues at coordinate 294,915,940 of NC_134690.1, read as the reverse complement.
TGTGCCGCCATTTTCTGAGCAACTGCACAGTGTAGGAGGATTAGATACAGGGCTCAACAGACGAACATAATACACACAAACATACACAATCATAAATTACCTGCTCCTGCCGCCGCCTCCGCTGGTCTACGCTCCTCTTACTTGCGCCTTCGCTTTGTTGAACATATGGCCGGAAGCCGCAGCCGGAAGTAGTCATCTTACTGTCCGGCAGCGGCTTCCGGTCCACATGAAAACGGCACCGGATTTCGCTCTACGAACGAGTTTCGTTTTGGTCTGTGTGGGAGCGGCGCACACAACTGAGAATGGTACGGCTCCCGTTCGCATTCTCGATGGGGTTGTATGTGCCGTATTCCATCTCTGTATGTGTCGTTAATCGACACATACAAAGATGAAACAAAAAACGGCAGCCCCCATAAAGAAGTAAAAGTCAGAAAACATTAAAAAGTAAAACATGAGAACACAATTTAATAACATTTTTGAAAATATTACATTAAAAGCAATATGATAAAAAAAATAAAAATAAATTCATGACACCTTCCTTTTAAATGAGACTCAGTTTCCGGAAGGAAGTTATCTTCTGGATAACTTGAAGTCTTTTGTCCAGAGGTAAAAAAGATGTTTGTTCTTGGGAGTTTAGTAGAACTCCTAAGACTTATCTTTTATGATCTAGCCTAAGTCTCGAAAAACCTGGTAGGTCTATTTTAAGTGAATCCACAAGAGGGGTGATGAATGAGCCACAATGAGAATATTGTCAAAATAAGGAACAGTATTTATTTCTTGCTTTCTTAAATAAGTCACTATCTCTACCATTAAGATAGTGAAGATCCTTGGGGCACAAGAAATCCCAAATGGAAGGGAGGAAAACTGCAAGTGACGTACTTTGCAATTCTTAATAATGGCAAATGTTAGAAATTTTGATACCAGAGATGAATAGGTATGTAATAAGCATACTGAAGGTCGCTCAAATCCATCCATTTCCTAATCAGCAGGATTGATTCCATTTTAGATTTATTAGTGTCCTGAAAGAGCCTTCCGTCGTTTTTATTTTAACAAAAATAGGTAAGAATAATGGCACAAACCTTCCTCTACCTGAGGAATGGGCGACATTACTTGCATCTGAAAAGTTTCAGGATTCTGCTTTATAGTTCCTTTTAAAGGAAAGGCGTCTGTAGGTTTTGAACTATATTTAAGATCCAGGTGTTTGAGGTAATGTTTTCCCATTCTCTGTAAATTTTTGAGATTCTTCAGCCCACTTTGACCTCACTGTTTATCTGAGTTTGGTTTGTTGGTGTTAAAAAGAAAATTTCTTCCCTTGCCACCTTCTGGGTAACTCCATCTCCCTGACTTTTAATTACCTTTATAGCCTTGGGACTGAAATTTGATAGGCTCAATGTAATTTTTCTCTTTCTTGGCTGTTTAGGTTCAGGTAAAGTTTTTTTTTTATTTTTTATTATCGGAGACCTTTTCAAGAATCTTATCCAGAGCGAGTCTAAACACATTCTCCCTTGAACGGTGTAGTACATAGTTTTGATTTAGAAACTGTATCCAGCGACCACAATTTAAGCCATAAGACTCGCCTAGCAGTGTTTGAGAGGACAGCAATTCTGGCTGCGACGAACTGACTCGCTGCAGTAAAGGTAGGGATGCCAGTTCATCCGACCAGTGAAACATTGATCTGGCAACACATGTAGTAGCTACTTTTGTTTTAAAAAGGGCTGAAGAGATTTCCTAGGTCTTTTTTAGCAGACTCTCAGCTTTCCGATCCATAGGATCTTTGAGCTGAGAGAAGTCTTCGAACAGAAGTGTCCCTTTCCTAGCCACTTTGTCTACCTGAATATCAATTTTTGGAATTTCTTCCCAAATTGTTATTTCTTCATCATCAACAGGAAAACATTGTCTATGCTCCCAGGAATTCCTAGCCTTTTGTCACGATTTTCTCACTCCTGTTTAATTAATTTTTTTATATTTTCATGAATGGAAAAACACATTTTCTCCTATTACCTAATCCTGCAAACATATCATCATGAACTGTTCTTTTTTCTTTTATTTCTTCAATCGCCATAGTGCTTCTTGTGGCCTGAAATAATTAATCGATATATTCAGATGAAAAATAATTTCCTATCTTCATCATCATCCACAAAGATATGAGAATTCCCCTTCCTCCATATCTTCAGGAATAAAAAACTGACAGCTTTTAGAAACAGAATCATCACCTGGAATTAGCTTACTTTTTTCAACCACCGTGGTAAACAGAGGGCATATTTGAAAGCTTCCAGAGATTACTGTATTTCTATACTTGTATAAGGATTTTTATGTCATCCACCAAAAAGGCTTCTTCTTTCCGTATAATTTGTTTCTGTGTAGGCTTGACAAGAGGAATTTCTTATGTACAACTGGTAGTTGTTTTTTTTTTATATGAAATGCCACATTTATGGTTTGCATGGGTCTTTTCTTAAGATTTGAGGGGCCTCTGTCACCCTAACAAGAATAAAAAAATGGAAATATAAGCAATTGCCTCCCTTCTAAAGACTCTCTGATCCCCTGACAGTAATACTTACAGGGCCGGAGTTTGTGCTGTGATCCACAGAACCAGAACGGGAGGCGGAACCTTCTATCTCAGGCATTCTAGACATGTATTGTTAGTCCTACCTTAGTAGAATGGAACTCTTGATCAGGATGTTTATAAATCTTGCCGCCAGGATCAGTGCCTTCCTCGTTGAAATCCGAGGGTATCTTTTTCCAGGGCCTCCAATCCAATTTATTTTCATAAAATCCTGCAGACGCCACAACTAATTTTAGCTTTGCAACGCATATGCATTCCACTGACCAGAAGTAGTAATCGCGGCAGCGGAAGTGGCGTTATCCGACCGCCAGCATCTCTCCAAGGTATAAGAGGCCCTGGGTATACAGCTGGGAAGCTCCAGGAGGACCGGAGGTGTAGGTTTTTTAGACTTATTCAGCTTCACCTCAGAAAAGGCGCAGGATAACAGCCCGATCCAAAGTAAAAAATAAATTTTTTAAATAAATGTACTAGACTCTCTTCCCAGAGGCCAGACCTCTCTGCCATGCCCCATAGGGACAGGAAAAACACTGATGGAGTTAGGATGGGGAGAGGCTTTTAACCTCTCTGTGTTCCCGGTCCCTATTAGGGTGGGCATGGAATCATCCTCCTGTGGTGCCGTCATCGAGGATGACTGGAGAAAAACCCAGATAACCCTTTAACCATGTTAATTAAAAACAAAAAAAACACAAAAAAACAAAAACAACAACTTGTAAATAGCCAGTCTGTGCACCGAAAAAGATAAAAATACATCTGGGGGTGTAAAATACAATTATGGTATTACCAGGCATAATGCTGCTTCCAGGTTCGTTTTCTGGCAAACTTAATTCTCCGAGACCAGATCGTGGACCTGACCCAAGAAAACGAATGTCATTGGCAATCTTCATTACGCTACAGGCAACAGTGTTCAAAGCCCCACTTAATTCAACCAGGGCATCATGAGCAGCAAGAGCTTCAAATTTGTTTGGAGCAGTGATAAATGGTAATCCTGTAAAAAAAATAAAAATAATTTAAATAAAACATACTTTCAACTTAAAATATCCCACAATAGTGTAATCAAACAACTTGGTAATAGGCATTTGTAAAACATAAAACAATATTGTGCAGCTCTATTTTGGGGGGGACCATTTCACACTATAAGGCCTCATGCACACGACCGTGCTCGTAATTACGGCTCGTAATTAGGAGCACGGCCGGGCACGACCGACCACGGGCAGCCGGCCGCTTTTCCGAGCCGTGCTCCCATTATAAAGTATAGCAGCACGGCCCGTAAAATAAAAAAATAGAACATGTTCTATTTTTTTAACGGCACGGGCACCTTCCCGTGAGAAAACGGGAAGGTACCCGTGGCTAACAGAAGTCTATGGGCCCGTTATTTCGGGTCGTAATTACGACCCGCAATAACGGGTGTTTTTATGGTCGTGTGCATGAGGCCTAAAATAAATAGCTAAACCCTTTAGTGGGCATCGACTTCTGTACATTTTGCACACAAATTCCGGTTTCTGACTAACATTCTGAACTAAGCAGAGCTTTAACACCTCCTAAAACATGAAAATTCAAGATGTACATTGCAGTCATTAACCCCCCCCCAAAAACACACACACACACACACACCCCCCTTGGGTAGTCCCATATCTGCATAAAAGCTGTATCTATAGATACCATACAAGTGGTAGTTTACTGGTGAACGTGTTTACAAAACTACTGGCATGCAACACCTTTTTGCATACATATTTAACAAAAGCACGGATTATACAACGCAAACAGTTATTTTACGAAAGAAGCAAGTAGAAGAAAGAATCAAAACCGTCTAAAAGAAAACCAAACTTTGTTGCCCATAGAAACCATTCAGAGCTCAGGTCCTAGTTCTCAAACTTCTCTGGAATATGAAAGCCATGATTGGTTGCTATTGGCAACAAGGCCATTTTTTGTTTGCTAGAGGACCTGTGTCTCCTAGAAACAGACATGAACATGGTAAAAATACCTTTTTAAAAATTATATAAAATCTAAGTTTCACAAGTTTACATGATAATGACTGCCCGTCTGCAATATTTCACACCATGTTTTAGTGCCAAAAACCGGTTCAAGGACCGCATACAGAGTGGCGGTCAATGATTCATTCCCTGAATAATTCTCAGTTACATATAAGTGGTATACCACAAGATCCAGTCCTGGGACCACTATTATATGTATTTTATTTTAAATAGTCGGCAGACTTTCAACAAACATTGCAGAAATCAAAAGTATAAGCAAGAAAGGTAGGTTGAATAGAAGCGGACAAACTAGTGAAAGCTCTTTACACCCAGGGATGGTCTGCCAGTTTTTGGTCCAAAAAGGATGATTATACCATTGAGGTGAAGAAAAGCGGTCACTTTTACCATCACCTTTGTAAAAAAATTTGGAGCACATGAAAAGGCCAAAAGGTAAGGCCTGAACCTGAAAATGTATTGTTCCTTGTCGATGAATTTCGAACCTCCGAAATCTTTGGGATTCCTGATGAATGGGCACATGAAAACACGCGACCTGCAGATCTACGAATGCTAGGAAGCAGTCTTGCCATAGTATCTTCTTCGATAGCCAACTTACTTGTTGACACATTTTAAGTGGAAGCCTACTCCGCACAGTGAATCGCCGATACACTTGTAGCGGCGGTTTACAATATTTACGTTTTCTTCCTCACTGATCAGATATTGATGGCCTATTCTAATGATAGGCCAACTTCTTTTAACTGGAAAGGCGCTTTAAAGAAGACAACATGTTCACAAATTATTCACCGTATATTATCTAAGACTGAAGGGAATTCTTCAGTAACTCCTTTTTCAATGCATTTATGACATAGTGTTTTTTTTTTATATGATGCGGCCAAGATTTCTCTATAGGATTCCACATTCTTCCTTGGATGACTTTTTCTGCAGCCCTTTTCCTCCCCAATGAATAAAGTGACATAGACAAATAACAAAAATGAAAAGCTTTTTTTTTTGGGGGGGGGGGGGGGGGTCAACTCAACCTTACCAGGCTGGATGCTTTTGTAGGATCTGCACACACAATTATCTCACCAGTACTCATTGTGAAAAGCTAGCAAAATAATCTAGAAGCAGTACACCACAGCTCTCTAAATTAGAGACACATAAAAATAGAGAGCCTGTATTAAATTTAAAACTGGCGTAAAAAAAAAGTGGGTACTTCCCCTTTAAGACACCGTCTCAGCAAACGCCCATGAGCCAAAAACAGCCAGAAACAAAGAAGGCCATGCAGAGAAGGGATACACTTGCTCAAATGAAAACTCTGAGTCTTACCAAGCCTGCTCAACAGGCGCTGACCACGGATCACATACCAAATGTTGCAACTGAGGGAAGATGGCAGCTGCCTGCCCTGCAGGACTCATGTAAAGTAAAATGGAGACACTTACAAAACTGTATGGATGCCCAGATTTCCCTGCCCTTTGATTTGGTCCTGGAAGTGGAGCTTTTCCCCATCGCTGTGATGTGCCAAACAGCATCAGTATGGAGGATGCTTTCCCCACTTACGGTGTGTCGGTGATATGATGAAGGGGCTGGCACCCTGACTCGGTTAATTACATAAGCCAGGGTGTGGTCTATCGGATTGTCTCTGTGGTTTTCAATATGTTGGGAAAACCGTTTGCCAATTTCAGAGACGCATTACAGATCATATTGGAGGTATAGAGAGGAGAATGGACAAACCAGCGGCAAGGCATGTCTCTGAATGCCACCACAGGGATTCCAATGTCATCAAGTTACAGGGCATTGAATTAGTGAAACCTAAGATAAGGGGGGGGGGGGGTGCGCTTGAGAGGACGTGGTTTGACACCTCCTATGCAACCGCTATACCTGTAACCACTGATAGCGGCAGGTCTCACCTTAGGCCTTGGTAGTCTCTGGCCTGCACTCTAACCCACAATCTGCCTGATCCTCACGCTGAGTGGCTGAGTCTATTCAATGCCCGCAGTCAATGCCCCCTTGCTGTGCTGTGGTTCTCCCTTTGTCTTGCTAATGAGTGAGCCATCTCCTGCCCCCTCTACTATTAGTGTCCCCTTCTATCCATCCGCTGCATTTTAGAACTAGTCCTTGGGCTATAGTTTCTGTAGTGAGAATATTGCTTTGAAAATGCTTACTTGACACCTTGTGGACTCCTGGTCCTGGGGTGAGAGGACACCCTGGGACTTTTCCTTCCCAGCTTGGTTGGACTGTCATAAAGGGAGCCTGAAATCTGAAGAGACTGGGTGAGATAACTCTATAATTGTTCCCTATGGTCTTTGTTGTTGTTTTTTTTTTGCCTTAGAACTCTTTATATAGGTTATATTGCTATTCTGGGAAATTAAGGATCCTAATTTGGAATTGAACCTTGGGCCTCCATTTTTGAAGGATTGGTATAAGAACACCTATATTATTAGGTAATTGGCCATCATTTATTTTTTTAAGAACAAATTCTGGGCCTCCACATTTTGAAGGACTGATATGAGAACATCTTATTGTCCTATTACTATGGACTAGAAGTGCATCCGCTTTAACTCCATTATTGCAACTCATTTATAAGGCGGGTACTAGATTTAGGCTTATTCACTGACTTCTGGCCTTGTAGGTGCAATGCCCTCCAACAGTGCAATAATTGCTGGGTAAAAAGATAAGTAGGGGAACCAATACCAGTAGTTATAAGGTGCAAATCAATGGGAGGTGTACAAGTAGACCCAAGTAAAGGGGAAACGAATGCAAGAATTGATAGTCTATACAAGTCACCCACCTTGGGAAATGAAAAAAAGGGAGAGAAGCAGTAAGGAAAGCCCAGAGGGCGTGAACTAACACTGCACCCCCTGATAACTATGATGAATCAACCACCGAAGGAGGTAAGGGACCCTGAAGGTCAGAGTAATGAAGAATTAAACCCTATGCTGGTTGCTATTCTAAAGTCGATACAAAAAAATAGGTGAACTATCAAACTTAAATTATGCAGATGGGGAAGGTCACTTCAGTGGTCTCCCTGATGAGGGAAGATTTAGGGAAAATGAGAAATCGTCTGACAACAGTGGAGTAGAGAGTGGACTTGGTGGAGGATAACATTGTTACTCTGAACAAAGAAATTGCAGATCTTAAAATGGTTAAGATAAATTTACAGATCTTGAAGTTAGGTCAAGGCGTGCAAATATCAGGAACGTGGGCTTCCAAGAGGGTGCTAAAGGTCAAGATTGTACACTATTCATCTCAGCTTGGCTGGAAAAAAAAAACACATTGCCCAGGATCCAAGTATATTGTTATATCCTGAAAAAGGGTGCACAGAGTACCAATGTGGCAAAGACCCCCAGGCTCAGTTCATCGCTCAATTCTGGTGAAATTTGTATCAGCTCAAGATGGAGATAAAATTCTGAGAAATGCTAGAAACATGCAGAAGTTGCAATTTAACGGATCAAAAGATATTCCTATATCCTAATTATCCTTAAAAAAAAAGAATGTCGTTCATGGACGTTAAACAATGCATGAGAAATGCTAACATCTCATTTTTGTTATTCTTCCCCGCAAAACTTAAAGTGTAACTAAATGTTTAACAAACTTCTGACATGTCATAAGTTTTGATTGGTGGGGGTACGAGCACTGAGACCCCCACCAATCGATAAAACGAAGTGGCAGAAGTGCTCGTGTGAGCGCTCAGTTTCCGTTTGGCTTTTTCCGAAAATCGAACATGATGGGATTAGATACAGTAGCTCAGCAGACAGTATCACACATGATAGGATTAGATATAGGGCCCAGCTCGTTGACATTGCGGCTCCAGCGCTGGACCCAGGAAAGGTAAGAATAATAATTGCTTTGCTTTTTTATGTATTACTAATTATTTTTGTGTGTTTGTGTTTTTTTACAAGTTCAGTTGGACTACTTCGGATTCGAGGACTACTTCTATGACGGCATTTTTTTTTATTCTCAATAAAATGGTTAATGACGGTTGTGTGTGGGATTTTTATTTCAATAAAATATTTTTCCTATGTCTTTGTATTTTTCTAAATTTTATTACTACGACCAAAGTAATGGCCGCTGGCTGCATGACAGCGTTTATTTCTAAGGCGAGACTTATTGTCAGCCGGTGCAGAGGACATGCACCGGCTAAAACTAAGCCCCGTCTTAGTAATGGATGCCGTCAATCAGCCAGCAGCCATTACTATGGCGTTAGTAATAAAAAGTTTTTAAAAAAAATACAAGGAAAAAAACTGGTGTATTGAAATAAAAATAAAAAAACCCACACAACCCTCATTAACCATTTTACCGATAATAAAAAAAAAAGCCATTATCTAAGTTGTCCTCAAATCCGACGGAGTCTGACTGAACCTTTAAAAAAAAAAAAACACAAAACCAAAAACCTTCCGTCTGAGGTTTGTCTGGTAACCCCTCAAAGTAAAGGCAAACTGAAACCTCAGCTTCCGTTTCCCTCACCATTGATCTCAGTTTGTCACCATTGTGACAGGGCTCCGTTGTTTTTACGGAATCAATAGCGCAGTCGACTGCGCTATTGGCTGGGTCAAGTACAACGCTACCCTGTCAAAACGGTGAGAAACGGAAACTTTTAGCAGCGTTTCCGTCACCATGGAGATCAATGGTGAGTGAAACGGAAGCTGAGGCTTCAGTTTGCCGATCCGTTGAGGGGTTACCCGACAGAAACCACCGACGGAACCCATCAACAGAGGGGGAACGCTGATGTGAACACAGCCTAACACATATGGTAGGCTTAGATACAGGGTCCAGATGACAGTAATCTTATACAGTATAAGATTACTGTCTGTTGGGGCCGTGTATCTTAGCCTACCACATGGTTGACATAAAAGGAGTTGTCCAGTCCTTAAAAATTGATGGCCTATACTCCGGATAGGCCATCAATAGTTGATTGGTCCGGGTCAGACTGCCGGGACCCCTGCCAATCAGCGGTGTTGAAGGGGGTGCAAGCGCTGCTTCCCCTTCATTTCCCTTACTTGCTCACACTATGAATCGCTGACACGTCTGTGTCGACGATTCAGTGTAAAAAAGTGACCGGAATGAAGGGGGAAGTAGCACTCATACGAGCGGCTGCACCTGCCTTCAACACAGCTGATTGGTGGGGCTCCCGGGAGTCGGACTCCACCCATCAGCTCCAGCAGACCGTGGCATTAAACTTACCCTCCTCTTCGGCCGCAGTGGAGATCCTGACTCCATCCAGGGTCGGGTTGTTGTGCGCAGCGCATAGTGCTGTGACATCATGCGCTGCGCACAGTTCTGTGATGTCAGGATTTCCGCTGCGCTCCGGAAAGAGGGGGTAAGTACAGTCAGTTACTATAGTAACAGGGTCCCGTGTAGTTTATTACATAAGCCCCAGTTACTATAGTAACTTTTCATTGATGTGGTGGGACCCCTATAGTTATGCCACTGGTTGCCACTTTTACACTAGGTGAATAAACACCTTTGAATCCATGTTGGTATGCTGCCTCCTTTCCTTTAGGCCGGATTCACATGAGCGTGTGCGTTTTGCGCGCACAAAAAACGCAGCATTTAGTGCACGCAAAAGGTCCACAAAAGCTCCGGGTGTCATCAACACGAGGCGTGGCTGCGTGATTTTTGCGCAGCCGGCATCATTATGACACTCTGTTTTTATGTTTGTAAACAGAAAAGCACATGGTGCTTTTCATTCATAGTTTTGACTACTGTAGCGCGCATCACACGGAAGTGCGTCCGTGGGCCGTGCGCCGTGTGCAAAAAACTGGCAAATATAGGACATGTCGTGAGTTTTACGCAGCGGCAAAACGCTGCGTGAAAATCACGAACTGTCTGAACGGCCCCATTAACTAACATAGGTCCGTGCGACGCGCGTGAAAATCATGCGCGCAGCACGGACGTATTATACGTTCGTCTGAATAAGCCCTTAGGGTGACTCCTGGGGAACTCGGTTTGGCTCGGTCTATGAGATCCATGGTCCAGATCTCCTCAGGTTCAGCACCCACCACCATTTGCTGTGCAGCTCCTTCTAGCTCTATCTAGGGGTCTATTTGTTTGTGTGTGTGGTTAAAAACTTTGTTTCCTACTGATGCAGCTCGGGCAGCAGCCATGCGCTTTGCTGCAGGAGTCTTTTGTTTAAGTGCAGGGTTCCTTTTTGGAGGCATGACTGTTCTGACAGTGGTTCATGCTGAAATCCAGTATAGGAACAGCGTAGTAGAGGTACAGTCTTCATGATGAGTAAAGAAAGATAGCTGGATAGTTATGAAAACATATCTATCGTTAGAGGATCCTTTCCTGGAATATCATAGCAGAAGCAAATAGTTTAAGAGAACAGCAGTCTTTGATTTAATAATTATTTATCAGCTATAATATGCCTACAAGAGGTGCATTTGGTTAACTCCTCTACTTATACATTTGCTAAAGATGGGCACCTTTTATTTTTCATTCCGTGCATTCATCCTTTTCACGGGGGGCGGGAATCAATATTAATCCACAGGGGAATTAACTAAAATATATATATATATATATATATATATATATATAAAAAATATATATATAATAATTGATGTTCTGGCCAGATTTGTTTCCGTGTATAGGTGGTTTGGGGGGCTGACGTTTAAATGAATTAAATATGCGTAGCACCTCAAGAGAAAAGGGTGGAGGGATTTAAAGAAGAATTGCCAGAGTGCCCTCATCATTATGGTGGATTTCAATATGGTACAAGAGCTGTTGGATCAGAAAAGGAATAGGAATGTCTCTAACCCACCTAGTACAAGAATCTTTGTGGATTATTTCAATGCATGGAGAACTAAGTACCCCAATAAGACACAGTTTTCTTGATACTCACAGTGTCATCAGATATCATGTCAAGGATCATTTGAGGAATTTGTGCAGAATAAAGTTACAACCTCGCCTCTAACTGTGTGGGACTGTTTGAAAGCTTATATGTGCAGCCTATTTAAAAAAAAAAAAAACACAAAAAAAAACAGGCCACATTTAATAAGACATGTCTTTGATGGACATATGTATTTTTTCAAATCGTACTATGTAAGGCCTCATGCACACGACCATATTTTCATCTATCCCGAAATATTGTCAATAAATACGTTCCGTATTTGATCCGTATATACGGATCCATAAAAAGGAGGACGCAAATGTCATCAGCATGTTGCATAGCAATTCTTCCGGAAATATGGATGCACATCCGTAGCCGTCCGTATTTACGGAAGCGCCCATAGGCTTCTACGGGAGAGACCTTGCTGTAATTACGGACAAGAATAGGACAGGTTCTATCATTTTTTCAGCATGGACATCCATCAGTAAAAATACTGAAAGGTTCTGTAATTACGGACCGTAATTACGGACCGTAATTACGGATGAAATATACGGTCGTGTGCAAGGGGCCTAACTATGTAAGGTCATAGATTGATCAAACTAAAGAGCGTTTGGAGGAGTGAAAAAGATTATATATTACATTCCAATTTAGATAATAAAACACTCTGGAATGAGTCGGAGGCCAATTATAATGAGGCTTTGAGGCAAAGGGCCCAGGATCATATCTCTTCCATATCATCCAGTTTTTTCCGGGAAGGCTTCTATCCTCAATAATTACGAACCAGGGCTCTTGACGGGACCAGTAGTTGTAAAGAACTCATATGGAGAGATGGTTACAAACCCAGAATTGATTGTTACTGCATTTTCAGATTATAAGAATATATATATATATATATATATATATATATATATATATCTCTCTATCTGGGGTCCAGTACAATCATTTGAAATTAAAAAAGTCATATCTGGATAAAATAGAATTTCGGACATTGTTTTCCACTGAGGTAGCGACGATTGATGCCCCTCTGAGTCTCATGGAATTGGAGGAGGCGCTTAAACAGACACTATGCAATAAGGCATCGGGTCCTGATGGGATCCCTTTTGAACTTTTCAAGCAATATGGTAATATCCTCCTTCCAGAGCTGCTAGAAACCTTGGACCATGCTTTTTCGGTAGGCTATCTCCTGCATTCAAAGGAAGAGGCCTCCATAATTGTGGTTCCCAAAAAGGGTAAAGATCCACTTGAGCCAGAGTCTTATAGACCTTTCTCACTCCTTAACCCTTTCAGGACAGACCGACACACACACACACACACACACACACACACACACACACACACACACACACACACACACACACACACACACACACACACACACACACACACACACACACACACACACACACACACACACACACACACACACACACACACACACACACACACACACACCCCTACCTGCAGTGCAACTGGTTTTCATAATGGCACTTGCTATCTCCCTACAAATCCAGCTTCTCTGCTGGGTGGCTCTGAACTGCGCCTGCGCAGTACAGAGCCAGATGGCAGACGCAATGAACGGCGCCAGTTCATTGTGTCCTATGCACTGTGCTGCCGTATTCCATCTGTGTATGTGTCGTTAAGAGACACATACACAGATGAAATAAAACATGGCAGCACCCAGGACAGTAAGGAAGTGTTAATAAAACGGTGGGTGTGAAAAATTAAATAAAGTCAATATAATATTTTATTAAATAAAAACACAAAATTAATAAAATAAAAAAAAAATCATGACAGTCCCTTTAAGGCCGTTTACGCTTTTTGGAGTCTGGACTGATGTTTTTTTGGAGTTTTAAGGAATATGAGTATCTATAGGCTCCAACATAAAATTTGGCACATAATTAAATGATGCAAATCATATGTTTTGGATTCACTTGAAGGTTACACAATTAAGTCACTTATTCACAGATGGGAAGATTAAAACATTTGAGGAATTTCTTAGGGATCAAGTTCTTAGACTTTCAGAGATTATTTTTTTTTAGTCTATGCACAATTTTCTCAGTTTGTTAATAAGATGGAAGATAAAACTAGACTATGTACACAAAAATCTAAGCTTTATTCACTTTTAAAGGAGACAATTGAATAGAAAAGTCTGTTTCTCCAGACTATACAAATTTCTACAGGGGTTTAAAGGCTATGTACACCTTTGAAAGGCAATTTATTTATATTTTTTTAATAAAACGGCCAATTAGTGTGATTGGTGCAACTTTACAAATACTTTTTAAATGAAAAATTATTTTTAGTTTTTGAGATACAGCTGCTCTGTATTCTCTATACAGAGCAGCTGTAATGTTCGCCATGATCGGAATCAGTCAGTCTTGCGGACCTGATGGGTTCAGTATCAGCAGGTCCTGTGTCCGATCCACCTGTAATCTATCATATCTAAGTTATAAACTTTGGAAAGGCAAAAAATCTGCAGCACCAGACCAGTACATTAGGTGGGTGCACGCCTCTTGGGTCACAGTCCAATGACCCTTCAGTATAGAGGAAAGTAGAATTGAGGCAGCAAAACCAAATGAGTGAAAAATGATCCTGTTTATTCCAAATGCAACGTTTTAGCTCAATGCGAGCCTTTCTAAAGCAAGATTATAAAATTTAGATGTGATAAATTACAGGTGGATCCTGCGTGTCAGTCCCACGGACCTGACGGGAATAGGATTTAGCGCTAGATACAACTGCTCTGTATAGAGAGTACAGAGCAGCTGTAACTCAAATAGTAATAAAGAATTTGAAATAAAAACTAATTTAGAAAGTTGCACTAATCACACTGACTGACCTTTTTATATAAAAAAAATTGCCTTTCAAAAGGTTTACATAGCCTTTAAAAACACAATAAACACTTTAAGAGTGAACTCCATTGGGAAAGAGATTTGGGAAATATGGCGGAGACTGACTGAAAAAGAATATTCACAACTGTTAACTGGGTCTCCTTGAATCATACCCATGGTAGTTCTCAATCGATAATTAATAATAGGCTGTTTTCTCCTAAGCTTTTATTTAAAATTTGGGGTTAGAGAAACCTCTAAATGTTGGACATATTCCATGCCAGACACAGAACTTGTTCACTTCCTCTAGATCTGCCCAAGGTTGCGTAGACATTGGACTGAGATTCTAAATTGTATCACCTCAATATAATTTTCCACGATAACCCCTTATAATCCGGTTTTATGTCTATCGGGTAATGACTTGATACTGAAAGAGATATATAGGGGCAAAAATCTTAAATTGCTTTCACAAAAGCTTTTCTTTGGCAGTTTATTAATTCTCAGTCATTGGGGTTCAAATGTAACACTTAACTTTGGGGAGTGGAAAAGGCAGGTAATGGGGTCATGTTATTTGAAAAATATTACGTTTTTTTTGAGGAAAGCGCTCTTGCACAGTTTTTTATAAGAAATGGCACCTATGGATACAATAGGTTTTATAGATTTGTTTTTCTCCTCTCGCTCGGTTTCTATGTGGGGGGAGGGCTTAGGGTTGTGGTTTTGTTTTTATTAACCTGTGTATTTTATCATTTTAATCATTACACTGTTTTAATAAATACATTTTTGGGGACTTTGATAGGAAAGACCTGCAGCACGAGGCTAGGTGGATCTTTAGACAAAATACGATCCAACCGCATGGCCTAAACGAGCAGATTTTCTATGTTTCATCCAATTAATAGTGTCTTGGTGCGAGAATGTGCCCACTATGTAGATCGTTCACTTAGATGGGATTTTCAGATGCCTTGTGTACCAATGTTTAAAAAAAAAAAAAAACAGGATTTTTGTACTTACCAGTAAAATCCCTTTCTCGTTGAATTCACTGGGGGAGTATAGTTTTCTCGGTAAAGTATTCGCTGAGAGACATAGTACCATGGGACATCCTAAAGTAGTCCCTTAGGGTAGGTAAAAATAATCATAGCCATGTGAGCAATCTAAACCACGGCTACTTGCAACACCATCCAACCCAAACTGGCATCGGCGGAAGCCAAGGAATGGTTAAAAGTCGAAAAAGATTGTGACGAGGCCCAGGTAGTGGCTTTACAGATCTGATCGGCAGAGTCCAATCTCTGGAAGGACTTTGTGACTGCAATGTAGACCTGAAGGGTTCTAACATCCAAACAGTGTAAGGCACGTTCCCGCCGATGAAAAGGTTTTGGGTAAACGAGGGAAGGACAACGTCGTCATTAAGATCGAAGGAAGAAACCACCTTAGGTAGGAAGGATGGCACAGGATGTAGCCCCACCTTGTCCTTATGAAAAATCGTAAACGGAGGTTTCCAGGACAAGGATATCAGCTCAGAAATTCTACAGATAGAGGTGATCGCCACAAGGAAAACCACCTTCCAGGATAAGACCCTGAGAGAAACTTCTCACAATGGTTTGAAAGGTGCAGCCTGGAGAGCGTCAAGGACCAGGTTGTGATCCCAGGGCTCCAGGGGAGACCGATTAGGAGGAGCAGTGTGTGCGACTCCAATGCACTGGAAAAGAATAGATCGGGCTGAGACCTGTCCCTTTTGGGTAGCCAACCTGAGTCCAAGATCTAAACCCATCTGGAGGAAGGCCAGAACACATGGGAAGGAAAAACAGAGAGGAAGGAACTGATGGGAGTCACACCACCTAAAATAAGCCAAGTTCGATGGTAAAACCTTTGGGATAGAGTCTTCCGTGCCTTAATCATGGCCTGAAGGACTGGATCAGAGAAACCTCTAAACTTCGGAACCGCGTTCTCAACAGCTAAGCCGTCAAATGCAGCGGAGATAAAGCAGGGTGGAACATTGGCCCTTGGGAAAGGAGGGTGTGCCGCTGAGGAAGAAGTCATTGGGTGTCTGCCAGCAGAAACACGGGATACATATACAAAGCACTGTGAGGCCAGTCTGGAGCCACCAGAATGGCTGGAATTCCTGCGTCCTTGACCTTTTTCAGCACTCGAAGCAGGAGTGGCAGGAGAGGAAAAAGATAAATGAGGCTGAAAGACGACCAGGGGAGAACTAGGAGCATCAACTCTTATGGGCCTGAGATCCCTGGTTCTGGTGACGTAGTCCGGACACTTATATTTTAGGTGAGAGGCAAAGAGATTCATAATACTACCACTTTACAAAGCATTAGTGAGGCCTCATCTAGAATATGCAGTCCAGTTCTGGGCTCCAGTTCATAGAAAGGATGCCCTGGAGTTGGAAAAAATACAAAGAAGAGCAACGAAGCTAATAAGGGGCATGGAGAATCTAAGTTATGAGGAAAGATTAAAAGAACTAAACCTATTTAGCCTTGAGAAAAGACGACTAAGGGGGGACATGATTAACTTATATAAATATATGAATGGCGCATACAAAAAATATGGTGAAATCCTGTTCACTGTAAAACCCCCTCAAAAAACAAGGGGGCACTCCCTCCGTCTGGAGTAAAAAAGGTTCAACCTGCAGAGGCGACAAGCCTTCTTTACTGTGAGAACTGTGAATCTATGGAATAGCCTACCACAGGAGCTGGTCACAGCAGGGACAGTAGATGGCTTTAAAAAAGGCTTAGATAATTTCCTAGAACAAAAAAATATTAACTGCTATGTGTAGAAATTTTTTACTTCCCCTTTCCCATCCCTTGGTTGAACTTGATGGACATGTGTCTTTTTTCAACCGTACAAACTATGTAACTATGTACTATGTAACTATATCCGGGAAGCCCCACTGAAGGCAAATGCGGTGAAATATTTCTGGAAGAGATTATTCTCGGGGGTTCAGACGTTCCCGCCTCAGGTAATCCACCTCCCAGTTGTCAACTCCTGGGATGTGTTCTGCGGAGATTGCTGGGACGTTTTGTTCCGCCCAGCATCAGAAATGGGGAACATCCAACAAGGTGGTGGGCATCCACTGGGGATCAGTAGGGAGAGTTTTTGCCAAAATGGCAGGCATCCACTAAAAAAAAAAAGTGAGAATTCTTTCTGCCCAGCACCTGCAAGAGATTCACCAAGTGGAACACATGAGGGATTCGTATCCTGCACCTTAAAAATAAAATAAAAATAAAAAATCTAGCAGAACAACCTGCAGCCTACGGAGACTAGGCTAACCTAGTGTCAGCGGCCTATACCCAGGGTACTGGGTCGCCCAGTGAATACTTAAAAAAAACAAAAACCAACACATTACTTTCTCGTTAAAGTAATGGTTTCGGTCTGGAGGTAGATGCTATTTTAGCAATTGCCCTACACATTAAATTGCTGTGTGGTGGACTATTTGGGGCATACATCAAGTGTGTACATATACCATATTGACAATTAGGGCAAAGGTAGATGCATAAAGCAATGGGGTGGTTATCTTGCAATTTGAGGACAATTGCCAAAATAGCAAACTATTATTATCAAGTATGTAAATCTACCCAATTGATGATTAGGGGGGGGGGGGGGGAGTGTAGATGCATTAAGCAATGAGTTGCTGTTTTTTTTTGCATTTGTCCTCAAGTTGCTAGATAATGAACTATTATGTTGGCATGTATACCCAAATAGAGATGGATAACTGTGATGGTCACTTTCCTCTTCAAAAAGGTACAGTACGCAGGATTCAGCATGGAGAAATAGTCTAGTACTCCAAGGCATGCATGGTATGGCATGCATTAACTATATAAAGTGAGAATTACATGACCATCGCTACCCCTGGACATTAAAATGGTTGTCGGGTCCCTAAAAATTGATGGCCTATCCTTAAGATAGGCCATCAATATCGGATCGGTTGGACACCTGGGACCCCCACTGATCAGCGGTTTTGAAGGGGCTGCAGCGCTGGCTGCTTGGCCTTCATTTCCCACACTGCCGCTACTGCTATGTCGACGATTAACAGTGTAAACAGCGACCGTAATTAAGGGAAAGCGGCTGTTACCATAAAAGCACTGCAGTCCCTTCAAAACAGATTGGTGGGGGTCCCGGGTGTTGGACCTCGACCGATCAGATATTGATGGCTTATCCTGAGGATAAGCCATAAATTTTTAGGGACTGGACAACCACTTTAACACGTTGGCGCAGAGTCACATACGTGCACGGCATAGAATGAAAGCATTAGCGCATTTCGCCGTGCACGTATGTGAATGAGATCGTGCGGGCACAGAATCTGTGCGCTTACGATCGCCGCGGGACCCAGGCTGTGACTGACAGATGGGCTCCCGCTGCAACGGCTAGGATTAACATAGACAGCCCGCGAATGCAATCGCCGACGGGTTTCCATGTCAACCAGAGGCCTAACAAAGGCCCCCCCAGGCCTGCCCTGGATTTATGCATATTAGGCCGTGCCAGAGGCCTAATATGATTGCCTCTCAGTTTACACTGACAGGCAATAACACTTTGGTATACTAAGTATACCAAAGCATCATATAAGCGATCAGAAGATCTCATGGTAAAGTCCCCTAATGGGACTAATGAAAAATAAAAATTAAAAGTTAAATAAAAAAAAAGTTTATAAAAAACCCCAAACAGATTACAGTAAAAATTTAAATAAAACCACTTTTTTTTTCACTTAAAAAGTGGTTTTATTTACTAGAAGTGCAAAAAAACAAAAAAAAAACCAAAACAAAAAAACACACACACACACATATATATTATTGCCAGGATCACAGGGAATTTCCACTGTACCCACCTTAGGAGCTTTGCAAAAGCAACTTGGTACAAAGAAACCAATCCAGCAAACTCTGTGTTCCTAAAGCCAAATGGCACACCTTCCCTTCTGAGCCATGCGGTGTACCCATACAGCTGTTTATGACCACATATGGGGTATTTCCTTACCATTGAGAAGTGAAGTTGCTTTACAAATGTTGGGTTGTTTTTTCTACTTTACTTGATGAGAAAATTAAGAATTTTGAGCTAAAACTACAGCTTAGTAGAAAAAAAATCTATATATTTTTTTTCATTTTTCATTTTCACTGCCCAATTATAACAAAGTCTATGGAACACCTGTGGAATTAAAATGCTCAATACACCCTTGGATGAATTCCTTGAGGGGTATAGTTTCCAAAATTGGGTATTTTTTTTTAGGTATTTCCTTTGTTTTCGCACAAGACCTCTTTTAACCCCTTAAGGACGCAGCCTAATTTTGGCCTTAAGGCTCAGAGCCCATTTTTCAAATCTGACATATTTCACTTTATGTGGTAATAACGTCGGAATGCTTAAACCTATCCAAGCGATTCTGAGATTGTTTTCTCGTGACACATTGGGCTTCATGTTCGTGGTAAAATTTGGTCGATATATTCAGTGTTTATTGGTGAAAAATTGCAAAATTTAGAGAAAATTTGGAAAAAATAGCATTTTTCAGAATTTTAATGCATCTGCTTGTAAAACAGACGGTTATACCACCCAAAATAGTTACTAGTTCACACTTCCCATATATCTACTTTAGATTGGCATCGTTTTTTGAACACTTATTTTTCTTGGACGTTACAAGGCTTAGAACCTAAACAGCAATTTCTCATATTAAGAAAATTTCAAAAGCCTTTTTTTTAAGGTACTTCTTCAGTTCTGAAGAGGCTTTGAGGGGCCTATGTATTAGAAACCCTGATAAAACACCCCATTTTAAAAACTAGACCCCTCAAAGTATTCAAAACAGCATTTAGAAAGTTTTTTAACCCTTCAGGCATTTCACAAGAATTAAAGCAATGTGGAGGTGAAATTTGCAAATTTCATTTTTCTTGCTGAATTTCAAATTTATTCATTTTTTTTCTGTAACACATAAGGTTTTACCAGAGAAACACTACTAAATATGTATTGTCCAGATTCTGCAGTTTTTAGAAATGTCCCACATGTGGCTCTACTGCGCTCATGGACTAAAACACAAGCCCTAGAAGCAAAGAAGCACCTAGTGCATTTTGAGTCCTCTTTTTTATTAGAATATATTTTAAGCAACATGCCAGGTTTGAAGAGGTGTTGAGGTGCCAAAACAGTAGGAATCCTCGAATAGTGACCCCATTTTGGAAACTACACCCCTCAAGGAATTCATTTATGGTTGTTGTTACCATTTTGACCGCACAGTTTTTTCACAGCACCTATTTGAATTGGGGTGTGAAATTAAAAAAAAAATTCATTTTTTCCAATAAGATGTCATTTGTGATCAAAATTTATTATTTTCACAGGGAACAAAATACCCCATTTTGTTGCCCAATTTGTCCTTAGTGCGGCAATACCCCATTTGTGGTGATAAACTGCCGTTTGGGCCCATGGGAGGGCTCAGAATGAAAGGAGCGCTATGTGTTTGTTGGAGTCCAGATTTTGCTGGATTGGTCTTCGGGTGCCATGTTGCATTTGCAGAGCCCCAGAGGTATCAAAGCAATGGAAACCCACCAGAACTGACCCCATTTTGGAAACTACACCCCTCAAGGAATTCAAATATGGTTGTTGTTACAATTTTGACCGCACAGTTTTTTCACAGCACCTATTTGAATTGGGCTGTGAAATTAAAAAAATTAAATTTTTTCCAATAAGATGTCATTTGTGATCAAAATTTCTTATTTTCACAGTGAACAAAATACCCCATTTTGTTGCCCAATTTCTCCCGAGTGCAGCAATACCCCATTTGTGGCGATAAACTGCAGTTTGGGCCCATGGGAGGCCTCAGAAGTGAAGTAGCGCTGTGTGTTCTTTGGAGTGCAGATTTTGCTGGTTTGGTTTTCGGGTGCCATCTCGCATTTGCAGAGCCCCAGAGGTATCAAAGCAATGGAAACCCACCAGAACTGACCCCATTTTGGAAACTACACCCCTCAAGGAATAAATTTATGGGTGCTGTGACCATTTAGACCCCATAGTTTCTTCACAGAACTTATTTGAATTGGGCTGGGAATTAAAAAAAATAATATTTTTTCCAATAATATGTCGTTTTAGCTCAAAAATTCTTATTTTCACAAGAAATAAAATACTACATTTTGTTGCCCAATTTGTCCCGAGTGCGGCAATACCCCATTTGTGATGATAAACTGCTGTTTGGGCCCATGGGAGGGCTCAGAAGGAAAGGAGCGCTATGTGTTTGTTGGAGTACAGATTTTGCTGGTTTGGTTTTCGGGTGCCATGTCGCATTCGCAGAGCCCCAGAGGTATCAAAGCAATGGAAACCCACCAGAAGTGACCCCATTTTGGAAACTACACCCCTCAAGGAATTCATTTATGGGTGTTGTGACCATTTTGATCCCATCGTTTTTTCACAGAACTTATTTGAATTGGGCTTGGAATTAAAACAAAATTATTTTTTTCCAATAATATGTAGTTTTGGCTGAAAATTTCTTATTTTCACAAGAAATAAAATACCCCATTCTGTTGCGCAATTTGTCCTGAGTGCAGCAATACCCCATTTGTGGTGATAAACTGCCGTTTGGGCCCATGGGAGGGCTCAGAACGAAAGGACCACTATTTGGCCTACTGGGGATTTTCTCGTGCAAAGTCATGTGTGCAGAAGCCCCTGAGGTACCAGTACAATTGAAACCCGCAAGAAGTGACCCCATTTTAAAATCTACACCCTTAAGGCAATCATCTAGAGGTGTAGTGAGCATTTTGACCGGAGAGATACACCCCATAAACTGTAATGTGGGTTCACACGGGTATGGCAATACCCTCAATGTGGCTGTTAGCTGCTTGGGCACACAGCAGGGCTCAGAAGGGAAAGATAAGGGGGGATAAGCTGTGTGGAGTACATCAGGGTAAGTAGAATTGGGTTAAATTATAAAACAAGGGATGTATGATAAATTTTAAAACACTCTTTCATACAGAGCTCTGGTTTTTCGGGACACACGTTACATTGATATATTTTGTCCTCCCTTATACCCCTCTTATAGCAGACTTTGCACCTCTTTTGACTTTTTCCCTTCTTGTCAGTTTGGGGAACTTCTCCTGGAAAGTGTTGCCCTGGTACGATGCGTGTGGCCTCGCTTCCAGAAGTACTGGGTGCCCCCCCCTTCTTGGTCCCTAAAGATTAGGTTCTTGATAATCACCTCTTGAAATTCCAGGAAAGTTCCCCTCTGGCTTGTATATCGACGTAGCACGTGCACATTGTACAATGCCATCTGTATGATGTGCCCGGCCAGCTTCTTATACCACACCGCATGGCGCTGTAGGGCTTCAGGACTTGATCTGACAAGTCCACCCCTCCCATGTACCTATTGTAGTCCAGGATGCAGTCTGGTTTAGGGGTCTCTGTACTGGTACCTCGTACAGGTACATGGGTACTGGTGTGACATCTCTCTTGTCCTTGTACTTGACACACAATATTAATACTTAGAAGAAACGGAGTCTGTAGCCAGTATATAATCGAAAAATATCAATACAAAACTTTATTTAAATATACACAATAACAAACATTAAAAAAGGCATAATGATAGGAGAAACTCAATCACAAGATGACATAGAAACGCATCAGGAGAACCAAGGTAAGTGTGGAAGAACCTTTTGAAGTATGGGTTCAGAGTAAAACTAAAATTAGTGTGACATAAACTAGTTAAGTCTATTTATATATTTGAATGCCGTTAAAGGGCAAAAATGGTCCCAAGAACAGGCATCATGTGAAAGAAGTAATGGGTCTGAACAGGACCCTGTGAACAATTACTAAAATAGTCTTACCCATAAAGAATCCTTGGCTGAGTCCCGATGGTCACTGTGTGCGCCCCGACGCGCGTTTCGCGAATGTCCGCTTCCTCAAGGGAAAAATAAAGTTTTGTATTGATATTTTTCGATTATATACTGGCTACAGACTCCGTTTCTTCTAAGTATTAATATATGTATCATTAATAGATGCGGGAGGATGTTCCTTGGAACAATACCTAGCCCAATAACACTGTATGCTTTTGGAGACCATTAGTTATAATTGACACACAATATGTTGCTGCTAGAATGTGCCCTGCGCTCACCCCTTCTTGTTTGCCCTGCAGAGTCTTAGGGAGGCCTCTCAGATTTCTTCTAGCAGTGCCGCATGCCACAGGACTGGAAGCGAGGCAGTTGAAGAGTGGGAAGCCGGTATAAAAATTATCCAGGTAGAGGTGGTAACCCAGGTCCAGCAGTGGGTGCACCAAATCCCACACAATTTTTGCATTAACTCCCAGTAAAGGGGGGCATTCTGGGGGCTGAGCACTGGTGTCCTTCCCTTCATATATCCTAAACCTGTAGGTATACCCTGATGCACTCTCGCACAGCTCATACATCTTCACGCCATACCTTGCCTTCTTACCCGGCAGGTACTCGCGGAATTGAAGCCTCCCTTTAAAATCCACCAAGGACTCATCAATAGAAATACATTTCTTGGGGGTGTATGCTTGGGAAAACCGGGCACTGAAACGGTCTAATAGGGGTTTCCGTTTATACAAACGGTCAAAACTGGGGTCATCTCGGGGTGGGCATGGCTCATTATCAGTATGATGTAAGAAGCCAAGTATTGCCTGATTTTTTTTTTTTTTTTAGGTTACAGTTCAGTTCTGAAGTTGCTTTGATGGACCTATATATTAGAAACCCCTATCAAACACCCCATTTTAGAAACTAGACCCCTCAAAGTATTCACAACAGCATTTAGAAAGTTTATGAACCCTTTAGGTGTTTCACAGGAATTTAGAGCAAAGTAGAGGTGAAATTAAAAAAAAAATTTTTTCTTCTTTGTAGCGCGAATCAATTTACACAATTTGTGGCCAAACCACCCCCCCCCCCCAAAAATAAAACCAAACATACAGATATTTGGGTCTCACTGGACACTTTCAAAACAATGTCCAGAAAAGGAGGGTGTGGCTTTCTGAAAAGGGACATGGCTTAAAGAGGACCTGTTACCAGATCCTAATATCCATTTCACATATATTACCTTTAGCTCTCTCCCTCCCGGTTTCCATTCTTTTTGCGCCCGATATGGTAATTTACTGTAGTTAGCCAACGGGGTGTGAACTACAGTAAATCTTCCCGGGTGGAGTAATCTTGACGGCCTCTGACGCTGTCCAATTAGCATGAGGCAGATTACGACAAATGTGCTTGATTAGAAGTCTTCTCCCAGGGTGGTCTTCTGAAATCATGCGGAGCGAGGCTTGTCATGATCTGGCTGGCAATTACCTCTTAGATGCGGTGGTCGATTGCCGCATTTAATAAGCTTAGAGCAGATCGGCAGCCCCCACATGAAATCACAGAGGCTGCCGATAGTTGCCATGGCAACCGGAGACCAGACATTGGCCTCCGGGCTGCCATGTACGGAAACCCTATGAGGACCAGCCGGAGGCTATCTGTCAGAGTGACTGTCATGTCACAATGACAGTTAGAATACATTACACTATGTAGGTAGTGTAATGTATTCTAGAAGCGATCACAGCTGCAAATCTTCTAGTCCCCTAGTGGAAAAAAAACACAAAAGGGTTTTATTAAAAAGTGTAAAAATAAAAGTTATAAGTTACAAAAAACAAAAATGCTTTTTTTTTTACTTTAACCCCTTAGTGACCACTAATACGCCTTTTTACGTCGGTCACTAATGGGCTTTAGGCTAGGCTGACGCCTTTTCACGTCAGCCTAGTCTAAGTCCTGCACGGGTCTCCCGTGCAGGCAGGAGCCGGGGCTCTGCTGTCTGATGACAGCTGAGCTCCTGCTCCAACGCCCGCGATCGAAGTTTACTTCGATCGCGGCCGTTTAACCCGTTAAATGCCGCCGTCAATAGCGACCGCGGCATTTAACTTTGTTTACAGAGGGAGTGAGCTCCCTCTGTCACCCATCGGCGGCCCGCGAATGCAATCGCGGGTCTCCGATGGGGTGTCATGGCAGCCGGGGGCCTGATAAAAGCCCCCAGGTCTGCCCTGGACATATCCCTGTTAGGACGCGCCGGAGGCACGTCCTAACAGATTGCCTGTCAGATTTATACTGACAGGCAATAATGCTCTGGTATACGAAGTATACCAGAGAATTATAGCAGCGATCGGAATATCGCACAGTAAAGTCCCCGAGTGGGACTAGTGAAATAAGTCATCAAAGTGAAATAAAGATTATTAATAAAAAGTACAGTAAAAAAATAAATAAAACCATTTTTTTCCATAAAAAGTGGTTTTATTTAGTAAAAGTGTAAAAAAAAAAAAAAAAAAAAAAAAAGTACACATATGTGGTATCGCCGCGACCGTAATGACTCCATTAATAAAGTTAACATGTAATTTAAACCGCAAAGTGAACACCGTAAAAAAAAACGCAAAAAACCATGGCGAAATTGCCATTTTTTTCCATTGCCCCCCAAAAAAGTCATCATAAAAATGAATCAATGAGTCCCATGCACCCCTAAACAGTACCATTCAAAACTATGTCTTGTCCCGCAGAAAACAAGCCCAAAAAATCACTACATTGATAGAAAAATAAAAAAATTACGGCTCTTGGAACGCGACGATGCAAAAACAAATAATTTTAGTTCAAAAGTGTTTTTATTGTGCAAAAGTCGTAAAACATAAAAAAAACTCTACATGTGGTATCGCCGTAATCGTACCGACCCATAGAATAAAGGTAACATGTTATTTACGTCGTACAGTGAACGGCGTCAATTTAAAAACGCATAGAACAATGGCGGAATTTCAGTTTTTCTTTATAATCCCCCCAAAAAGGTTAATAAAAGTTAATAAAAAAATTATATGTACCCAAAAATGGTGCTATTAAAAAGCACAACTAATCCCGCAAAAAACAAGTCCTCATACAGCTATGTAGACGAAAAAATAAAAAAAAGTTATAGCTCTTTGAATGCGACTATAGAAAAACGAATAAAATAGCTTGGTCATTAAGGCCTAAAATGGGCTGGTCACTAAGGGGTTAAGTCTTTAATTATAGGAAAAAAATAAACACATTTAAAGAAAGTACACATATTTGGTATCACCACCCCTCCCAAAATATAGACTAAGAAGTGATTAAAAAGTCGCATGTAAAAAAAAATCATAAATTTAAAAAAAACCTTGATGGAATTCATGGTTTTTGGTCACCTTGCTTGCCAAAAAAGTGGCATAAGAAGTGATCCAAAAATCGCATGCACCCCAAAATGGCACCAATGAAAACTACAGATTGTCCCGCAACAAATAAAATATTGCTCACACAGCTCCAGGTGAAGAAACAATAAAGAAGTTCTGGCACTTAGAATATGGCAATGCAAAATGTGCAGTGTTCCAAAAGCGGATAAGATTGGGCACTATTTATCAGTGTGACACTGGCTACACATCTGTGAAATATTATTTAATTTACCCCATTATTATACCCTCTTATTATGCCCTGATGTACTCTGCATACATTACATATGCCCCCACATTATAAACTAAAATACTAGTAAAACCCCAAACAGAACAACCACCAAGCAAAATCTGTGCTCCAAAAGCCAAATGGCGCTCCCTCCCTTCTCAGCCCTGCAGCGTGCCCAAACAGCAGTTTACGTCCACAGATATGGCATCGCCACACCTGGGAGAACCCAATTAATATTTTATGGAGTTATTTGTCTTCAGGGTCACAACAAATTGTGCACTAAAATGGCATATCAGTGGAAAATGTAAATTTTCACTCCGCACCATCCGCTGCACATTTACCCCTTCGCGCACCACGACTTAATATCAGGTCAAGGTGCAGGGGGTGATGCTTGGAGCGGGCTCACGCGCTAAGCCTGTGCCATATGCTGCGGGTGTCAGCTGTGTATTACAGGTAACACCCGGGACTAACCGACAGGAACAGCGATTGCACGGTTACAGGAGACTGTAAAAATGACAAAATACTGCAATACATTAGTATTTCAGTGTATTGTATCAGCGATCTAATTATCGCTGGTTCAAGTCCCCTAGGGGGACTAATAAAATATGTAAAAGAAGTAAATAAAGTTATTAGTGAAAAAAAATTCAGAAATATTTAAGTAATGAAAAAAAAAACAATACACAAAATTGGCATTGTGCGTTCGTAAAAGTCCGAACTATTACAATATATCATTATTTCAATCACACGGTGAACGCCGTAAAAAATAAAAGAATTTAAAACCGCCAAAATAGATGTTCTTTGGTCACCTTGTGGCAAAAAAAAAAAAGAAGGTACAAAAAAATAAAAATTAATGGTACCAATAAAAACTACAGCTCGTCCCGCAAAAAATAAGACCTCACATCTCTCGAATCGACCAAAAAATAAAAACAAAAGTTATGCCTCTCGGAATGTGGGGATACAAAACATTTTTTTTAACAAATAGTTTGTACTTTGTAAAAGTAGTAAAATATTTAAAAAGAAATAAAAAATATATTAAATTCGGTATCTCCGTAATTGTATGGCGTTGCAGAAAAAATTTAAAAAAGTTGTCATTTTTACTGCACGGTGAAGCATTAAACACAAAACAATGGAAGAACCGCAGATTTTTTAAAATTTCTAAACAAAACATTAGATAATCCCGACTCAATATATGTCTTATTTTGACTGGAGCAGGCAAAATTAGATCAGATGAAATCCTCAACACCAAATACAAATAAAATATAGCAGTTACTTTACCACTCTATAGAAGACAGTTCCACAGTCTGATATGTATCTTCAAAGGGTCCAAAATCCCCCAGCCTATATGCAAGGAGGCAATTCCTTAGTCCAAAACGTGCTCTATTTGGATTTTTGTTCAACTTGTAGTTCCACACAGGGATGCAGAGATGCTACGATCCAGGTAAGCCCAGTCGAACACCATACTATATCTCCAAAGAGGGAACAAGGAAACAAACCGTGCAATACTTTTTGGACGAGTTCACTTCACGCTTTTTATTCCATACTTACAAAAAGGGAAAAGATTTAAAACCTGGCATAATCCATAGCATACGGCACGCCAAACTCTATAGTCCGAAAAGTACACGATTTGGACTAAGTAATAACCGCCCACTGCCTGTAAATGTAGTTGACGCGCCGTGCCTTTCTTCAGCCGGAAATGCTGGCGGAGCCAAGACACGGAACGTCCCAAAATTTACCTTGCGGTCACGTGACCGCAAATCAGAACCAAGTAACGAAGCCAGGAGGTAAATAGACATTATATAAGAAAGTTACTTCTACATGTCCAATTAAGTTAAAATATAAATAAAATGTATTCCTGGACAACCCCTTTAAGGCAGCTCTCCTCCCTTATATTACGAAAGGACCACTTCATAGACCACTATCCCAATTTGAGAACATTCTATCTCAAAACAAATAACCTACAAAAGTTTTTTCGCATCTCTATTATCTTCTTATTTCCAGAAATGTACCCCTAAAAAAAGGTCTTAAATTCCTCTATGGAAGAATGACTTGACAATAACCTTGTCTCCATCTGATATTAAATTGTTCTAAAAATACCCACATGGTCCCTCGCATTGCATTCAAGAGAACTCTTATAAAATAATGTCACACTGGTATACACCTGTTAAAACACACCTGTGGTATCCCTCTATACCGGACACTTGCTGGAGATGCAACACAGAAATTGGTGCTTCTATCCATACTCGGTGGACGTGCTCCATGCTTTGTAATTACTGGGACTCCGTTCTATCACACATTAAGGACATATGCAAAATTTCAAAGCCTATTACCACGTCCATTATTTTCTTGAACTTTCCAATTAATAGTGTTGATAAGTCCACTAACCATCTGATTACATTTTTAGCAGCAGGGGGTTAAACTCCGGATTCCTCCGCTTTGGATATCAAATCGAACCCCTACTTTGTCTCAGTGGTTGCAGAAGATGGAACAGATCTTCCATATTGAAGAAATAGCTGCACTCTCTAAAGTCGTTCCATGGTGTTCACAGTTTCAAGAAGCTAGGGGTAGAACGACTAGAGTTTCATCTCAATTCAGAGATTTACTCGGAGTCCGAGTGATTACTATAAGCGGACTACTAGATTATTAGCAAAATGACACATACTATATTAAACTTTTAATTACCGATGATCTATATATGCCTCTTATGTAGCTCTCCCCTCTTCTTCCGCCCTTCACACCATCACCTCACCCCCCCCCCCCTCCATATTTTATAGACCAACTAACTTTGTGATTTTGTGTTGAACAATCGCCCTTAGGGCTTATTCAGACGAGCGGGATATATGTCCGTGCAACGCGCGTGATTTATACGCGCGTCGCACGGACCTATATTAGTCTATGGGGCCTTGCAGACATGTGCGTGATTTTTACGCAGCGTTGGTCCGCTGCATAAAAGTCACGACATGTCCGTTCTTTGAGCGTTTTTCGTACATCACGCACCCATTGAAGTCAATGGGTGCGTGAAAACCACGCATGCCACACGGAAGCACTTCCGTGCGACCAGCGTGATTCGCGCAACAGCTGTGAAAAGGATGAATGTAAACAGAAAAGCACCACGTGCTTTTCTGTTTACAAACAGCCAAACGGAGTGTCATAATGATGGCGGCTGCGCGAAAAGCACGCAGCCGCGCATCATATGCTGATGCCACACGGAGCTGTTAAGTGCCTTTTGCGCAGGCAAAACGCAGCATTTTTTGTGTGCGCAAAAAGCACACGCTCGTGTGAATCCGGCCTTAGTCTTGGCATGTATTCTGCCAAAGACACTGTGCTCTACATGACAAATCTATGTGCTGTACTCAGATTATTGTGAATAGCATCTTATTTACCTGTGAAACGTTTTATTTACTTTGTTACAAAACTTTGCAAAACTTCTCACAAAGAAAATTGAAAAGAAAACTATAACTTCTCCCACAAGAAACAAGCTTTCACACCACTCCTATTGGCCGAAAAATATAAAAAAAGTTATGGCTCTTAGAAAGCGGGGAGGGAAAAACGAAAAAGAAAAAAATTAATCAGTCCGGAAAGGGTTAATTAATTTCTAATAAATAAAAAAAAACAACACATTTATTATCACATGTGGGGTATAGCAATACTCGGGAGAAATTGCTTTACAAACTTTGGGTTGTTAATTCATGTGTTTCAGTCCAGTAGCACACTAGGGCCATACGTGGGATATTTATAAAAACTGCAGAATATGGGCAATAAATATGGAGTTGCATTTCTCGGGTAAAACCTTGTGTGTTACAGAAAAAACGATTACAAATAAATTTTGGAAAAAACAAAACAAAATTAGTAAATTTCACTTCTACTTTGCTTTAATTCCAGAGAAACGCCTAAAGTGTTAAAAACACATTCTTAATGCTGTTCTGGATACTTTGAGGGGTGAAGTTTTCAAGATGGCGTGATTTATGTGGACTTTCTACTATATAAGGCCCTCAAAGCCACTTCAGAACTGAACTGGTCCATAAAAAAAATAGTTTTTTTAAATTTTCTTGAAAATATGAGAAATTGTTGCGAAAGTTCTTAACGTAACTTCCTAGAAAAATAAAAGAATGTTCGAAAAACAATGCAAATAATGTAGACATATGGGATATATGAAATAGTAACTATTTTGTAAGGTATTACGATCTGTCTTACAAGCAGATACATTTAAATTTAGAAAAATGCAAATTTTTACAAATGCTCTCTAAATTGAGGTGTTTTTATCACAAACATTGAATCTATTGACCAATTTTTTTAATCAACAAAGTACAATATGTCACGAGAAAATCTCAGAATCAGATACAAAAAAGCATTCCAAAGTTATTACAACATAAAGTGACACGTCAGATTTAAAAAAAAAATAATAATTACTGTATTATGCTGCAGATTTTCTGCAACAAAACCAGTTTGAAAATCTGCGGTATTTACACAACGTGTGAACTTACTCTTCCAACCTACATGCATTTGGTCTTTTTTTTCTCAGAACATATTGGCCTTCCATATTGTGTAAAATATATATTCAACTTTTTAAAAAAAAAAAAAAAAATGGAAGGAAAAATGCCCAAAAATCTTAATTTGAATTTAGGCGTTTGTTTTTTTTTTGACATCTGGTGCATGCCACTGGGTAAACACACCTGAATACATGTTTGGCAACTTCTGCCAACTGAAGTGATACCACATTTCTTACACGCTGGGCGCAAGGTGGAGCTCACAGTGATTGGTGCGCAAACTGGCTTATAGAGAGCACATTTTCTAAAGCTGGTTTGCGGACACCATACGACTCAGTGGCATAGCTATAGGGGTCGCAACTGCGACCGGGCCCCCAGCTAGGGCCCGCAGGCCCCCCTCACCACAGTAGCACAGTAGTGCTACAATGATTCCTTTGCATTGCTGGGTCCCTGCTGGGGTACAAAAGAGACCCAGTAATGTATTTTAAAGCATTGGTGGCAGCTCGGCAGTGAAATAGTCATTGCACGGAGCGGGAAGACTCTTGCCCGCCCACTGTGCTGTCCACCCAATCAGTTCGCTTCTAGCGGTTTCCCTCTTCCTCGTGGCCTGTGTAGAGTGAAAGGAATGGCTACAGCAAGAAGATCGTGTGCATGTCTGCTCCTCCCAGGAATCCTGACTCCTGCTGCTCTCTGACCCCACACCAGATGTGTGTGTAAGTAGCTGCTAGTAATGCAGCTATTAACCCCTTCATTGTGTGTAAGTCTGTCATGCTGAGCAGTCACACTTCAGGGCTGACTGTTTAGCATAACAGACAAAGTATATCTATCTATCTACATATCAGTCTATCTCTCATATCTATCTCTCATCCAATCGCGGTGTGTCGGCTTTTCACAGAGTGAACAAGTGACCGGAATGAAGGGGAAGCAATGCTCGTACGAGCACTGCTCCCCCTTCAAAATAGCTGATTAGCCGGGGTCCCGGCGGGTGCCTGCTAGGCACTGTATCTAAGCCAACCACATGGTAGGCTTAGACACATAGCCCATGTGTGATCCTGTCTGCTGGACCCTGTATCTAAGCCTAGCTTGTGTTCGGCTTAAACACATGTCCAACAGACATGGGCCATGTATCTAAGCCTACCATGTGTGTTACTAATGTTTTTTTTGCAGGATCGGTCATTGGACTACTTTGGATTCGAGGACTACTTAGATGACAGCTTTTTTTATTTTGAATAAAATAGTTGAGGGTTGTGTGGGGGCGACAATTATGAAGGCGGTAGTAATAAAGTTTAAAAAAAATACAAATATACAGAAAAAATATTTTTATTGAAATAAAAACAAAAAAACACAGAACCCTCATTAACCATTTTATTGAGAATAAAAAAATGGCGCCATCAAAGTAGTCCAACATCTGAATTAGTCCAACATCCAAACCTGTAAAAAAAAACAAACCCAAAAAGAATTTGTAAAACAATTCTTATACTTACGTTTCCGGGGTCCAGTGCTGGAGCCGCAATGTCAGCGAATGGGCCCTGTATCTAAGCCTATCATGTGTGATATTGTCTGCTGAGCCAATGTATCTAATCCTATCAATATCTATAGGGTCGTAGTGCTATAGATGTGCGGTTATATATATATATATATATATATATGTAGCCCCTGATATTTTAAGACCTTATTGATGCCTCTGGCTGCTAGTATTGCATCATTGAGTTACTTAGGAGGCCCATTGATGCAGCTGAAAGCTGCGGACCATCGACCACGAGAATAAATTTGGGGGGGGCCCAAGAAGAACTTTTGCACCAGGGCCCATGAGCCTTTAGCTACGCCCCTGATACGACTATTACAGGTCTTCATGAATTGCCATAATAATGTTAACACCCCAAAATTATTATTTTTAGGAAATTAGACCCCCCCAAAGATATTTATTTAATGATATATCAGAGATTTGAAAAACTGCAATGTAAGGGTATGTTCACACGCAGTGGTTTCAGACGTAATTCGGGCCGTTTACGCCTCGAATTACGCCTGAAAAAACTGAAACATTACGCCTCCAAACATCTGCCCATTGATTGCAATGGGATTTACGGTGTTCTGTTCCCAAGAGGCTTAATTTTACACGTCACTGTCAAAATATGGCGCGTAAAAAGACGCCTGCGAAAAAGAAGTGCAGGACACTTCTTGGGACATTTTTGTGGCAGTTTTTCATGGACTCCATTAAAAAACAGCTCCAATAACGGCCGTAAAATACACTGCAAAACAAGTCCAAAAATCAGGAGCTGTTTTCGCTTGAAAACAGCTCCGTATTTTCAGACGTATTCTGCTAAGAATGTGAACATACCCTAAAAGGTCTTCAGCATGTGGATGAAATTTGTAAAATCTCATCTACTTGCCCTTTTACGGTCATCCACTGCAGACTTTACCAGCGCAAATCAGAGTGTAAAATCTGCAGCGAATCTGCCACATGTAAAAATCACCCTAAGGCCTTATGCACACGAACGTGTTATACGTCCGTGCTATGCGTGTGATTTTCACGGGCGTCGCACAGACCTATGTTAATGAATGAGGCCGTTCAGACTGTCAGTGAATTTGTGCGCTGCATAAAACTCACGACATGTCCTATATTTGCCCGTGTTTCACGCAGCACGCACCCATTGAAGTCAATGGGTGCGTGCAAATCGCGCACGGCACACGGAAGCACTTCCGGGTGCCGCGCGCTACAGTAGTAAAATAAATGAATGAAAACAAAAAAGCACCAGAGTGTCATAATGATGCCGGCTGCGCGAAAATCATGCAGCCGCACACCATATGCGGATGCCACACGGACCTTTGGCGCGCGCAAAACGCAGTGTTTTTTGCGGACGCAAAACTGACATGTCCGTGTGAATAAGGCCTAAGGCTGGGGCTAGATGGTAATTTGGCCGCAACATAGGTTGCACGGCCAAATATCGCCATGTCCCATAGCTTACACCGCAAGTAATAAAGGTCAATGTGGTCGCGTTGCGACCTACAAGTAACCGCGACTTAAGTTTGGATTTCTTACAACTGTCATGTCGCAGCAAATTGCTTGTCACGACACAACCACATTGACTTATTACTTGCAATGCAGGCTACAGGACATGTCGTAGCCAAAGTCACCATGTAGCCCAAGACTGGAACCCTACAATACACCAAAATATTTGATAGGAGGTGGATAGAAATAATAGAATTTTTTTTTTGGGTCCTACAAATAAAGACTGTTTAGATATAATCATGATATATCTATCTAAACACATTTTATTTTTTTGGGTGTCACACAATTGAAGATTACGGTTATCTATAATATCGATCTCTCTCATATATATTGATATATAGCGTAGTTATAGGCTGTGGCTTCACGGCGACTTTTGCCATGACCGTGATTTCTGGCCGTGCAACCTGTGTCCCGTAGACTACCTGAAATAGTTATATTCCTTACCCTACTCTTCCTTCCTGTAATCGCTTTTTAAAATCTTTAAAAAAAAATGTGAAAATTCTCAGCTTCTTCTGACTGCCTGGTCTAAGTTTACGCTGTCTAAAGGCCCTATTACACGAGACAATGATCAGGCAAACAAGTGTTCATACAAACGATCAGGGCAACGATCAGCCGATGAATGAGCAAACGCACTTTCATTGGCTGATCTGCTCTTTAATACGGAATTAAAAATAATAGTTTATGGCAGCACATCTCCCTGTGCAATCAGTAAGATGTGCTGCAGACATCATGGGAACGTATGGGGACGAGCAATCGTAGTAACTAGCGCTCGTCCCTCTACATATCCAATCATTGCTCCGTGTGATAGGAGCAAACGAGCTGTCTCGTTGATCGGTGCTAGTTTACACGGCCCATGTCGGTCCGTGTAACAGTACATTTAGGCTGCACGCACACAACAGTTTGTTTACAGGTCGCAAAATACAATCAGTTGTCCTTTTTGTGGTCCGTGTCTCATCAGCATCCATTTCGAATGTCCGCAAACACGGTCCGCATTGCAATGCTGGTGTCATTTGTGGCAGATGAAGGTTTCGGATTTACACCCCCCACCCCATTCCCTCGGCGGTTTTTGAATGACCGGAGGCACATCTTTAAACTACCGCCTCACCTACACGAGACCTTATGTTGAGTGTGCTTTTGGGAGTCTCTGCAGCAAGTGGCGGGTATTCCATACCTCCCTTTAGAGTATTTCAGATAATGTAAAGGTGGTTATTGAAGCCAGTATGATCCTCCACAACTATCTTCGGATTCATGATACTGCAATGGATGTTGATCTGGAACAGCACGTAATGCAATCAGCCATTCCTCATGATTAGACCCACCATTAGAGACCTGTAGCATCAGGAATGTCCATCTAGGAACGCTACTTCGACTAAATTAGGTCACCTGCGGGAGCGTTTCCATGGCAGTTCGATGCTATCCACGGTGGCAGACAATTTGGTTCAGGACTGTTTTTAGTTTCTTTAGTTAGTTTAGTGCAGGGACTCGCAAGGGAATGAGAACTCTTGACGTAGGCTTTTAATATTTTATTTTTTTTAGGTTTTATTTTTTTTAAACTTTTACTGTGGGCAGAAATCTGTAATCTCTCATTATACATTTTTAAGACAATCATAATAAAGTGTTAAAGAAAAAAAAGTGACAAAAAAAAAAAAGTTTGCAAAGTTGCTAAAAATTGAACAAAAAAAAAAGTGTGTGTTCTCTTTGTTTTTCAGGCATAAGCCACACACATATATATATTCGTGTGGCTTATGCACACACACACGAGGACCTAACTGGCTTTAAACATACAGCACATGTACACTCACATCAAACACACTTCAGCATGTGGATGAAATTTGTAAAATCTCATCTACTTGCCCTTTTACTGTAATGTTAAATTTACCCCTCATTCTCAACACAACAATCAAGATGATGGGAAATAAAACAAACATAATAAACTGTTATTAAAAGATTTATGTAACGCCAAACTAAACAAGAATAAAATGGAAAAAAAACAAAAAAATAACGATACAAATCAAAGAGCTCCTGAGTGGGACTGGTGGTGCACCGCTATTTCCCTCCCCACGTCCTACCCAGTCTTCGGTACTGATGAAAGTAGGACCCAGGGTAAGCTGCCCTGGAAAAGGATGGGGTTGGTACATGAGTAAGTGCACGTAAAAGACCTGTCCTGGGAAAAAAGAGGAATGGGGCTCTCAGACTGCCTAAATACAGATGCCCGCTTGGGTGGAGGTGAATGACCCTGATGGAGCTGGCCCCCCTGCCCTGTAGTGAAAAAACGCCACTGCTTGCTATAGCTCCTGTGGATCACTGTCGGAGGCAAAGACTTCAACAACACCCGACAGAGCAGACACACCGGAATGGGCAGGGAGGTACACCTCTGCAGAAGTGCCCGAGGAGGTGGAGACTTCTTCCATATTGCTAGGCAAGGAAATAGGATTGGCTGGAGATCTAGTTTCCGCAGGCCTAGAGTCCAGTTGAGTCTCATCAGAGTATTCCCCTGGCTCCTCCAGATTGTCCTGTGATGTTGGTGTGAAGAGGAAAAAAAAATTAATAATTCAGCTTTAAAACGGTCTTGAATACATACTGTATGATCTTCAATTAATTTCAGTATATATTAAAATATGCTATGTACCATGGGTGTTCATTGCATCTAGCATAGCCCCATCAAGTCAGTAGGCACTCAAAAAAATAGTATTCAACAAGTTAAAAATGACCATATGGAAAGACAATATGCCATGTACCATTGTTGTATGTGGCACCTATTATAGCCCCATTACAGCAGTAGGCCCTAAAAAAACAAACAACTGTACTGGACAGGTTAAAAATGCCTGTATGGAAATATGCTATGTACCATAGTGCAACAAATACTGAACACTAAATACAAAACTAAGCAATACACAAACTTACTGGCCTACATCCATGACATCACGGAGAAACCGCAGCTTCTGCGTGTAAACACACGGTGGCTTGGTGAAGCGTCTGTCGCTGCTTTTTCCCTTCTCTGAGAGTTCTTGGTCACAATATGAGTTAAATCGTGTCTTGACAGTCTTAGAAATAAATACACAAAAAAATAAAATAAAAATAAAAAAGGGGGGCAATTACTTAAATATCAATTTAGTGACATCAATGGCGAAACTTACCAAGCTTGTTCTACTGCGCAGTGAATCCGTGTAACCTACTCCTGCGGGAGCAGTTCTTTTGTGACCTCCTCCCATGAGCGATCCTTATGGATCAAGTCCTGATATTCGTCCCGCCGCTTGTCTCAAACGATGGGACGATTCTCTACCAGTGTGAGGAGGTGCTCCACATCCATTGGCCGTGACATGAATTTGCTCCTGGATGAGGTCACTGCAGTTTCTAGGAGGCACTTCTGTGTAGTGTATAGACCTCTGAAATTTGCTGAATGGGGAATTCATCGACGACTAGCAACTCATTCGCAAATCACGGATGGTTTTCATGTGCCATTCACGGTTTTCATGTCGCCATAGACTTGAATGGGCAAAACCTGCTCTGGGTTTTGCGGCCCTTTCCAACAACCCCCACACGGAGCCATGAAAAACGCGGTAGTGTGCATAGAAATAAATGGGTCAGTGTGCTATCCAGAAAAAAAAAAAAACTGAACACACACGAACACACACACACAGACAGACAGACAGACTAAAACAATGGTCGTGTGCATGTAGCCTAAATGTTAAACAGTAATAGTTCAATCTGACGCACAATGTTTGGGAATCCACCAGGTTATCAAAATTCAAAGAAAATAAAATTTTAAATTATGCATCGGAGTACAATATAATCTGTATGTTTCATATGTCCTACAGATAATAAAACTGTCCGAATCACCAGTAGACAAGGGTCTGGGTGTACTTCCAGCAACAAAACTGTTGAGACAAGGAGTACCTCTGTTATAAGGAAAAGTTGAGATAGCTCTAAGGTGGGGACATTGTAACTTTTTACAAATATTTAAATGGCCCACACTAAAAATATGGTAATTCGGGTGGTGGGGGTAATAATCTCTAATTAAAGAGATCCAGCGGGTGTATGGATACTTATTTACAGGTAACGCTTCTTGGGGAAGAAGAATTCAAATTACCTCTTATCAACTAAAAAAAACAGAGACCCCTCCAGCAGAAAGAGAGACTCCATCTCTGTAAAGATGGTTTCTCTTTTGCTGTGGGAGGAGTCTCTGGTTTGGCCGATATGAGCTAATCTTCAAAAATAACGGTAAAAAGTTATTTCTAGAGATCTCCCCATTGATTGAAGAAAATATAGCACAGCAATTAGAGCAGTCTGTCAGGTCAGGGGACATGTCCTTTCTGCTGCAGCTCCTATCCCTCCCGGTCATAGCTTGTATAGTCAGATCCTTCTGTTGCCCTGCTTCCTCTCTAGAAGAAGCTTTACAAATGCTTCCATTACATGTCTTTTTAGAGGGTGAGCCCAGCCCTATATTACTCAAGGAGAGGAAGAGCCTGCAGCTCACACCCAGTAAGAGGATGAGCAGGAGAGAGGAGAGTTCAACTCCTGTGTGTTTCTTACTTAAATATGCAGTTCCACTGCAGTTTTTTTTTTTTTTTTTCACAGCATACACCAAAAATCATAAAATTGTGTTATAAATTTGTTGTATAGGTTGCTACGGTTCTGGCGATACCAAATATATGTATATTTTATGTTTTGGAACTTCTAATTGTACAAAGTTTATTAATTGTAAAAAATGTGTACTTATGTGCACATATTTTTTTTTTTTTATTTTTTTTACCCCATAGGGGAATGTTTCATTTTGGTGTTTTTGTTTTATTTTTCTACGCCAGTAGATTAGCCAGTCTACGGATAGGGCATAACTAAGCATGTCTTAAAAATAGGAAATACAGTCAGACAGCCCTGGGGTCCTTCAACAGACCCTGGGTAGTCTGGCCATAAAAGGTCTTGTCACTCGATTGCATCACAGGGATTCCCTGTTATGCGATCAAAGGTAGGGGTCCCCTACTTCTCATTTTCGTTTGAATGTGGCATTCAAGGGGTTAACGGCAAAGATGTTTCTCTCATCTCCGCCGCTCGAGCAGGGCTGCAGATACGTATTACAGCCATTGCGCCCGCGCGATGAGCATTATGTCTACGCAACGCCCAGCTGCTTATGCAGAGGTTGTGCCATGATTAAAAAAGGTATCTATTTTAATAGTAAAATGTCAAATTCTCAACATAAAAAACCCAGCCCAAAAAAATAATTAAAAAAAATAAAAATTCAAGTATTACCTGTATATTCGGAAACTTTGGCAGCAACTTTTTCAGCAAATCCAATTCTAGTATTTAAACCAGTTCCAACTGCCGTGCCACCAGCTGCCAATTCATAGACTCTTGGTAGGGCAGCTTCAATTCTAGCAATCCCGTATTTTATCTGTTGAACATAGGCACTAAACTCCTGAAAAACAAAGAATGTACATATATTGTAGGGCCTACCATAACATATACAATTAATATCCTTTGCAACTTTTTCTACCTACTCATCAACTATCCCAAGATTAGTGCTCCATCTTTGTACCACTCAAAAAGGGGATAAGCATGTTGGTACAGAAAGATGCAAACAGTAAAAAACAACAATCAAAAAAAAACACAAACTTACAGGTCATCATGTATACAAAATCAAAATATTTATCTTCTTGCAGGCCAAGCCTATTTAGCATGTAAATAGTTAATTTGAAAAAAAGAAAAGAAACTGTCCAGGTTATTTTTTTTTTTTAATTAAGAATGTGTGAAGCCAAACCAAGATTAGGATTACCAATACACATTTTTCTAATCTTCGGCAGATACCGTCCATATAAAACTATAAGCAGCTTATTGAATGTTTCCACACGAAAATAAAAAGAAAAAAACCACCAGAAAATGTATGATATAGGGGTTACATTTTAAATGGACTCTCTATAGACATAAAAACAGATAATTAGAATTACCGCTCTGACAGGCTGTGTTAGCAGAAAACCATCCAGTCTCCTCAGATAACCGTTGTTCCGATCAGGGTAATACATTGCTCTATATGGCTCCAATGGAACTTTTAGTTCCACACAATCTTCACTCCCAAAGAAATGTAATAAGACCTTATAGGAGATCAAGGGTATATAGAGCAGCACTGCTGGAACGTGGTTTCAAATTGGAATGGCTTTAAATATGCAAACAAGGTTAAAATATAAA
The DNA here is from genome assembly GCF_050947455.1 of Rhinoderma darwinii. Lineage (NCBI taxonomy): Eukaryota > Metazoa > Chordata > Amphibia > Anura > Rhinodermatidae > Rhinoderma > Rhinoderma darwinii. The sequence goes on along the minus strand of NC_134690.1, from coordinate 294,875,708 downwards.
ACAAAGCATATCAAAAATGTAGAAGCATGCTGCACGCCAAGTAACCAGGGCGACCCAGGGTTTTGCCTTTCCGGCTTCTTTCAGGGCATATGTGACATGCCAAGTTCACTCCTATTAAACTAGCTGCTCCACGGGATACAAATGTAAAAATATTTGGAAAAACACCTATTAGGCTATGTTCACACAGAGTTTTTTGAATTTTAAGGCAGATTTTGATCTGCCTGCAAGCCGTTTGCCACGTTTTTCGCTCACGCCCATTGAGCGCCACGGGCAAAAATGCCACGAAACACGCTTTCTCTGCCTCCCATTGTTGATATCAATGGGAGGTCAGAGACGTAAAACGTCCGAAGATAGGGCATATCACTTTTTTCCCGCGAGGGATTTTTTCTGCTCGCAAGAAAAAACAGCCTCCGGCTCCCATTGAAAGCAATTGGAGGCATTTTCGGACTCTTTTGGCGCGTTTTCCGCGTCAAAAAAACATGTAAAAAAAACTCAGTGTGAACTGGGCCTTAGAAGTCAATCGCAAGTGTGTACGACTGTTTTCAAAACACCATTTCCAGTTACTTGTTCACTCCATAATCCTGAGTTTATCACCCTCTATAACGTATGCGATGTTTAAAAAAAATTATAAAAAGATCATAATGGCTTATACAGTAGAATATTGATCTCAATAAAAATAAATTCTTCCCCATCATTCCACTTAAAAAATAAATAAAATAAAAATAAAAGTATAAATGCAAGGATATAAAATAAACACAAAAACAACTAGTCCTTCTCAATGAATTAGAATATCAAAGAGTTAATTTACATCAGTATTTTGATTTTAAAAAGTGAAACTCATATTATATAGATTCATTACACACAGAGTGCTCAATTTCCAGCATTTTTTTTTTAATGTTAATTATGGCTGACAGTTAATGAAAACCCAAAATTTTGTGTCTCAGAAAATTAGACTTTTATATAAGCCCAATTTCAAAAATTATTTTTAATACAGAAATGTTGGCCTACTGAAAAGTATGTACAGTATATGTCCTCAATACTTGGTCGGGGCTTCTTTTGCATGAATTACTTCATCAATGCGGCGTTGCACGGAGGCGATCAGCCCGTGGCACTGCTGAGGTGTTATGGAAGCCCAGGTTGCTTTGAGCCATCAGCTCATCTGCATTGTTTGGTCTGGTGTCCCTCATCTTCCTCTTGACAATACCCCATATATTCTCTATGAGGTTTAGGTCAGGCGAGTTTGCTGGCCAATCAAGCACCGTGATACTGTGGTCAATAAACCAGGTATTGGTACTTTTGGCAGTGTGGGCAGGTGCCAAGTCCTGCCGGAAAATGAAATCAGCATCTCCATAAAGCTTGTCAGCAGAGGGAAGCATGAATTGCTCTAAAATGTCCTGGTAGACGGTTGTGTTGACTCTGGACTTGATATAACACAGTAGGCCAACACTGTTGCTCAGTGGTCCAAAGTCCTGTTTTCAGATGACAGTAAATTTTTAATTTCATTTGGAAATCAAGGTCCCAGAGTCTGGAGGAAGAGCGGAGAGACATCAATCCAAGTTGCTTGCGTTCCAGTGGGAAGTTTCCACAGTCCGTGATGGTTTGGGGAGCCATGTCATCTGCTGGTGTTGGTCCACTGTGTTATAGCAAGTCCAGAGTCAGCGCAGCCGTCTACCAGGAAATTTTCCAGCTCTACATGCTTCCCTCTGCGGACAAGCTTTATGGAGACACTTGCCCACATAGCCAAAACTACCAATACCTGGTTTAATAACCAAAGTATCACTGTGCTTGATTGGCCAGCAAACTCACCAGTGTGAAACTGTGCAAAGAGAATGGTCTCCAACGAGGCCACCATGGTTCCAAAAACACTCTTGCAGAGGCAGAGTGAAGTCGGAGCAGCTGTCCGTAACAAGCAAATCCCATCCTGAAGGACCGGTAGTCTTATTTCTTCCAGAACGACTATCACAGACAAAGTGTCAAAGGCCACACCAAGGAATATGATTTGCTGGGAAAGGAATAAGGCAAGATTTGGCTGAAAATCAAACCAGATCATTCTGGACGCCCTGCGTCTGTTTTCGGAATGCAGTCTGTTTGTCCTTTCTGGAGGGGGAATTTATCAAAATGTCATCCAGGTATGGGGTCACAGACACTCCCCTGGTCCAGAAGAGTACCATCACGACCAATAGATACTTCGTAAAGGCTTTCGGAGATGTGGCCAAGCCGAAGGAAGGCGACACAAATTGGTAATGATGGGACAGCACTGCAAAGCACAGGAAGCACTGGCGAATCTGGCAAATCAGAACATGCACATATGTGTCCTTGATGTCCACTGTTGAGAGAAAGTCTCCATTTGGAAGCGATGACAGGTCGAAGGGATTCCATATGACAGAACCCGACATATGTAGTGAAACTCTTAAACTCCTGGATGGGCCAAAAAAAAAAAAAAAAAAAGAAGAAGAAGAAGGTGGCCACAGGGGTACAGCGGATTTAAAAAAAACAACACAGCTCGGGAGTAAGGCTTGTAACTATTTTGTATTCAGAGGATACTACTTCATGAACATAGGCGTCCGAAATGTGTGAGAGCCAGACGTCCTTGAAATGGAGAAGCCTGCCCCCCACTCGAACTGAATCGAGCAGGGGTGCACATTTAGGCGGAAGTAGGCTTAACAGCTCCGGTCTTTGCGGATTGAGGTTGGGGGGGGGGGGGGTCGCCAGGAGGTGCAAGCCTTAAGGGTTTTGTCTTCTGATCAAGGTTAGACTGTGGTCTGGAGGACAGTGTTGGAGAAACCACGAAAAGGACAAGAAATGAGTACCCACCTTTATGACAGGAGTGGCCCACTTAACCCTGTTTTGAGGTAGGTGGATGCTATTGCCACCAGTAGCCTCTGAGTTTTTTTTCCAATCTAGTTCCAAAGTGACAGGATCCAGAAAAGGGGAACAGCCAGGGATTGCTTGGAAGCCTTATCAGCAGACCAAGTTTTAATTCAAGCTGTCCTGCAGATCGCAATGGAAGAGGCCAGGGCCCAAGATACCAGACATCTGTATAATTAGTGTCACGCTGGTCACATAACTTAGGTCACGCCTTGCCTACACTGAACAGGAGTTCTAATCAAATTTAACAAGTTAAAGTGGGTATTGATGAGGTAAAAAATTAAGAAAACAAAACTAAATTGAAAACTATAAATAAAATAAAAAAAATGAATCATTAAAAATATAAAATAAAAATTATATTGAGGATGCAGCTTACTAATTTTTGCATCTACATGACACATGGGCATCAGGTAGTATCTATAGAATACTATAGGGAAACTTTTTGCACGATATAAAAGATGGGAGTATAAATTGGGAGCTCAAACAAAACTTAAAACTAGATTACCAGCATAGCTCTATATGTTAAAAAGGAGGGGGTAAGAAGATGAACTAAATAAATTAAAAAAAATAAAATAAAGCAATCTCTGTATAGTCCACTACACTATTGCTTCCGGCAAACCGACGGGTCCGGTGCACAACAGAGACAAATGGAAACCACGGGCACCAGATCTGTCACCATTGAAATCAATGTTGATGGAAACGGAAACCTCTGTTATCAGTTTGTCTCTGTTCAGGGTCCAGTTCTGACGGAAAGCTCAGACGGAACGTCAGAACGGGACCCCAATGCAGAGGTGAACAGAGCCTAACTGCTTATATGCAATTTGTAATCTACAATCCATAGATGCAAACTGCTAACTGAACATATATACATAGATAATTATTTTTTTTATATAATTGCATTTATAAATTGAGGAAAGCTTGGTAAGAAACATTTTTTAGATCAATATTGTATTGTATGAACAATTATGACCAATATAATCTTTTTTAAATGTGACATACTTTGTGGGTGTTTTGGAAAAAATAAAAAAAAATTAAACATACGCACTTGCGATTGATTTGTAACAGGTGTTTTTCCAAATATTGTTTCATTTGTATCCTGTGGAGCAGCTAGTTAAATAGGAGTGAACTTGACACATTACGTATGCCCTGGAAGAAGCCGGAAAGGCAAAACCCTGAGTCGCCCTGATTGCTTGGCGTGCCGCATGCTACTTTTTTGATACGCTGGTTTTATATTTTAAACCTTGTGAGCATAATTAAAACCATTCCAATTTGAAACAACTATCCTGCAGTGCTGCTCTATATCAATCTCCTATAATGTCTTATTACATCTCTTTGAAATTGATCATGTGGAACTACAAGTCCCATTGGAATCACATAGAGCTATGCAGGTGGATGCCTACTTGTACAACTCGACAATACTGTTAGGGTATGTTCACACACACTAATTACGTCCGAAAAATGCGCCTCGATAGCGTTGACAAACATCTGCCCATTGAAAGCAATGGGCTGACGTTTGTCTGTTCACACGAGGCGTATATTTACGCGCCGCTGTCAAAAGACGGCGCGTAAATAGACGCCCGCGTCAAAGAAGTGACCTGTCACTTCTTGGGGCGTAATTGGAGCAGTTATTCATGGACTCCAATGAAAAGCAGCGTCAATTACGTCCGTAATCGACGCGGCGTTCAAGCGCCTGCACATGCCGTTACGGCTGAAATTACGGGGATGTTTTCTCCTGAAAACATCCCCGTAATTTCAGCCGTTATGGACACGGTCGTGTGAACATACCCTTATCTGAGGAGACTGGATGTTTTTGTGCTAACATAAGCTTTCAGAGCGGTAAAGTACACACTATAGTTGTTGCTTTATAGGTACTTTGAACTGCACCTGTCTGTACGTGCTTCAGCCGAAGGTGTGTGTGTGTATTTTTCTATATAAAAACAGATGTCATAAATCTGTCAGAAGTACACATGCATGTTTGTTTTTTGTATACTGTACTGTAAAACAGTTTTACTTTGGCAGATCTGTTGAGAAATTATAGTGGGTGAACTATGACTTGCAAGATTGATACATATGTATTCGTTATTAAATGCTTTAATTAAAACCCATCTCACTTGGTAGGCAAGTTCAACATTTATATATATTCAGGATTCTTAACAACTTCATTTTCAATACAACTTTGCAGTTTCTCTATACCTGTCCCAAAGTAAGCGGCACAGCATCCTGCGTGTGGGTACGGCCAATCTTAATAATACTTGCAAATTCTTTTGATTTTCTTTCTAAAGCATCATGAAGCTTTTTCAATCCAGGTAACAGAACTTCATTAACTTCTTTGGCAGCAGCAATATGCATCGCTGTGGGAAAAGTATCATTGGAGCTCTAAGAAAATAAATTAATAGAATATCAGAAAGGAAAGAATTGTGCCTCAAAATGTCAAAGAACCTAAAAACAAGCACCGATGCATGAAGCAACGTATCCTAAATTTTTGGCCCCTCTCACCCCTCCTATGTATGGAGTTCAATTGTTTCAATCATAATCAATTGTACATCAATAAATTAAAAGGTAGACCTAATGCTTAACCCCTTAACGACCGCCAATACGCCTTTTCACGGCGCTCTGACATAAGCCCGTCACTGGTGTTCTGTACCAGCTAAAGAGGGTGTTGGGCGGTCTAAAGACAGCCCGACACCTGTACTAACGGGCGTTATCGATTTCAACATCTATCTCGCCCGTTTAACCCCCTTAGGCTGGGTTCACACGAGCATGTTACGTCCGTAAAGGACGGAACGTATTTCGGCCGCAAGTCCCGGACCGAACACACTGCAGGGAGCCGGGCGCCTAGCAGCAGTTATGTACATTGCTAGGAGTCCCTGCCTTGCTGCAGGACAACTGTCCCGTACTGTAATCATGTTTTCAGTATGGGACAGTAGTTCCACGGAGAGGCAGGGTCTCCTAGCATCGTACATAACTATGATACTAGGAGCCCGGCTCCCTGCAGTGTGTTTGGTCCGCGACTTGCGGCCGAAATACGTTCCGTCCTTTACGGACGTAACATGCTCGTGTGAACCCAGCCTTAGATGCGGCGCTCAATAGCGACCGCCACATCCATGTGGTTTTGGAGGGAGGGTGCAATAATACACTGCAATACAGAATAATTGCAGTGTATTATAAAAGTGATCAGAAGATCGCATAGTGAAGTCCCCTAGTGGGACTAAAAATAAGTTATCAAAAAGTTTAATAAAAAGGTAATAAATAAAAACTCCAAATAAAAAATAAAAAAAAACCTACTATTTTTTCCCCCTTATAAAATACTTTAATATGAAAAAACAACAATTAAAAAAAAAATTACACATATTTGGTATCGCTGCGTCCATAACGACCCCACGTATAATGTGATTACGTTATTCAACCCGCACGGTGAACGCCGTAAAAAATAAAATATAAAACAATGCCAGAATTGCGGTTTTCTCTTCATCCTGCCTTCAAAAAAATTTGATAAAAAGTGATCAAAAAGTCACATGTACTCCAAAATGGTACCAATAAAAACTAGAAGCTGTCCCGCAAAAACAAGCCCTCATAAGCTGCATCGGCGTAAAAATAAAATAATTATGGCTCTTAAAACATGGCAAACACAAAAACAAATAATTTTGAAAAAAGTGATTTTACTGTGTGAAAGTAGTAAAACATACAAAATCTATATAAATTTGGTATCGCCACAATCATAATGACCCACTGAATAAAGTTATGTTATTTATACCACACCGTAAACGGCCTAAATCTAAGACGCAAAAAAGAGTGGAGAAATGTATGGGGTTTTTTCCATTACCCCCCAAAAACGTTAAGAGTTAATAAATATGTACCCCAAAATGGTGCTATTGAAAAATACAACTTGTCCCGCAAAAAACAATATACAACTATGTCGACGCAAAAATAATAAAAACAAAAAGTTATAGCTCTTGGAACGAGACGATGGAAAAAAACGCAAAAAAACAGCTCAATCATTAAGGTTTAAAAATAGGCTGGTCATTAAGGGATGAAAGACAAAATTATTTTATTTTAATAGCAATAACAATTTACAAGCACATACCTGGCTTTTGTTAACATGATCATTAGGGTGCACAGGATCTTTGCTTCCAAGATTTCCACCCATCATTTCAATGGCCCGGTTACTTATTACTTCATTTACATTCATGTTGGTCTGTGTTCCAGAGCCAGTTTGCCATACAGCCAGTGGAAAATGATCATCCAGTTTACCAGCAGCAACCTAAAGTGGGGAAAAATTACCAGGGATAGTCAATCTGCAGATGAACGAAGTAGAACCTCAGAAACAACATTTAAAAACTTCTTTAATTTAAATAGTTTTTTTTTTATTGTAAACTGTATAATGTCCAGTACTAATCTGATTACAGAATGTTCAATTCACTAAACCAATACTTGTCATACACTAGAGATATTATTCTCCTTCACTTCACAAGTACTAATTCTCTCACCAAACTCCTCTGTACACTCCACCTCTACACTGAATTGGCTTCCCCCAGTTGCCATCCAGATACGTGAGGGACACTGCTCCTGCCGGTCATTGCTTGGCCGCTCCCTGGCACAGCCCTTTTTTCAGATGCATTGCTATCTTAGTGATGCCATCACAGTCAACTAAAACGGCAGGTCATTTTTACACTACTAGCTGGTTGACTGGTTGTAATTCGCAAGCCTCTAGAACAAGTTCTTTGTAGTAACTCTCTACTTTGGCTGATAGAGTAAGTTTATCATGATGCATTATCTGGAGCTGAATTAAGAGGAATATCAGCCATCACAGTGTGTGCGTTTCTTAAAGCCAGTCACAAAAAGAAACCTTGTTTACTATAAAATCCAACCCCCAAAATATACAACTTTTTTGTAATAAGATTTAGATCACTAGATATTCCAAGAATAATGTTCGCATAGGGCCACCTGCTGATTCAATACAATAGCCTTTACTGCCTCCACGTATGTAAATGTGCCGAGGTGAACACACATGCTTAAAGTCATCAAAAATTGATGGATAGGCCATCAATATCTGATAGTTGGAAATCCAACTAATGGCACCCCAGCCGATCAGCTGATTGCTTCTCCTTTATTACGGTCACTGCTTGTACTGTGAATCACCAGACACACACACGTGTAGAAGCGCTTTACAGTATTATTGTCTTCTCCCATTCACTTGACTGAGAGAAGGCTGTAATACTGTGAACCCCTGCTACAAGTTTGTCGGCAATTCACAGTACGAGCATGTAAGGAATGAAGGGAGAGAAGCGCTTGCACGAGTGTCGTGGCCCCTTTTAAAAAGCTAAAATCGGCGGAGGGTAGTCGGACTGCCACCGATCAGATATTGATGGCCTATGCTGACAGGCAATAAAGCTTTGGTATACGGAGCATACCGAAGCATTATGAAAGAGATCAGTAGATCGCATTGTAAAGTCCAACAGTGAAAAAAAAAAAAGAAAGTTTAATAAAGTTTATCAGAAACAAGTAAAATATATTTTCTGATAGTTGTCAAGAATTTTTTTTTCCTTTTACACACACACACACACATATATATATATATATCACCGCAATTGTGAATGAGTATAGTCTAACGTAAGATACGCCAAAGCACATATGTATGTTATAGGTGATAAACCACGTAGATTATTAAGCAAACGATTAAACAGAAAAAGCTGTCAAGGACTATTGAGAAACTAACCGATAGTAGTGGGCAGATAGAAGTCTCTAATGATATCTACTATTTCAAATTATATAACCTTAACACCAATAGTGATATTGAATATCCATCCAGTGTTCTTATTTGACGATTTTTTAGAGTGTTTAAACCCTCAAGCCTTGGATGAGAGAAAGCAAGCGTAGCTAAAATCAAGAGATTACGATCCAAGAAGTGGAAGAGGCAATTAGATCACTGAAGAATGCAAAATCTCCTGGGCCGGACGACTATAGAGTTGAATATTATAAAGAATTCACTACAATATTGTCACCATACCTTACCAATCTCTTCAATCACTTGTGCAGGGGGGGGGGGTGGTCACTCCTTCAAATAAACGTTAGAAGCTAGAGTTGATACAATTCGGAAAGAAGGAAAGGATCCGCTCTGGAAAATTACCGCCCAATCAGTGTTAAACGGGGACCTTAAAGTTTGTGTTGGTTTTGGCGAGGAGACTTTCTACAGTAGTGGATAGTCTAATGGATTTAGATCAAGTATGCTTCATGGCTGGGAATCAAACTCAAGACGGTTTATTGACCTGGTTCAGCTAGCGGGTGTCTCAGGATGGGATGCCCCAGGTGTTTTCCAGTCTTTAGATGCTGAAAAGGCATTTGACGGGGTAAGCTGGGGCTTCCTGGAGGCAGCCATGCTTAAGTTTGGATTAACTGGCCCATTTCTTCAGGCTTTGCTGTCCCTCTATAATGGTCCTACTGCAGAGGTCTATAGTGCAGGAACTTTGTCTGGCTGTCTGGCTCATAGAACATATCTATTGACACCAGTCAGGGGTGCCCTCTTTCCCCTCTAGTTTTAGACTTAATATGAGAACCCTTTGCCCAGGTAATTAGATTATGCGGATCTGAGAACTTTCGCATTGTTCTATACGCAGAGGACAGTGATTTCATGTGTGGACCCTGTAAGGTCTTTGCAAAGTCTCGGAGAAATAAATCAATATATACAGTAGTGTTAATATATATATAGTAATAATAATAATAAATAATAATAGCAGCTCAACATCATTAACCTGATAAATCAATATTTTTGATAGAAGTGATGTTTCTACATAGCAAATAAAATGTACTTTAAAGTGTAGTAGAAAAAAAAAAAAAAAAAAGACGACCAAACAATTAGGATACGCATGCCGCTCATACTCCGTACTTTAATTATTCATTGAAAGGGGCTTGTTCAAAATAATAGCAGTGAGGAGTTAAATTAGTGAAATTAATTCTGTGGAACACATGTCAATTTTAGCCCGTATTTAAAAGATAGGAGGGTGGCAAATGTTGCATGTTGGTTATAGTTAATTTCCTTATAAAATACTGGGGGAAATGGGTCGTTCCAAACATTGTTCTGATGAAAAACTCTATTTAAAAAGTTGATTGGAGAGGGAAAATCATAGAGAAGTGTAGAAAATTATAGGCTGCTCAGCTAAAACGATCTCAAAATGCCTTGAAGTGTCAATCCAAGCCTGAAAGACGCAGAAGGAAACGGGGAACTACAAAAAGACAAATGTCCTGAATAGGTTAAAATTAGCCAAGGAACACATTGACTGGCTCAAAGACAAATGGCGCGACATTTTGTGGACTGATAAAAGCAAAATTGTTATTTTTGTGTCTAGTGGCCGCAGACTATTTCAGACGACCCCCGAACACTGAATTCAAGCCACAGTACACTGTGAAGACAGTAAAGCACTGTGGCACCAAAATCATGACACAGTAAGGTTTCTCATTGTAATGCCCACGGACGTTGAGCGCCTGCATTCCCCGTCTACCGGCCGTCGCAAGACACTGGATCCCCATCGGCATCTCCTTCCCCAGGGACGCCGGCACTTTCTGCTCTCTCCTCCGGCCTGTGACCGTGGGGTGCACGCGCTCGTCCTGGGACTTAAAGGGCCAGAGCGCGCACCAGGAATAATGCTCCAAACCAATCCCAGCACAACCTGGACTTAGAGGAACTCTGCCCACTTACTCACTGAATTACAAATAGCCTTCTATGTTCTTCCTAAGGCTATTAACCCAATCCTGCTGGGACTACAATGGCTTCGCCAAAACGCTCCTGTCCTTAACAGGAATTCCGAAGAAATCCTCACCTGTCTGCCGCAGTTTCATCCTGTTCAATTTCTGGTGCCTCAGTCACTCCCTGGTCTGCCTCAACAGCATGCCTGTTATGCAGATGTCTTCAGCAAGAAGGAAGCTGAGGTTCTGCCTCCCCATCGTCCTTACAACTGTCCGATTGAGTTACTTGATCTTGACTCTTGAAGCAGAATCTGCATTCACTAATCTCAAGAGACCCATCATTTCTGCCTCCATTCTTACTATCCTGATGTCTCAGCAGTTCTCGGAGGTTGATGCTTCTTCCATTGGTGCTAGAGCACTTCTTTTTCAAAAGAAACTCCAAGGTGTAAGATGGTCTGTGGCTTCTTCTCAAAACGCTTCTCTGCTGCAGAAAGAAACTACTACATTGGGAACCATGAGCTACTTGCCCTCAACTTAGCCTTTGAAGAGTAGAGGCATTTGCTAAAGGGGGCTGCTCATGCGATTATCATTATCTACACTGATCACAGGAACCTCACCTTATTTACAGTATGCACAACGCCTGAACCCTCATCAATCCAGACAGTCGCTAGTCTTTGCCAGATTTAAATTCTTACTCCATTTCCGTCCTGCTGATAAAAATATAATATCTCATTCGTTTGGGACAGAGGACGCTGAAAAGAGATCCTTAGAATATTATTGACTGTTCCAAGACTATTCCTGTTAACCCTCTGCAGGTTAAAAAGACATTCCTCCTGGGAAAATGATTGTTTGTCCTATTGAACGGAAGAAAATTTTCAGCTGGGGACATAATTCCAAGCTGGCAGGGCATTCAAAGCTACCCATTCCAAGCCTGTGGGTATACTTCAACCTCTGTCCGTTCCAGATAGTCCCTGGCAGCATATTGCCATGGATTTTATTACGGATCTTCCTTCCTCTGCTGGATGTATTACTGTCTGGGTCGTGGTGGATCGTTTCTACAAGATGGCACATTTTATTCCTCTGTCTGGCCTTCCCTCAGCTCGTCGCTTGTCAAATTTATTTGTTTAGCATATTTTTCGTTTGCATGGACTGCCCCTCCATATCGTGTCTGATCGGGGTGTGCAATTCACATCGAAGTTCTGGAAAGCCCTGTGTAAGCTTCTGGATGCGAAATTGGACTTTTCATCTGCTTCTACCTGCAAGTCGAAAGAATTAACCAAGTGCTTGGAAATTATCTTCGCCATTTGAGAATTGCTCAACACGGCAACTGGGTGCATCTCCTTCTATGGGCCGAATTCTCTTACAATAATGACACAAGTGAGTCTACTGCTACATCTCCATTTTTCATGGTTTACAGCCAAAATTCCTGTACCGGCTACATCTCAAGTGCCTGAAGCTAATGTTTCTTTCTGGAGTTTTCTTCAGGTCTGGCATCAAACCAAGTCTGCAATCCTGCAGGCAGTGAATCACATGAAGAAGTATGCCAATAAGAAGAGAAGTCCCCCTCCCCAGTTTCTTCCGAGAGTTAAAGGTCTGGTTATCTTTGAAAAATATTAATCTGAAAATTCCCTCCTAGATTTCTTGTTCCTTTTGAAGTCCTGAAACACAAACAAGCTACGTCTAACTCCTATTCTCAAGGTTCCCAATTCCTTCAATGTGTCCCTCCTGAAGCCTGTGGTCCTCAACCGGTAGAGTAAGTCTAATGGCCCTACAACTGCTCCCAGCGGTTCTTCAGATGTCTTCAAGGTCAAGGAGATTCTGGACTACAAGTAGGAGGGAAGACCTTATCTAGTGGATTGGAAGGGTTTTGGTCCTGAGGAGAGGTCTTGGTAGCCTGAATAAAATAGTGATGCCCCAGCTCGGATCAAGAAGTTCCTTCTACACTCTATACCTAAGAAGAGGGAGCGTAAGGGGGGGTACTGTAATGCCCGCGGTCATTTCCCGCTTGCCGGCAGCCACTGGACTCCGGATACCTGCCGGGGTCTGCTTCCATTCTGCCCTCTCCTCTGGTCTGTGCCCGTAGGGTGCGCGCGCGCCCCCTCGTCGCCAGTCTAAAAGGACCAGCGCGCACACCAGGAATATTGCTCCAAACCAATCCCAGCAAACTCTGGGTTTTAAAAGTAAATCTGCCCACTTCCTCAGTGTCTGAGCAATGTTGTGTCTAACCCTGTGTTAGTCAGCAAAGGTTTCATAGCTTGTTCCTGTAGCCCACATCCGTGTCAAGTCCATTGTCCGTGACCTGTATCTGAGACTAGTCCAATAATCTGGCACAAGCCAAATTTCCCATAGCCCGGCACAAGCCAAACTTCCCATAGCCCGGCACAAGCCAAACTTCCCATAGCCCGGCACAAGCCAAACTTCTGTTAATTCAGCTATCCAGGTACTCTCGTCCTAGTGACTGTTACTGACATTTGTTTGGCCAGCTGCTACTCAGTTATGGCAGAGTGACCCAGCGGGTCCACATTCCCCAGAGCTGTGACACTCATACCATGGTGTTAGGCCTATTTACATCTTGGTTACAGTCAAAGAGGAATGAGGTAATGGAGCAGCCAGCCTAAGCCCCTGACCTCAATCCCATAGAGAACTTGTGGGGTGACATCAAAAGTGCTGTTTATGAGGCAAAACTCAAAAATGCAGATGAACTGTGGAATGCAGTCCAATCTTCCTGGATTGAAATACCTGTTCAGAGGTGCCAGAAGTTGGTAGACTCCATGCAACACAGATTTATTTATGATTTTGCGCTTTGCTTTTTTAAACTCCCTGCAATTTTTTTTTTTTTTCTTTTAACACTACTGTACACGTCAATGTCATATTATACTCTAAATGGAAGTAAATGCCAGATTTTTTAAATTAACCCTATGGCTTCGTCATTGTCCTGTGTGACGCAGGGAGTAGATATTCCTTTATGTTCGCTTAAAACATCTACGTATTTTTAGAAAATTATATATAAATGTGAAGATTGTAAGTTGAATTTATAACTCAATAAATACTATATATGTTTTTAAAAAAGACAAACAGTGAACGATGTTAAAAAAAAAAAAAAAAAAGGCAAAATTGCTTTTTTCCCATTCTCCCATGAAATAAAAAGGTCATGAACAACATACGTACCTCGAAAAAAAAGGTATGAAACAATTAAAAAAAACAAATTTATGTTATGGCTCTCAAAAAAATTCTGCCAAAATAGGTATAGTAATGAGGGGGGGGGGGGGGTGTAAACCCTCTGGTAATAAAGTGGTTAAACTTATTTGGGAAAAAAACAGGAATGGAGTGGTGGGGGGGGGGGGGGGTTGTGGATTCGAACTTAGAATACTTGAGTCCGGGCCTGTATTGGTATCTCAGAGAATGGGTTCTCCTGTTGGGAATACATAAGTTGTCCATGGCGTTTACATTTTCTGAAAGGAGCATAAGGTGTAACTTGTGCCACTGCAGTAAGCTTCTTATTAACCCAATAATTGTTCATCCGGGATCTCATTTCAGTAAAGCAAAGGATAGGCTGTTTCCATGAACTAGAAATGGCTTATTTCACAGCTAAAAAAAAGAAAAATTAATAAGCTGTTTGGCCCAAGGGACCCATTCAACATCCTTGTTGAGGAAAGCTTCCAGGCCAATGTTTCTATTAATTGGGAATAACCCTTCCAGGATCTACTGTGTACAAAGCAGTAAGGCAACATGCATTTGAGGGACCAAAGTGAAAGAATTAATAGCCATGGCGTGTCTATTTGCTCGGAGTTTCACTTTCAGTTAACAAACCTGTGTGGTACCGTCTCTTTTTTCCCTTTTCAATGAATAAGCTTTATCCGTTGAAACCTGAGTAGCTCTTGAAACATTTCCATACAATGGAGAATAGCTTTACTTTTCATCCAGATTCTATCCATCATGGGCTGGATAGAAAGTCAATTTAGCAATTAAAATACATGCTTACCTCATCAGCAGCTTTGAGAACGTATTCAGCAATTTTAGGGTCAAGACCGTAATCCTTATTTACTTCTGCTGCCGCCTTTTTTAAGATTCCAAATGCCCTTATCACTGGTAGCTAAAATTAAGAAGGGACAAAAAAAGAAAGGAAAAAAAAAAAAGAAAGCACAATTTGAATCCTACTAGTGCTAATAGATTTAAAGAAGATATCTGGGGAGACAAAATTGATGGCCTATTCTCAGGATAGGGCATCAATATCTGATCGGTGGAGGTCTGACTCTCAGAACCCTAGCCGATCAGCTGTATGAAGGGTCCACAGCGCTCTGGCAAACACTGCGTCACGTTCATTCCTTAAACGGCTTCATACTGTACAACATCGTCACACTTAGAGGCGAAGCACAGTTTACAGCTTCCTCCCATTCACTTAAAAGGGAGAAGTCTGTAATATTGCGGGAACTGTGATGGCGTTATACACTAGAGAGAAGTGTAAGAAATGAACTGTTTAGTGGCAGGGGTGACAAGAGTCAGACCCCCACTTATCAAATATTGATGGTTTATCCTGAGGATAGGCCATGAATTTTATATCGCCGGACAACACGTTTAAAGCATCAATAGTTTATACCAGATAGGTTACGGTATGCGGAGTACCACCGCTCATTGTTGCTAATTGTGGAGATCCAGTGGTGTCACAAGTTTGTGTTTGCACCTGTTGTCAAGCCCATTTCGCTACTGCCTGGCACGCACAGGAATCGTATGAATCATAATATAATTTAACTTGTTCCTTTTAAACATGGACAGTGCCATGATCATTGCTGCATCTACTTCATTGTGTCAGATCTCCAAACAATAAGGCTAAAAGGTAAAGCGTAAATGAGAAAAATAAGAAAAAATACAAAAACACAAGCACCAACAGATCCAGTCTAGCAAATGAAATTAAAAAGTGTGGCATAAGGAAACAACACTGCTCGTTCAAAAGAGTGTAGAGATGAAGGAGCATATTGGAAAGGAACTTTGTCAAATATTCTGAAAACTATAAAACAGTTGGTGACTATGTTCACGCAATTTTTAAAAAATCCACAGCAGAAATCCGCAGCTGAGACGGCCCAACGTGGGCCATGTAAACAAGCGCCGATCAACGAACAGCTAGTTGAGTGGCGCTCATTTGCTCCTTTCACAGGGAGCTAGTATGGGACGAGTGCTAGTTACTACGATCACTCGTCCCCATACATTCCCTTCATGTCGGCAGCACGTCTCCCTGTTTACACAAGATGTGCTGCCAACAATATTTAAGGCATTTAAAACTATACATTCAACTGACGAACGAGCGTTTCCTCGTTCATCGGCTGATCTTTACCCTGTTATCACAGGGTAAAGATTGGGAATGAGCGCTCTGTGAACAATAGTTTGCCCGATAATTGGCATGTGTAAAAGGGCCTTTAGATTTCTGCTGCAGATTAGCCAATGGAATAGAATTTAAAAAAACTAAAACAGCAGAATCCGTGCCTAAATGCTGACAGAATCCTGAATGTGTGAACACGGCTTAAAGCAGTGTAAAAAAGGTTGTACAAAAAAATAAACAAGCTGTTGGTGTTAAAGTAACAATAGTTTACACAAACATTTCAAAATCATACATCGACTGTCACTAAATAAGAAAATTAATTTACAAGCTTAAAACTAACAGAAATAATTTGGATCTTTGCACAGGGAAAATTGACAGCGGATTATAGTACCAGCAATGTGGATGAGATTAGAACAAATCTCATCCACACGCCACAAAACATTTTACACACAAAAATCGGAGCATGCTGCATTGTTTCAAATTCGCAGCATGCTCATTTTGTTATGGATGTTCACAGCAAATTTCACCCTTTTCAAAGGAGAAACCCGTAGCCTAATGAATTTTGCTGGGGAAACTCTGCAACAAACGTGTGGGTACCCTTAATTCAAGCTTATGTGCATGCTTATGTTCTACAAAGTAGAAGTATATTAAACAGACATTAAAAGGGGTGTCACACATATTACTTACTGGCATTCGCTCAGTCACACCTCCGATTTTAAAGTTCATTGTTGACCGAACAGTTTGAGCTCCATAATATTTATCATTGGGAACTTTCAGTTCACCAAAAGTGTCAGATTCAATTCTATAAGAATCAGAACTTGCCTGCAATTAAAATACAAGTAAAGAATAAAAGGTAAAACATAACATGAAATGATACAATTTTTTTTTAATAAAAAAACTGAAAAAAATTGTACCTCTACAATCACATTTGCCTGAAATCTTAAAGAGAGCCTTTCACCTGCCCATACATGTGCAGCCGAATGCAGCATGCAATAGGCAGAGCTGTACAAACCCTGGGGCACTTTGGAAAAAATAAATTCTATCCTCCTCCGTTATTTAGATAATCGGTGCCTTTATATTTGGCGCCCAATATTTAAATAACCCCCTGAACTGTCAATGGGGCATGTAATTAGCAAGGGGGCGTGTAACATCGCTGTGACACTGTCCAATCAGCTACAGACAGTGTCACAGCTCGGAGCTGTGCGGGTATGCGTGCACGCTCTCACCCACCAGCTCTCGGCAGACAAGACTGATCTCTCGTCTTGGTCTGCCGAGAGCTGAAGAGTGAGAGCGTGCGCGCATACCCGTACAGCTCCGAGCTGCGCGTGCTCTCCAGCTCTTGCTGTGACACTGTCCGTAGCTGATTGGACAGTATCACATCGATAGTAACACGCCCCCTTGCCAATTAGACACCCCATTAACAGGTCAGGGGGTTATTTAAACATCGGGTGCCAAATATAACGGCACCAATATATAAATAACGGAGGAGGATAGGAAAAAAAAATATTAAAGTGCCCCAGGGTAAGTACAGCCCTGCCTTATACATGCTGCACATGTATGGACAGATAAAAGGTTCTCTTTAAGGCTATGTTCACACGGGGTATTTTGCCGAGTTTTTTGACGCGGAAACCGCGTCGCAAAACTCGGCAAGAACGGCCCGAGAACGCCTCCCATTGATTTCAATGGGAGGCGTCGGCGTCTTTTTCCCGCGAGCAGTAAAACTGCCTTCGCGGGAAAAAGCGACATGCCCTATCTTCGGGCGCTTCCGCCTCTGACCTCCCATTGACTTCAATGGGAGGCAGAGAAAGCGTACTTCGTGCTGTTTTATGCCCGCGGCGCTCAATGGCCGCGGGCGAAAAACGGCGCGAAAATCACCGCGAAAATCGGCGTGCAGGGAGAGGAAAATCTGCCTCAAAGTTCCAAACGGAATTTTGAGGCAGATATTCCTCCCCCAAAATACTCCGTGTGAACATAGCCTAAAACCTCAACAAAAAACTGCTGAAAATACGGAGCAGTTTTCAAGGGAAACCAGCCTCTGATTTTCTGCCGTTTTTTAAGCAACTAGTATTTTTTGTGGGTTTTTTTACGGCCGTTTTTGGAGCCGTTTTTCTATTGAGTCAATGAAAAACTGCTCCAAAAACGGCTCAAAAAGTGACATGCACTTCTTTTTACGAGGCTTTTTTTTTTTTTAAGCGGCTGCTTTTAAATACGGCCACGTCAAAAACGTCCTGTGGGAACGGAACGCAGTTTTTCCTATTGAAATCAATGTGCAGATGTTTGGAGGCATTCAGCCCCCAGCATTTTTATCGGTTTTTCGGGGCATTTACGGCCTGAAAAGACGGCTGAAAATAGGCCGTGTGAACATACCCTAAAACGGATTTCCTGCCATGGGGGCGTGGCTTATATTGATTTTAAGATTCTCAGCAAATCAAGAAACATGCTAAATTGAAATGGCAAACTAATCAAAATAATGGGAGAGTTTGTAAAATGAAGAGGCAGAAAAGGAATAAATGTCTTCCAATGGGGTGTGCCATGTTGTGTGCTAAATTTTAAGCGTTCAGTACCGGCTTTCATTGGCGTTTGTCGGTGTCTGAATGCATGAATGGCAATGGATACGCTCAGAGTGTTTTGTGCTTACAGAACTCTGGAGGGAAGCAGTAAAAGGAGCCATGATATCAACATGTGTGGAGCGCTCACAGGTCACGAAGCACAAGGACCTGGACTTTCGGTGTAACAGTATCTTTAGAGGGGAAGGTGTACATTGTTCAGACAATGGTGGTATGGTAAGGATGATCAACCACTACCTGCAGGGCCAGTTTACCCAAGAAATGGGCTTGGTGGTTCAGCAAAAAACACTTGGGCTGTAAGCAACGGTCGAGAGAGGATGGTTTGTTCAACAGCAGACAGTTGAAGGACTGGCATGGGGTGGGGGCAAAGTAGGGCAGTTGGGTTCACCCCTGCATCTTGTTTGAGGATGGCAGCACTTCTCACACGGAGTAGGTAGCTATATGCCACGGCAATATAATCACAAGCTACATGACAAGGTTTCTGTCTGTGGGGGGGGGGGGGGGCAAGCTGGACCCTGGTTCAGATTGACTCAGGCATCTATGAAGGTTGGTCGCGGCAGCCAGCGGCAGGTAAGAGGTGCCTCAATCGGTTTGTCTCACCCAATTGAGCTGTATAATGTGCTGTAAATAAAGTGTGACTAGTGCCACAAATTTATTTGCCATAATATTATTGTTGTGTGGTTATTTGTGTTAGATGAGTGGGGGTTTAACAGGTGCACTCGTGCTTACATTTATGGGGCTTAACCTCTGTATGTCTCTGATTTTATACCGCAGCATTGCTTCTAGGGGAGAAAAATATACTCTGTACATACAATACTTGATGGAGCATTGTACAGTAGCACATGGAGTCCCTAGTATGGAGCCGTATAGGGACTCCATGTGCCACAGTACAACCTCCACATTGTCTGCATGGGAAATTAGAATAACACCAACAATCAGGATCAACTGTAAACAGGCAAATATGATGTTCAAGAGTCCTTGACTGTTAGTCAGTCCCTCAAACTTGGCTGGTAAATAGTTTTTGGGAAATGTTTCCATATTGTGTAACAGCCGTATTTTCATTGTTTGCTAGGACAAAGTACATTTAAAAAAAAAATAAATAAATATATTGAATTACTTATTAACCAGTTCAGGACCGGGCTATTTTGCACCTTCAGGACCAGACACCGTTTAGCCATTTTTAGCACGTGTTTGTTAAATGGCTATAACATTTTTATTTGTTGGGCTAACGACGTGATTTTTGCGACGTTTTTTCCGTAGACAATGCAGGTTTAATTTTTTATCGTTTTTATACACACCTTTTTTGCTATTTTAGAATTTTTATTCATAAAGTTTGAAAATAATAGTAAAAAAATAAGCTTTTTTTTACGTTTCAGCTATTTTTTTGGGGTAATAACATAGTTTTAGCCTAAAATAGACCTTTTATTTGTGATAGTCATTGTCTACCGTAAATTTTAATATATTACATGTCTATATTAGGGTAATTGGGTCAGCGCTAGCGTTACAACAATGATTGGCGGGGGGGAACATTTTTTTTTTGGGGTGGGTATTTTATGTGTATTTATTATTTAATTTTTTTTTTGCTCTTTACTTTATTATCTTTTTATTACTATGGTCTGTCCCCCAAAGGTCAAAAAAGACCTTTGGGGAACTTTATATATTTTTTTTCTTTCTTTTACACCATCTTTTCCACTGTAACTGGAGCTGCACAGCAGCCCCAGTTACAGGGGAAATCAGCCCTCTCATAGTGACGATTGTCACTAATAGGGCTGTGTTCGGTCTAGTAAGACCCAGCAGCAGCCTGCCACTAACGGCACCCGGCGATCATGTGACCAGTCACATGATCACCGGGAGGAATAGAGACAGCGCCGCTGCTGCTGTCTCTATTCCTATACACAGCGTTCATTGAGCGCTGTGTGAAAAGACATCGGAGAAGACAGAAGCAGTGAAAGCTGCTTCTATCCTCTCCTCAGGGTCCCCGGCAGTCACTGACAGCCGGAGACCCGACATTCAGCTGCCCGATCGCGCGGGCAGCAAGTTAAAACCCGAGCCGTAAAAAGTCTATGGCTCGGGTTTTAAGGACCCTGACCGCAGGCCGTAAATATACAGCCAGCGGTCGGGAACCAGTTATGGCTTCATTCACATCTGCGCCAGGGTCCCATTCTGACGTTCTGTCGGAGCTTCCCGTCAGAACGTGACTCTGACTGAAACAAACGGAAACCATAGGTTTCCGTTTGCATCACCATTGATTTCAATGGTGACGGATCCGGTGACAATGGTTTCCGTTTGTCTCAGTTGTGCAAGGGTTCCGTCGATTTTATGGAAGCAGGATATATTCCCTGCAAGAGTGGAACCCTAATCCACAGCCACAGCTTTGCCGAAGCTGTGGCCAGGAATTCCACTCCAGGAGAAGTCCTGACATCACCGTCCATATATGGACGTGACTTCTCCTTGAGCAGTCCCCTAATCCTGAAGCGGAATCCCCGGCCATTGATTCCACTCCAGGAGCAGTTCCTGACTTCACTGTCCTTATATGGACAGTGACGTGAAGCAGAATCCCCGACCACAGTGGCCAACACTGTGGCCGGTGATTCCCCTCTCGTAGAAGTCCCCGACTTCACTGTCCATATATGGACAGTGGAGTCAGGGACTTCTCCTGAAGCGTAATCCCTGGTCACAGCCGTCTCCGACACAGCTGTGGCCGGTGATTCCGCTCCAGGAGCAGGGGACCGTTCCAGGAGAAGTCCATGTCCATATATGGACTTCTCCTGGAGTGGTCCCCTACAGTGGTGCTATCTACAGGAAGGGGGGGGGGATGAAATCTACAGGGGGCGAGCATCTACGGAGATGCTATGTACAAGTGAGCTGTGTGGTGCCTAGAGGGGGGCAGTGTGTGGCATTATCTGCAGGGGGGGCAGTGTGTGGCATTATCTGCAGGGGGGGCAGTGTGTGGCATTATCTGCAGGGGGGGCAGTGTGTGGCATTATCTGCAGGGGGGGGCAGTGTGTGGCAAAAAAACAAACAAAACAAACAAACAGGGAAAAAAATAAACTGATGCAAAACGGGTCAAAAACAGCCGTTAAAAACAGAAACACGGCCAGGAACGGAAAAGATGCATAACGGCCGAGAAAAACTAACCAAAACCGTGGTTTTTAATCAGCCGACACTCGGACCCTGTCGTTGTGAATAGAGCCTTAATCACAGTTTCAGTTTCTTTTATTAATATATTATAGGTAAATCTTCTATTAATAATAAAATATGTTGCACTAAGCTGGCCAGATGAGAAAACCGTTGATAACCGCCGAAAAACAGAAAAAGCTGGCGCACACACACACAAAAAAAAAAAAGAGAACAAAGTGGGCACTACAAAGTGTGATTCAAAGGGTTAAATGACTTTGGCCCACTCATTTTACACTGCCAACATACAGGGGGTGATGCACTGCATCAAATTCTGTAGGGATTAGCCTGGCCCGAACAGGTTTTGGGTACGAAAGCTGGCATCAAAGTGGGCAAATCTAGTAAAATGTTGGACACAACAATGGAAACACGACAGACCTCATTACGCTGTGCGTCTGGCATGGATGGTGCCCTTCATGTGACAAATTTGGAACAACCGTAATTTTACTTAAATTTGTGCAAATGGTGGAACAGAAAAACTTTGGCCAGCTCAGTGTAATATATTTTATATATACAAATATATCTATTTTTTTACCGCTCAAACGATCAGTAGTAAAGGCAGTCCAAACGTCCAATGGTATTTTCGGAGGGTATACTCTCCCCAAGCCTCTATGCAAAAAGATACTCCGAGTCCTCCTTGTGCGCTCCCAGGTCTCGTTCACGCTGTAGTTCCACAAGGGATACGGTCGTCTCTCGATCCAGGTTCTCCTAATCGGTCGCCAACCTATATCCCCCAATAGGAAACAAATAGTGCAACGCCTTTTGGACCACTTCACGCTTTTATGCCATACTTACAGGATAAATGAGCATAAAAAACATATCACGATCACAGAGCATGCGGCACGCCAAACTCAGTGTTCCACGTGCTCTGTGATCGGGTTATATATATATTTTTTTGCTCATTTATCATGTAAGTATGGAATAAAAGCGTGAAGTGAAGTGGTCCAAAAGGCGTTGCACTATTTGTTCCCTTGTTTGTGGAACTACAATGTGAACGAGACCTGGGAGCGCACAAGGAGGACTCGGAGTATCTTTTTGCATAGAGGCTTGGGGAGACTATACCCTACGAAAATACCGTTGGACGTTTGGACTGCCAATACTACTGATCGTCTGAGCGGTAAATAAAAAAATATTATATATATATATATATATATATATATATATATAATTTGTTCATACTTTTTGGATTTCACCCAACATTGAATTTTTAACTGCTCCAGTCAAGTTTAACCACAATACATACTGAGTAAAGAGAAGGGTATTACTATATATTTATTTTAGCTATACGTTTTCCCCTTAATATAATGATGATAATAAAAATTAAAAAAAATGAAAACGCAAATTAACTTGAGCCCTGAATAAGAAACTGGACGAATAAGACGCGAACTTCAGCATGGTACAAATCTACACATAACTGCCCCCGGCATCGTGATCTTATATACTACGCCAATACGTGACTGAAGGAGAAGCCCGGACCATCGATCTCAGCCGCTCACATCACAGGAAGGCAAAGCGCGCCCATAACCAGTACAGAAATCGCATAAAGAAGCAAGTCAGCTGTTAGCGGTGTCATCTGTTTCCAATAAGGCGGCATGACAAGCTCACAGGCCGAACACTTAGCAAGGGGACAGTTATGTAGGATCTACCCTAGAAGGTCACCTTTCCAGAATACAGTCTGGAAGGACAAGAGCTCCTCCTTACCATCCTCCCTTGTGGTACGGTCAGCGGCAGCCTGGACTCTACTTGCAGCAGAAGTTTCCTCCTGTGAGAAGAGATGCGCCTAAGAAGCTCAATGGAACTCAAATAACGATTCATGGCGAAATACACAGCACTGACATACACACTACAGGAGAGAAGCTAGCCGCAGCTCCGCCCACGATTTTTTCATCAGCCAATCACTGACAGGCGCGCATGTCTGATGGGTGACGGCTGACGTCTACTCTGCCAGGGGAGATAAATCGATCCCGATAAATCGTTGTGACGTAGTGTCCCGTCTTTGGTACGGTGTCATACATTTAGGGATAGTGCTACACTGGGATTTTTATTGAAAAGTTAATCAAAGTTGCAGAAAGAAAAGAATATAGTTTACATCAGTGATTAGCAAGCTTCGTCACTTCAGCTGTTGTGAAACTACAATGTCCAGCATGCCCTGAAAGCCTTTGGCTGTCAGGGCATGCTGGGAGTTGTAGTTTCACAACAGCTGACGTACCAAAGGTTGCTGACCTCTTGTTTACAATCTACATCTCAGAGTTCGTGAAGAAAATATAGATCTGAAAAATATATATTTTTTATTTTTGTAGGCACAGCAACAGCACAAAGTTTTTTTTCCTGAAAATACAACAATGCAAAAATTTTTTAAAAAGTACATTTATTCTAAGGCTGGGTTTCACATTGTGAGTTTTTATTGCGTTTTCAAAAGAAGCCTAAAGAAACACATCTAAAAAATGCATGCCTATTTCATTAAATACCCATGCGTTTTTCAAAGTCTTTCAGCTGTAAGCCTATAATTATTAACCCTTTCATGACCAAGGGTCATTGATGCCCGTGTCCAGGTCAAATTTTCCATTTTTGATATGCACTTCTTTAAACGATAATATATTTGCAACTGCTTTGAATAACACAATTATTTAGACTTTTTTTTTTTTTTTCTTACAAGACTTATGAGGCTCTCATTTTCTATATTAGTTTAATTAATTCAGTGTTTCTAACTTTTATTATGAGCAGACAAATCACTAAAAATGTGGAAAAAAACACTTTTTTGTAATTTTTTACATGTATTTATCTATATATATATATATATATATATATATATATATATATATATACATACTACCGTTCAAACGTTTAGGGTCACTTAGAAATGTCCTTATTTTTGAAAGAAAAGCACAGTTTTTTTCAATGAAGATAACATTAAATTAATCAGAAATACACTCTATACATTGTTAATGTGCTAAATGACTATTCTAGCTGCAAACGTCTGGTTTTTAATGCAATATCTACATAGGTGTAAAGAGGCCCATTTCCAGCAACCATCACTCCAGTGTTCTAATGGTACATTGTGTTTGCTAACTGTGTTAGAAGGCTAATGGATGATTAGAAAACACTTGAAAACCCTTGTGCAATTATGTTAGCACCGCTGTAAACAGTTTTGCTGTTTAGAGGAGCTATCAAACTGACCTTCCTTTGAGCTAGTTGAGAATCTGGAGCATTACATTTGTGGGTTCGATTAAACTTTCAAAATAGCTAGAAAAGAGAGCTTTCATGTGAAACTCGACAGTCTATTCTTGTTCTTAGAAATGAAGGCTATTCCATGCGAGAAATTGCCAAGAAACTGACGATTTCCTACAACGGTGTGTACTACTCCCTTCAGAGGACAGCACAAACAGGCTCTAACCAGAGTAGAAAGAGAAGTGGGAGGCCCCGCTGCACAACTGAGCAACAAGACAAGTACATTAAAGTCTCTAGTTTGAGAAATAGACGCCTCACAGGTCTTCAACTGGCAGCTTCATTAAATAGTACCCGCAAAACGCCAGTGTCAACGTCTACAGTGAAGAGGCGACTCCGGGATGCTGGCCTTCAGGGCAGAGTGGCAAAGAAAAAGCCATATCTGAGACTGGCTAATAAAAGGAAAAGATTAATATGGGCAAAAGCACACAGACATTGGACAGAGGAAGATTGGAAAAAAGTGTTATGGACAGACGAATCGAAGTTTGAGGTGTTTGGATCACACAGAAGAACATTTGTGAGACGCAGAACAACTGAAAAGATGCTGGAAGAGTGCCTGACGCCATCTGTCAAGCATGGTGGAGGTAATGTGATGGTCTGGGGTTGCTTTGGTGCTGGTAAAGTGGGAGATTTGTACAAGGTAAAAGGGATTTTGAATAAGGAAGGCTATCACTCCATTTTGCAACGCCATGCCATACCCTGTGGACAGCGCTTGATTGGAGCCAATTTCATCCTACAACAGGACAATGACCAAAGCACACCTCCAAATTATGCAAGAACTATTTAGGGAAGAAGCAGGCAGCTGGTATTCTATCTGTAATGGAGTGGCCAGCGCAGTCACCAGATCTCAACCCCATAGAGCTGTTGTGGGAGCAGCTTGACCGTATGGTATGCAAGAAGTGCCCATCAAGCCAATCCAACTTGTGGGAGGGGCTTCTGGAAGCATGGGGTGAAATTTCTCCCGATTACCTCAGCAAATTAACAGCTAGAATGCCAAAGGTCTGCAATGCTATAATTGCTGCAAATGCAGCATTCTTTGACGAAAGCAAAGTTTGAAGGAGAAAATTATTATTTCAAATAAAAATCATTATTTCTAACCTTGTCAATGTCTTGACTATATTTTCTAGTCATTTTGCAACTCATTTGATAAATATAAGTGTGAGTTTTCATGGAAAACACAAAATTGTCTGGGTGACCCCAAACTTTTGAACGGTAGTGTATATCTGAGAGAAAAGATGACACAAGAGACCATGCTTGTATGCTCAAAATCCTTCTCTGATCTTTATTAATCCAAACAAGTATATAGGTATAATGACAGGAAAGGTGTAGGCTTTGATTTCAGCCAATCATCTACAATATGATAATGACTCTGATTCAGCCAATGAGAATATTTCAATGCATTATGATAATTCTTCACCCTCCAAGGTTCCTACAAGTTAATTTGTCTCTACTTCTTAGAGAATGGAGACTGCAGATAAGATTAAATCATTTAAACAGAGCCCTTCTCCAGGGCTGAATCCCCCCCCCCCCCTTCATGGTAAACAATGTCATTGTCCATTCGACCAAGGCTAATTGAGCTTCTCCTTACAAGAGTAATAAAACATTCAATTCAAGAACACATAACATAGAATTGCTTCTAAACAGCTGCTGACATATTAATTTTTACTTATTAATCTCAAGATGGCTCCTTCAGGCCAAAAGATGGATTCCAATGATCAAAAATGGACGCCTACCATACAAGATAGAGTCCATGCAAAATGTTATCTTTTAAACATATTCTAATCACTTTTTAAATACAAAGACTCGACCGGTTAAATAACGGGTTAGGTGCCTATAGGGTATTTAGAGCACCTCCACTATGTATAAATAGGCAAGCTTCACAGATACTTGAAAAAACTTAATTAGAACAAAAAAGCCAAAATGCCATTGAAATATTGAAAAAGTACAAAATAGTTTATTGGGACATACAACACAAAAATTACAATTGTTAAAATATAAGGAGATCTAAAAGGGGAACAGTGTGGGGTATAATCCCGGTGAATTAGGGTATCCCACAATGATGAACTACCATGGCATGGTGTACATGACGAAAAAACATATTTGTGTCACCAGAATCTCATGATGTAAAGAGCATATATACAACGGTCAATTAGAATACAGTGAGTATAATTAAATCCAGGTACATTTAGTGCATCATGTATAAATAGGCTATATAGCTCAGAGAAGTGCCCAGGGTCATAGGGTTGAGGACCCTATACTGCCCAGGTGAAAATGAGTATGAGAAGAACGTATAAAAAATACAACCAGCCAGAGGGAGAGAGAAGATGGAAGTTTGAAAATACACGTAGATCCACAGGGGATCCACTGATTTTGTAACTAGTTTATGTAGTAGGCTTACCCATTGGGATAGGATTATGTGTTCCCACACTGCAGCCTGCAGTGATAGCGCCCTGACGCGCGTTTCGCCAAACTGGCTTCCTCAGGGGATAATGCGTAACCATGTCGCTTTGTGTGAGTGTATATATATCATACAGATAAGTGGTGGATCAGTAGGTTCCGGTGTGTGTTGCTGCTGTGACGACTGACGGCCGGGATCTCGCGGCTCAGGTCGAACTCTCGCGCATGCGCCGTGGACCGGCAACTAGCAGCAACACACACCGGAACCTACTGATCCACCACTTATCTGTATGCTATATATACACTCACACAAAGCGACATGGTTACGCATTATCCCCTGAGGAAGCCAGTTTGGCGAAACGCGCGTCGGGGCGCTATCACTGCAGGCTGCAGTGTGGGAACACATACTCCTATCCCAATGGGTAAGCCTACTACATAAACTAGTTACAAAATCAGTGGATCCCCTGTGGATCTACGTGTATTTTCAAACTTCCATCTTCTCTCTCCCTCTGGCTGGTTGTATTTTTTATACGTTCTTCTCATACTCATTTTCACCTGGGCAGTATAGGGTCCTCAACCCTATGACCCTGGGCACTTCTCTGAGCTATATAGCCTATTTATACATGATGCACTAAATGTACCTGGATTTAATTACACTCACTGTATTCTGATTGACCGTTGTATATATGCTCTTTACATCATGAGATTCTGGTGACACAAATATGTTTTTTCGTCATGTACACCATGCCATGGTAGTTCATCATTGTGGGATACCCTAATTCACCGGGATTATACCCCACACTGTTCCCCTTTTAGATCTCCTTATATTTTAACAATTGTAATTTTTGTGTTGTACGTCCCAATAAACTATTTTGTACTTTTTCAATATTTCAGTGGCATTTTGACTTTTTTGTTCTAATTAAGTTTTTTCATATTCTAATCACTTGCACAGATGCCTACCGGCTCGACAGACCCCAAAAGGACACACTTTGGATAAGCTCAGTTGGAGGTTTTTTTAAACCTTGTTTTGCTGCGTTTCTTTGCCTCATTTGTTTTTTTAGGCTTTTTTTTAATGAATCAAATGGAAAAACTGTATGCGGTTTTTGGTAAAAAACCAAGGAAAAAACTCTTCAAATGCGCAAAGCATGTTTTTTCTGCCTTTAATGATATCAATGCAGGTTCAGAAATTGTTCCAAGAGAGGGCATGTCACTACTTTTTCCTGTGAAAGGTCAAAAGCCACCTGACAAAAAACGCCTCTGCCTTCCACTGAAATCAATGATAGGAAATTGGGGGCGTTTTTTTGGCACTGATTCCCACTCGGTTTCCGCGTCAAAATCAGCACGTAAAAATTCTATGTAAACTGGGCCTTTTAATCTCTATCAGGTACCCTATGGATAAGCTTAGCATGTATGCTGGTAGCATTTCCAAGAGAACATACTAAACATAGATCAAAAACATGATGGCCTCCCCAAAGACAAAAAGGCATAGTTGCAGTGGGAAGAACCAGTCAATATTAATAGACAGTAGATAAATAAATAGAGCATCCAGAGCAAATAGAATAGAAGTTCATACATGATAAATATGCTTAGTAAAAGATAATAAATATTCAAAGGTCATAGTTCATTTTGTGAAGTACAAACAATAAGTAATACAGTACATGATAACAGATTCATATTAAATAGTTATCAGCCATTATTTGAACATTTGTTGTGATAGGAAATTCAAGAAACTCTATGTGCAAACAGAGTAGTCATATAGATGGCAGTCAAAGAAACTTAGGTTGTGTTTTCGAGTAGCAAAACAGCTCCATTTGCCGAAACTTTCCAGCAATCACTGCAAAATGGTGCGGTTTTGCAGTAATTTTCGGAATATTGCGGCAAAACAGGCAAATTACTGGCGTCATGAAAGAAACTATTAGGGCAGGTAAGTAGCTAAAAAGACAGTGAAAAGACAGTGTATAACCATAAAGGGGTCAGGTCTAAACATAAACATTTGCCTTAAATGCAAAAGATTGGGCCTCAACAGTGGTAGGGCAAGTCAGACAATGCATAGAAATATGTGTCACTATACAGCAGATAAGGCATACAGAACCTGTTGCAGAGCACATTAGTGAGGGCTATTACTTCAGTCACAGCAGTCCGTAGTTCCCCTGCGGAGCAGCTTCCTGTTCTGATTAGTGGAGCAGCAGACAGAAGACCCTGCTCACTACTGCTCCACCAATCAGCGCTCACTTCTCAATGCAGCGGAGAGGGGGGAGCATTTCTCCTCTCCCTTTCTTTTTTTCTGACATGCAGAAGTGATGGCCCGTGCCTTACCTGATACCCCTTCCCCTCCAGAAAAGACCCCTTCATATCCAGGGGGAGAGGGAAGAAAGTCATTTAAAAAAATGAAATTTTGTTAAATTAGTGCCAGCTGGTGCCATCCCCTACAAGGTGCAGCCCTAGGCAATAAACCTCCAATGCCTACTGGTAAATATGGCCCTGCCTAAGCACAATATACAAAAAAGTTTCCAAGCATTTGTAAAACAGCTCTTGGAATATTAGGTGAGTAAATAATGCTACTTCGATTATATTTGTCAGAAAGTGGGTACATGAAGAATTTAGACAAAAAGATAGCGAGCTATGGGAAACTTACTAGTTAAGACTTTTGAACAAGAATTGTTTTGTTCAAATAAAGGCCTCCTCCTCCTCTTCAGTCTTGCCTCTCCATCTCCAAAAATGGTGTCTTTACCAATCCTTTGCGTTAGTTATTATAAAAAGCAGAAAAAAGTAAAGTTCCCATAGCCTAGGACCTCATCATCCAGGAAACCAGTCAGTCCAGAATTCTTAAGAAAATAGTTTCAAATCCCTGCCTATCAGATATCACATACTACTCTGGACAAATAAGTAGAGACTGGTGGAAAATTTACCAAAGCCAAGTCCCTATGGAGTCACTGGTTTCAAAGACTAAAATAACATAGGGAAAACCATCATGTAAAATAAACTCATATGACTTCCTAACAAGCAAATGGTGCCATACCACGACACCTACATGGAATTTTGAAAAAAACACTTCTCTATTCCCAATACCTTCCACTTTATTGGTCTCGGGCATCTCTCCAAAACAAACATGATACCATCTCAGACCACACAATTGTACCTTGAGCGGCTTAAGCATTACATCTCTCTTTATTGCCCTGACCAAATCCAGCTAAAGGGACCTACCCTAAATTATTCCACTACACATGCAGCACCAATATCCAAGAAGGGCCCGATAACTAAACCAAACAAACCACTTCTGACCAGACATATGCTTTGGAAATTAGAGGAACATAATGGAAATGACACAGTGATATGATAGCAATTTCATCAAATCACCAATTTAACTATAATGATTTGAGCAAAAAAGGCAAGAAGGTTCTAGCATCAATATCTTGAACAAAATTCGGCTTTTATTGAGGTTCCATAAAACCAGGGACAACACATAGAACAGAAGCTGACCGGTTTCAGGCCCAAGTGGCCCTTAGTCATAGCATAACAAACACATCACACAGGAAGCAATATATATATATACAGTGAAGGAAATAAGTATTTGATCCCTTGCTGATTTTGTAAGTTTGCCCACTGTCAAAGACATGAACAGTCTAGAATTTTTAGGCTAGTTTAATTTTACCAGTGAGAGATAGATTATATATATAAAAAAAAAAAAGAAAATCACATAGTCAAAATTATATATATTTATTTGCATTGTGCACAGAGAAATAAGTATTTGATCCCCTACCAACCATTAAGAGTTCAGCCTCCTGCAGATCAGTTACACGCTCCAAATCAACTTGGTGCCTGCATTAAAGACAGCTGTCTTAAATGGTCACCTGTATAAAAGACTCCTGTCCACAGACTCAATTAATCAGTATGACTCTAACCTCTACAACATGGGCAAGACCAAAGAGCTTTCTAAGGATGTCAGGGACAAGATCATAGACCTGCACAAGGCTGGAATGGGCTACAAAACCATACGTAAGACGCTGGGTGAGAAGGAGACAACTGTTGGTGCAATAGTAATTAAATGGAAGACATACAAAATGACTGTCAATCGACATCGATCTGGGGCTTCATGCAAAGTCTCACCTCGTGGGGTATCCTTGATCCTGAGGAAGGTGAGAGCTCAGCCGAAAACTACACGGGGGGAACTTGTTAATGATCTCAAGGCAGCTGGGACCACAGTCACCAAGAAAACCATTGGTAACACATTACGCCGTAATGGATTAAAATCCTGCAGTGCCCGCAAGGTCCCCCTGCTCAAGAAGGCACATGTACAGGCCCGTCTGAAGTTTGCAAATGAACATCTGGATGATTCTGAGAGTAATTGGGAGAAGGTGCTGTGGTCAGATGAGACTAAAATTGAGCTCTTTGGCATTAACTCAACTCGCCGTGTTTGGAGGAAGAGAAATGCTGCCTATGACCCAAAGAACACCGTCCCCACTGTCAAGCATGGAGGTGGAAGCATTATGTTTTGGGGGTGTTTCTCTGCTAAGGGCACAGGACTACTTCACCGCATCAATGGGAGAATGGATGGAGCCATGTACCGTCAAATCCTGAGTGACAACCTCCTTCCCTCCACCAGGACATTAAAAATAGCCCGTGGCTTGGTCTTCCAGCACGACAATGACCCGAAACATACAGCCAAGGCAACAAAGGAGTGGCTCAAAAAGAAGCACATTAAGGTCATGGAGTGGCCTAGCCAGTCTCCAGACCTTAATCCCATCGAAAACTTATGGACGGAGCTGAAGATCTGAGTTGCCAAGCGACAGCCTCGAAATCTTAATCATTTACAGATGATCTGCAAAGAGGAGTGGGACAAAATTCCATCTAACATGTGTGCAAACCTCATCATCAACTACAAAAAACGTCTGACTGCTGTGCTTGCCAACAAGGGTTTTGCCACCAAGTATTAAGTCTTGTTTGCCAAAGGGATCAAATACTTATTTCTCTGTGCACAATGCAAAAAAATATATATAATTTTGACTATGTGATTTTCTTTTTTTTTTTTTTATATATAATCTATCTCTCACTGGTAAAATTAACCTAGCCTAAAAATTCTAGACTGTTCGTGTCTTTGACAGTGGGCAAACTTACAAAATCAGCAAGGGATCAAATACTTATTTCCTTCACTGTATATATATAAGACCAAAGAGCTTTCTAAGGATGTCAGGGACAAGATCATAGACCTGCACAAGGCTGGAATGGGCTACAAAACCATAAGTAAGACGCTGGGTGAGAAGGAGACAACTGTTGGTGCAATAGTAATTAAATGGAAGACATACAAAATGACTGTCAATCGACATCGATCTGGGGCTTAATGCAAAGTCTCACCTCGTGGGGTATCCTTGATCCTGAGGAAGGTGAGAGCTCAGCCGAAAACTACACGGGGGGAACTTGTTAATGATCTCAAGGCAGCTGGGACCACAGTCACCAAGAAAACCATTGGTAACACATTACGCCGTAATGGATTAAAATCCTGCAGTGCCCGCAAGGTCCCCCTGCTCAAGAAGGGTATATATATACATGCAGCCAATCACGAACAGAGAAATAATCCCTTTTTCTAAAATCAGGTGTGTGTTAAAAGCAGTTGATTAGAGAAAAAGACACATATCAATGTTACAAATTTCATAGGGGACTAAGGGGGAGTTTACACTGAGTTTTTTGGCAAGTTTTTTTGACGCGGAAACCGCGCCGCCAAACGCAAAACGCGATTTCAATGGGAGGCGGAGGCGTTTTTTTCCCACGAGCGGAAAAACCGGCTCGCAGGAAAAAGAAGGGACATGTCCTATCTTCGGGCATTTATGCCTCTGACCTCCCATTGACATCTATGGGAGGCAGAGAAAGCGTATTTCGTGGCGTTTTATGCCTGTGGCGCTCAATGGGCGTGGGGGTAAAACACTGCGAAAATCGGCGCGCAGGCAGAGGAAAATCTGCCTCAAAATTCCAAACGGAATTTTGAGGCAGATTTTCCGCCTGCAAAAAACTCTGTGTGAACCCAGCCATGTGAGGGACTATGTAACAGAAAAAATTCTTAATGGAAAAGGATGAGATCTAGTTGGTGGTTTAACCCATTAGGTGCACAGGTGCCAAGTAGAAACATCCATCCAGAAAGCCTCTCTATTCCTGAGTTGTTTCAAATGGTCTCCACCCCTGGAAGAGCAATTAACCCTTTCTATGCATTGTACAATAAGGGAAGATACATCTCCATTATGACATGATGCGCAATGAAAAGACACCGCTGAGATGTTGCGGTTCTTAATCAATGTGTCTGATAGATGGCGGCGGATGAGCGTTTTGAGACTGCAGTATGTGCTCCCAATATACTGTAGTTTACATTTAGTACACGTGATTAATAAACCACATATGTCGTGTTACATTTGATGTATTGTTTAATTTTGAATGTTTTGTTGTTGGCCATGGATGTGAAACAACCTTTATAGTTAAGCCAAGTGGGGGTCTGTTTTTTTGTGAAGAACAGACTTGGGGATAGCATAGAGCTAATCGTACGGGCCTTTTTAGGAACAAATTTAAAGAGGCTCTGTCACCAGATTTTGCAGCCCCTATCTGCTATTGCAGCAGATAGGCGCTGCAATGTAGATTACAGTAACGTTTTTATTTTTAAAAAACGAGCATTTTTGGCCAAGTTATGACCATTTTCGTATTTATGCAAATGAGGCTTGCAAAAGTACAACTGGGCGTGTTGAAAAGTAAAAGTACAACTGGGCGTGTATTATGTGCGTACATCGGGGCGTGTTTACTACTATTACTAGCTGGGCGTTGTGTATAGAAGTGTCATCCACTTCTCTTCACAACGCCCAGCTTCTGGCAGTGCAGCACTGTGACGTCACTCACAGGTCCTGCATCGTGTCGGCACCAGAGGCTACAGATGATTCTGCAGCAGCATCGGCGTTTGCAGGTAAGTCGATGTAGCTACTTACCTGCAAATGCTGATGCTGCTGCAGAATCAAGTGTAGCCTCTGGTGCCGACACGATGCAGGACCTGTGAGTGACGTCACAGTGCTGCACTGCCAGAAGCTGGGCGTTGTGAAGAGAAGTGGATGACACTTCTATACACAACGCCCAGCTAGTAATAGTAGTAAACACGCCCCGATGTACGCACATAATACACGCCCAGTTGTACTTTTACTTTTCAACACGCCCAGTTGTACTTTTGCAAGCCTCATTTGCATAAATACGAAAATTGTCATAACTTGGCCAAAAATGCTCGTTTTTTAAAAATAAAAACGTTACTGTAATCTACATTGCAGCGCCTATCTGCTGCAATAGCAGATAGGGGCTGCAAAATCTGGTGACAGAGCCTCTTTAAGACCATGTTCTAAGGCCCTGGAGTATAAATGGTCACTATGGGGAAATACAGACTAAGAAAAATATCAGCACCCCCGTATTTTTCTCCACTCCCTTCAGTGTAGAATATCGCAGCATATGTAATAATATCAAAAAATACATTCCCATTTTGCATCAGGACTCTTTCTACTCCAGCGCCTTAGAACATGGTCTTAAATTTGTGCTTAAAAAGGCCCGTACGATTGGCTCTATGCTATCCCTAAGTCTGTTCTTCACAAAAAAACAGACCCCCCACTTGGCTTAACTATAAAGGTTGTTTCAAATGCAATCATACTGAATGCATCTGCTGCAATACAATCAAAACATCCACTGAGAACACCCACCAGAAGTGACCCCATTTTGGAAACTACACCCCTCAAGGAATTCATTTATGGGTAATGTGACCATTTAGACTCCATAGTTTCTTCACAGAACTTATTTGAATTGGGCTGGGAATTAAAAAAATATATTTTTTTTCCAATAATATGTAATTTTAGCTCAAAAATTCTTATTTTCACAAGAAATAAAATACTCCATTTTGTTGCCCAATTTGTCCTGAGTGCGGCAATACCCCATTTGTGGTGATAAACTGCCGTTTGGGCCCATGGGAGGGCTCAGAAGGAAAGGAGCGCTGTGTGTTTGTTGGAGTACAGATTTTGCTGGATTGGTTTTCGGGTGCCATGTCACATTTGCAGAGCCCCAGAGGTGTCAAAGCAATAGAAACCCACCACAAGTGACCCCATTTTGGAAACTACACCCCTCAAGGAATTCATTTATGGGTGTTGTGACCATTTTGACTCCATAGTTTTTTCACAGAACTTATTTGAGTTGGGCTGGGAATGAAAACAAAATTATTTTTTTCAAATAATATGTAGTTTTGGCTGAAAATTTCTTATTTTCACAAGAAACAAAATACCCCATTCTGTTGCGCAATTTGTTCTGAGTGCCGCAATACCCCATTTGTTGTGATAAACTGCCGTTTGGGCCCATGGGAGGGCTCAGAAGGAAAGGACCACCATTTGGCCTACTGGGGATTTTCTAGTGCGAAGTCATGTATGCAGAAGCCCCTGAGGTACCAGTACAGTTGGAACCCGCAAGAAGTGACCCCGTTTTAAAAACTACACCCTTAAGGCATTCATCTAGAGGTGTAGTGAGACCTACACCCCATAAACTGTAATGTGGGTTCTCCCGGGTATGGCAATACCCTACATGTGGCTGTTATCAGCTGCCTGGGTACACAGCAGGGCTCAGAGGGGAAAGATGAGGGGGGATAAGCTGTGTGGAGTGCATCAGGGTAAGTAAAATTGGGGTAAATTATAAACCAAGGGATGTATGATAAATTTTAAAACACTTTCATACAGAGCTCTGGTTATTCGGGACACGTGTCACATTGATATATTGTGTCATCCATTATCGCCCTCTTATAGCAGACTTTGCACCTCTTTTGACTTTTTCCCTTCTTGCCAGTTTGGGGAACTTCTCCTGGAAAGTGTTGCCCTGGTACGATGCGTGTGGCCCCGCTTCCAGAAGTACTGGGTGCCCCCCCCTTCTTGGTCCCTAAAGATTAGGTTCTTGATAATCACCTCTTGAAATTCCAGGAAAGTTCCCGTCTGGCCTGCACATCGACGTAGCATGTACGCATTGTACAATGCCATCTGTATGATGTGCCCGGCCAGCTTCTTATACCACACTGCATGGCGCTGTAGGGCTTCAGGGCTTGATCTTACAAGTCCATCCCTCCCATGTACCTATTGTAGTCCAGGATGCAGTCTGGTTTGGGGGTGGCCTTTCCTTCATATATCCTAAACCTGTAGGTATACCCGGATGCACTCTCACAGCTTATACATCTTCACGCCATACCTTGCCCTCTTACCCGGCAGGTACTGGCGGAATTGAACCCTCCCTTTAAAATGTACCAGGGTCTCATCAATAGAAATACACTTCTCGGGGGTGTATCCTTGGGAAAACCGGGCACTGGAACGGTCTAATAGGGGTCTCCGTTTATACAAATGGTCAAAACTGGGGTCATCTCGGGGTGGGCACGGCTCATTATCAGTATAATGTAAGAAGCGAAGTATTGCCTCATTTATTTTTTTCTTTAGGTTCCAGTTCAGTTCTGAAGTTGCTTTGAGGGGCCCATATATTAGAAACCCCTATCAAATACCCCATTTTAGAAACTAGACCCCTCAAAGTATTCACAACAGCATTTAGAAAGTTTATGAACCCTTTAGGTGTTTCACAAAAATTTAGAGCAAAGTAGAGGTGAAATGTACATATTTTTTTTTGTCAGAAAATGCTCTTTATACCATTTTTTTTATAACACAAAAGGATTTATCAGAGAAACGCAACTTAATACGTATTGCCCAGATTCTGCAGTTTTGAGAAATATCCCACATGTGGCCCTCGGGCGGTAATGGACTGAAGCGCCGGCCTCCGAAGCAAAGGAGCACCTAGTGGATTTTGAAGCCTCTTTTTTATTAGGCACCATGTCCGGTTTGAAGAGGTCTTGTGGTGCCAAAACATTGGGAACCCCCCAAAAGTGACCCCAATTTGGAAACTAGACCCCTTGAGGAATCCATTGTAGTTTTCTTGGGGTGCATGCGGCTTTTTGATCAGTTTTTATTATTTTTAAGTGGCGTGGTGACTAAAAAACATCAATTGTACGATTGTTTTTTTTTTCTTTTTTTTTTACAGCGTTCACCGTGCGCTATAAATGACATATTCACTTTATTCTGCAGGGCGATACGATTACGGCGATACCAGATGTTTATAGTTTTTTTTTATGTCTTATGGCGTTTGCACAATAAAATATGTTTTGTAAACAATCATTCACTTTTTGTGTTACCTTATTCTAAGCGCCATAACGTTTTTATTTTTCAATCAATAAAGCCGTGCGAGGACTTATTTTTTGCGTAACGAACTGTAGTTTCGATCAGTACCATTTTTAGGTACATGCGACTTTTTGATCTCTTTTTATTCAATTTTTTGGGAGGTGAAGTGACCAAAGAATTGTGATTGTGGTTCGGTTTATTATTATTTTATTTTACGGCGTTCACCGTGCGGGTTAAATAATGAAATAATTTTGTAGTTCAGGCCGTTACGGACGCGGCGATACCAATTATGTATAGTTTATTTGTTTGTTTATATATTTTTATTAATAATAAAGGACTGATAAGGGAAAAAGGGGGATTTTTACTTTTAATACTTTTAAATACTTTTCTTATTTTTACACATCTTTTTTTAACATTTTTTTTACTTTATTACTTTGTCCCACTAGGGGACATGAGGGCAGGAGGCCCTGATCGCTATTCTAATACACTGCACTACATGCGTAGTGCAGTGTATTAGAACTGTCAGCTACTCACTGACAGCAAGCATAGTGGGTCCTGACGTTGTCAGGACCCACTAGGCTTCCGTCTATGGCATAGCCGGACGCCATTGTTTGGTGTCCGGTTGCCATAGTCACCATCGCTGGCCGCTATCGCGTAGCAGGCCGGCGATGGCAGCTTAACCCCTAAAAAGCTGCGATCTCTATAGAACGCGGCTTTTAAGGGGTTAATCAGCGGGGACACAGCGATCGGTCCCCGCTGTAGGAGCTGTGACAGCTGCTGAACAAGACAGCAGCGTCACAGCTCCTGTATGTGTCGGGAGGACGGCCGAAACGGCCGTTACTCCCGAGACGTACTATTACGGCATGGAGCGCGAACGATACAGCTGCCATGACGTAATAGTACGTCAAGGAGCGGGAAGGGGTTAATGAGGGTTGTCTGGGTGTTTTTTATTTCAATAAAAAAATGTTTCTATGTTTGATTGTTTTTTTAACTTTATTACTACCACCTTAGTAATGGCCGCCGGCTGATTGACAGCGTCCATTACTAAGGCGAGGCTTAGTGTTAGCAGATGCAGAGGCTATCACTAACCCCCATTATTACCCCGGTACCCACCGCCAGACAGTATCACACATGATAGGATTAGGCTCAGCAGACAGTATCACACATGATAGGATTAGAATAGCCGGGAAAAGCCGGGTACGATCCAGTACCTGACCATCTGTAGTGACGGTAGGGCAATGGGGCGGCCGCAGGCTGCTATTATCAGGCTGGGAAAGGTCAAAAACGTTGGCCCTTCCCCCCTGGTAATGTTAACCTGCTGCTGCTTTCTTATATCTGGCTGGTTATGAAAAATGGGGGGGACCCCGCCAGATACAGCAGCAGCCTAGCATTACCAGGGGGGGAAGGGTCACAGTTTTTGGCCTTCCCCTGGATGATATTACTAGCCTGTGGCTGACCCAGTACCTGACCATCACTACAGATCACTACAGATGGTCGGGTACTGGTTCGTACCCGGCTCTTCCCAGAACCACTGGTGGCGGTGGGTACCGGGGTAATGGGGGTTATTGTTAGCCTCTGTGCCTGCTAACATTAAGCCTCACCTTAGTAAAGGATGTTGTCAATTAGCCAGCAGCAATTAATAAGGCGGTAATAATAAAGTTTAAAAAAAATACAAGGACATAGAAAAAATATTTTATTGAAATAAAAAAACAAACACAACCCTCATTAACCATTTTATTGAGAATAAAAAAAACGCTGTCATTGAAGTAGTCCTCGAATCCGACGTAGTCCAACAACCAAACCTGTAAAATAACACAAACACACAAAAATAATTAGTAACACATAAAAAATCAAAACAATTCTTATACTTACCTTTTG
This sequence comes from Rhinoderma darwinii, assembly GCF_050947455.1. Lineage (NCBI taxonomy): Eukaryota > Metazoa > Chordata > Amphibia > Anura > Rhinodermatidae > Rhinoderma > Rhinoderma darwinii. The sequence continues at coordinate 294,836,406 of NC_134690.1, read as the reverse complement.
TGGGTCCAGCGCTGGAACCGCAATGTCAGCGAGCTGGTCCCTATATCTAATCCTATCATGTGTGATATTGTCTGCTGAGCCACTGTATCTAATCCTATCATGTGTGATACTGTCTGTTGAGCTACTGTATCTAATCCTATCATGTGTGATACTGTGCTGAGCCACTGTATCTAATCCTACCCATAGTTTATAGAGATGTAGTGCAATAGATATACTGTCTCCTATACACACACATATACACACACACACACACACACACACACACACACACACACACACACACACACACACACACACGCATATATATATATTCTGGGGCACAGTGTATAGTACTATTACATTAAGGAGTACAGTGTATAGTACTATTATATTCAGGAGCACAGTGTATAGTACTATTATATTCAGGAACACAGTGTATACTACTATTATATAAAGGGGCACAGTGTATAGTACTATTATATTCAGGGGGAACGGTGTATAGTACTATTATATTCGGGAGCACGGTGTATAGTACTATTATTTTCAGGAGTACGGTAATAGTACTATTATATTCAGGAGTTCGGTGTATAGTACTATTATATTCAGGGGCACAGTGTATAGTACTATTATATTCAGGAGTACAGTGTATAGTACTATTATATTCAGGAGCACAGTATATAGTACTATTATATTCAGGGGCACAGTGTATAGTACTATTATATTCAGGAGTACAGTGTATAGTACTATTATATTCAGGAGTACAGTGTATAGTACTACTATTATATTCAGGAGCACAGGTTATAGTGCTATTATATTCAGGAGTACAGTGTATAGTACTATTATATTCAGGAGCACAGTATATAGTACTATTATATTCAGGAGTACAGTGTATAGTACTATTATATTCAGGAGCACAGTATATAGTACTATTATATTCAGGGGCACAGTGTATAGTACTATTATATTCAGGAGTACAGTGTATAGCACTATTATATTCAGGAGCACGGTGTATAGCACTATTAGGGTATGTGCACACGATGAGAGACTTTTACGTCTGAAAAGACAGACTGTTTTCAGGAGAAAACAGCTGCGTCGTTTCAGACGTAAAAGCTCCTCCTCGCATTATGCGAGGCGTCTCTGACGCTCGTAAATCTTGAGCTGCTCTTCATTGACGGTGTATAGTACTATTATATTCAGGAGTACGGTAATAGTACTATTATATTCAGGAGTTCGGTGTATAGTACTATTATATTCAGGGGCGCAGTATATAGTACTATTATATTCAGGAGTACAGTGTATAGTACTATTATATTCAGGAGCACAGTGTATAGTACTATTTTATTCAGGAGCACAGTGTATAGTACTATTATATTCAGGAGCACAGTATATAGTACTATTATATTCAGGAGCACATTGTATAGTACTATTATATTCCGGAGTGCAGTGTATAGTACTATTATATTCAGGAGTGCAGTGTATAGTACTATTATATTCAGGAGTACAGTGTATAGTACTATTATATTCAGGAGTACAGTGTATAGTACTATTATATTCAGGAGTACAGTGTATAGTACTATTATATTCAGGAGTGCAGTGTATAGTACTATTATATTCAGGGGCGCAGTATATAGTACTATTATATTCAGGAGTACATTGTATAGTACTATTATATTCAGGAGTACATTGTATAGTACTATTATATTCAGGAGTACAGTGTATAGTACTATCATATTCAGGAGCACAGTGTATAGTACTATTATATTCAGGAGTACAGTGTATAGTACTATTATATTCAGGAGTACAGTGTATAGTACTATTATATTCAGGAGTACAGTGTATAGTACTATTATATTCAGGAGTACAGTGTATAGTACTATTATATTCAGGGGCGCAGTATATAGTACTATTATATTCAGGAGTACATTGTATAGTACTATTATATTCAGGAGTACAGTGTATAGTACTACTATTATATTCAGGAGCACAGGTTATAGTGCTATTATATTCAGGAGTGCAGTATATAGTACTATTATATTCAGGAGTACAGTGTATAGTATAGTATAGTACTATTATATTCAGGAGCACAGTGTATAGTGCTATTATATTCAGAAGCACAGTGTATAGTACTATTATATTCAGGAGCACAGTATATAGTACTATTATATTCAGGAGCACAGTGTATAGTACTATTATATTCAGGAGTACAGGGTATAGTACTATTATATTTAGCAGTACAGTGTATAGTAATATTATATTCAGGGGCGCAGTGTATAGTACTATTATATTCAGGAGCACAGTGTATAGTACTATTATATTCAGGAGCACAGTGTATAGCACTATTATATTCAGGAGTACAGTATATAGTACTATTATATTCAGGAGTACAGTGTATAGTACTATTATATTCAGGAGTACATTGTATAGTACTCAGCATTGTGAGAAACTAGACATGGACCGCACAATCCACAATATATACGTTGATCTGAGCCGCTAGGCATAATTTAGAAACATGAACATGAGGTTCTTTGTAAACAATTTGATCAAACTGTATAAGCCCACTTGCCACTTCACGGCGACCTCTTTAAAGTGGGTCCCTACTCTATCGGCTGCAGCACCGCATGGCGGCCCCCGCCACCGCAGCACCGCTCCTGCTGAGGGAGCAACCCAGTGGTCCAAAAGCACCCATGCTAACAGACCGTGCCAAGCCTCCTTGGCTCTGGGCCACGTTCCCCCACAAGTGCAGCACTACAGCACCACAACATGTGAACAGATGGAATGAGCTCACCTTGCCATGCGCCCCCAGTGGCCAACTGAGAGCACAAGCAAGAGCAGGAACACTTATGAGGTCATTCCTGAATTAAAATTAGCTGGGTATTTTTTCAAAACTTTTTTTTTTTCCACGCATTTGAAAAAATACCCAGCTGATTTTAATTTAGGAATGACCTCATAAGTGTTCCTGCTCTTGCTTGTGCTCTCAGTTGGTCACTGGGGGCGCATGGCAAGGTGAGCTCATTCCATCTGTTCACATGTTGTGGTGCTGTATGGTGGTGTCTGTTGCTGTAGTGCTGCACTTGTGGGGGGACGTGGCCCAGAGCCAAGGAGGCTTGGCACGGTCTGTTAGCATGGGTGCTTTTGGACCACTGGGTTGCTCCCTCTGCGGGAGCGGTGCTGCAGTGGCGGGGGCCGCCATGCGGTGCTGCAGCCGATAGAGTAGGGACCCACTTTAAAGAGGTCGCCGTGAAGTGGCAAGTGGGCTTATACAGTTTGATCAAAATGTTTACAAAGAACCTCATGTTAATGTTTATAAATTATGCCTAGCGGCTCAGATCAACGTATATATTGTGGATTGTGCGGTCCATGTCTAGTTTCTCACAATGCTGATATTGTATAGTACTATTATATTCAGGAGTACAGTGTATAGTACTATTATATTCAGGAGCACAGTGTATAGTACTATTATATTCAGGAGCACAGGGTATAGTACTGTTATATTCAGGAGTGCAGTGTATAGTACTATTATATTTAGCAGTACAGTGTATAATACTACTATATTCATTAGTACAGTATATAGTACTATTATATTCAGGAGTACAGTGTATAGTACTATTATATTCAGGAGTACAGTGTATAGTACTATTATATTCAGGAGTACAGTGTATAGTACTATTATATTCAGGAGTACAGTGTATAGTACTATTATATTCAGGAGCACAATGTATGGTACTATTAGGGTATGTTCACACGGCGGGGGTCCGTAACGGCTGAAATTACGGGCATGTTTCAGCCTGAAAACATCCCCGTAATTTCAGCCGTACCGGCATGTGCAGGCGCTTGAACGCCGCGTCAATTACGGCCGTAATTCGCGCTGCTATTCATTGGAGTCAATGAATAGCGGCTCCAATTACGGCCAAAGAAGTGACAGGTCACTTCTTTGACGCGGGCGTCTAGTTACGCGCCGTCATTTGACAGCGGCGCGTAAAAATACGCCTCGTGTGAACAGACAAACGTCTGCCCATTGCTTTCAATGGGCAGATGTTTGTCAGCGCTATTGAGGCGCTATTTTCAGACGTAATTCGGGGCAAAAACGCCCGAATTACGTCCGTAAATAGGCCGTGTGAACATACCCTGATATTCAGGAGCACAGTGTATAGTACTATTATATTCAGGAGTACAGTGTATAGTACTATTATATTCAGGAGCACAGTATATAGTACTATTATATTCAGGAGTACAGTGTATAGTACTATTATATTCAGGAGCACAGTATATAGTACTATTATATTCAGGAGTACAGTGTATAGTACTATTATATTCAGGAGCACAGTGTATAGTACTATTATATTCAGAAGTACAGTGTATAATACTATTATATTCATTAGTACAGTATATAGTACTATTATATTCAGGAACACAGTATATAGTAATATTATATTCAGGAGCACAGTGTATAAGTACTATTATATTCAGGAGCACAGTATATAGTACTATTATATTCAGGGGCGCAGTGTATAGTACTATTATATTCAGGAGTGCAGTGTATAGTACTATTATATTCAGGAGTACAGTGTATAGTACTATCATATTCAGGAGCACAGTGTATAGTACTATTATATTCAGGAGCGCAGTATATAGTACTATTATAATCAGGAGTACAGTGTATAGTACTATTATATTCAGGAGCACAGTGTATAGTACTATTATATTCAGGAGCACAGTGTATAGTTCTATTATATTCAGGACCACAGTGTATAGTACTATTATATTCAGAAGTACAGTGTATAATACTATTATATTCATTAGTACAGTATATAGTACTATTATATTCAGGAGTACAGTATATAGTAATATTATATTCAGGAGCACAGTGTATAAGTACTATTATATTCAGGAGCACAGTATATAGTACTATTATATTCAGGAGTACAGTATATAGTACTATTATATTCAGGAGTACAGTGTATAGTACTATTATATTCAGGGGCGCAGTGTACAGTATAATACTATTATATTCAGGAGCATAGTGTATAGTACTATTATATTCAGGAGCACAGTGTATAATTCTATTATATTCAGGACCACAGTGTATAGTACTATTATATTCAGAAGTACAGTGTATAATATTATATTAATTTGTACAGTATATAGTACTATTATATACATAAGTACAGTATATACAGTGGCGTAACTACCGCTATAGCAGCCGTAGCGGGCCCCCACCATGACCGGAGGCTCCGCTAGCAGCCGCTATGGCTGCTACAGCGCGACGCCACTGAACACTACGGCAGAGCAGGGAGGTATCTCCCCGCTCTACCATTAAACAAAAGACATGTATCCCCTATCCACAAGATAGGGGATACATGTGTGATCGCTGGCATTGATAGGGAGAACGGGGGACTGAAAGTCCCCTGAAGTTCTCCATCACAAACCTCGGACTTCCGGGGTCTGTGTCGGCAGCTCCGTAGAAATGAATGGAGCGCCGGTCGCGCTTGTGCGCATGTGTGACCTGCGCTCCTTTCATTTTTATTGAGCTGCGCAGACGCCGGAAGTCAGAGGTTAGTCATGGAGAACTTCGGGGGACTTTCAGTTCTCCCTATCAATGCCAGCGATCACACATGTATCCCCTATCCTGTGGATAGGGGATACATGTCTTTTGTCTTTTCACACTGTAGGTCGCATTTTTTGGGGGGGTTGGGGACGCTGTATGGCGTTCCCTACAGGGGGGGGAGCTGTATAGCGTTCCCTACAGGGGGGGGGCTGTATGGCGTTCCCTACAGGGGGGTGGCTCTATGGCGTTCCCTACAGGGGGGGGGCTGTATGGCGTTCCCTACAGGGGGGGCTGTATGGCATTCCCTACAGGGGGGGCTGTATGGCGTTCCCTACAGGGGCGGCTGTATGGCGTTCCCTACAGGGGGGGGGCTGTATGGCGTTCCCTACAGGGGGGGCTGTATGGCGTTCCCTACAGGGAGGGGGCTGTATGGCGTTCCCTACAGGGGGGGCTGTATGGCGTTCCCTACAGGGGGGGGCTGTATGGCGTTCCCTACAGGGGGGGCTGTATGGCGTTCCCTACAGACCCCCCCCTGTAGGGAACGCCATACAGCCCCCCCTGTAGGGAACGCCATACAGCCCCCCCTGTAGGGAACGCCATACAGCCCCCCCCTGTAGAGAACGCCATACAGCCCCCCTGTGGATAGCGCCATACAGCCCCCTCTGTAGAGAACGCCATACAGCCCCCCCTGTAGAGAACGCCATACAGCCCCCTCTGTAGATAGCGCCACACAGCCCCCTCTGTAGATAGCGCCATACAGCCGCCTCTGTAGATAGCGCCATACAGCCCCCTCTGCAGATAGCGCCATACAGCCCCCTCTGTAGATAGCGCCATACAGCCCCCTCTGTAGATAGCGCCATACAGCCCCCTCTGTAGATAGCGCCATACAGCCCCCTCTGTAGATAGCACCATACAGCACCCTCTGTAGATAGCGCCATACAGCCCCTCTGTAGATAGCGCCATACAGCCCTCTCTGTAGATAGCGCCATACAGCCCCCTCTGTAGATAGCGCCATACAGCCCCCCCTGTAGATAACGCCATACAGCCCCCTTTGTAGATATCTACAGGGGGGACTGTATGGCGCTATCTACAGAGGGGGCTGTATGGCGTTATCTACAGGGGGGCTGTAAAAAAGGCACTATCTACAATGGGGGGGGGGGGGTTGTTTGACACCCAGGGGAGGGGGGGCCCAGTCAAAAGTTTGCTATGGGGCCCAGTCTTTCCTAGTTACGCCCCTGAGTATATAGTAATATTATATTCAGGAGCACAGTGTATAAGTACTATTATATTCAGGAGCACAGTATATAGTACTATTATATTCAGGAGTACAGTGTATAGTACTATTATATTCAGGAGTACAGTGTATAGTACTATTATATTCTTTGTATGATACTATTATATTTAGAAGCATAGAGTGCGGCATTATGAGAATTTTATCTTCGTTTACAGGTGCGGAGTGTTGGAAAAGTGAGGAGCCGAAGACATCTGATCTGTGAGAGAAGTCATCATAGAGGTCTGGACCGGATGGAGATTAAAAGAGAAAAAGAACGAAAAAGAATCTGAGACATCACCTGTGAGTCACTCAATGTAAATGTTTATTCTCCCTGTGACTGATCAGTGCTGTAGTCGCTGTATGATCTGCAGCGAGATGACGGATGATAGCATTCTTTTTTGTTAAACAGCAACTCCCAGCATATCCTAACGATTGTTCAGGCTATACTGGGAGTTGTCGTTTTATGTCGTACAAATTTATACAGCAGGGGTTAAACTGAATTTGCAAATGATCTCTGTGCTGAACTGTATTTGTTCTGGTGCTGTATATATGTACTGCGTTTTGTTCTGGTGCTGTGTGTGTATATATATATATATATATATATATATATACTGAGCTTGGTTTTGGAGTTGTATATATGTACTGAGCTTGGTTCTGGGGGTGTATATATGTACTGAGCTTGGTTCTGGAGTTATATATATGTACTGAGCTTGGTTCTGGGGATGTATATATGTACAGAACTTGGTTCTAGCGCTGTATATAATTGAGCTTGGTTCTAGTGCTGTACATATGTACTGAGCTTTGTTCTGGTGTTGTATATATGTACTGAGCTTGGTTCTGGGGCTGTATATTTGTGCTGAGCTTGGTTCTGGGTCTGTATATATTTAGCCTTTCTAAAGGTAAAAGTAAAATGTTAAATCTACTTTTACCTTAAGAGAAGGTAAATATATACAGTAAAAACTAAACCCAAAAACCCTTGGAGGAATCTCATTTTTTTTCCAATTCACCCATTATATGGTACTTTACATGGTGCCAATAAAAACTATAACTCCTCCCGCCAAAAAATAATCCTTCACACACCACTTCATTGACGTAAAAATAAAAAAGTTATAAAGCTCCTGACCACTTCAGTGTCTCAAAGTATTCTGCTTTCTTTCTTCTATATGGCTTATTCTGCTTTTACAGCTAAATTAAAACCATGCCAGATCTATGGCCGTCTAAACAGAAATCTGCAAATATATACGGTACAGCGTCTTCGGAGTTCAGGGGGGGAGGCAGACCTGAAAAAGTACCCGGGGCCAATGGTACCCTTTTTCCGCCCATGTCCTCACATATAGGTTCTATTACCTTGTCGGACCATGCATCTGTTTCTGTAACTATCTCTTTTCATAACTTGCCCCCCTAGGTCCTGGTCATGGTCCTTAAATTAAACCCTTCTGGATAATCCTAGACACTTAGATTATCTGAATGAAATGCCAAGAATTGCGTCCACTACCATCTGGGAAACCCATAAAGCTTACATCAGAGGGGAAATGATAGCGCTGGGATCTAGATGTAAAAAACAGTACTCGGCTGAACTTAACTCTATTTTAGCACAAATTGCTGCTATGGAGTTGATAAGTAAAGGCACTGAAGCTGCATCTACCCAACATTCCCTTGCTGAGCTTAGGAACAAACTGAAAAATGTGCTTAATATACAATCCGCCAGGTCATATCAAAGGAGCAATTTCAAATTTTACGCTCATGGAGACAGAGGCTCTAAAGTTATGTCTGCACTTCTCAGGAGACGTAAAGACCACTCTTTCATTCATGAAATCAGAAAGAGTTCTGTTTCCCTGACCGCTACTATTGAAGGAATAACCGAGGAATTTTTGAATTTTTACTCGGCTTTGTATGGCCTGTCGGATCACCCGGATGCAGAACAGTTGACCACTGATTTTCTAGACTCCATTTCGCTTCCAACTTTGACCTCTACAGACAAAAAAAAAAATCACTTTTAGAGCCCTTCACTCATGCCGAGCGAGTTCTTAAAGGGAATGTGTCGCTATAATTTTTTTTTTAAGTTAAACAATTAGTGTATAAATGATTAAACATTGTTCTAATTTTTTCACGAGTCAGGAAATATTATAAATTAGATTCTAGAGAAAGGAGGGGATTGAATGTTCAAACCTCCTACACTGTGTGTCGCCATTTTTTGAGCGAACACACAGTGTAGTAGGTTTACATACAGTAGTAATCACACACTAAAACACATACATACACAGAAATAACTTACCTGCTCCTGCCGCCGCCGCTCCCTCCGGTCCGTCCGCTCCCTCCGCTCCAAGTGCTTGCATTAGAACACAAGTCCGGAAGCCGCGACCGGAAGTAGTAATCTTACTGTCCAGCCGCGGCTTCCGGTCCACAAGAAAATGGCGCCGGACGTCGCTCGGCCGAAGACCTTCCATTTGGACTGTGTGGGACCGGCATGCGCCGTTCCCACACAGACGGCGTACAGCATAGTGAATGGAACGGGTCCCGTTCGCATTCACTATGGGGCTGTATGTGCCGTATTCCATGTCTGTATGTGTCGTTAATCGACACATACAGAGATGAAAAAAAAAATGGCAGCCCCCATAGACAAGAAAAAGTTAAAAAATAAAACAAAATAAAACACAAACACACAAATAAATAAAACATTTTTTTTAATAAAACACTAAAAGCAAATTGATATAAAAAAATTTTTTTCCCGCGATAGTAAAAGTCCAGGTCCAGACGGTTTTCCCATAAGCTATTACAAAAAATTTAGCCAAATCCTTTTACCTACATTTTTAGTTATGTGCAGCGACCTCCTGAAAGGGGCGTACTTCCCGCCTCAGACGCGGGAGGCGCATATCACACTGATACCTAAAGAAGGTAAAGATGTTACATAATGTAGCAGTTACAGTCCGATCTCCCTTCTCAATTCAGACATTAAGTGGTGGACCAAACTTCTGTTAACTAAGCTTTTGTCTCCTGAGAAGGTTGGGTTTGTTCAGTCTAGGGAAAGTAAACATAACACCACCAGGCTCATTAATATTATACATTATGCTAAGTTAAAAAAGATCCCATTGGTGTTGTTAAGCACTGATGCGTAAAAAGCATTTGATAGGGTCCGGTGGTCTTATATGCATGCGACCCTTCTTAAATTTTGTCCCCCCCCCATTCATTGCTGCAATTTTTTCCCTATACTCCTCACCTAGTGCGAGACTGCGTCTGAACGGTACCCTTTCCCCTTCCTTTTGTGACATTGTGACCCTATCCATTGTGACATTAAGCTCCCAATCCGCCCCTGCCTATAGCTACACTACAGTTCAGCAGTCACGGCGGGCCCCTGCTTAGCCCGGGCCCCTCAAGGGAGTACCATCTGTACTGCCCTGATGGTGGCCCTGCTGTGGGCCCTTTACGGTTTTTCCCTGCATAGCTACACTTCTGGCCACTCGTGTGCAGGGAACTGCAACACCTCTCCATTCAAGTCATTTGGACTGTGCTGCAGTTCAATGCACAGCGGGCTGCCATGAGTCCAACTGTGCAGGAAATTTTTTTGTCAAAACCTGGCTCGGTGTAAAATTGGTGATGAGGGGTGCAGCGAACGGAGCTACGTTTCAGATGGCTGGGCCCAAACTGCATATTTGCCCCAGGTGAAGGAATACCTAGCTACCTATTTTTACAGACTGTGAATTTATGGACAGCTGGAAACCGTGATATTTTTCGCATAAATTAGGCAACCTCGATATGTTATGTCATAAATCAAATGACCATAATATTTTCTGTGGCAAATCACGTTGTCCTGCTACATCCGGTCATAAAACAGGTTACCCTAGTACGTTTTTATAAATCATGTTCTCAATTAATTTGTTCATTCCGATACGTTATGTGAGAAGTCATAATTAGTTCTGCTATAATTCAGGTTTTCCTAATGACTGGGATGTGGAAACAAGATCTAATGTAAACTGCAAGCTTTCTAAAACGAGGTCATTTGGCAACTGCAGATTACATCAGAATATTATACTGTGACTGCACTCATTACCTCACTTCATGCTGAAGACAACCTAGACAGCCATCTAGTGGTGATCGTGAAAAATGCAGAACAATACAGCGGCGACGATTCCTCCTAGAATGTGATTCGTCTGCAATTCATAGCAGCTTCTGGAAAATGCCGCATGGAATAGAAGCTGTGAGCATCAAACTGTGGTAATGCGCACTGTGATGCCCTTGCAGCGTCTCATATATTCTTCTGGAGTCATTGTCCAGCTGTGTGCAGTCTGTGGTGGTAGTGATGGAATCCCACGTCCTTCAGATATTCCGGCAAGGGGTCTGGGCGGCATTGACAGGGGGCTGGTACCACGACCCCCATGACAGCCAGTTTAATAACATCTGCCATTTATATCTGTGGATATTCCTGCTCTTGTTACCGCTCGCCATGCACTTGGTAAGTGTTTTATAAATCCTTCTTCCCACGCTATGACATTCGCTTGTTTTCAGCACTAGCCTGGATGTTGTTTTTGAGTGGATCGGAGTCCTCCCCAGGACCCTGTAAAGTGTGCACGGTATTGGTCACAGGACTGGCACATGTGAGATATTATTGCTGAATTCGGGTGTTGTCTCAGCAAAACCAAATAAATGCTGCTGGAAAAATTATGCTGTTTTTTTTAAATTAAATTACTAGAGTTTCTGAGCGCTTCAGCTGTTTTTTCTCATGTTTTCTGCCCAAAAAATATTGTCAGCTTATTAGGGCCTGTTCACACAGAGTTTTCTGCAGGCAGAAAATTCTGCCTGGAAAAATCAGCTCCGGTTTTTTTGAAGTGGCTTTGCACCACATGCGTTTTTTGACACATTTTTGCGCGTTTGTTTTGCAAAAAAATTTGTCAAATATTGCGGCAAAAAAACACGTTAATCTCCATCTTCTATTGATTTCAATAAGGTTTTTGAGGTGCGAGTTTCCGTCTCGATCACCATTGATTTCAATGGTGATGGAGCCGGTGCCCGTGGTTTCCGTTTGCCTCTTTTGTGCACTGGACCTGTCGTTTTGCCGAAGCAATAGTGTAGTCAACTACGCTATTGCTTCCGGAAAAACGAATGATCCGGTGCACAAAAGAGAGAAACAGAAACTAGGGGCCCCGTCACCATTGAAACCAATGGTGATGGAGACGGAAACGTCGGTGTCAGTTTGTGTCTGCTCAGGGTCCCGTTCTGACGGAAAGCTCCCACGTAACGTCAGAACGGGACCCAAACGCAGATGTGAACGAAGCCTTATGCACCTAGTTTTAAAAAGTGTCTAGAAAAAGGGACCTGGCTAAGATGATGCACCAGATTAGGCCTCATGCACATGTACGTGCCTGCAATCACGGTCCGTGATTACGTGCACAGGCGGCCACGGACAGCCACTCGCATTTTCAGCCTGTGTTCCCATATAAAGTATGGGAGCACGGTCCGTTAAAAGCAAATGATAGGACATGACCTATCTTTTGCGGAGGATTTCTATGGCCCGGACACCTTCCCGCAAATACACTGAAAGGTGTCCGTTTTTTGCAGGCGGAATTTCTGCCTCAAAATTCCGTTTGGAAGTTTGAGGCAGATTTTCCTCTCCCTGCACGCTGATTTTCGCGTCGTTGTTTTGCGGCGTTTTTCGCCTGCGGCCATTGAGCACCGCGGCATAAAACGCAGCGAAATACGCTTTCTCTGCCTCCCATTGAAGACAGAGGCACAAACGGCCAAAGATAGGGCATGTCCCTTCTTTCACCCGCGAGACGGTTTTACCACTCGCGGGAAAAAGACGCCTCCGCCTCCCATTGAAATCAATGGGAGGCATTTTCGGGCCGTTTCTGTGTGAACATTAGAAAGAAAAAAAGAAATAAAGTAATGTTAAATAAACAAAAATATACACACATTTTTTTACAATAAACATTAAAATAAGTATCAATACATAAGATAAACACATATTCGGTATCTTCGCGATAGTAATAAATTTATAGCGTCATTTATGATGTTTACGCTGTTATAAAATAAAATAAAAACTGCTTTGTTTAACTTATTAACGTGGGGCACGAGGTTTTATGAATTTTGAACCTCCATATGCCTCACATTTATAGTTATTAACCCAATCATGTACCTCACACTTTAACCCAATGTTGTCCATTATGACTGAGAAACATAATGGGTTAATTACTATTACAGTGAGGCACACGGAAGTTAAAAATTCAGTCCACGTGCCTCACATCAGGAAATGGAAGAACCTTTTTGTTAAATTTTTATTATTGTTGGCAAAGTATCGTTTTGGTATCGAGTATCGCAATACTACACAAAGTATCGGTATCGAAGTCCAAATTCTGGTATCGTCATAACCCTACAGAGGAGTGACTTTGGGAAACAGGGAAAGCAGAGTAGGTCTATATGCAGATTATCTGCTACTTTTCATGTCAGCTGTAGATACTACACTACCCAGGCCTATTGATACAGTAAACCAATTTGGCTCCTTCTCAGGGCTCCTGATTAACTGGTCAAAATTACATTTATATGTTTCTCCTTCAGTAAATAACAAACTTACCCAACTATACATAACTCACCAATGCTATCTCACCCCTATCAAATTACACCGGATAGGTCGCTTGCCCCATACGGAATGCCATAAATGTCAAACACCGAAGGCAAATTTTTGGAATGACCCTTTATTCGTTTTTTTTGGGAGGAGGTTACCTCCTTTTTGGCCAAGATAATTTCACAGCCAGTGCCGGTTACGACTGCGGTATGTCGCTTAGGACTGCTGAAAGAGGAGCAATAGTCTCATCATATGCGAATATTTCTTATAGAAACACTTTTTCTAGCAAGAAAGGCTATAGCCTTGCGCTGGTTGGCTGATAGATCCCTATATATAGCACAGTGTAGGTCCTTGGTAAATAAAACATCCCGTGTTTTTTTGGAACAGGAAATGCCCTTTAAAATTGGCCCAACTTTGGACTCCCTGGAATTCTTCTCTGCTGACCCTTGGCTCCGAAAGAGCTGTTCGCTCTTCTCTGAGGGGCCGTTCACATATATCCGTTGTCCCTTTCAGAGACCCTCTGGCGTGTTGCAGAAAATCTGGAGGGAAACTGATACAGAACGGACCCCATAGCTTTCTTCTTAGATGTATTCTGGCACATAGGACATAAGTGTTCATGCCGTACGGCGCTGGACCTGTGCAGGTACCGGATCCAAAAAACGTTACCTGTAGCGTTTTTGGGTCCGGCTCCCATGGAAGTCCGGCGCCGTATACTATCTTAATACTTTGTAGCCCGGTGCTGCCGCCATCCACTTTTGGCACCACCAAGCGTGGAACTTCCCGTCCAGAGCATTGGTGACGCTCTGGCCGGGGATCAGGAGCGGAATTTAGTGCCACTCATGCCCCCCTGTTTATAGCGCCAACCCCCTTTAATATAGCGCTACCCCTTTTCCCTGTAGATAGTGCCACTGTAGCTCCCTCTAGCAGTGGAATCCCCAGCCAGAGCATTGCCGTCACTGTGGCCGGGGATGCCCTCTAGGAGGAGCCCCTGATGCCACAGTCCATACATGGATAGTGACGTTAGGGGCTTCTCCTGGAGCGGAATCCTCGGCTACAGCATCAGCAACTCTGTGGCCGGCGATTCCGCTTCAGGAGTGGCCCCTCATGTCACTGTCCATGTATGACCAGCAGAGCATAAGCAACATTCTGGCCAGAGATTCCGCTTCTAGAGGTAACCACTGTCCATATATGGACTTTGGCATTAGAGGCTTCTGGAGGGAATCCCTGGCCACAGCGTCGGCAATGCTCTGGCTAGGAATTACGCTGCTAGAGGGAACTACAGTGGCACTATCTACAGGGGAAGCGATATATATAGTGGTGGTGGCGCTATCTACAGGGGGCGCTGTGCGGGGCTATCTACAGGGGGCTGTGTGACGCTATCTATAGGGGGCTGTGTGGTGCTATCTATAGGGGGCCGTGTGGCATCTACAGGGGGTACTGTGGCATTATCTATAGAGGGCACTGCGGCATTATCTACAGGGGGGGTGTGGCACTATCTACAGAGGGCACTGTGGCATTGTTATCACTTACTCGATATCACGCTGTAAATGACAGCAAGCGTGATCTCGAGTAAGTGACACACATTAACGTTACCAAAGTGACGGGAGTGTTTAATAGACATCGCGTCCTGGCTGGAAGCGATGTCTATTTACTCTCAAGACACTTCAGTAACGTTAATGTGGGTGTAAGTGACAGCACATCGTTATCTCGCAAGATCACTGTGCTGAGTACATGAATGGAGAGAAGTGTATGACACTGATTGGTCAGCCTTGTATTTAGAAAAATTGGATTGCACTCCTGGTTGGGATGTTCAGGTGCTATGAGGGTTCGGGTTTGGGCAACCCACAATATATATCGAAGAAATAACCCAAGCACTCAAGTGTGTAGAGTATAATAAATTATTCAGTAATTTATTTTATTTTGCATATAGAGCGCCTGACAGACGCCTTAGTACTTAGCTTCACACCGACTTCATACAGTTTAAGCGATTATGATAAAGACCTGGATCGGCAGAAACGTCAATTAAAAATCGCCTGTAAAAAAAATAAAAAATTACTGAATAAGTGTCTGCATAACACTGCTTGAAGAAAAGTATTAATTATAATCCCTCTGTGAAGATAAACCTCTGTGAAGATAAAACAGAAAAAACAGAATAACAATAATAAAAAAT
Organism: Rhinoderma darwinii; assembly: GCF_050947455.1. Lineage (NCBI taxonomy): Eukaryota > Metazoa > Chordata > Amphibia > Anura > Rhinodermatidae > Rhinoderma > Rhinoderma darwinii. Next base: position 294,820,883 of record NC_134690.1, on the reverse strand, counting down.
ATATTATAATCTACACACTTGACTGATTGGTCAGCAACATACACTTCTCTCCACAGCGCCCACTCGGTCAAAATTAAAAACACGCCCAGTTGGGCATTAAGAAAGTAATTAGCATAAAGCTAAAATAGGTCATAACTTGGTGAAAATTGATAGTTTTTCTAAATAAAAAACACTGCTGTTACCTACATTACAGCGCCTATCACATTATATAGGAGATAGGGCACTTATAATGTTGTGACAGAGCCTCTTTAAATCATTAGAAAGAGGGAGGCGACCCCCTCTAGCAGCTCATCGCGCCGCCCGCAATGCAATCGCGGAGTGGCGATAGTTGCTATGGCAGCCAGGGGGCCTAATGAAGGCCCCCAGGTCTGCCATCTTTGTGCTCCTATTAAGCTAAATAAAAGCCTGTCAGAAAGACAATATATCGCTGGTTCAAGTCCCCTAGGGGGACTAATAAAAAAAGTAAAAATCAGTGAAATAAATATGTACAAAAATATTTTTTTTTATAAGTTAAAGAAAAACCTTTTCCTTTTTTTCACCCTAAAGCATTGTAAAAAAATAATAAAATAAACATAATTGGTATTGCCGCAACCTAAGGGTATGTTCACACGGAGATTTTTGCAGGCAGAAAATTCTGCCTCTAAATTCCATTTGGCATTTTGAGGCAGATATTGATCTGCCTGTACGCCGTTTGCCACGTTTTTCGCTGCATTTTTCGCCCGCGGCCATTGAGGACCGATGGGCAAAAACGCAGCGAAATACGCTTTCTCTGCCTCCCATTGATGTCAATGGGAGGTCAGAGACGTAGACGCCTGGAGATAGGGCATGTCGCCTCTTTATCTCGCGAGACGGTTTTTCAGCTCGTGGGAGGCATTTTCAGCCATTTTTTGGCTCGTTTTCCGACGCGGCTTCCGCGTCTAAAAACTCTGTGTGAACTGGCCCTTAAAAGTCTGAACTAGTTAACCCGCACGGTGTACGCCGTAAAAAAAAGAAAAATGCAAACACCAGAATTGCTTTTTTTATGGTCACCTTATCTCCCACAAAAAAATGGAATAAAAAGTGATCAAAACCTTGCATGTACCCCAAAATGGTAGCATTAAAAACGACAGCTTATCCCGCAAAAAAATAAACCCTCATACCGCTTAATTGACGGAAAAATAAAAAAGTTATGACCCTCAGAATTTGGCGACACAAAATAAATTTTATTTTTCATAGTTAGATTTTTCCTTGTAAAAGTAGTAAAATATAGAAAAAAACTATATAAATTTGGTATCGCCGTAAACGTATTGACCCATAGAATAAAGTTAACATGCTGTTTTAAATGCACGGTGAATTCCATAAAAACGAAGCGCAGGTTTTTTTTCATTTTCTACCCCACAAATATATTTTTTCCTGTTTCCTAGTACATTATATAGTACAATACATGCCGCTACGAAAAACTACAACTTGTTCCGCAAAAATCAAGCCCTCATATAGCCTTAATGGCCGACACTCTGACCCTGATGTGTAAATAGAAACAGCAATCCCAGCGTGGTGTGGGGTGGGTAGGAGATGCGGGGTGGGATTCGGTAGATGTGAAGGCACCAAAAATGATCTACTCCCTGAAATTAGGGCTATTGTTTGGCATCTTTGCAGGTCCACAAGGCTGCTTTGAAGATCTGATCTAAGGTGAGGTCAGTGCGCAGCAGCTGCCTTTTGGACTCTCCCTCTCGGCCGCTGCACTGAATATGACATACATAACATTACAATATGTGTGTCAGACTTCAGCGCCGAGGCCGGAGCAGAGAAGGAGAGTCCTGACATGGTACACAACATGTATCTAATCTATCATGTATCTGTAACGGCTGCGGTCACGGGCTGCAGCCTCCACTTACCTGCCGACCGCAGACCTGTCTCTTCCTGCCGACGTCTCCTACCCCGGAGACATCAGCACATGCGGCCGCTCTGCCCTGTAGTCTCAGCTAAGGGGAGCGTGCTAGTACCCGGCCTTAAAGGGCCAGCACACGCATATGTAATTAATTAATTATCTCCAGATCGCCATGGACTATAAAAGGGCCCTGCCCTTTCACTCCTTGCCTTGAGTGTTGTTGTAGTCTTCCCATGTCTATATCGCAAATGGTCCCTTAGTGTTATACTGCTCCCAGTGTTCCCGTGCCCTACTACCTGTATCCCGTGCTGTGTTTTGTTCCTGAGCCTGTCTAGTATTGGAGTCGTGTTGTGCCGCCTACTGTCCACCATGTCTGGCGCAACCTGCTACGCCTACTGGTATCATTCGCCAAGTCTGGCGCAACCTGCCACATCTAGCCCCATCCGTGCTAGAGCATCTGCCATCGTCTGGACTATCTCAGGTACCCTTGTGCTACAAACTCTTTGTATAGACTTTTGCATTGACTGTGACTTGGCCAGCTGCCTCTCCGCTATGGTGAGCGGCCTAGTGGGTCTACTACATACCTCTAGATCGTGACAGTACACTCAGGCCATGGAACCCGCTGGCCAAACCAAGACCGCAGTTAAGGTAATTAAAACAGATATGCATGACCTACGTGCACGCCAGGATTAACTCCTCGTGGCTGTAAATTCCATCGTCGCCTGACTGGATCAACCTCCTGCTCCTCTTCCAGATGCTGCTGCTGTCCCACTGCCCGTCACTCCTCTTGTCTGTTTCGGATCCACAGTCCCGTTGCCTCTTCCTCAATGCTATGACAGTGACCCTAGAGCCTGCAGAGGTTTTCTCAACCAATGTATCATTAATTTTAGGCTACGAGCTCATCTCTTCCCCTCAGATGAGGCCAAGGTAGCGTTCATCATTTCCCTTCTCGCTGGCAAGGCCCTGGCATGGGCAAATCCCATCTTGAAATGACAGGGACCTGAATTCTCTGACCTAGCTTTATTCCTACAGACATTTCGTATGGTGTTCGAGGAGCCAGGTCGAACATTCCCTGCAGGGGCCACTCTGCTAACCCTCAAGCAAGGAGGGTCCAGAGTAGGAGAGTATGCTATCTCCTTCGATACCCTGGCAGCATATTTGGCATGGAACAATGAGGCATTGGTGGCGACGTTTTGGAAGGGACTGTCCTCGCACATTAAGGACAAACTAGCAGCCCATCTTCCATCTACCCTGGATGCTCTCATCCTTTTGGCTACCCGGGTCCACATGAGAATCTAGGAACATGCTCAGGAGGTCCGGCGGGAGAGATGTTTCCACAGACTGGCACCCTTGTTCCAGAGACCACGATTGCGTCCTCCTGTTGTCCTACCTGAGGAACCTATGCAGGTAGACAGAATCAAACTTTCTGAGCAAGAGAAACAGCGCAGATGCTCTTCAGGTCTTAAGGGTGGTGTACTGTACACAGTCTCCACTTACCTGACGACCGCAGACATCTCTCTTTCTGCCGACGTCTCCCTCCCTGGAGTCGTCAGCACATGTGGCCGCTCTGCCCTGTAGGGTCTACTAGGGGGTGAAATTAAATAAATTTATTAAGTAAATCAATTAATTAATTTTGTATCTCCAGATCACTCTGAACTATAAAAAGGGCCCTGCCCTTTCACTCGTTGCCTGAGCATTGTTGTAGTCTTCCCATGTCTGTATCGCAAATGGTCCCTTAGTGTTATCCTGCTCCCAGTGTTCCCGTACTCTGCTACCTATCCTGTATCCCGTGCTGTGTTTTGTTCCTGAGCCTGTCTAGTGTTGGCGTCGTGATGTGCCGCCTGCTGTCATCCACCACGCGTGACACAACCTGCTATGCCTACTAGTATCATTCACCATGTCTGCCGCAACCAACCACATCTAGCCCCATCCGTGCTAAAGCCTCTGCCATTGTCTGGACTATCTCATGTACCCTTGTGCTACAAACTCTTTGTATAGACTTTTGCATTGACTGTGATTTGGCCAGCTGCCACTCCGCTATGGAGGAGCGGCCTAGTGGGTCCACATACCCCTAGATTGTGACAGTATCCAATCTATCACAAACTATGCACCACTCTGATAAAATTGGCACTTTTTCAGACCCTTGACTACCTTTTTGTTGGACCACTTTGGTAAAAACTCATGTTAAAAATGGATGGTAAAAACTGATGGCAACTAACGAAAACCGATAACAACTGATATTTCTGTAGTAAAAATTGTGAAAAAGTCTGATGGCATCTGATACATTTTTGCATCAGTTTTTGCAGTTGTATTCACTTGAGAGACAAAAAAACTGATGCTGATGCAACTGATATATGTGAACGCACCCTACTAGAATGCTAGATAATTAATCTGTTAGGTGAGAAATATAGTTAAAGTGCGGGAATGTTACCATGGCATTTTATATCTTTCTTTCCTGAAGAATGTTATGTGTATTTATATATATATTGTATGGTATGTAATCTTATGATTTTGTATTCATTGTATTGTAATACATATGCTCAAGTTCAAGCTTTGAGTTTAATAAAACAAGTTTAAAAAAAACATACTGATAGGTGAATTGGCATCCTATGAAATTGACCCTAGTGTGTGTCAGAGCTAATGAGAATAGATTGTGAGCCTCATTGGTGACTTGGACTGATGTGAATGGTGACAATATCTGTACAGCACTGCGGAATATGAATTTAAAATAATCAAGTTTTTTTTTTTTGGTGTGTAAAATTACACAGGTCCATCAAGTCCAAACCATAATCCTTGTTGATCCAGGGGAAGGCAAAAACGCCTATGAGGCGGAAGCCAATTGCCTCATATTAAGAGAAAAATCCCTTTCTGACTCCAATATTAGCAATCAGAACAAATCGCCAGAACTCACATGATCTCTTCCAGTAAAGAATCCCCATCTATAATTAAACCTTCTTTTCTTTAGATACCCCCTTGTCACGGTTACAGGCCTAGAAGTAAAAAGTTAATTAAAAAGATCTCTGTACTGTTCATTCATATATTTGTACAGTGTAATTAGATTTCCCCATAGCCATCTTTTTCCAAATCTCAATAACCCAATGTTTGATAGCATGTCTTGGTATTTCAATCCACCTATTCCCTTACCTTGACCTCCCTTGATCAAGTTCAGCTATGTCCTTATACACAGGCGCCCAAAATTGTACGCAATATTTAAAATGTGGTCACGTTAGGTGTATGGGATATAGGATACAGGTAGCAGGAACGGGAACACTGGGAACTGGAAAACACTTTAGGGACCATTTGCAGAGACGAACATAGGTAAACGACAACAACGCTCAGGCAATGCAGGAAGGGGCAGGGCCCTTCTTATAGTGCAGTGTGAGTATGGGCTAATTCGGAATCAGACTCGGGTGCACGCGCTGGCCCTTTAAGACCGGGCAAGCGTGTGCGCGAGCACCCTACGGGTGACAGCAGAGTGGAGCGGAAGTGAGCGCTGGCATCTCCTGAAGAGGGCCAGCGCTCACTGATCCATGGCTGCGGCCGTCAGGATGTGAGTAATCCTGACGGTCCGTGGCCATGGGTGTTACACTAGCTATATGTATCCAGGCAAAACAATATTTTTGTCATGCATCTACGCATTTTTTGATGCATCCAATGATTTTATTTGCCTTGGCTGCTGCTGCTGCTGCCTCCCACTGGTTGCTATAATTAAGTTTACTGTTCTCTTATATCACCTAGTCTTTTTCAATGACAATTTCACCCAGTGTTACTATCTAATACTTAAATGTAGAATTTGCTTCTTACAACTAAGTTAAGGCTGGGCGATTAATCCAATTAATTCGCCCTCAAGGATTCTCACGATTCAATTTTTTAACAGAATTGTAGAATCGATTCTTTAGTGGCGCCGTTGCACCGAGCTGCAAGGGGAAGCTTGGTCTCTCCCCCTCGTCACCTCCTGGTCCGCCCCTTTCTGTCTCTGCTTCCCAATGGAACTGCTGTTCTATACTGAACAAAATGATACAGCACTGAACAGCTGTAGGGAAGCAGGGACTCCTAGTAGATAGCCACACCACCGCCCCGCTGTAGATCACACCCTCTTGCAGATCGCACCCATCTTGTACCTTGTAGATCACACCAGAACCCCTCCTTATAGATCTCGCCGCTGTAGATCCCACTAGGAGCTGAATCCCCGGCCAAAGCAGCTACTAGTGGCAGCTACAGCGGCGCGATCTTCAAGGAAGAAGGGGGTGCGATCTACAATGGAGTGGGTGCTCTCTACAAGGGAGGCTGGTGGTGCTGTGATCTGCAAGGGGGAGGTGCGATCTTACAAGGGAGGGGGGCTGGTGCTGCGATCTACATGTGGGGGTGAGATCTACATGTTGGGGTGCTATCTACAAGGGAGGGAGGTGGTGCTGTGATCTATAAGGTGGGGTACAATCTACATGGGGTGCTATCTGCAAGGGGATGTGGCACTGTCTACATGGGCACTGTGGCACTATATTAGGGGGTGGCACTATGTTGGCACTGTCACTACATGTGGGCACTGTGACACTACGTCACTATATGTGGGCACTGTGGCACTACGTCACTATATGTGGGCACTGTGGCACTAAGTCACTACATGTGGGCACTATGTCACTATATGTGGGCACTGTGTCACTATATGTGGGCATTGTGGCACTATGACACTATATGTGGGCACAATGTCACTATGTGTGGGCACTGTGGTACTATGTCACTATATGTGGGCACTATGTCACTATATGTGGGCACTGTGGCACTGTCACTTCATGTGGGCACTGTGGCACAATGTCACTATATGTGGGCACTATGTCACTATATGTAGGCACTATGTCTATGTGTGGACACTGTGGCACCAATGGCGGATTATAATATGGGCGTTTCGGGCGGTCGCCCGGGGCCCGAGGCTGCCAGGGGGCCCATCGCGGCCCGAACCGCACACGAACTTCAAAAACTATGCAGCGCTGCCCGCTTCCAACTGAATCTGCATCCGCAGGACGCAGATTCAGTTGGGTTGAATGCTGGAGCCTCGCTCCAGCATTCACTCTGCCGTGAGCGGCTCGGTGCAGGCAGGCGCGATGTAGTGACGTCATCGCGCCTGTCTGCACGGAGTCACTCACAGCACAGCACAGTGCAGAGGAGGAGAAGCATCGCATCCCCCACCGTCGTGGGAACCGGGATAGGTAAGTAATTATGTTTTCTTTTTTATTAGGTACGCACATATGGGCCATTATACTGTGTCAGCTATGGGGCATTATGCTGTGTCAGCTATGGGGCATTATACTGTGTCAGCTATGGGGCATTATGCTGTGTCAGCTATGGGGCATTATACTGTGTCAGCTATGGGGCATTATACTGTGTCTCAGCTATGGGGCATTATACTGTGTCAGCTATGGGGCATTATACTGTGTCAGCTATGGGGGCATTATACTGTTTCAGCTATGGGGCATTATACTGTGTCAGCTATGGGGCATTATGCTGTGTCAGCTATGGGGCATTATACTGTGTCAGCTATGGGGCATTATACTGTGTCAGCTATGGGGCATTATGCTGTGTCAGCTATGGGGCATTATACTATGTCAGCTATGGGGCATTATACTGTGTCTCAGCTATGGGGCATTATACTGTGTCAGCTATGGGGCATTATACTGTGTCTCAGCTATGGGGGCATTGTGCTGTGTCAGCTATGGGGCATTATGCTGTGTTAGCTATGGGGCATTATACTGTGTCTCAGCTATGGGGCATTATACTGTGTCAGCTATGGGGCATTATGCTGTGTCAGCTATGGGGCATTATACTGTGTCGCAGCTATGGGGACATTATACAGTGTCGCAGCTATGGAGGCATTATACTGTGTCGCAGCTATGGGGGCATTATAATGTGTCGCAGCTATGGGGATATTATACTGTGTCGCAGCTATGGAGGCATAAGGGTATGTTCACACGGCCTATTTACGGACGTAATTCGGGCGTTTTTGCCCCGAATTACGTCTGAAAATAGCGCCTCAATAGCGCTGACAAACATCTGCCCATTGAAAGCAATGGGCAGACGTTTGTCTGTTCACACGAGGCGTATATTTACGCGCCGCTGTCAATTGACGGCGCGTAAATAGACGCCCGCGTCAAAGAAGTGACCTGTCACTTCTTTGGCCGTAATTGGAGCCGCTATTCATTGACTCCAATGAATAGCAGCGCTAATTACGGCCGTAATTGACGCGGCGTTCAAGCGCCTGCACATGCCGGTACGGCTGAATTTACGGGGATGTTTTCAGGCTGAAACATCCCCGTAATTTCAGCCGTTACGGACCCCCGCCGTGTGAACATACCCTTAGGGTATGTTCACACGGCCAAATTTCAGACGTATACGAGGCGTATTTTGCCTCGTTTTACGTCTGAAAATAGGGCTACAATACGTCGGCAAACATCTGCCCATTCATTTGAATGGGTTTGCCGACGTACTGTGCAGACGACCTGTTATTTACGCGTCGTCGTTTGACAGCTGTCAAACGACGACGCGTAAAAATACAGCCTCGTCAAAAGAAGTGCAGGACACTTCTTTGGACGTTTTTGGAGCTGTTTTCTCATAGACTCCAATGAAAACAGCTCCAAAAACGGACGTAAAAAACGCCGCGAAAACGGCGTGAAAACGGCGCGAAAAATGCGAGTTGGTAAAAAAACGTCTGAAAAGCAGGGTCTGTTTTCCCTTGAAAACAGCTCTGGATTTTCAGACGTTTTTGTTGACTACGTGTGAACATACCCTTATACTGTGTCGCAGCTATGGGGCATTATACTGTGTCACAGCTATGGAGGCATTATACTGTGTCATAGCTATGGAGGCATTATACTGTGTCGCAGCTATGGGGACATTATACGGTGTCGCAGCTATGGAGGCATTATACTGTGTCGCAGCTATGGGGCATTATACTGTGTCGCAGCTATGGGGCATTATACTGTGTCGCAGCTATGGGGGCATTATACTGTGTCGCAGCTATGGGGGCATTATACTGTGTCACATCTATGGGGCATTATACTGTGTAGAGGCAGCTATGGGGGCATTATACTGTGTCACATCTATGGGGCATTATACTGTGTAGAGGCAGCTATGGGGGCATTATACTGTGTCACATCTATGGGGCATTATACTGTGTAGAGGCAGCTATGGGGGCATTATACTGTGTCACATCTATGGGGCATTATACTGTGTAGAGGCAGCTATGAAGGGCATTATACTGTGGGGGCAGCTATGGGTGGCAATATACTGTGGGGGCAGCTACGGGGGACATTATACTGAGCAATTACAAGAGCTGCAGGTCAAAGGGGGGAGACGCTGTTTAGCACTATATACAAGGAGGGATTGTTGTATAGCACTATATAGAAGGGAGCGCTGTGTATCACTATATCTAAGGGGGATTGCTGTGTAGCACTATATACAAGAGGGGGAGGGCTATGTGACGCTATTTACAGAGGGGGAGGACTGTGTAGTGCTATTTACAGGGGGCTGTGTGTGGTGCTATCTACAGTGTTTGACACAATTATATTCAGGGGCGCAGTCTATGGTGCTATAATATTTAGGGGCACAGTGTTTGTACTATTTTATTCAGGGGCGCTGTGTTTGGTGCTATTATATTTAGGGGCACAGTGTGTGGCACCATGATAATATTATCTTTGTTTATAGGTGTGGAAATGTTGGAAAAGTGAGGAGCCAAAGACATCTGAGTGGCAAATTCTGCAGAAATGGGTCATGGCCGGGAAAAGTCGTCATGAAGTCTGGACTGGATGGAGAAGAGGAAAAAAACTACGTCGTCACCTGTGAGTCACTAGATTTATAGACAATCTGTCATCTCTACTGACATGTTTATTATAGGAAATCCTTGTATTTCACAAAAAGTCTTTCTGCGTTCCAGGACTGATAGACAATTCCCCTTGTCAGGAGGATGTGTCCTAGCACAGTGTGATACTGTCAGTATGTAGGGACACAGCCCTGTGACAAGGGGAATCGTAACACTGTTAATGCTTGCCCAAAAAAGTAGTGTTAAAAATAGTTACGGTGAGGAAGGGGGGCCCAAGTTTGGGTAACAGCCCAGGGCCCATGGTCTACTTAATCCGCCACTGTGTGGCACTATGTCACTATATGTGGGCACTGTGGCACTGTCACTATATGTGGGCACTGTGGCACTGTCACTATATGTGGGCACTGTGGCACTGTCATTTTATGTGGGCACTATGTCACTACATGTGGGCACTGGGGCACTATCTACCTTGACAAATGAAATCCATCTTTTTTTTTTTTAACTGCCATGAAAGACGGACTGGAAATGGATGAGAATTTGGAGACCCTAATACAAAATGGACATGAAAAACTGACCATTGATCAGTTTTTAATGGCCATTTTTTCTGTCATGTGGTTGCAGCCTAAATGACTATGATGCCAGGAGTCCCGTTCACATGTACCGTGATTTGGCTGCGAAATCCGGCTGACACACGGACCGTTTTTAATGGTCTAATGACGGACGCGTGAATCCGGCAATGTCGGAGACCGGCTGAGGTGGTGACGGGCAGAGGGGGATGTTAGTGCACGCAGTGCCTCATTGATTATAGATTCTGTTAACCTGTTCCCTGCCGGGGAACACTGAAGTTAGAGTCAATTAGATTTTTCCAGTTGTATTTTTAAGATAAAATAAAGTATTTGCAGAGGTTAAATGTTGTGAATTTACATAGAATAATTATAGCAATATATGTTAAAAAGTTATTTATATAAAGAAAATGTATTAAATTATCTCTTGGTATTACTGTTAAATAAACAGAAAAAAAAAGTAAATCGAGATTCAAATAAAAAATCACCCAAAGTGTTGAATTTTTTTTTATCGTTGGGCAAAATCGCCCAGCCCTAATTTAAGTGCATGTCATATTTGTCAAAAATGTCATATTTATCCATATTAAACTTAATTTACCATTTCTCTGTAGTAAATGAAGGTCTGGTATTAGGGGATGGAGAAGTTTTTGTGTTTTTCTGAGTCATATTACTGTTCCGTGGCTGGTGTAAAGATTGCTTTCCATATACAATAATGTTCTAAGAAGTAGATCCACTTTAATCTGCAAATACCTGCCCAATTTATATGTCATATTGTCATAAGCTCAAAGGGTTTGTCCAGTCGCTACAAATTGATGGGTTGGTTTCCGTGCTCTGAGTCCCCTCCGATTTCTAAAACGAAGCGTCAGAAGCGCTCAGGTGAGCGCTGAGACGCTTAGTTTCTGATTGGCTCTGCCAAGTGAATGGTGCACGGACTCATAGACTTTCTTTTGAGCCTGTACAACGCTCGCTTGACTTTCCAAGGAAAGCCGAGCAGAGCCAATTTAGAAATGAAGCGGCTCAGTGCTCACCTGAGCGCTTCTGCCCCTTTGTTTCAGCGATCGGAGGTGGTCTCAGTGCTTGAATCATCATTGATCAAAACTTCTGACATGTCACTATGACATGTCAAAAGTTTTTTGAAAGTACAGGTACACTTTAAGAGAGTGTGAACATCCTGTTTACTTTTATTCTTTATATATTAAATTAATTTTACAGTAATTATAATCTAGTGGTTTGTCTATTATGATATGTTGTGCATGCTGAAAAGAGAAAAACCTCAGTGACAACCATCTCACTTTCTATTTCCACAGGGCTTGCCTCCAACAAACTTCATACTATGCCTTTACTGTGTAACTACTACTATCCTATTTGCAGTTATTAAGTTTTTAAGTTTTCAACTGCATCTTATGTTCGATAAAGGGATTGTGAATCATCTTAAAAAAAAAAAAGGTCAACCAAAACAAGATGTCCCCTCTGTTTCTGGGTAAGATATTCTTAAGGAGATAATGCTTTTAAAACAATCTGTATTATGATGTACATTGTCTGTGCAGATTTTTTGTTGATCCATTGTTACGTTTCTAAACAAATCTGTATTCAAATGTAGCATCACTTGATTCTGTCATTTGGCACAACTCATTTCATATATTTTCAGAAAATGTCCAGGCTGTTCATCATAAAATGTCTTGTAATGCATGATAAATATGGCAAATATTTGTTTTGGGCCACTGGCCTTGTATTGGATTTCACTATTCTGAGTAGCCCAGTATAAGGGATTAGTTGGCCTTCAACTTTAATGACTGAAGGAGTACACAAATAGGAGTAGATATCCAGCCCTTGTATATGTAGTTAAAAACTGAATTCTATATTTATCTTTGGTGTAAAAACATTGAATATCACACCAGAGTTGCTTATGTGTTCCTCGTATCACCTCTTTGTCATAGTTATGTGCTATCCTTTTTTCATCGTGTGAGGTTCGGTGTTTGTACATAGTCCAATCACCGGCAGCCGCGACCGGAGGACACACAGGTCTTGCCGGCGTCTCCTTACTCAGAGATGCCGCCACACGGCCTACGGGTCTCCTCCCCGGCTGATGCCCATAGGGTGCGTGCGCGCTCGTCTTCGGTCTTAAAAGGTCAGCACGCGCATCGGGAACTTCACCCCTAGCCAATTACAGCACACCTGGGATTTTAAAAAGAAATCTCCATTCTTCCTTATTGCCTGAGCAATATTTTATCTAACTCTGTGTTGGTCTGCAAAGGTTCCCTAGCGTTATTCGGTATCCCATATCGTGTTTGGTGTCAAGTGTCCAGTGTCCGTGCCAAGTCAAGTGTCCGATGTACGTGCCAAGTCAAGTGTACAGTGTCCGTGCCAAGTCAAGTGTCCGTGAAATCTTCTGAGTCCTAGTCTGGTGTTCGTGCCAAGTCCAGTGTCTCTGACTACTACAGTACCGGTGTCCTGTATCCGAGACAAGTCCAGTTATCCAGCACATGTATGCTTCGGATTATCCAGCACAAGCCAGCTTCCAATAGTACATCACAAGCCAGCTTTCGATAGTCCGGAACAAGCCAGTTCCCGATAGTTCGGAACGAGCCAGCTTCTGATTATCCGACACAAGTCATCTACCCAGGTACTCTTGTCCTGGAGAATATTATTGACTCTCATTTGACCAGCTGCTACTGCGCTATGGCGGAGCAGCCCAGTGCGTCCACATACCCCACAGCCATGACAGTTTGCTCAGGCCATGGATCCCACTGGTCAATCCAAGACGCCGATCCAAGCAATCCAAGCAGACATGCGAGACTTTCGAGCACGTCAGGATCAGCTTCTACAATCGGTCAATGCTATTGCCACATGCTTGGCTCTTGCTTCTGTTGCTGCTTCATCTACTCCACTTCCCGCCATCACTCCAGTCGGTTCTGGGTCCGGAGTTTCGTTGCCACTTCCACTTCATTACAATGGAGATGCTAAGAGCTGTAGAGACTTTATCAACGAGTGCAAGAGCACACCTTTTCACCTCTGATCTGACCAAGGTTGCCTTTATTGTCTCGCTCCCCACAGGCAAAGCTCTGGCATGGATGAACCCTATCTGGGAACATGGGGGGGCCTGAATCTTCCAACCTGCAATTATTCTTGGAGACTTTCCGTACAGTGTTTGAAGAACCGGGCCGAACGTCTTCTGCAGCTGCTTCGTTTCTGACTCTCCATCAAGGGGAATCGACGGTAGCTTCTGATCATGCTGCACAAGTCATCTACTAAGGTACTCTTGTCCTAGAGACTATTATTGACTCTCGTTTGACCAGCTGCTACCCCGCTATGGCAGAATGGCCCAGTGGGTCCACATACCCCACAGCCGTGATATAGGGCATACAACTAGACTCTTAAACCCAGAGTATGCAGGCATTTAAGTCAATAAAATACAGATTATACCAAAAAAATTTGTATACAATTATAATCAGCTCCTCATTCTCTATAACATGCTGCCTGCAGATTGGACATCTTTTTTACATTACTGGTTCCCTTTAAAGGCAGTCTATGAGTAGATCTTAACTGCCAAATGGCTGACACTGCTAGGTATCTATCAGATAAGGATTATGGGTTAGTGGAATAATTGTTTTATTCTGCCATGCGCCATGCCCGCTGAACCAGGAAGATTTCTGAATCGTTCGCACCAACCCTTCCCCACTCCTATGCAGTTGATTGACTGTTGAATTAACTGCATAGAAGAGGGGAAGTTTTGGAGCTCTAGATGTTGTACTATTCCTAGCTCGGTGGGCACGGCGTAAAATCTTATGCATAATGTGAATTCTGAAGAAGCACAAAACATGACCCCCTGAAAAAGGGGCATGTATCAGCAATTGAAACACACAAAGACAACTCAGAAACAGACAACAAAAACGGCCTGAAGAAACTATTCGATGGCGTCAAAACTGCAAATCGAGCTAGGCAGAATACTAAACGATATAAGGCTCAAACAACATACATGATGAAAATCTTGTTGCGAAACATTCATGTGGCAATCTTAACCAAATTTGGAAATTTTGTATTGCGAAAGACTTTCCAGGAGAAACACCTTCCGAAAGTTCTAAATGTTGCTCCAAAGGAATAGTAAAATTAGATTGCGTTTTGAATTTCCACATTAATTAAACAACATGAAATATCAGCATTGGGATTCCAAAAACGTTATTGCTAACATACGGTCAATTCATAGTTCTCTTTCATTTGCATTGATGGAAGCACAAATGGCATCTCCGCTATATTATGGTCCTTACTGTTTTAGAATAAATGAATCAATATATCATTGTGCATGAACATTGCATCCTAATAATCGTGAGCAGCGCAAATATGCTCAATTCTATATTCTTGATCCTGATGAAGATGCAGCCCAAAGAATGCAAATGGCAGAAAATATTGGTTACAATAAAGATCTATTGCAAACCTTAAGAACGTTCATGACACAAAATAATCTATTTGCAAAAGCATGTAAAATGCTTTGAGGTTGAGCAAGAGAGTATTAAAGATACTCAAATGAATAATTCTGTTCCTTCTAATGTATCAATGGCTATTATTCAAGATCGCAGAAATTATCAAAATAGATATAATAAAAAAATATGAAGCAACACGTAGAAGGGGTCAACGTCTTCTGCCCTGAGAGTATTGTCATCCCTTAAAGAGGCTATGTTACCAGATTATAAGTGGCCTATATTTTACATGATGTGAACGGCGCTATAATGTAGATTACAGCAGTGTTTTTTATTTAGAAAAACGATAATTTTTGACGAAGTTATGACCTATATTAGCTTTATGCTAATGAGTTTCTCAATGGACAACTGGGCGTGTTTTACTATATGGCCAAGTGGGCGTTGTACAGAGGAGTGTATGATGCTGACCAATCAGCGTCATACACTACTCTCCATTCATTTACACTGCAGATACCGATATAGCTATATCGCTATGTGCAGCCTCATACACACACTATAACATTACTGCAGTGTCCTGACAATGAATATACATTACCTCCAGCCAGGACGAGATGTTTATTCAGAATCCTGACCACTTCTCTGCACTTCTCTGTGATTTACAGCACAGCACAGCGAGATCTGGCTGTGAACGACAGTTTACAGCATAATCTCGTGAGACTACACCTGCTATGCTGTAAATCACAGAGACGCTACAGAAGTGGTCAGGATTCTGAATACACATCACGTCCTGGCTGGAGGTAATGTCTATTCATTGTCAGGACACTCCAGTAATGTTAGTGTTTGTGTATGTGGCTGCACATAGCGATATAGCTATATCGCTATGTGCAGAGTAAATGAATGGAGAGAAGTGTATGGTGCTGATTGGTCAGCGTCATACACTTCTCTCCACAATGCCCACTTGGTCAAAAAGTAAAACACGCCCAGTTGTCCATTGAAAAACTCATTAGCATAAAGCTAATATAGGTCATAACTCTGTCAAAAATTATCGTTTTTCTAAATAAAATACACTGCTGTAATCTACATTACAGCGCCGATCACATCATGTACAATATAGGCCACTTATAATGTGGTGACAGAGCCTCTTTAAATGCTTTTGCATTTTGTATTTTAATGTTTAGAGTTTTTTTTTAGAGCCCATTGTATTTTTTGCACATATAGGGGGTAAAGTGGTGACACACAGGGGACAATGATGGCATACAGGCAACAGTGGTGGGATACCTAGGGGACAGAGTGGTGGCATACAGGGGACAGTGATGTCATACAGGGGACAGAGTGGTGGCATACAGGTGTCATATTAGGGGGCAGACTTTTCTAGAGCCCATTGTATTTTTTCACACATCGTTCAAATATAATTTAGTGTTAGCCACTGTCTATGTAAAAGAGCTTATAATGGGACGTTACATAACTTACTCATTTATTTTTATTTCACATTCTTTTGATTTGAAATTTTGCTGTATCCAATGGAAATAAATCAGACACGTATTCTCCTTGTTCATGTCACCTGAAGGTGAAGCGGTTTAGTGATATGCAAAGGTGAACCCTGAATATACGGTCTCTGAATGTAGTTTTATTTGGGCAGGTGTAAACTGTATTTTTGTTGTCCAGGAAATGGGCACTTGTATATTTGCCCCTAGTTTGATTTTTTTCTATTCTTGTGTATTTGTCAGAGAATGTTGATAGATGTGGTCTGGGCCTCTGTATCCATCCAGGTAATAATGCAAAAATCTTTGGGGTTCAGCAAACAGCCGTTGTACTATTCTGTTTCTGTAACACACAATTACTTCTAAAGGGGTTTCTGAAACAGTGTATCTCAGCGAGCTCAGCTGTTTCCAGGAACTCTGACCACCTCTGCACCACTGGGGATGGTCCCAGATCTGGGACCTGCATCGATTAGACATTCATGTCATATCCTATGGATATACCATGAATGTCTGAGATTGGAAGACCCTTTTAATCGGTTCAGAACCAGGCCCCGTTTAGCCATATTTAGCACACCTTAGTTAAACAGCTAAACACTGTTGAAGGGGGTTATCCAGGGACCAAAAATTGCATTGCAATAATATATTTATGTGAAATGAAGTAACTTACTAATATACTTTAAATTAAAATTCTGTACTAAATGGTGCAGTTCAAACCTTGTGAACTGTTCCCGGAAGTGCTGGAGCTTTTCTAATAATGATGATGCTCCGACACGACCCCCACGAGACTTAGGGCTTGCTTCATGTGCTGTTCGTGAACAAGACCGCAAGGGGCTGTCACATTGCCTATTGCTTGAGTCCAGAGCAGAGCATCAGCTAGTTCTTTTCTCGGGACTCCAGCACTGCTCCCAAAGTCCATATTTGGTAAATGTATGGGTTTCCTATCGCTGGAGTTCCCGAGCAGAGCATCAGCTGATGCTCTGCCAGGGGACTACAGCCCTTCTGCCAACGTCACTGTCACTATCCATATGTGGACAATGACGTTGGCAGCAGTACTGGAGTGCCCCAGGAAAGCATCATCTGATGCTCTGCCTGGGTGACTCCAGCACTTCTGCCAATGTTACCGTCCATATATGGACAATGACATAGGCAGCAGTACTGGAGTCCCTTAGCAGAGCATCAGCTGATGCTCTGCCCGCGGACTCCAGCCCTGCTGCCGACGTTACTGTCCATATATGGTCATGGACTTCAGGGGTTTCCTATCGCTAAAGTTCCCAATTCATTTCTGGGGTCAAAGTGCAATTGTGGACCAAAATCGGCCTCAAATGCGCATGGTACCTCGTACACTCCTGGTTTGACTCGGCTCGTACACTACTCTTGTTGCTCACGGTGTTGCCGTGGGCAACTGCCCCATTTCCCTTAGCTTCTGTGTACCCTTGTCTGTTTGTCTGTTGTGCACGTACCGTCGCCCAGTTGTACGCCGTCGCCAAGGACGGGTCGTGCAAGTAGGCAGGGACTGAGTGGTGGGTCGATTAGGGCTCACCTGTCTGTCTCCCTACCCCGGCCATTACATCCCGTATCCGGCTTCCCGTATCCTGTTACTGTGTTTGTTCCTAAGCCTAAGCCTTTAGTTGGAGTCGAGTATGTCTCATCTGCCACGTCTGGTATCATCTGCCATGTATGGTGTCATCTGCCACATCTGGTATCATCTGTCACGTCTGGTGTTATCTGCTACGTCTTGTGTCATCTGCCACATCAAGCTCCATCTGTGTGAAAGCGTCTGCTATACTTCGTGTCTGTCTGGACTCTTACAGGTACTCTTGTGCTAAAATAATTTTGCACACTGTTTGGCCAGCTTCCACTTCGCTACGGCTATGGGGTCACTTCCCTGGGCTTTCCACTGTACCCTGGTACATCAGGTGTTTTGTAAATTCAAGATGGCGCCCGAATTGTAATCCAGCAAAATCTGTGCTGCAAAAGCCAAATGTCGCTCTTTCCCTTCGGAGTCCTGCCATGTGCTCAAACTGCAGTTTAGGGACACATATTGGGTATTGCCGTAGTCTGAAGAAATTGAGTAACAAATTGCGTGGGGATTTTATCCTATTATGCCTTGTGAAAATAAAAAATTGAGGGCTAAAACTATATATTTTTGGAATTTTTTTTCACTGCCCAATTCTAATAAAATCTATGAAACGCCTGTGGGGTCAAAATGCTCACTACACCCCTAGATGAATATCCTGAGGTGTGTACTTTCCAAAATTAAGTAACTTTTAAGGAGTTTCCCCTGTACTGGTACCTCAGGGGCTCTGCAAATTCGACACGGCGCCCAAAACCAATCTTGCAAAATCTGCATGCCAAATGGTGCTTCTGCCTTTTCGAGCTGTTCAGTTTATACAAACAACAGTTTATGACCACATATGGGGTATTTCTGTTGTGTTGCTTTGTTCCTTCATAGTAGTCAGCAGACAGCCGTTTCAGCCTCCTTGCACTGTGATCCCCTCCGCAGCTAGCTCAATTAATAAGGCCCGCCGGCCCCATTGCAGTTAGTTTCCTGGTTCTACGGCAGCCATCTTCGTAAAGGCACTCCGACCTATATAGAAACTGAAGGTAGTGGTTTTATGAGATGATTTTAGTTTGCAAAGGCATAGAAATCAGGCCATATACTAGCACCATTATTTTCTATAGGGGAAATAACTCCAAAAATCGGTGTGTTTTATATAAAACATTTACATAATGTGGCTACATCTTATTCCGTTGCTCCGTGGTGCCAGCTCAGTCTATTCAGGAGATAACTGTGACCCAGCTGTCTAACCCCTTAACTCTGCCACAGCCATTTTTAATTATTTTTTTATTTTGGTTTTCTCTTCCCCACATTACGAAATCAATTTCTCATCGATATAGCCATATGAGGGCTTGCTTTTTGTTGAGACGAGTTGTAGTTTTTCACTGCACCATTTATTGCGCATAATGTACTGGGAAGCTGAAAAAAACTATTCTTTGTGCAGTAAAAACGACATGTTAACTTTATTCTGCGGGCCAATACAACTATATCGATACCAAATTTATATTGTTTTATTATGTTTTACTACTTTATTTATTAAAAATAAAATTTGTTTTGTATATCTGTGTTCTGGGAGTCATAACTTTTAAATTTTTCAGTCGATTGAGCTTTGTGAGTGCTTATTGTTTGCGGGCAGAGCTGTAGTTTTTAATGGTGCTATGGTTTGGGGTGCATTCGTCTTTTTGATCACTTTTTGTTCCAATTTTTTGTGGGAGACGAGGTGACCAAAAAACTGCAACTGGAATTATGGTGTGGGGTGGCATAATGTACTGTAGCCGGACCCCTCTAGTCTTAATTTCAGGTACACCAATACCTCAGTGTTATATTGATTTGGTCGTGGAACCAATGGTACGGCCATTTCTCCAAAGTGTCACAGAAGTCGTTTTTTAACAGGATAACTCCAGGCCACATGTTGCTCATTTCACTGTGAGCAGCTTGGCCTAAACGTGCTACCATGGCCTGCAGCGTCTCTGGACTTGTCTCCCATCGAGCATGTCATTGCTCGGCAATTGCAAAGGGAGCTGCCAGCAGCCAATCTTAAAGATTTGCGTGCCCAAGTGCATTCAGCATGGCATAACATTCCTCAGAAAACCATTAATAACCTCAATGATATCATGTCAAGGCTTGCAAGTGTGTGTATTTCTACGTGTGGCACTCATACTCGATACTGAATATATCAAGATTATTGGATATTTTGTTTCCATTTTTTCTCTTTTGCATGTCATTAACCCCTTCAGGACACAGCCTGTTTTTGCCTTAAAGACAAAGCCGATTTTTTCAAATCTGACGTGTCAATTTTTGTGGTAATAACTTTGGAATGTTTGTGCCTATCTAAACGATTCTGAGATTGATTTCTCGTTAAATATTGTACTTTATGTTAGTGAAAAACTTTGGTCGATAAATTCAATATTTACTGAAAAACACCAAAATTTTGAGAAAATTTCGAAAAAGTATCGCTTTTCTATATTTAAATGTATCTGCTTGTAAAACAGATAGTAATACCACACAAAATAGTTACTATTTCACATACATCATATGTATACTTTATATAAAATTATTTTTTTGAACGTTCTTTTCTTTTTCTAGGACGTTACAAGGCTTAGAACTTTAGCAGCAAATTCTCACATATTCAAGAAAATGTCAAAAGGCTATTTTTTCAGGGACCAGTTCAGTTGTGAAGTGGCTTTGAGGGGTCCATACAATACAAACCCCCATAAATCACCCCATTTTAAAAACTGCACCCCCCAAAGTATTCAAAACAGAATTAAGAAAGTTTCTTAACCCTTTAGGCGTTTCACAAGAATTAAAGCAAAGTAGGGGTTAAATTTACAAATTATTTTTTTTTTTGCAGAAACTCATATTTAATCAATTTTTTTCTGTAACACAGAGGGCTTTACCAGAGAAACACAACTCAATATTTATTGCCCAGATTCTGCAGTTTTTAAAACTATCCCACATGTGACCCTAGTGTGCTTATGGTCTGACACAGAGGTCTCAGAAGCAAAGGAGCACCTAGAGGATTTTGGGGCCTTCTTTTTATTAGACTATATTTTAGGCACCATGGCAGGTTTGGAGAGGTCTTGTGGGGCCAAAACAGTGGAAAAACTCTCAAACTACACCCCTCAAGGAATTTATCAAGGGGAATAGTGAGCATTTTAACCACACAAGTTTTTTGCTGAATTTAGTGGAATGAGGCCGTGAAAATGAAAATGTAAATGTTTTCCAATAAAACGTAGAAATTTTCAATTTTTACAAGGCATAAAGGACAAAAAAAACCCCCCAAACAACAACATTTGAAATGCAATTTCTCCTGATTACAGCAATACCCCATATGTGGTAATAAACTGCTGCTTGGAGACACGGCAGAGCTCAGAATTGAAGGTGCACCATTTGGCTTTTGGAGCTCAAGTTTTGCTGCAATGGTTTTCGGGTGCCATGTAACATTTGCAAATCCCCTGTGGGACCAAAACAGTGGAAAACCCACAAAAGTGACCCCATTTGGGAAACTACACCCCTCAAGGAATTTTTCGAGGGGTACTGTAATAATGGGGGTAGGGAAACAGACAAGTGAGCCCTAATCTACCCGCCACTCAGTCCTTGCCTACTTGAAACGACCCGCCCTAGGCGACGGGGTACAACTGGGCGACGGTCGCTACGCTCAATAAGTGCACGACAGACAAACAGACAAGGGAACACAGAAGCTAAGGGAAATGGGGCAGTTGCCCATGGAAACACCGTGAGCAACAAGAGTAGTGAACGAGCCGAGTCAAACCAGGAGTGTACGAGGTACCAAATGCAGAGCAGAAGAGTAGTGAACAAGCCGAGTCAAACCAGGAGTGTACGAGGTACCAAACGCAGAGCAGGAGAGTAGTCAGTAAGCCAGGGTCAATATGAAGCAAGGACAAATAGTTCAAGAAGCTGCAGCAGGGCCAGGAAACCAAACGAGAAGAATCACAAGCAAGGAGGAACAGGAAAGGCAGGTATAAATAGACAGAGGGCGGGAGCTAGCTCCGTCTGGCCAGGCTGTGATAGGCTCTCCCACTCCTAAGCCTGCCATCCTGAATGGTGGAAGATGGAGTCAGTCTCACAGACATAGAAGCAGGTGCAGACTGATTACCTATGGGCGTTGATACAGAAGCTGTGCCTGTCAGATCCTTTACAGGTACATTAGGCATTTTGACCTCACAGTTTTTTTGCTGACTTTAGTGGAATTAGGCCGTGAAAATTAAAATCTAAGTTTGTTTCTAATAAAATTTAGTTTAGCTCAGATTTTTACATTTTCACAATATATAAAGGAGAAAAAACACCCCCAAGTTTGTAAAGCAAACTCTTCTGAGCACAGCAATACCCAATATGTGGCAATAAACTGCTGTTTGGACCCACAGCAGGGCTTAGAAGGGAAGGAGCACCATTTGGCTTTTGGAGCTCAAATTTTGCTGGAATGGTTGGCCAGGTATGATGTCACCGAGTGGGACTAAAAAATATAATTAAATACAGTTAAATAAAGCAAACGGTGATGGACTGTCTTCACGAACGGTGCAATATTATTCAGATAACAGATGTGTAACCTGAATCTTTCATTTTCTATCTGACTCATCAACAAGTTATCCTGTATGTTTTCAATCTGTAAAAAGTTAAGCAATATGTTATGGGACTTTCTATGTAACTAGTTATTTATCCTGCCAGATGCCCTGATTATCACTCTCGCCCAATATGCATACTAAATGTACATGAGGGGATTTCTTATACTTAGAGCTTATTCAGATGAACGTGATATACGTCAGTGCAACGCACGTGATTTTCACGCTTGTCGCACGGACCTATATTAGTCTATGGGGCCGTGCAGACAGGTGCGTGATTTTTACACTTCGTGAGTCTGCAGCGAAAAACTCACGACATGTCCGTTCTTTGAGCGTATTTTGCGGATCACGCACCCATTGAAGTCAATGGGTGCGTGAAAATCACGCATGCCACACGGAAGCACTTCCGTGGGACGCGCGTGATTCGCGCAACAGCTGTGAAAAGGATGAATGAAAACAGAAAAGCACCACGGGACATCCAAACGGAGTGTCATAATGATGGCGTCTGCACGAAAAGCACGCAGCCGCGCATCATACGGGGCTGACACACGGAGCTGTCAAGTGCCTTTTGCGCGCGCAAAACGCCTCGTTTTTTGCGCGCGCAAAATGCACACGCTCGTGTGAATCCGGCCTTAAGGTTACTCTTAGTTTACCTACCCCTATGTAATCAGTTTGTAAAATATTACGTAAGAATATGTACCGAATTTATTGCGGTTTATACTCCATAACAGGAAAATAGGATGCTGGTTTACTTTTGTTAATTGTTCTCTTGTATTATCTATAGACTATATAGATGATTTCCTTTTATTCCACACTGTCGCACCTGCGATATAAGTTACTATATACCATATTTGGTGTAGATACATCATATACCTCGACATACTTGTACTTAATATTTGAGAAATTTTACTTATTGTACACATATGGGTATACACACTATACTTAATTAGTTAGCTTGGTTGCTGAGGTTACAAGTTTAGTTGTATCTTTTATTATTTTTTTCAAGCAGCGCAACTGTAAATGACAGTAAATATTTTGTCTTGAATGTAAAGGGTCTGGGAGACACCCACAACAGAAGACTGACTTTTTCTTTCATACGTAATCATGGACCGCAAATAGTTTGTCTCCAGGAGACTCACCTTACAAACTCCACCACTCACTGGTTAAACAGAGCATGGATCCAATGGGCAGCCCATTCTACTCATAGTTCTTATTCAAGAGGAGTTTCCATCTTGGTACTCAAATCGGTTAGATGGTAACCGGATGAGGTTCGAGAAGACCCGGAGGGCAGTTCAATATTTATACATTTCTGGATAGAGGGCCAACCCTTTGTAATAATTTGACTGTATCTTCCACCCCAGACACCTATGTTTTTTTATGAGGCAGCAAGATTTGCAACACAATATCCTACGGCGAGTGTGATTTGTATGGGTGATCTTAATCTTGTGTCGGATCCTACAAGAGATAAATTCTATCCGAGAGTAATGCCCGCACGTGTCCCTACGATGTCTCCTCTGTCTGGATTTCTAGAGGAGATGAGCTGGCTTGACATGTGGAGGCAGCGCAATACAACCTTAGAGGAGTTTACCTGCTTTACTCCCAGGAGAAATTCACTTTCTAGAATCGATTATGTATGTGGTAAACCTAAATCGTACTCTGTTAGACTCGATTTCTCACCTACCTCGGGCAATATCGGATCATTCACCTATAATTTTTCAGCTCATGTTACATTCACTGTTGGTGTGCGGAGGACCTAGGAAGATATCTCCATTTTGGCTTTCTCTATTTGGTGAACACGATCTCAACTGGATCAATTGAAAATGTTCTTGGATGACAATTTACCATTTGACAATCATTCGGCCTTGTGGGACACATTTAAGGCCTATCTACAAGGCTGTTTACAATCCTCAATTTCGTATATTACAAAACACTCCTCTAGAGAAGAAGAGTTACTGGTAAATACCTGTGCGCATCTGGATACTACGTACATTACTGACCCCTTGACTTTCAATCAACATCAATGGCTGCAGAAAGGTAGAGAATATTTACATTTTCTTCACTAAAAAACGGAGCGATAGACCTTCTTTACTAATCAGAGCAACTTTGAGTCAGGAAACCAATCTAGTAGCCTACTTGCACATCTTATTCATCAGAACTCCGCTTCTCCCGCTATAATTCGTATTAAACCTCCATCAGATGATATCTTCTATTCTAATATGGATATACTTACATGTTTCTCCAAATTCCACAGAGATCTATATGCTTCCAAATTGCAGGTCTCTTGTACAGACATCCAAGATTACCTGACCGAGATTGATATACCTAACTTGAATTCTTCACAGAAAGACTTCATGGATGCTCCTATCTCTATTGACAAATTGACAGAAGCTTTGTCTTTAATGGCCAAGGGTAAATCGCGGGGATGGACGATATACCGCTAGAAGTATTCGTTAAATATCAAGAACAACTACCAAATTTGCTTGCTATCTTACATACATCGCTGGAGAGGGGAGTTTTACCTACCTCATTTTATGATGCCACCATTATCGTGATTTTGAAACCGGATAAATTCCCTTTGGAGAGTGGTTCATATAGGCCCATATCCCTGCTCAATATGGACTATAAAATACTAATCAAAGTCCTTGCAATTTGGCTGAACACAGTAATTTCTGGCCCAATCCATTCTGATCAATCTGGATCTATACCTGACAAAAGTACGTCCGATAATCTCAGGGGAGTTCAAGCTGTGGCGCAAATAATGCCGGAAACGTGACTCCCTCGAATGGCCCTACCTTACTAAAGTGATTTCCAGCTTCAGTTAAGGCCCTACATTTATAAATTGGATACAGATTATATACAAACAGCCCAGAGCTACCGTAGCTTTGAATGGATTATTATCAGCCTCCTTCACACTTGGCAGAGGTACAACACAGGGGTGTCCCCTGTCACCCTTACTTTTTGCTTTTGCAATGGAACCACTGGCCATAAAAATACAGATGGATCCTAAGGTGAGCGGTATTTCTCATAAATCTGGTGAAGAACGTATAGCCTTGTACGC
Organism: Rhinoderma darwinii; assembly: GCF_050947455.1. Classification (NCBI taxonomy): domain Eukaryota; kingdom Metazoa; phylum Chordata; class Amphibia; order Anura; family Rhinodermatidae; genus Rhinoderma; species Rhinoderma darwinii. The sequence goes on along the minus strand of NC_134690.1, from coordinate 294,795,551 downwards.
AGATGACATAATGCTCTTCATCTCCTGCACACAAAATCGGCCTCAAATGCGCATGGTACCTCGTACACTCCTGGTTTGACTCGGCTCGTACACTACTCTTGTTGCTCACGGTGTTGCCGTGGGCAACTGCCCCATTTCCCTTAGCTTCTGTGTACCCTTGTCTGTTTGTCTGTTGTGCACGTACCGTCGCCCAGTTGTACGCCGTCGCCAAGGACGGGTCGTGCAAGTAGGCAGGGACTGAGTGGTGGGTCGATTAGGGCTCACCTGTCTGTCTCCCTACCCCGGCCATTACATCCCGTATCCGGCTTCCCGTATCCTGTTACTGTGTTTGTTCCTAAGCCTAAGCCTTTAGTTGGAGTCGAGTATGTCTCATCTGCCACGTCTGGTATCATCTGCCATGTATGGTGTCATCTGCCACATCTGGTATCATCTGTCACGTCTGGTGTTATCTGCTACGTCTTGTGTCATCTGCCACATCAAGCTCCATCTGTGTGAAAGCGTCTGCTATACTTCGTGTCTGTCTGGACTCTTACAGGTACTCTTGTGCTAAAATAATTTTGCACACTGTTTGGCCAGCTTCCACTTCGCTACGGCTATGGGGTCACTTCCCTGGGCTTTCCACTGTACCCTGGTACATCAGGTGTTTTGTAAATTCAAGATGGCGCCCGAATTGTAATCCAGCAAAATCTGTGCTGCAAAAGCCAAATGTCGCTCTTTCCCTTCGGAGTCCTGCCATGTGCTCAAACTGCAGTTTAGGGACACATATTGGGTATTGCCGTAGTCTGAAGAAATTGAGTAACAAATTGCGTGGGGATTTTATCCTATTATGCCTTGTGAAAATAAAAAATTGAGGGCTAAAACTATATATTTTTGGAATTTTTTTTCACTGCCCAATTCTAATAAAATCTATGAAACGCCTGTGGGGTCAAAATGCTCACTACACCCCTAGATGAATATCCTGAGGTGTGTACTTTCCAAAATTAAGTAACTTTTAAGGAGTTTCCCCTGTACTGGTACCTCAGGGGCTCTGCAAATTCGACACGGCGCCCAAAACCAATCTTGCAAAATCTGCATGCCAAATGGTGCTTCTGCCTTTTCGAGCTGTTCAGTTTATACAAACAACAGTTTATGACCACATATGGGGTATTTCTGTTGTGTTGCTTTGTTCCTTCATAGTAGTCAGCAGACAGCCGTTTCAGCCTCCTTGCACTGTGATCCCCTCCGCAGCTAGCTCAATTAATAAGGCCCGCCGGCCCCATTGCAGTTAGTTTCCTGGTTCTACGGCAGCCATCTTCGTAAAGGCACTCCGACCTATATAGAAACTGAAGGTAGTGGTTTTATGAGATGATTTTAGTTTGCAAAGGCATAGAAATCAGGCCATATACTAGCACCATTATTTTCTATAGGGGAAATAACTCCAAAAATCGGTGTGTTTTATATAAAACATTTACATAATGTGGCTACATCTTATTCCGTTGCTCCGTGGTGCCAGCTCAGTCTATTCAGGAGATAACTGTGACCCAGCTGTCTAACCCCTTAACTCTGCCACAGCCATTTTTAATTATTTTTTTATTTTGGTTTTCTCTTCCCCACATTACGAAATCAATTTCTCATCGATATAGCCATATGAGGGCTTGCTTTTTGTTGAGACGAGTTGTAGTTTTTCACTGCACCATTTATTGCGCATAATGTACTGGGAAGCTGAAAAAAACTATTCTTTGTGCAGTAAAAACGACATGTTAACTTTATTCTGCGGGCCAATACAACTATATCGATACCAAATTTATATTGTTTTATTATGTTTTACTACTTTATTTATTAAAAATAAAATTTGTTTTGTATATCTGTGTTCTGGGAGTCATAACTTTTAAATTTTTCAGTCGATTGAGCTTTGTGAGTGCTTATTGTTTGCGGGCAGAGCTGTAGTTTTTAATGGTGCTATGGTTTGGGGTGCATTCGTCTTTTTGATCACTTTTTGTTCCAATTTTTTGTGGGAGACGAGGTGACCAAAAAACTGCAACTGGAATTATGGTGTGGGGTGGCATAATGTACTGTAGCCGGACCCCTCTAGTCTTAATTTCAGGTACACCAATACCTCAGTGTTATATTGATTTGGTCGTGGAACCAATGGTACGGCCATTTCTCCAAAGTGTCACAGAAGTCGTTTTTTAACAGGATAACTCCAGGCCACATGTTGCTCATTTCACTGTGAGCAGCTTGGCCTAAACGTGCTACCATGGCCTGCAGCGTCTCTGGACTTGTCTCCCATCGAGCATGTCATTGCTCGGCAATTGCAAAGGGAGCTGCCAGCAGCCAATCTTAAAGATTTGCGTGCCCAAGTGCATTCAGCATGGCATAACATTCCTCAGAAAACCATTAATAACCTCAATGATATCATGTCAAGGCTTGCAAGTGTGTGTATTTCTACGTGTGGCACTCATACTCGATACTGAATATATCAAGATTATTGGATATTTTGTTTCCATTTTTTCTCTTTTGCATGTCATTAACCCCTTCAGGACACAGCCTGTTTTTGCCTTAAAGACAAAGCCGATTTTTTCAAATCTGACGTGTCAATTTTTGTGGTAATAACTTTGGAATGTTTGTGCCTATCTAAACGATTCTGAGATTGATTTCTCGTTAAATATTGTACTTTATGTTAGTGAAAAACTTTGGTCGATAAATTCAATATTTACTGAAAAACACCAAAATTTTGAGAAAATTTCGAAAAAGTATCGCTTTTCTATATTTAAATGTATCTGCTTGTAAAACAGATAGTAATACCACACAAAATAGTTACTATTTCACATACATCATATGTATACTTTATATAAAATTATTTTTTTGAACGTTCTTTTCTTTTTCTAGGACGTTACAAGGCTTAGAACTTTAGCAGCAAATTCTCACATATTCAAGAAAATGTCAAAAGGCTATTTTTTCAGGGACCAGTTCAGTTGTGAAGTGGCTTTGAGGGGTCCATACAATACAAACCCCCATAAATCACCCCATTTTAAAAACTGCACCCCCCAAAGTATTCAAAACAGAATTAAGAAAGTTTCTTAACCCTTTAGGCGTTTCACAAGAATTAAAGCAAAGTAGGGGTTAAATTTACAAATTATTTTTTTTTTTGCAGAAACTCATATTTAATCAATTTTTTTCTGTAACACAGAGGGCTTTACCAGAGAAACACAACTCAATATTTATTGCCCAGATTCTGCAGTTTTTAAAACTATCCCACATGTGACCCTAGTGTGCTTATGGTCTGACACAGAGGTCTCAGAAGCAAAGGAGCACCTAGAGGATTTTGGGGCCTTCTTTTTATTAGACTATATTTTAGGCACCATGGCAGGTTTGGAGAGGTCTTGTGGGGCCAAAACAGTGGAAAAACTCTCAAACTACACCCCTCAAGGAATTTATCAAGGGGAATAGTGAGCATTTTAACCACACAAGTTTTTTGCTGAATTTAGTGGAATGAGGCCGTGAAAATGAAAATGTAAATGTTTTCCAATAAAACGTAGAAATTTTCAATTTTTACAAGGCATAAAGGACAAAAAAAACCCCCCAAACAACAACATTTGAAATGCAATTTCTCCTGATTACAGCAATACCCCATATGTGGTAATAAACTGCTGCTTGGAGACACGGCAGAGCTCAGAATTGAAGGTGCACCATTTGGCTTTTGGAGCTCAAGTTTTGCTGCAATGGTTTTCGGGTGCCATGTAACATTTGCAAATCCCCTGTGGGACCAAAACAGTGGAAAACCCACAAAAGTGACCCCATTTGGGAAACTACACCCCTCAAGGAATTTTTCGAGGGGTACTGTAATAATGGGGGTAGGGAAACAGACAAGTGAGCCCTAATCTACCCGCCACTCAGTCCTTGCCTACTTGAAACGACCCGCCCTAGGCGACGGGGTACAACTGGGCGACGGTCGCTACGCTCAATAAGTGCACGACAGACAAACAGACAAGGGAACACAGAAGCTAAGGGAAATGGGGCAGTTGCCCATGGAAACACCGTGAGCAACAAGAGTAGTGAACGAGCCGAGTCAAACCAGGAGTGTACGAGGTACCAAATGCAGAGCAGAAGAGTAGTGAACAAGCCGAGTCAAACCAGGAGTGTACGAGGTACCAAACGCAGAGCAGGAGAGTAGTCAGTAAGCCAGGGTCAATATGAAGCAAGGACAAATAGTTCAAGAAGCTGCAGCAGGGCCAGGAAACCAAACGAGAAGAATCACAAGCAAGGAGGAACAGGAAAGGCAGGTATAAATAGACAGAGGGCGGGAGCTAGCTCCGTCTGGCCAGGCTGTGATAGGCTCTCCCACTCCTAAGCCTGCCATCCTGAATGGTGGAAGATGGAGTCAGTCTCACAGACATAGAAGCAGGTGCAGACTGATTACCTATGGGCGTTGATACAGAAGCTGTGCCTGTCAGATCCTTTACAGGTACATTAGGCATTTTGACCTCACAGTTTTTTTGCTGACTTTAGTGGAATTAGGCCGTGAAAATTAAAATCTAAGTTTGTTTCTAATAAAATTTAGTTTAGCTCAGATTTTTACATTTTCACAATATATAAAGGAGAAAAAACACCCCCACGTTTGTAAAGCAAACTCTTCTGAGCACAGCAATACCCAATATGTGGCAATAAACTGCTGTTTGGACCCACAGCAGGGCTTAGAAGGGAAGGAGCACCATTTGGCTTTTGGAGCTCAAATTTTGCTGGAATGGTTGGCCAGGTATGATGTCACCGAGTGGGACTAAAAAATATAATTAAATACAGTTAAATAAAGCAAACGGTGATGGACTGTCTTCACGAACGGTGCAATATTATTCAGATAACAGATGTGTAACCTGAATCTTTCATTTTCTATCTGACTCATCAACAAGTTATCCTGTATGTTTTCAATCTGTAAAAAGTTAAGCAATATGTTATGGGACTTTCTATGTAACTAGTTATTTATCCTGCCAGATGCCCTGATTATCACTCTCGCCCAATATGCATACTAAATGTACATGAGGGGATTTCTTATACTTAGAGCTTATTCAGATGAACGTGATATACGTCAGTGCAACGCACGTGATTTTCACGCTTGTCGCACGGACCTATATTAGTCTATGGGGCCGTGCAGACAGGTGCGTGATTTTTACACTTCGTGAGTCTGCAGCGAAAAACTCACGACATGTCCGTTCTTTGAGCGTATTTTGCGGATCACGCACCCATTGAAGTCAATGGGTGCGTGAAAATCACGCATGCCACACGGAAGCACTTCCGTGGGACGCGCGTGATTCGCGCAACAGCTGTGAAAAGGATGAATGAAAACAGAAAAGCACCACGGGACATCCAAACGGAGTGTCATAATGATGGCGTCTGCACGAAAAGCACGCAGCCGCGCATCATACGGGGCTGACACACGGAGCTGTCAAGTGCCTTTTGCGCGCGCAAAACGCCTCGTTTTTTGCGCGCGCAAAATGCACACGCTCGTGTGAATCCGGCCTTAAGGTTACTCTTAGTTTACCTACCCCTATGTAATCAGTTTGTAAAATATTACGTAAGAATATGTACCGAATTTATTGCGGTTTATACTCCATAACAGGAAAATAGGATGCTGGTTTACTTTTGTTAATTGTTCTCTTGTATTATCTATAGACTATATAGATGATTTCCTTTTATTCCACACTGTCGCACCTGCGATATAAGTTACTATATACCATATTTGGTGTAGATACATCATATACCTCGACATACTTGTACTTAATATTTGAGAAATTTTACTTATTGTACACATATGGGTATACACACTATACTTAATTAGTTAGCTTGGTTGCTGAGGTTACAAGTTTAGTTGTATCTTTTATTATTTTTTTCAAGCAGCGCAACTGTAAATGACAGTAAATATTTTGTCTTGAATGTAAAGGGTCTGGGAGACACCCACAACAGAAGACTGACTTTTTCTTTCATACGTAATCATGGACCGCAAATAGTTTGTCTCCAGGAGACTCACCTTACAAACTCCACCACTCACTGGTTAAACAGAGCATGGATCCAATGGGCAGCCCATTCTACTCATAGTTCTTATTCAAGAGGAGTTTCCATCTTGGTACTCAAATCGGTTAGATGGTAACCGGATGAGGTTCGAGAAGACCCGGAGGGCAGTTCAATATTTATACATTTCTGGATAGAGGGCCAACCCTTTGTAATAATTTGACTGTATCTTCCACCCCAGACACCTATGTTTTTTTATGAGGCAGCAAGATTTGCAACACAATATCCTACGGCGAGTGTGATTTGTATGGGTGATCTTAATCTTGTGTCGGATCCTACAAGAGATAAATTCTATCCGAGAGTAATGCCCGCACGTGTCCCTACGATGTCTCCTCTGTCTGGATTTCTAGAGGAGATGAGCTGGCTTGACATGTGGAGGCAGCGCAATACAACCTTAGAGGAGTTTACCTGCTTTACTCCCAGGAGAAATTCACTTTCTAGAATCGATTATGTATGTGGTAAACCTAAATCGTACTCTGTTAGACTCGATTTCTCACCTACCTCGGGCAATATCGGATCATTCACCTATAATTTTTCAGCTCATGTTACATTCACTGTTGGTGTGCGGAGGACCTAGGAAGATATCTCCATTTTGGCTTTCTCTATTTGGTGAACACGATCTCAACTGGATCAATTGAAAATGTTCTTGGATGACAATTTACCATTTGACAATCATTCGGCCTTGTGGGACACATTTAAGGCCTATCTACAAGGCTGTTTACAATCCTCAATTTCGTATATTACAAAACACTCCTCTAGAGAAGAAGAGTTACTGGTAAATACCTGTGCGCATCTGGATACTACGTACATTACTGACCCCTTGACTTTCAATCAACATCAATGGCTGCAGAAAGGTAGAGAATATTTACATTTTCTTCACTAAAAAACGGAGCGATAGACCTTCTTTACTAATCAGAGCAACTTTGAGTCAGGAAACCAATCTAGTAGCCTACTTGCACATCTTATTCATCAGAACTCCGCTTCTCCCGCTATAATTCGTATTAAACCTCCATCAGATGATATCTTCTATTCTAATATGGATATACTTACATGTTTCTCCAAATTCCACAGAGATCTATATGCTTCCAAATTGCAGGTCTCTTGTACAGACATCCAAGATTACCTGACCGAGATTGATATACCTAACTTGAATTCTTCACAGAAAGACTTCATGGATGCTCCTATCTCTATTGACAAATTGACAGAAGCTTTGTCTTTAATGGCCAAGGGTAAATCGCGGGGATGGACGATATACCGCTAGAAGTATTCGTTAAATATCAAGAACAACTACCAAATTTGCTTGCTATCTTACATACATCGCTGGAGAGGGGAGTTTTACCTACCTCATTTTATGATGCCACCATTATCGTGATTTTGAAACCGGATAAATTCCCTTTGGAGAGTGGTTCATATAGGCCCATATCCCTGCTCAATATGGACTATAAAATACTAATCAAAGTCCTTGCAATTTGGCTGAACACAGTAATTTCTGGCCCAATCCATTCTGATCAATCTGGATCTATACCTGACAAAAGTACGTCCGATAATCTCAGGGGAGTTCAAGCTGTGGCGCAAATAATGCCGGAAACGTGACTCCCTCGAATGGCCCTACCTTACTAAAGTGATTTCCAGCTTCAGTTAAGGCCCTACATTTATAAATTGGATACAGATTATATACAAACAGCCCAGAGCTACCGTAGCTTTGAATGGATTATTATCAGCCTCCTTCACACTTGGCAGAGGTACAACACAGGGGTGTCCCCTGTCACCCTTACTTTTTGCTTTTGCAATGGAACCACTGGCCATAAAAATACAGATGGATCCTAAGGTGAGCGGTATTTCTCATAAATCTGGTGAAGAACGTATAGCCTTGTACGCAGATGACATAATGCTCTTCATCTCCTGCACACAACTCTCTTTGCCTAAGGCAATGAATCTAATAAATGTATTCGGTGACTACTCCGGACTTCGAATTAACTGGACAAAGTCAGCTATAATATTTCTTAACCCTGAGGTTACGCAGCCTATTGGCTCTACTTTAGAGGGACTTACAGTGGTTAAAAGTTTCAAATATTTGGGAATCCAAATTGCCAAATAGGCGAAACAGACCCTTCCACTAAACATTCATCATCTCTTAGCAATGTCATGATCTAGGGCTATGTGGACCCACTAGGCCGCTCCATCGTAGCTGAGTGGCAGCTGGCCAAGTCACAGTCTATACAAAGTTCTTTGCACAAGGGCACCTGAGATAGTCCAGACAGTAGCAGAGGCTTTGGCACAGATGGAACTTGACGTGGCAGGTAGTGCCAGACATGGCAGATGATACCAGGAGTGGCACGTGACATCAAACGTGGTGTATAACAGCAGGCGTAGTAGATGACACCAGATGTGGTGTATAACAGCAGGCTTAGCGGATGACACCAAACGTGATGTATAACAGCAGGCGTAGAGGATGACACCAGACGTGGTGTATAACAGGATGTGTAGCAGATGACCCAACGCGACTCCGCCACTAGAAAAGGCTCAGGAATAGAGATGAGCGAACTTATGATAAGTTTGGTTCGGCTGGTTCGCCGAATTTCTTGAAAAAGTTTGATTCGGACCGAACCTGTAATTCAAGAAAGCCCATAAAAATCGTGTATGGAGCTCCCGTAATGACGGGTGGCTACATGTGGGCACCCGGCATTACGGCAGCGTTGCTAGGCGACGTCAGTAAATAGTCACTGTCCAGGGTGCTGAAACAGTTAACTGATCGGCAGTAACTCTTTCAGCACCCTGGACAGTGAATTCCGATCACAATATAGAGCAACCTGTAAAAAAAAAAAAAGAAAAGACGTTCGTACTTACCGAGAACTTCCTGCTTCTTCCTCCAGTCCGGCCTCTCGGCCGTTGCCTTGGTGACGCGTCCCTCTCGACATCCCTGGATGACGTTTCAGCCAATGTGACCGCTGCATCAAATCACAGGCCAATCACATGCTGCAGCGGTCACATGGACTGTCGTGTCATCCAGTGATGTCGGGCTGGATGTCAAGAGAGGAGACAAAGAATGGACAGAGGCAGCACTTCCAAAAAGAGCAAGAGCTATTTATTCACCCATGCGACGTTTCAGTCCAACTGGACTTTTTTCAAGCATAAAAACACACATCAAGTCATAAGTATATAAAGGCTTGCAAAGCCCAATTGAAATTAAACAGTGATTAAGACAAAATCCAATATAAAATTGATGATACAAAACAAAATACAATATTAAAGATAAATATGAATGCCAGTGTACATGTGAATATACAAAGTGATAAATAAGGGACTAGTACAGAAAAAAGACAGTCCTAGGTACATTAAAGTGTTAATGACATAATGACTCACCCAGATGTATATAATAAAAACATTCAAAGTTGTCAATAGCAGAAAACCGAAACAAGGGCTCGTTCCTCTAGGTCTCAGCTGTCCAGTATGTGTACAAATGTATTGCACACCTGTGTAATGAGACTATCATTACTATTTGCAATGCATAGCGAGATCCCGCGAGATCGCGGGTGGCTATTCCCGCGCATGCGCATTCGATAGCACGGCAGCCATCTTGGCCAGAATTTGCTATCTTAATTTCGCGCATGCGCAGTATGAATTCCAGTAAGCGGCGGCCATTTTACAACCTGGAAGAACATATTACGTCCAGGAACGTAACTAGAATGGAACAACAGGTCAGAAAATGTTTCAAACAGAGGATTTTATCAGCAATAAACATTTAGTATGGGATTAATAATATGGCCATATATTGTTAGTTATATATATTTAATAGGTATGCATCCGGATAAATAGTCCGAAAATGTTAGAATAGGGGAGTTAATCAGCAGCAACACACATTGTATAAAATAAGTGCTTATACTGTATAATGTTATTATATATATGCAATAAATATGTATCCATCTAAATGTATAAGTATTAGAGGAATAACGCCTCAAAATATGAAATAAACAATGTAATAATGTTACAATGTGTGTACACATGTAGATACTCCCCTAAATATACTATAAGTCCACTACCGTAGTAGCTATCCCTGGAAGGATGTCAAAAAATTTCATATTATACTGCCCCCTTTGTTGAAACAAAAAAATGGACCAAGTTGACCAGATGTAAATGGCCGCATATAGATGATGAAAACAGTTCTATAAGGACTCCAGAACCCAGAGGAAAGAATCCAGCCCAATGTCGGAATCTGAAAAAATGACAAAAATTTAGAAAATTTATGGATATATTAATAAAAACAAAATTTATTATTTTATATTGCAATGACAATGTCGTCATATTGAATGTGTTCACAGATACATATATAGTAGTAGACGACAGTGAAAGACCATGCATGGCACAACAAAGAGAAAACACAATCACTGTACCCATTTAGTTGAGAACCACCTCAACTTTAAAATCAACATTCAACCCCCTTGGATGTAAACAACCCAATCTATGAATCCACTCCAGTTCTTTACGTTTTAATTTGGCAATTCTATCGCCGCCCCTCCTATATAGGGGCACATGGTCAACGATCCAAAATCTCAGATCGCTGACCCTGTGTCCCGCTGAAGAAAAGTGTGCTGGGACTGGAAGATCCAGTTTGTTGGTTTTAATAGTGGATCTATGCTTATTAATACGTAATTCCTGTGTGGTTTCACCCACGTATAGCAACTTACATGGACACTGTAGTACATATACAACAAATATTGATGCACAAGTTAGAAATTGTTTAATATGGAATATTTTCCCATTCGTCGGGTGTCTAAATATATTGCCCTTCACCATGATGTTGCAATTCACGCAATTCAAACATGGGAAGCATCCCAATTTTTTGAGGGCCAAAGTTAATTGGCGACTCAATTGCGAAGACCCCACATCCGCGTGTACCAGTTGATCCCTAAGATTTTTTGGGCGCCTAAAAGCCATCATAGGGGGATTGCTAAATTCGGGAACCTCACCCGATAAATTACCGAGGATATGCCATTCCTTACGTATAATATTAGAGATCCTATAGCTAATGTCACAAAAAGTTGAGACAAATGCTACTCTGTTTGGTGTATTTTTACTTTGTGATGTCAATAACTGATCCCTAGCGACAGATTCAACCCTATCTCTCTGTTTGCGTAGGAGTGTTCGGGGATATTTACGTTGGGCGAATTTCTCACCCATGTCATCCAAACGTGATGTAAGATGTTGGGGTTCTGTCACAATATGTTTGACCCTCAACATCTGACTGAAAGGTAAAGATTCTATCATCCGTCGGGGATGCTGACTATCAAATCGCAACAAACTGTTGCGATCTGTGGTTTTATGATATAGATCAGTGACTAGTTTATCATCAACCCTATATACCATAGTATCCAAAAAATTCAAATGTGTGGTAGAGAACTCCATTGTAAATTTAATGTCCTCATCAATAGAGTTGAGGAACTCAAAAAATTCCTCTAGCTGTGACCCAGTGCCGGTCCAAATAACAAACACATCATCTATGTATCGCCACCACCTCAGTACATGCCTGAAGTGGTGGGACACATAGACATGACGCTCTTCAAGGGCTGCTATGAAGATGTTGGCGTAAGTGGGAGCCACATTCGAGCCCATGGCTGTTCCTCTTTTTTGAATGTAGAAGGAATCAACGAACAGAAAATAATTCTCTGTAAGTATTAATTCCAACAGATCCATGAGGAATAATGTACCAGCTTCAGAGTATTCAGACGTGTCCAAGGCTTCCCTCACTACATTAAGTCCTCTATCGTGATTGATGGACGTATAAAGACTGCAAACGTCAAAAGACGCTAAAATAATGTCTCCAGTCAAAGGTACTTGTGTTAATTTGACCAGAAAATCTGTGGTGTCTTGAATATAAGATGTTGCAGAAATGGCAAAATCTCTCAGTGTTTTATCAAGAAATACTGCTATAGGATTAAAAATGGAGTCCCTCCCAGACACAATAGGGCGTCCCGGCGGTCTATGTAAACATTTATGTATCTTGGGGAGGCAGTATATCACAGGGGTAACTGGATGTGTGACAACAAGAAAATCAAACAAATCTTTATCAATGATACCCCCAGCTAACGTATTCTGAAGAATACAAGTAATCTTGCGCTGGATTCTAAACTTGGGATCCCCAGACACTTTGGTATAAACATTAGTATCGTTGACTTGACTACTAATTTCCTCAAGATATAGCGATGTATCCATGACGACCAAGGCTCCCCCTTTGTCGGCTGGCTTGATCGTCAGGGATACATCACCAGCTAATTCTTTTAGGGCAACCAACTCCCCACTAGTCAAATTGGGATGTAATAGAGATGTATCCCCAATTTCTTCTCTTAACCGACATACTTTTTCTTTGACAATGCTAATAAAAGCTTCTATAATCGGATCACTAATATGCGGCTGCCACCCTGATTTTTTGAATAGACCTACTTTGCTAAGAGCAAATTCACAGGACCCTCTATTATCTTGACCCACAGTGTGATCGCAAAAAAACTTTTTTAATTTTATCCTGCGAAAAAAGGAATGTAGGTCTAATTCTAGTTGGAACCAGTCGACTTTAGAGGCCGGACAGAATGAAAGTCCCTTATTCAGTAATTTCAATTGAGTGTCGGATAAAGGACGTGAGGATATATTTACCGCCAATTGCTCTAGTTGTTTTTCCTCTCTTTGCTTCGTGTTGCTTGCCAATGTCGTCTGGTTCTTTCCGGTCTTGGGTTTAAACCGCCTTCTGTGCTTGTGGCCTCCACTCCTAGGGCGTCGAAAGTCCCCCCTAAAAAAGCGGGATCAGAGAGATCTGTGGGCACATTCACTGTAGATTGCAGATGTCTCCTGTTGTTCACTGCACCCTTGCCATGTGCAACTCCTTTTACAATATGGGGTTCTTTTTGCCAATTGTAAATGCGGCCATCCATGTAATCCTCGACATCACGTACCCATTTTTGACGTTTGGTATTCTCCAGCAGTATCCTAAATTTATCAAAGGACTCCTTGGCACTTTCCTTGTATTTCTGTAACTCATCAACAGGTAACAAAGCCATAAGTGATCCCTCAAGATCCTGTATGCGAGCGTTCACACTCTGCAATTCAACCTGTAGGAATTCCACATTCAACAGAATGATGTCACCTGTTTGAAATTTGACAGAAGCGTTGACAGAATTCGGAGTTGTTTGGAAACAAGTTAGGCGTTAGACTTGATCTCATACCACGTGGGATACGGTCCACCTTGAAGTATTCCCCCAAGGTGACTAGGTGTAAATATACGGTGATGGCTCGCTTAGATTCCATCTCCCATTTCCTTTTGACGTGGTCAACAGATGGAACGCTGAGAAAAGATGCATCTCCAGAAATGCCATGCATGATCCGTTCAATGTCGTCATCTGTATACATGAAAACTGCAGGTGATGTAGCCATAATGAAGCTTACTTGTGCTCAAAGGCTAGGGCTGTCCGTGCCACGTGGTTGGGACCACAATACCACAAAACGAAAAGATTCCACAGCACTTGACTGCAAGTGGGTGTACGCCTCAATAAGACCTGGTCCGCGGTCCTGGATATCAAGCAGACAAAGAATGGACAGAGGCAGCACTTCCAAAAAGAGCAAGAGCTATTTATTCACCCATGCAACGTTTCAGTCCAACTGGACTTTTTTCAAGCATAAAAACACACATCAAGTCATAAGTATATAAATTGAATTTAAACAGTGATTAAGACAAAATCCAATATAAAATTGATGATACAAAACAAAATACAATATTAATGATAAACACTGAGAGATTTTGCCATTTCTGCAACATCTTATATTCAAGACACCACAGATTTTCTGGTCAAATTAACACAAGTAACTTTGACTGGAGACATTATTTTAGCGTCTTTTGACGTTTGCAGTCTTTATACGTCCATCAATCACGATAGAGGACTTAATGTAGTGAGGGAAGCCTTGGACACGTCTGAATACTCTGAAGCTGGTACATTATTCCTCATGGATCTGTTGGAATTAATACTTACAGAGAATTATTTTCTGTTCGTTGATTCCTTCTACATTCAAAAAAGAGGAACAGCCATGGGCTCGAATGTGGCTCCCACTTACGCCAACATGTTCATGGCGGCCCTTGAAGAGCGTCATGTCTATGTGTCCCACCACTTCAGGCATGTACTGAGATGGTGGCGATACATAGATGATGTGTTTGTTATTTGGACCGGCACTGGGTCACAGCTAGAGGAATTTTTTGAGTTCCTCAACTCTATTGATGAGGACATTAAATTTACAATGGAGTTCTCTACCACACATTTGAATTTTTTGGATACTATGGTATATAGGGTTGATGATAAACTAGTCACTGATCTATATCATAAAACCACAGATCGCAACAGTTTGTTGCGATTTGATAGTGAGCATCCCCGACGGATGATAGAATCTTTACCTTTCAGTCAGATGTTGAGGGTCAAACGTATTGTGACAGAACCCCAACATCTTACATCACGTTTGGATGACATGTGTGAGAAATTCGCCCAACGTAAATATCCCCGAACACTCCTACGCAAACAGAGAGATAGGGTTGAATCTGTCGCTAGGGATCAGTTATTGACATCACAAAGTAAAAATACACCAAACAGAGTAGCATTTGTCTCAACTTTTTGTGACATTAGCTATAGGATCTCTAATATTATACGTAAGGAATGGCATATCCTCGGTAATTTATCGGGTGAGGTTCCCGAATTTAGCAATCCCCCTATCATGGCTTTTAGGCGTCAAAAAAAATCTTAGGGATCAACTGGTACACGCGGATGTGGGGTCTTCGCAATTGAGTCGCCAATTAACTTTGGCTCCCCAAAAATTGGGATGCTTCCCATGTTTGAATTGCGTGAATTGCAACATCATGGTGAAGGGCAATATATTTAGACACCCGACGAATGGGAAAATATTCCATATTAAACAATTTCTAACTTGTGCATCAATATTTGTTGTATATGTACTACAGTGTCCATGTAAGTTGCTATACGTGGGTGAAACCACACAGGAATGGCGCTTATGTATTAATAAGCATAGATCCACTATTAAAACCAACAAACTGGATCTTCTAGTCCCAGCACACTTTTCTTCAGCGGGACACAGGGTCAGCGATCTGAGATTTTGGATCGTTGACCATGTGCCCCTACATAGGAGGGGTGGCGATAGAATTGCCAAATTAAAACGTAAAGAACTGGAGTGGATTCATAGATTAGATTGTTTACATCCAAGGGGGTTGAATGTTGATTTTAAAATTGGGGTGGTTCTCAACTAAATGGGTACAGTGATTGTGTTTTCTCTCTGTTGTGCCATGCATTGTCTTTCACTGTCGTCTACTACTATATATTTATCTGTGAACACATTCAATATGACGACATTGTCATTGCAATATAAAATAATAAATTTTGTTTTTATTAATATATCCATAAATTTTCAAAATTTTTGTCATTTTTTCAGATTCCGACATTTCCTCTGGGTTCTGGAGTCCTTATAGAACTGTTTTCATCATCTATATGCGGCCATTTACATCTGGTCAACTTGGTCCGCTTTTTTGTTTCAACAAAGGGGGCAGTATAATATGACATTTTTTGACATCCTTCCAGTGATAGCTACTACGGTAGTGGGCTTATAGTATATTTAGGGGAGTATCTACATGTGTACACACATTGTGACATTATTACATTGTTTATTTCATATTTTGAGGCGTTATGCCTCTAATACTTATACATTTAGATGGATACATATTTATTGCATATATATAATAACATTATACAGTATAAGCACTTATTTTATACAATGTGTGTTGCTGCTGATTAACTCTCCTATTCTAACATTTTTGGACTATTTATCCGGATGCATACCTATTAAATATATATAACTAACAATATATGGCCATATTATTAATCCCATACTAAATGTTTATTGCTGATAAAATCCTCTGTTTGAAACATTTTCTGACCTGTTGTTCCATTCTAGTTACGTTCCTGGACGTGATATGTTCTTCCAGGTTGTAAAATGGCCGCCGCTTACTGGAATTCATACTGCGCATGCGCGAAATTAAGATAACAAATTCTGGCCAAGATGGCTGTCGTGCTATCGAATGCGCATGCGCGGGAATAGCCACCCGCGATCTCGCGGGTTCTCGCTATGCATTGCAAATAGTAATGATAGTCTCATTACACAGGTGTGCAATACATTTGTACACCTACCTGGACAGCTGAGACCTAGAGGAACGAGCCCTTGTTTCGGTTTTCTGCTATTGACAACTTTGAATGTTTTTATTATATACATCTGGGTGAGTCATTATGTCATTAACACTTTAATGTACCTAGGACTGTCTTTTTTCTGTACTAGTCCCTTATTTATCACTTTGTATATTCACATGTACACTGGCATTCATATTTATCTTTAATATTGTATTTTGTTTTGTATCATCAATTTTATATTGGATTTTGTCTTAATCACTGTTTAATTTCAATTGGGCTTTGCAAGCCTTTATATACTTATGACTTGATGTGTGTTTTTATGCTTGAAAAAAGTCCAGTTGGACTGAAACGTCGCATGGGTGAATAAATAGCTCTTGCTCTTTTTGGAAGTGCTGCCTCTGTCCATTCTTTGTCTGCTTGATATCCAGGACCGCGGACCAGGTCTTTTTGAGGCGTGCACCCACTTGCAGTCCAGTGCTGTGGAATCTTTTCGTTTTGTGGATGTCAAGAGAGGGATGCGTCACCGTTGCCTTGGTGACGCGTCCCTCTTTCGGCATCCAGCCCGACCTCCCTGGATGACGTGGCAGTCCATGTGACCGCTGCAGCCTGTGATTGGCCTGTGATTGGCTGCAGCGGTCACTTGGACTGAATCGTCATCCCGGGAGGTCGGACTGGAGGAAGAAGCACGGAGTTATCGGTAAGTAGGAACTTCTTTTTTTTTTACACGTTGATGTATATTGTGATCGTTAGTCACTGTCCAGGGTGCTGAAACAGTTACTGCCGATCGCTTAACTCTTTCAGCACCCTGGACAGTGACTATTTCCTGACGTCGCGTACCGGAAGATCAGTGACTCATAAGCCGGGTTCGGTCAAAACGTGTTCGGCCGAACCCGGTGAAGTTCGGATTCGCTGCAAACCGAATTTTTCACGATGTTCGGACCGAAACCGGGTTCGGTTGTCCCGGTTCGCTCATCTCTACTCACGAACAAACACCGCTCGGGATACAGGATACAAGTAGCAGGGCACGGCAACACTGTACTTCGAAGGGACCATTTGCAAGACTAACATGGGAATACACAACAACGCTCAGGCAAGGAGTGAAGGGGCAGGACCCTTCTTAGGCTGGGTTCACACTGAGTATTTTGCAGGCAGAAAATCTGCCTCAAATTTCTGTTTGGAATTTTGAGGCAGATTTTGCTCTGCCTGCACGCCGATTTTCGCGGCGTTTTTTGCCCGTGGCCATTGAGTGCCACGGGCAAGAAATGCCGCAAAATACTCTTCATTTCAATGGGAGGTCAGAGGCGTAAACGGCCAAAGATAGGGCATGTCCCTTCTTCTTCCTGCGAGCCGTTTTTTCCGTTCATAGGAAAAAAACACCTCCACCTCCCATTAAAATCCATGTGAGGCATTTTCGGCCATTTTTTGGCGCGTTTTCCCGCATCAAAAAATGTGTCATAAAACGCTGTGTGAACTGACCCTTATAGTCCAGGGTGATCTGGGAATAATTAATTAATTAATTACATATGCACGTGCTGGCGCTTTAAGGCCGGGAACGATCGCGTGCGCCCCCTAGCAGACACTACAGGGCAGAGCGGCCAGATGTGCTGACATCTCCGGGGAAGGAGACCTCGGCCACAGGAGAGAGGTCTGCGGTCATGGCCGTCAGCAGGTAAGGAGAGGCGGCGGCCACGGTCATTACAGTACCCCCCCTTACGCCCCCTCTTCTTGGGTCCAGAGCGACAGAGGAATTTTTTAATGAGTGTAGGGGCTTTAAGGTTCTCTTCTGGCCTCCAGGACCTCTACTCAGGACCAATCCCTCTCCAGTCCACCAAATAGAATGTCCTTCCTCCCACCCTCTTGCAGTGCAGGAACTCCTTCAAACAAATCAGATGAGATGCTGGTAGCAGCTGAAAGACTAGGAGTATTACTGCAGCAGTTCAGGACCACAGCTTTCAGGAGGAAAACATGAAAGGAGTTGCAGATTCTGAGGGTAGGAGGCAGCCAAAGCTTCTAGGAGACAGGGTTTATCTATTGTAAGATCTCAAAGGGTCCGTGGAACCTGGGAGTAAATTTGTATGAGGGTACCTTCAAACGAATGTTCCTTGAGCATAGCCAGACCTTGACTCCATTAGAGAACTGAGAAGGAACTTTTTTTCTTTTATCGGCATGCTTTTTAATGCGGTCCACTGCCTGGAGGATCGCAGACTTAGTTTGCTTTCGGATGTGATTAAAAGTCCCAAGTTAAGAATTTGCTGCTAGTACCGGAGACATGGCTGGCAGAGGGAGAGGAACTCGAAGATGCTGGTTGCGTCTGTATCTTTAAGATTACCATGACTACTGATCTAGCTTCTTGGTGGTTCTGTTTACTTCCTGAACCTATAACACTTTTGGGAATTGCGCAACCAGTGATTCCATAACATATTCACAAGCCCATTTATATATATTTTTTTCGCTATGGAACCTATGCAAGTCTTGGATCAAATGCATAATCTGACTACAGCGGCATGAAACAGGGCAGGCCCAATCAGTCACCCCAGTCGCAACTTGAACTAAAGGTGAATTTACCTGATCGTTTCTCTGGTGATCGTAAGTCTTTTGTAAATTTTCGGCAGGGTTGTCACTCATATTTTCGACTAAAATCTATCTTCTCTGGAACGGAGCAACAGCAAGTGAGTATCGTCATTTCACTTTTGCAGGGCGATCCCCAAACCTGGGACTTTTCGTTGAGACCTTATGCCTCTGAACTTTCTTCTGTGGAGGTCTTCTTTGAGGGCTTGGGTTTATTATATGGAGAACCAGATATCACTGCTGTGGCTGAGGCCAATCTGTTGTCTCTCCAACAGGGATGGCGGCCTGTCGAAGATTATTGTTCGGAGTTTAGATGATAGTCCATCTCTTCCCAATGGAATGATGCTGCACTCCGATATCAATTTCGCTGAGGTCTTTCAGAAACCTTGAAAGATCTCCTTATAAATTACCCTCCACCCTTGTCTCTAGAGAATACTATGAACCTTGTTGTGCGTTTGGACCAACGACTATGAGACCGCAAAAATGAGAAATCGGCAATGGTCACTCCCTTTCCATGCACTCTGCTCCCTTCATCTGAAGCACAAGAGCTCCTGCAGTTGGGGCTCTGCTTCTACTGCTGGGACGCTGGTCATACACTCAAGAACTGTTTCCAGGCGTCCAGAATGTCCAGCTCCTGAAAACTTCAGAGCCTAGATCAGGGGTCTCAAACTCGGCCGGGTAAGTGGGCCGCATATAGAAAAAATGGGAAGTGGTCGGGCCGCATTATTTTCAAATTTTATACAATACAAAATTATTGTTAATCAATTCGTTATTTGAACTACTATAACACTATATTACTAGAATAATAATACTACATTACTATAATAATAGCGCTAGGTATAAAATTTGAGATATTTCTCCACGTGCTTATTTCAACAATCCAGCTTTCCAGTTTAAGTATCGCTAAATGCAGTCCGGCGGCTCAGTTAGCACACATGTCAAGATTGGGCAGCCCCTTTTTAGATAGTGCCGAAGTGCCCTCTGTGGATGCTGCCGCAGTGCCCTCTGTGGATGCTGCCGCAGTGCCCTCAGTGGATAATGCAACACACCCCTAGATAAGGCCACAGTGCCCTCTGTAGATAAGGCCACAGTGCCCTCTGTAGATAAGGCCACAGTGCCCTCTGTAGATAAGGCCACAGTGCCCTCTGTAGATAAGGCCACAGTGCCCTCTGTAGATAAGGCCACAGTGCCCTCTGTAGATAAGGCCGCAGTGCCCTCTGTAGATAAGGCCGCAGTGCCCTCTGTAGATAAGGCCGCAGTGCCCTCTGTAGATAAGGCCGCAGTGCCCTCTGTAGATAAGGCCGCAGTGCCCTCTGTAGATAAGGCCACAGTGCCCTCTGTAGATAAGGTCACAGTGCCCTCCGTAGATAATGCAACACACCCTTAGATAATGCCAGTGTCCTCTTCAGATACTGCCACACACCCACTTGTAGATGCTGCCACAGTGCCCTCTGTAGAGGCTGCCACAGTGCCCTCTGTAGAGGGTGCCACAGTGCCCTCTGTAGAGGCTGCCACAGTGCCCAGCTGTGCTCCTGACATCACTGGGACTCCTGCTCTGGGGAAGCCCCTGACATCATTGTCGATGTATGGACAGCGATGTCAGAGGCTCCCCAGAGTCCCGGAGCAGAGCCGATAATAGCGCTCTGCCCGGGACTCCGCTCAGGGGAAGACCCTGACACACTGTCCATATATGGGCAGCGATGTCAGGGAATTCCACAGAGTCCCGGAGCAGAGCCGATACTAGCGCTCTGCCCGGGACTCCGACCTGGGGAAGACCCTGACACACTGTCCATATATGGGCAGATATGTCAGGGAATTCCGCAGCATCCCGGAGCAGAGCCTATACTAGCGCTCTGCCCGGCACTCCGCTCTGGGGAAGACCCTGACACACTGTCCACATATGGGCAGCGATGTCAGGGAATTCCACAGAGTCCCGGAGCAGAGCCTGTTCTAGCGCTCTGCCCGGGACTCCGGCTTTGGGGAAGCCCCAGACATCGCTGTTCATATGTGGACAGCGATCTCAGGGAATTCCACGGAGTCCAGGAGCAGAGCCGACACCCGCGCTGCTCCGCTCTGGGCAAGACCCTGACACACTGTCCATATATGGGCAGCGATGTCAGGGAATTCCACAGAGTCCCGGAGCAGAGCCGACACCAGCGCTCTGCTCGGGACTCCGGCTCTGGGGAAGCCCCAGACATCGCTGTTCATATGTGGACAGCGATGTCAGGGAATTCCACAGAGTCCAGGAGCAGAGCCGACACCAGCGCTCTGCTCCGCTCTGGGCAAGACCCTGACACACTGTCCATATATGGGCAGCGATGTCAGGGAATTCCACAGAGTCCCGGAGCAGAGCCGACACCAGCGCTCTGCTCGGGACTCCGGCTCTGGGGAAGCCCCAGACATAGCTGTTCATATGTGGACAGCGATGTCAGGGAATTCCAGAGTCTCGGAGCAGAGCCGATACTAGCGGCTCTGTGTCCCGCGGGCCGCAGATGACAGCCCCAGGGGCCGCATGCGGCCCGCGGGCCGCGTGCTTGAGACCCCTGGCCTAGATGGTCCCCGGCAATGCCATCTAGGCAGTCAGGTTTTTCCCACATTTTCAAAAATAACCATTTTGCCTGTTAATGTGTGGTTTAATAATGTTTGTAGTGTTGGGCAAGCTTTTGTAGATTGTGGTTCTGTGGCTAATTTCTTGGACTTTTAGGTTGCAAAGAGATTGGCTATCCCCCTTGTTCAGTTAAGTACCCCAGTCAAAGTCTCTGCTATTGATAATACCCCTCTTGCTCAGGGGTCGGTCAAGTTCTCTACTCCGCCTGTTACATTGGAAGTAGGTACTTTGCATACTGAACAAATTACTTTCTTTATTCTAGAAAATATGCCTTCTGACGTAATATTGGGTATTCCATGGTTTTAGACACATAATCGGTTATTGATTGGGTAAAAGCAGATTTGAATAAGTGGAATTCTAAATGTTATGATTCTTGCACATCTTTGTCTACTACTAATGTATCTTGTAATGCACCAGAATTGCCTGAGTGTATTCAAGATTTTGAGGATGTCCTTTCTGAAATCGGTTTTGAATCTCTCCCTCCTCATAGGCCATACGACTGTCCCATTATACTTCTCCCTAATGCTAAGCTGCTAGGGGCAGATTTATAATCTTTCTGCTCAGGAAAAACAAGACATGAAAGATTATATTAACCCCTTCCCTCTTTAGCCACTTTTGACCTTCCTGACAGAGCCTCATTTTTCACATCTGACATGTTTCACTTTATGTGGTAATAACATCGGAATACTTTTACCTATCCAAGCGATTCTAAGAGTGTTTTCCCGTGACACATTGGACTTTAAGATAGTGGTAAAATTTGGTCGATACATTCAGTATTTAATTGTGAAAAACACCAAAACTTAGTGAAAAATTGCAAAAATTAGCATTTTTATCAATTTAAATGTATCTGCTTGTAAGACAGGCAGTTATAACACACAAAATTGTTGCTAATTAAGATCCCCCATATGTCTACTTTAGTTTGGCATCATTTTTTGAACATCCTTTTATTTTTCTAGGACATTACAAGGCTTAGAACTTTAGCTGCAATTTCTCACATTTTCAAGAAAATTTCAAAAGGCTATTTTTACAGGGGGCAGTTCAGTTCTGAAGTGGCTTTGAGGGCCTTATATATTAGAAACCACCAATGAGTCACCCCATTTTAAAAACGGCACCCCTCAAATAATTCAAAACGGCATTTAAAAAGTTTCTTAACCCTTTAGACGTTTCACAGGAATTAAAGTAATGTAGAGGTGAAATGTACAAATTTCGTGTTTTTTTTTGCAAAGTACAGTAAAAAATAGTGTAGTACCGTGTTAGCCAGAAACAATATGCAATGTTAAATACCTTTGTGTCAAAAAAGACAAAAGTATAGAAGGTATGATACCTTTATTGGCTAACCATAAAAGTTCTATATGCAAGCTTTCAGAGCACAGAGGCTCCTTCTTCAGGCCGTTTACAAAGGAATGACTTAGAAAAAAAGCACAACATTAAGATGTAACACAAAGACAATTAGTAGATGAGGTGATACATCATTAAGATAAGCTGGGGCAATAAAACTGGGGTTATAGGGGTGATGACTTAGGAGTTAAGGCATCTGGAGTCAGTCTGATGGGGGATGTGACGTGTGTCCATGTAGTGGCTCATAAATCCTGGTGTTAGATTGAGGCCTTGTGTCAATGACTGGAATTTTATCATCATCTTGAATTCCCAAATTTTTCTCTCTCTGTTGTTTTTAAAATGACCCTTTAGTATTAGGACTTTTAAATCTGCCAAACTGTGATCAGGAACAGAGAAGTATTTTCCCACGGGTGTATCCACCTCCTGTTTTATTGTATGTCTGTGAAGATTCATCCTGGTTTGTAGTTTTTGTATTGTTTCTCCAATGTAGATTCCTTTATTGATGCACCTTGTACACAGGATCATGTACACTACATTGGAGGATGTACAGCAGAACGAGCCAGTGATTTTATAGTCCTGCTGCGTGTTTGGTATGTGGATGGTGTTTGATGACAAGATGTTGGTACAGGTCTTGCATTTTCTACTGTTGCAAGGAAAAGTGCCAGTCTCTGATGGTGGTGAGAGGGCACTTCTGACCAGGAGATTCCTTAGGTTTTGGTGGCTGTTTGTATGCAAGGAGAGGTAAATCCTGGAATATTTCCTTCAGTTTATTGTCTTTGTTGAATACAGGTTGGAGATCAGCAGCAATTTTCCTCAAGATGTTCATTTGTGGGTTGTATATGACCACTAGGGGCACCCTGCTGTTGTCTTCCTTCTTTTTGTACTCCAGAAGATTGCTCCTTGGCGTTCTTGTTGCTCTGTAGATCTGATCATCTATAATCCTTGGATGGTATCCCTGTTGTAAGAATGTATTCCTCAGTGACAGCAGGTGTTGTTTTCTGTCTTCACTGTCTGAACAGATTCGTATGTACCGCAGAGCCTGGCTATAGATTATGGATTTCTTTATGTGTCTCGGATGGAAGCTGTTCCATCTCAGATATGCTGGACGGCCTGTAGGTTTATGGTAGATAGTTGTTTGTATGGTATTGTTTCTCATGTATATGGTCATGTCCAGGAAATGTATTTGAGATGTAGAGTAGTTGAGAGTGAGTTTGATGGTAGGATGGAACTTGTTGAAGTTTTTATGGAAAGAAAGCAGTTCATGTTCCGGTACATTGATGACCTGTTGATAATCTGGACAGGCTCAGAACATGAACTGCTTTCTTTCCATAAAAACTTCAACAAGTTCCATCCTACCATCAAACTCACTCTCAACTACTCTACATCTCAAATACATTTTCTGGACATGACCATATACATGAGAAACAATACCATACAAACAACTATCTACCATAAACCTACAGGCCGTCCAGCATATCTGAGATGGAACAGCTTCCATCCGAGACACATAAAGAAATCCATAATCTACAGCCAGGCTCTGCGATACATACGGATCTGTTCAGACTGTGAAGACACAAAACAACACCTGCTATCACTGAGGAATACATTCTTACAACAGGGATATCATCCAAGGATTATAGATGATCAGATCTACAGAGCAAAAAGAACTCCAAGGAGCAATCTTCTGGAGTACAAAAAGAAGGAAGACAAGAGCAGGGTGCCCCTAGTGGTCATATACAACCCACAAATTAATATCTTGAGGAAAATTGCTGCTGATCTCCAACCTGTATTCAACAAAGACAATAAACTGAAGGAAATATTCCCGGATTTACCTCTCCTTGCATACAAACAGCCACCAAACCTAAGGAATCTCCTGGTCAGAAGTGCCCTCTCACCACCATCAGAGACTGGCACTTTTCCTTGCAACAGTAGAAAATGCAAGACCTGTACCAACATCTTGTCATCAAACACCATCCACATCCCAAACACGCAGCAGGACTATAAAATCACTGGCTCGTTCTCCTGTACATCCTCCAATGTAGTGTACATGATCCTGTGTACAAGGTGCATCAATAAAGGAATCTACATTGGAGAAACCATACAAAAACTACAAACCAGGATGAATCTTCACAGACATACAATAAAACAGGAGGCGGATACACCCGTGGGAAAACACTTCTCTGGACCTGATCACAGTTTGGCAGATTTAAAAGTCCTAATACTAAAGAGTCATTTTAAAAACAACAGAGAGAGAAAAATTTGGGAATTCAAGATGATGCTAAAATTCCAGTCATTGACACAAGGCCTCAATCTAACACCAGGATTTATGAGCCACTACATGGACACACGTCACATCCCCCATCAGACTGACTCCAGATGCCTTAACTCCTAAGTCATCACCCCTATAACCCCAGTTTTATTGCCCCAGCTTATCTTAATGATGTATCACCTCATGTACTAATTGTCTTTGTGTAACATCTTAATGTTGTGCTTTTTTCTAAGTCATTCATTTGTAAACTGCCTGAAGAAGGAGCCTCTGTGCTCTGAAAGCTTGCATATAGAACTTTTATGGTTAGCCAATAAAGGTATCATACCTTCTATACTTTTGTCTTTTTTGACACAAAGGTATTTAACATTGCAGGTTTTTTTTGCAGAAATTCATTTTGAATAAAAAAAATTTGCAACACAGAAAGTTTCACCAGAAAAATGCAACTCAATGTTTATTGCCCAGATTCTGCAGTTTTTAGAAATATCCCACATGTGGTCCTAGCGTGCTTATGGACTGAAGCCCCGGTCAGAAGCAAAGGAGCACCTAGAGGATTTTGGGGCCTTGTTTTTCTTAGAATATATTTTAGGCACCATATCAGGTTTGAAGGACTCTTGCGGTGCCAAAACAGCAGAAACCCCCCACAAGTGACCCCATTTTGGAAACTATACCCCTTGAGGAAATTATCTAGGGGTGTAGTGAGCATTGTGACCCCACAGGTTTTTGCAGAAATTATTGGAAGTAGGACGTAATAATGAAAATCTAAATTTTTCCCAATAAAACGTAGGTTTAGCTAATTTTGTTTCATTCCCACAAGGACTAATGGAGAAAAAGCACCACTAAATTTGTAGAGCAGTTTGTCCCGAGTAAAACAGTACCCCACATGTGGTCATAGACTGCTGTTTGGATACAAGACAGGCCTTAGAAGGGAAGGAGTGCCATTTGGCTTTCGGAGCTCAAATTTAGCAGGAATGGTTTGCGGAGGCAATGTCGCATTTGCAAAGCCCTTGAGGAAACAAAACAGTGAAAACCCCCCACAATTGACCCCATTTTGGAAACTAGACCCCTTGAGGAAATTATCTAGGGGTATAGTGAGCATTTTGACAGAACAGATTTTTTGAAGAAATTATTGGAAGTAGGACGCGAAAATGAAAATCTACATTTTTCCCAATAAAACGTAGGTTTAGCAAATTTTTTTTCATTCCCACAAGGACTAAAGGAGAAACAGCACCACAACATTTGTAGAGCAGTTTCTCCTGATTAAAACGGTACCCCACATGTGGTCATAAACGGCTGTTTGGACACACGGCAGGGCTCAGACGGGAAAGAGCACCATTTGGAGTTCAAATTTAACTGGAATGGTTTTCGGAGGCCATGTCACATTTGCAAAGCCCCTGAGTGGCCAAAACAGTGGAAACACCCCCAAGAGTGACTCCATGTGGGAAACCACACCCTCAAGGAATTTATCTAGGGGTATAGTGAGCATTTAGAAAAATGTTTCAATTAAAAATCCATGGATGTGTGATAAACTTTGAAGCACTCCTTTATGCACAGGCCAGGTTTGTCATGGCAGGTTTCACAATGATAAGTTGTGTCTCGTCTTCTCCCCCTTTTGTAACACACTCTACACCTTTTTTGGCTCCTTCCCTTTTTGCCAGTGGAGGGGTTTTGCCAGGAAAGTGTTGCCCTGGTACAATACGTGGACCATCGCTTCTAGAAGTACTGGGGCCCTCTACTTCCTCGTTCCCAATCACAAGGACCTTTATAACCGCCTCTTGAAACTGAAGGAATGTCCCTGTCCGGCCTGCACATTGGTATAGCACGTAAGCATTATACAATGCCATCTCTACCATGTGCACGGCCAGCTTTTTGTACCACACCTTTGTTTTACGCATGGCACTGTACGGCTTCAGTACTTGATCAGAGAGATCAACCCCTCCCATGTACTTATTGTAACCGAGGATGCAGTCTATCTCAGGGGTCATTGTGGTTCTACCTTGGACAGGGACAGGGGTGCTGCCACTACCGTGTATTGTGGTCAACATAAGGACGTCCCTCTTGTCCTTATTCTTGAACAGCAACATGTTATCGCTGTGTAGTGCCCTGCTTTCTCCTTTTCTTAGGGGTTGCCCAATCAGACTTTTAGAGAGGCCTCTCTGATTTTTGTGCACGGTGCCGCATGCTACAGTACTTCTGGTGGAGAGGCATTTAAATAGTGGGATGCTGATATAGAAGTTATCCACGTAAAGGTGATAACCCTGGTCCAGCAGTGGGTGCATCAAATCCCACACTATTTTTCCACTAAGTCCCAGGACAGGAGGGCATTCTGGAGGTTCTATCCTGGTGTCCTTCCCTTCATAAACCCGAAACCTGTAGGTGTACCCTGAGCTGCTCTCGCACAGCTTGTACATTTTAATTCCATACCTCGCCCTCTTGCTTGGCAGGTATTAGCGGAATTTTAGTCTCCCCTTAAAATGTACAAGGGACTCGTCTATTGCTATGTTCCTTTCGGGGGTGTACACTTCCTGAAATTTGGTGCAGAAATAATCATTCATTGGCCTGATTTTGAATAAGCGGTCGTATGTGGGGTCATCACGGGGTGGGCACTGTGCATTATCATTATAATGCAAAAATTTCAGAATAATTTCAAATCGTACCAGGGTCATTGCCATGCGGTATAATGGGGTGCTGTATAAAATGTCCGCACTCCAGTATTGCCTAATCTCTGTTTTTTTTACTAGGCCCATATGTAGGACAAGGCCCCAAAATTTCATCATCTCCATGGGGGTCCACCTAGCAAATGATGACGTGGGGTTTTGGGCTAAAAATTGTTGGGCATATAAATTTGTTTGGGCCGCCATTACATTAACCAAATCCTCAGTGAAAAAGAGCTTGAAATAGTGAATTTCTGCGAGGCCTACAGTCTCAAATCAAATTCCTGAGCTCCCTGTGAAATCTGGAATGTGAGGCTCATAATTATCAGGGGGTGGGTTCCACAGGGTATCACTCATTTGGGGGGTTACCCCAGCTGATGTCCTGGGGCGTCTTTGCGGGGGTTCCTCATCACTGGATGAGGATGATGAGGTCAAGATGAATGGGGCAATTTCCTCTTCTCCCTCGCTGGCCGATTCAGTGTCAGAGTCCAGGATGGCGTATGCCTCCTCAGCGGAGTAAAGCCTTTGAGATGATTGGGCCATTTTTATTAGGGGGGTATGTAGTGCTTCAACACGTGTAATATTCTTTATAGAGGTGGTTGTGTATGTTGTGCTTTTACACGTGTAATATGAAATTTCTAGGAAAAAAAAAAAGAAGAAAAAGAAGAGAAGAATAAGAAAAATGTAGGAGAAAGAAATGTATTGAACGTTCAATATAGAACTGTAAAAAAAATTGAGCTACAACTGTGTCGCTACGCTATCAAAAATTTAGTGAACAAATTTCAGTTAAAAAAACCTGAACGTATGTCACTAAACGGACGCTGACTATAACGCTATAAATTTATACTAACTGTCGCTACGCTATCAAAAATGTAGTGAACAAATTTCAGTTAAAATTAACTGAATGTATGTCACTAAACGGACGCTGACTATAACGCTATAAATTTCTACAAACTGTCGCTACGCTATCAAAAATTTAGTGAATGAACTTCAGTTAAAAAAAAAAATCTGAATGTCCATCACTAAACGGACGCTGACTATAACGCTATAAATTTATACTAACTGTCGCTACGCTATCAAAAATTTAGTGAATGAACTTCAGTTAAAAAAAACGTGAATGTTCGTCACTAAACGGACGCTGACTATAACGCTATATATTTATATTAAAACTGTCGCTACGCTATCAAAAATTTAGTGAACTAACTAAATGTCCGTCACTAAATGGACGCTAACTATAAGAAGTAAATTTATTCAAACTGTATAAAAAAATATATAGCTATAACTTCTGCTATATATCTTTTTTACAAAACGGACGTCAGTAAACGTCCGCTACTCCAATGCTACTCTTTTTTTTTTACAGTTTTATAAAATCAAGAAAAAAAGGCCCAAAAAAAACCTGCGTAAACAAATTACCACTGAGGCTGATTATTAGACTCAGCACTCAGTAGCCGCAGGGTGCACGCAAAAAAAAGGTGCAGTAATAAAAAAGGCCAAAAAATAAAAAAACGTGCGGCAAAAAAAATTACCACGGATGCTGATCCGTGATGGCGGTCACTGATCAGCACACACAGGGAGGTGCAAAAATACAAAAAAAAGGAAAGTCCAGTGCCAAAAATTGCCGGTTACTGATCCGCACTCAGCGGACGCAGGATGTAAAAAGGGAAAGAGGAGGAGGGGGGATGGGGGGGAGGGTACAGGGATAAGAAGTTTAGGAATAAACAAATGCTGCTGCTCACTGGCGTAGCTATAGGGGTCGCAGCGGTCGCAATTGCGACCGGGCCCCGAAGCCAGGGGGGCCCACAGCCCCCCGCACCACATCAATAAAAAGTTACTATAGTAACTCGGGCCGCGGGCCCCTGTTACTATAGTAACAAACTGTACTTACCTTCCTGGTTCCGGATCGCAGCGGAGGTCCTGACGTCAAGCGCTGTGCGCAGCGCATGACGTCACAGCGCTATGCGCCGCGCACAGCATCGAGACGACAGAACTACCGCCGCGGCTGAAGAGGAAGGTAAGATTAGCCCTGACTGGCGGGGTCCGACTCCCGGGACCCGCCAATCAGCTGTTTTGAAGGGGCCGCAGCACCCGTACGAGAGCTGCGTCCCCTTCATTTCACTTACTCGCTCACAAATGAAGGGGACGCAGCTCTCGTACGAGTTCTGCGGCCCCTTCAAAACAGCTGATTGGCGGGTCCCGGGAGATGGACCCCGACACATCAGCTATTGATGGCCTATCCTGAGGATAGGCCATCAATGTTTAGGGACTGCACAACCCCTAAGCCTACGATGTAGCAGGCTTAGGGGGCCCATGAGACAGGATCACAGATTGTGTGAAGCTGTCTGCTGGGCCCTGTATCTAAGCCAATCACATGGTAGGCTTAGATACATGGCCCATGTATGATCCTGTCTGATGGGCCCTGTATCTAAGCCTACCACACTGTAGGTTTAGATACAGGGTCCAGCAGACAGTAATCTTATACTGTATAAGATTACTGTCTGCTGGACCCTGTATCTAAGCCTACTGTAATGATAGGGGTAGGGAAACGGACAAGTGAGCCCTAATCTACCCGCCACTCTGTCCCTGCCTACTTGCAACGACCCGCCCTAGGCGACGGGGTACAACTGGGCGGCGGTCCCTACGCTCAGTAAGTGCACGAGACAAAACATACAAGGGAATATAAAGCAAAGGGAAAGGGGAGGTTGCCCACGGCGACACCGTGAGCAACAGAGTGGTGAACGAGCCAAGTCAAACCAGGAGAGCACGAGGTACCAAACGCAGAGCAGAAGAGTAGTCAGAAAGCCAGTTTCAGAATGGAGCAGGATCAAATTGTTAGGAGCTGTAGCTGGGCCAGGAAACCACACGGAAAGAATCACAAGCAAGGAGGAAAAGGAAAGGCAGGTATAAATAGACAGAGGGCGGGAGCTAGCTGAGTCTGGCCAGGCTGCGATAGGCTCTCCCACTCCTAAGCCTGCCAGCCTGAGTGGTGGAAGCTGGAGTCAGTCTCAGAGAGATAGACTCAGGTGAAGACTGATTACCTAAGGAAGTTAACCCCGAAGCTGTGCCTGGCAGATCCTTTACAGTACCCCCCCTTTTATGAGGGGCCACCGGACCCTTTCTAAGCGGAACTGGTTTACTGGGGAAACGAAGGTGGAACTTCCTGACCAATACCCCAGCGTGAACATCCCGGGCGGGTACCCAAGTCCTCTCCTCAGGCCCGTATCCTCTCCAATGGACCAGGTACTGGAGGGAGCCTTGGACCATCTTGCTGTCCACAATCTTGGCCACCTCGAATTCCACCCCCTCAGGGGTGAGAACGGGAACAGGAGGTTTCCTCGAGGGAGCCAAGGACGGGGAGCAGCGTTTAAGGAGGGAGGCATGAAACACGTCGTGTATACGAAAAGATGGGGGTAACTCCAGCCGGAAGGAGACAGGATTGAGGACTTCAATGACCTTATACGGCCCAATAAACCGGGGAGCAAACTTCTTGGACGGGACCTTAAGACGCAAGTTCCTAGATGATAACCACACCAGATCCCCGACCATAAACAAGGGGTTAGCAGAACGTTTTCTATCAGCCTGAGTTTTTGTACGCTCTGGGACGCCTCTAGGTTCTTCTGAACCGGGGCCCAGACTGTGCACAGTTCCCGATGAACGACCTCTACCTCGGGATTGTTGGAACTACCAGGTGAAATGGAGGAGAACCGTGGATTAAACCCAAAATTACAGAAAAAGGGGGAGACCCCTGACGAGTTACTGACCCGGTTATTAAGGGAAAATTCAGCGAGGGGAATGAATGAGACCCAATCATATTGACAGTCAGAGATAAAACACCTTAAATATTGTTCTAGAGATTGATTAGTCCTCTCAGTTTGGCCATTGGTTTCAGGATGGAAAGCAGAGGAGAAGGACAGATCAATCTCCAACTTCTTACAGAAGGCTCTCCAAAACAAAGAAACAAATTGTACCCCTCTGTCCGAAACAATATTGACAGGGACCCCATGGAGACGCAGGATGTGTTTGACAAACAAGGTAGCTAACGTCTTGGCGTTGGGTAGTTTCTTGAGGGGCACAAAGTGGCACATCTTACTGAAGCGGTCTACTACAACCCACACCACCGACTTGCCTTGGGATGGAGGCAAATCGGTGATAAAATCCATGGAGATATGTGTCCAAGGTCTCTGGGGAATGGGCAACGTATGTAGTAAGCCCGCTGGTCGGGACCTGGGAGTCTTGGACCTAGCACAAACCTCACAAGCGGCGACGTAGGCCTTAACGTCTTTAGGCAAACCAGGCCACCAATAGTTTCTGGCAATGAGGTGTTTGGTACCCAGGATGCCTGGATGACCAGATAGTGCGGAGTCATGATTTTCCCTAAGTACCCTTAGCCGGTATTGCAGGGGAACAAACAGCTTGTCCTCAGGAAGGTTCCCGGGGGCTGAACCTTGATCAGCTGCAATTTCAGAGACTAAATCAGAATCAATAGAAGAAATGATTATACCGGGAGGCAAAATACAAGCAGGATCTTCCTCCGAAGGAGGGCTGGCCATGAAGCTATGCGACAGTGCATCGGCCTTAATATTTTTAGACCCAGCCCTATAGGTAACCAAAAAGTTGAATCTGGTAAAAAATAGCGCCCATCGAGCTTGTCTCGGGTTTAGCCTCCGGGCAGATTCTAGGAAAACCAGATTCTTGTGGTCGGTAAGGACCGTTACCTGGTGCCTAGCCCCCTCTAGGAAGTGGCGCCACTCTTCAAATGCCCATTTAATGGCTAAGAGTTCGTGGTTGCCAATATCATAGTTACTCTCAGTGGGCGAAAACTTCCTGGAGAAGTAGGCACAGGGGCGGAGATGGGTGAGGGACCTGGTACCCTGGGACAAGACAGCCCCCACTCCCACCTCGGATGCGTCAACTTCCACGATAAATGGCTCCATTTGGTTGGGCTGAACCAGCACCGGGGCCGAGATAAAGCACTTCCTAAGGACCTCAAAAGCCTGGACAGCCTCTGGAGACCAGTGGAGGAGATCAGCACCTTTGCAAGTGAGGTCCGTAAGAGGCTTAACGATGACCGAGAAGTTAGCAATGAATCTCCTGTAATAATTAGCGAACCCCAAAAAACACTGTAACGCCTTCAGGGAGGCAGGGTGGACCCATTCTGCCACAGCCTGAACCTTGGCGGGGTCCATGCGGAATTCATGAGGAGTGAGGATTTGACCCAAAAATGGTATCTCCTGTACCCCAAACACACATTTTTCGGTTTTTGGAAACAGTTTGTTTTCCCGAAGGACCTGGAGCACCTTCCTGACATGCTCAATGTGGGAGGGCCAGTCCTTGGAAAACACCAGTATGTCATCAAGGTACACTAAAAGAAATATCCCCAGGTAATCTCTCAAAATCTCATTTATGAAATTCTGGAAGACCGCCGGCGCATTACACAACCCAAAGGGCATGACGAGGTATTCGAAATGACCTTCGGGCGTGTTAAACGCAGTCTTCCACTCATCCCCCTCTTTGATGCGGATAAGGTTATACGCCCCCCGTAGATCAAACTTAGAGAACCATTGGGCCCCCTGAACCTGATTAAAGAGATCAGGAATCAAAGGAATGGGATACTGGTTCCTTACAGTGACCTTATTCAGGTTACGGTAGTCAATGCATGGCCGAAGACCACCATCCTTCTTCCCTATGAAGAAGAAGCCAGCACCTACCGGAGAAGTAGAGGGGCGAATGTAACCCTTGGCCAGGCATTCCTCGATATACTCTCTCATGGCTTCACGTTCGGGACAAGAAAGATTAAATATCCTACCCTTAGGAAGCTTAGCTCCTGGTACCAATTCGATAGCGCAATCGTATTCTCTATGAGGAGGTAACACTTCGGAGGCCTCCTTAGAGAAAACATCAGCGAAGTCCCGAACAAACTCAGGTAGCGTGTTCACCTCCTCAGGGGGAGAAATAGAATTAACAGAAAAACATGACGTCAAACATTCATTACCCCATTTGGTAAGCTCCCCAGTATTCCAGTCAAACGTGGGATTATGCAACTGCAACCAGGGAAGGCCTAAAACCAAATCGGACGATAATCCCTGCATCAACAGTACAGCGCACTGCTCCAAATGCATGGAGCCAACAAGGAGTTCAAAAACAGGGGTATGCTGTGTAAAATAACCATTAGCAAGAGGAGTGGAGTCGATACCCACTACTGGGACAGGTTTTGGCAAATCAATCAAAGGCATAGCAAGAGACATAGCAAATTCCACAGACATGATATTAGCAGAGGACCCTGAATCCATGAAGGCGCTGCCGGTAGCAGACCTACCACCAAAAGAGACCTGAAAGGGAAGCAAGATCTTATTACGTTTCATATTTACGGGAAATACCTGTGCGCCCAAGTGACCTCCCCGATGATCACTTAGGCGCGGAAGTTCTCCGGCTGCATTCTTACGCTTAGGACAGTTGTTCACTTGATGCTTGTCATCCCCACAGTAGAAGCAGAGACCATTCTTCCTGCGGAAATCTCTACGTTGTTGGGGGGACACGAAGGCCCCGAGTTGCATAGGTACCTCTGAGTCTTCCGGGGAAGAACGAAGCAACGGAACCTCGGGAGGCATCATGGGGGAGTCGGAGGAGAAAACACATAAACGTTCGCGTTGTCGTTCCCTGAGACGTCGGTCAAGTCGTACCGCTAAAGCCATAACCTGGTCTAGGGAGTCAGAAGAGGGATAGCTAACTAGCAGGTCTTTCAGGGCATTCGACAGACCCAACCTAAACTGGCACCTTAAGGCAGGGTCATTCCACCGAGAAACTACGCACCACTTCCTAAAGTCAGAACAATACTCCTCAACAGGTCTCTTACCCTGACGTAAGGTCACCAGCTGACTCTCGGCAAAGGCAGTCTTGTCAGCCTCATCATAAATGAGTCCGAGAGCAGAAAAGAAAAGATCAACGGAGGAAAGTTCAGGGGCGTCAGGAGCCAAGGAGAAGGCCCATTCTTGGGGCCCGTCCTGGAGCCGGGACATAATTATACCCA
The DNA here is from genome assembly GCF_050947455.1 of Rhinoderma darwinii. Classification (NCBI taxonomy): domain Eukaryota; kingdom Metazoa; phylum Chordata; class Amphibia; order Anura; family Rhinodermatidae; genus Rhinoderma; species Rhinoderma darwinii. Next base: position 294,760,831 of record NC_134690.1, on the reverse strand, counting down.
CTCGCTGGCTCTCAGAACCTGAGGAGTGGGGCTTTAAGCGAAAGTAAAGCCTGCAACTCTCCCGAAAGGAGAGAAAAGCCCTCCGGTCCCCTGAGAACCGGTCGGGCAACTTGAGGTGGGGTTCAGGAGTTGAGGTGAGGGGAACCACCAAGGTAGCCTCAGGCTGGTTGACCTTCTGAGCCAGGGCCTGGACCTGTAGGGAGAGACCCTGCATTTGCTGAGCCAGGGTCTCAAGGGGGTCCATAGTAGTGTCAGGGACCAGGGTAGACTAGGTATATGGGCTTGTGATTATGTAATGATAGGGGTAGGGAAACGGACAAGTGAGCCCTAATCTACCCGCCACTCTGTCCCTGCCTACTTGCAACGACCCGCCCTAGGCGACGGGGTACAACTGGGCGGCGGTCCCTACGCTCAGTAAGTGCACGAGACAAAACATACAAGGGAATATAAAGCAAAGGGAAAGGGGCGGTTGCCCACGGCGACACCGTGAGCAACAGAGTGGTGAACGAGCCAAGTCAAACCTGGAGAGCACGAGGTACCAAACGCAGAGCAGAAGAGTAGTCAGAAAGCCAGGGTCAGAATGGAGCAGGATCAAATTGTTAGGAGCTGTAGCTGGGTCAGGAAACCACACGGAAAGAATCACAAGCAAGGAGGAAAAGGAAAGGCAGGTATAAATAGACAGAGGGCGGGAGCTAGCGGAGTCTGGCCAGGCTGCGATAGGCTCTCCAACTCCTAAGCCTGCCAGCCTGAGTGGTGGAAGCTGGAGTCAGTCTCAGAGAGATAGACTCAGGTGAAGACTGATTACCTAAGGAAGTTAACCCTGAAGCTGTGTGTAATGGCGGAAGGAGGTGAAGGGAACAAGTGAGCCCTAATCTACCCACCGCCCTGTCCCTGCCTACTTGCAACGACCCGCCCTAGGCGACGGGGTACAACTGGGCGGCGGTCCCTACGCTGTCTAAGTGCAAGGGGGTACAAACAGGGAACACGCAAGGGAATACAGTAGCCCACGGAACGCCGCGAGTTAACGGAGCGGGAAAGAGCCAGTCAGGATCAGGAAGTAGTGGAGTATACAAACGGGAGCACGGAGCAGAAGCAAGCCAGGGGCAGAGCAACGCAGGATAAACGGAACTGAAGCAAGGTAGAAGCACGGCAGAAGCAGGCTGGAGCAAGGCAGCAGTGGGGCCAGGAATCCAAGAGAATAACAAGCAAGGAGGAAGAGAAAACGGCAGGTATAAATGGACAGGGGGCGGAGCTAACTCTGACTGACCAGGCCGCAATAGGCTCTCCCACTCCTGAGCCTGCCACCCTGATTGGTGGGAGCAGGTGTCAGTCTCAGAGGTCTGGCCTCAGGTGTCGACTGATTAATCCTGGGAGTATACCCAGACATAGTGCCTGGCAGATCCTTTACAGTACTCCCCCCTTTATGAGGGGCCACCGGACCCTTACTAAGAGGACCCGGTTTAGTGGGGAAGAGAAGGTGGAACCTCCTGATCAATACCCCAGCGTGAACATCTCGAGCAGGAACCCAAGTCCTCTCCTCCAGCCCGTATCCTCTCCAATGGACCAGGTACTGGAGGGAGCCCTGGATCATCCTACTGTCCACAATCTTGGCCACCTCGAATTCCACCCCCTCAGGGGTGAGAACGGGAACAGGAGGTTTCCTCGAGGGGGACCAGGACGGGGAGCAGCGTTTCAGGAGGGAGGCATGGAAGACGTCGTGTATACGAAAGGATGGGGGCAGCTCCAGACGGAAGGATACAGGGTTGAGGACTTCAATGACCTTATAAGGTCCAATAAATCGGGGAGCAAACTTCCTGGACGGGACTTTAAGACGCAAGTTCCTCGACGACAACCACACAAACCGGGGGTTAGCAGAACGTCTACAATCAGCCTGAATCTTTTGTACGCTCTGGGACGCCTCTAGGTTCTTCTGAACCTGGGCCCAGACTGTGCACAGTTCCCGATGAACGTCCTCTACCTCGGGATTATTGGAACCACCAGGGGAAACGGAGGAGAACCTAGGATTAAACCCGAAATTACAGAAAAACGGGGAGACCCCTGACGAGTTACTGACCCGGTTATTCAGGGAAAATTCGGCGAGGGGAAGGAATGAGACCCAATCAAATTGACAGTCAGAAATGAAACACCTTAAATATTGTTCCAGGGATTGGTTAGTCCTTTCCGTTTGGCCATTAGTTTCGGGATGGAAGGCGGAGGAGAAGGACAGATCAATCTCCAATTTTTTACAAAAAGCTCTCCAAAATAAGGAAACAAATTGTACCCCTCTGTCCGAAACTATATTGACTGGGGCCCCATGGAGACGCAGGATGTGTTTCACAAACAAAGAAGCTAACGGCTTGGCGTTAGGTAGCTTCTTAAGGGGCACAAAGTGGCACATCTTGCTGAAGCGGTCGACTACCACCCACACCACCGACTTGCCCTGAGATGGAGGCAAATCGGTGATAAAATCCATGGAGATATGGGTCCAAGGTCTCTGGGGAGTGGGCAAGGAACGTAGTAAGCCCGCAGGTCGGGACCTAGGTGTCTTGGACCTAGCACAGACCTCACAAGCGGCGACGTAAGCCCTAACGTCTTTAGGCAACCCAGGCCACCAATAGTTTCTGGTAATGAGGAGTTTGGTACCCAAGATGCCAGGATGACCAGATAGAGCGGAGTCATGGTTTTCCCTGAGCACCCTTAGCCGGTATTGCAGGGGGACAAACAGTTTGTCCCCAGGGAGGTTCCCGGGAGCTGAACCTTGATCAGCCGCGATGTCAGAAGCTAAGTCAGAATCAGTGGCAGAAACAATTATACCAGGGGGTAAAATACAAGCAGGATCCTTCTCAGAAGGAGGATTAGCCATGAAACTACGTGACAGTGCATCAGCCTTAATATTTTTGGACCCAGCCCTATAGGTAACCAAGAAATTAAATCTGGTAAAGAATAGTGCCCAACGAGCTTGTCTAGGATTAAGCCTCCGGGCAGATTCTAGGAAAACCAGATTCTTGTGGTCAGTAAGGACCGTTACCTGGTGTCTGGCCCCCTCCAAGAAGTGACGCCACTCTTCAAAAGCCCATTTAATGGCTAAAAGTTTGCGGTTGCCAATATCATAGTTACACTCCGTGGACGAAAACTTCCTAGAGAAGTAAGCACAGGGGCGGAGATGGGTGAGGGAGCTGGTACCCTGGGACAAGACGGCACCCACTCCCACCTCGGACGCGTCAACCTCCACAATAAATGGCTCCCTTTGGTTGGGCTGAACCAGCACGGGGGCCGAGATAAAGCACTTCTTGAGGGTCTCAAAAGCCTGGACGGCCTCAGGGGGCCAATGGAGGACATCAGCACCCTTGCGAGTGAGGTCCGTAAGAGGCTTAGCGACGACCGAGAAGTTGGCAATAAATCTCCTGTAATAGTTAGCGAATCCCAAAAAACACTGTAGCGCCTTCAGGGAGGCAGGTTGGACCCATTCCGCCACAGCCTGAACCTTGGCAGGGTCCATGCGGAATTCATGAGGAGTGAGGATTTGACCTAAAAATGGTATTTCCTGTACCCCAAACACACATTTTTCGGTCTTCGCAAACAGATTATTTTCCCGAAGGACCTGGAGGACCTTCCTGACATGCTCCACGTGCGAGGACCAGTCCTTGGAAAACACCAGTATGTCATCAAGGTACACTACAAGAAAATTACCCAGGTAATCTCTCAGGATTTCATTAATAAAATTCTGGAAGACGGCAGGGGCATTACACAACCCAAAGGGCATGACTAGGTATTCGAAATGACCTTCGGGCGTGTTGAACGCAGTTTTCCACTCATCCCCCTCTTTGATGCGGATAAGGTTATACGCCCCCCGTAGATCGAACTTAGAGAACCATTGGGCCCCCTGAACCTGATTAAAAAGATCCGGAATCAAAGGCAGGGGATACTGGTTCCTTACTGTGACCTTATTCAAGTTCCGATAATCAATGCACGGCCTAAGACCACCATCCTTCTTCCCCACGAAGAAGAAGCCAGCACCTACAGGAGAAGTCGAGGGGCGAATGAAACCCTTGGCCAGGCATTCTTGGATATACTCCCTCATAGCTTTACGTTCAGGACATGAAAGATTAAATATCCTCCCCTTAGGAAGCTTGGCATCAGGCACCAAATCGATGGCGCAATCGTAATCTCTATGAGGGGGCAACACCTCGGAGGCCTCCTTAGAAAACACATCAGCGAAGTCCTGAACAAACTCAGGAAGCGTGTTTACCTCCTCCCGGGGAGAAATAGAGTTAACCGAAAGACATGACATCAGTCATTCACTACCCCATTTGGTGAGATCCCCAGTATTCCAATCAAACGTGGGATTATGCAGCTGCAACCAGGGAAGACCTAATACCAGATCGGACGATAATCCCTGCATCACCAGTACAGAGCACTGCTCCAAATGCATGGAGCCAACACGGAGTTCAAAAACAGGAGTATGCTGAGTAAAATAACCATTAGCAAGAGGAGTGGAGTCGATACCCACTACGGGGATAGGATAAGGTAAATCAATAAAAGGCATCTCTAGAGACATAGCAAATTCCACAGACATGATATTAGCAGATGAGCCCGAATCCACGAAGGCACTGCCAGTGGCAGACCGGCCAGCAAACGAGACCTGAAAGGGAAGCAAAATCTTATTGCGTTTAGTATTAACGGGAAATACCTGTGCGCCCAAGTGACCTCCCCGATGATCACTTAGGCGCGGAAGTTTTCCGGCTGCTTATTCTTGCGCCTGGGACAGGTGTTCAGTAGATGCTTGTCGTCCCCACAATAGAAGCAGAGACCATTCTTCCTGCGAAACTCTCTACGTTGTCGAGGGGACATGGAGACCCCGAGTTGCATAGGTACCTCCGAGTCCTCCGTGGAAGAGCGAGGAGACGGGACCTCGGGGGGAATCGCAGGGCAGTCAGAGGGGAAAACATTGAAACGTTCAAGCTGACGTTCCCTGAGACGTCGGTCAAGTCGTACTGCTAGGGCCATAATCTGGTCTAGGGAGTCAGAAGAGGGGTAGCTAACCAGCAGATCCTTCAGGGCGTCAGATAATCCTAACCTAAACTGGCACTTTAGGGCCGGGTCGTTCCACCGGGAAGCTACGCACCACTTTCTAAAATCAGCACAGTATTCCTCAACAGGTCTCCTACCCTGACGTAAGGTCACCAGCTGACTCTCGGCTAAGGCAGTCCTGTCAGTCTCGTCGTAAATGAGACCGAGGGCAGAGAAAAACCGATCAACGGAGGAAAGTTCAGGGGCGTCAGGAGCCAAGGAGAAGGCCCACTCTTGGGGCCCTTCCTGGAGTCGGGATATAATGATACCCACCCGCTGGTTCTCGGAACCTGAGGAGTGAGGTCTTAGGCGGAAATAAAGTCTGCAACTCTCCCGGAAGGAGAGAAAAGTCTTACGGTCCCCTGAGAACCGGTCAGGTAACTGGAGGTTGGGTTCTAAAGGTGAGGTGAGGGGTACTACAAAGGCAGCGTCAGACTGATTGACCCTCTGAGCCAGGGCCTGGACCTGTAGGGAGAGGCCCTGCATCTGCTGGGTTAGGGTCTCAAGGGGGTCCATTATAGTGTCAGCGTAGAAGAAATGGTAGACTAGGTAAGGGCTTGTTATTATGTAATGGCGGAAGGAGGTGAAGGGAACAAGTGAGCCCTAACCTACCCACCGCCCTGTCCCTGCCTACTTGCAACGACCCGCCCTAGGCGACGGGGTACAACTGGGCGGCGGTCCCTACGCTGTCTAAGTGCAAGGGGGTACAAACAGGGAACACGCAAGGGAATACAGTAGCCCACGGAACGCCGCGAGGAAACGGAGCGGGAAAGAGCCAGTCAGGATCAGGAAGTAGTGGAGTATACAAACGGGAGCACGGAGCAGAAGCAAGCCAGGGGCAGAGCAACGCAGGATAAACGGAACTGAAGCAAGGCAGAAGCACGGCAGAAGCAGGCTGGAGCAAGGCAGCAGTGGGGCCAGGAATCCAAGAGAATAACAAGCAAGGAGGAAGAGAAAACGGCAGGTATAAATGGACAGGGGGCGGAGCTAACTCTGACTGACCAGGCCGCAATAGGCTCTCCCACTCCTGAGCCTGCCACCCTGATTGGTGGGAGCAGGTGTCAGTCTCAGAGGTCTGGCCTCAGGTGTCGACTGATTAATCCTGGGAGTATACCCAGACATAGTGCCTGGCAGATCCTTTACACTGTGCCTGGCAGATCCTTTACACCTACCTTGTGGTAGGCTTAGATACAGGGTCCCACAGACAGTATCACACATGGGCCCTGTATCTAAGCCTAACACGTGTTATTAATCGTTTTTTTTTTTGTGTTTTCTTACAGGTTCGGTCGTTGGACTACGGCGGATTCCAGGACTTCTTCGATGACTGCTTTTTTTTTATTATCAATAAAATGGTTAATGAGGGTTGTGGGTTTTTTTTTTATTTCAATAAAATACTTTTTCTATGTCTTTGTTTTTTTTTTAAACTATATTACTACCGCCTTAGTAATGGCCGCCGGCTGATTGACAGCATCCATTGCTGAGACGGGGCTTAGTGTTAGCTGGTGCAGAGGCTAACACGAACCCCCTTTATTACCCCGGTACCCACCGCCACCAGGGGTGCTGGGAAGAGCCGGGTACGATCCAGTACCTGACCATCTGTAGTGATGGTTGGCCACTGGGGCGGCCGCAGGCTGGTAGTATCAGGAGGGGAAAGGCCAGATACAGTTGCCCTTCCCACCCTGGTAATGCTAGGCTGCTGCTGCTTTATTGTATCTGGCTGGTTATGAAAAATGGGGGGGACCCCACGTCATTTAAAAAAAATTGGAAAGAACGATGTGGGGTCCCCCCCAATTTTCATAACCAGCCAGATACAATACAGCAGCAGCAGGCAGCATTACCAGGGTGGGAAGGGCCACTGGTTTTTGGCCGTCACTACACATGGACGGGTACTGGTTCGTAACCGGCTCTTCCCAGTACCCCTGGTGGCGGTGGGTACCGGGGTAATAATGGGGGTTAGTGTTGGCCTCTGCACCTGCTAACATTAAGCCCCGCCTTAGTAATGGAGGTTGTCAATCAGCCAGCGGCGATTACTAAGGCGGTGATAATAAAGTTTAAAAAGATACAAGCACATAGAAAAAATATTTTATTGAAATAAAAAATCACAACCCTCATTAACCATTTTATTGAGAATAAAAAAAACGCTGTCATTGAAGTCCTCGAATCCGAAGTCCAACAACCGAACCTGTAAAAAAACACAAACACACAAAAATAATCAGTAACACATAAAAAAGCTAAATTATTATTCTTACCTTTCCTGGGTCCAGCGCTGGAGCCGCAATGTCAGCGAGCTGAGCCCTGTATCTAATCCAATCATGTGTGATACTGTCTGCTGAGCCCTGTATCTAATCGTATCATGTGTGATACTGTCTGCTGGGCCCTGTATCTAATCCAATCATGTGTGATACTGTCTGCTGAGCCACTGTATCTAATCCTATCATGTGTGATACTGTCTGCTGGGCCCTATATCTAATCCAATCATGTGTGATACTGTCTGCTGAGCCGCTGTATCTAATTCTATCATGTGTGATACTGCCTTCCGAGCCACTGTATCTAATCCGATCATGTTTGATACTGTCTGCTCAGCCACTGTATCTAATCCTATCATGTGTGATACTGTCTGCTGAGCCACTGTATCTAATCCTATCATGTGTGATACTGCCTTCTGAGCCACTGTATCTAATCCTATAATGTGTGGTACTGTCTGCTGAGCAACTGTATCTAATCCTATCGTGTGATACTGTCTGCTGAGTCATTGTATCTAATCCTATCATGTGTGATACTGTCTGCTGGGCCACTGTATCTAATCCTATCATGTGTAATACTGTCTGCTGACTCATTGTATCTAATCCTATCATGTGTGATACTGTCTGCTGGGCCACTGCATCTAATCCTATTATGTGTGATACTGTCTGCTAAGCCACTGTATCTAATCCTATCATGTGTGATACTGTCTGCTGAGCCAATGTATCTAATCCTATCCATAGTTTATAGGGTCGTAGTGCTATAGATATGCTGTCTCCTATACACACATTTTTTTGGGGGCGGACACATATGTATTGGGTCTATTTCCCCTGACATTTTAAGCCCTGAGGGTATGTTCACACGGCAGCGTCCATTACGGCTGAAATTACGGTGCTGTTTTCAGGAGAAAACAGCACCGTAATTTCAGCCGTAAAGGCATGTGCAGGCGTCTTTCGCTGCGTCCATTACGGACGTAATTGGAGCTGTTTTTCCATGGAGTCCATGGAAAACTGCTCCAATTACGTCCCAAGAAGTGACAGGCACTTCTTTGACGTGGGCGTCTTTTTTACGCGCCGCCTTTTGTCAGCGGCGCGTAAAAAAAATGACCGTCGGCACAGAACATCGTAAGACCCATTCAAATGAATGGGCAGATGTTTGCCAACGCTTTTGAGCCGCATTGCTAAAACGCCCGAATTACGTCCGTAAATAGGGTGTGTGAACCCAGCCTTAGTGACGCCCCGGCTGCTAGTGCTGCATTGTTGGGTCACTTAGGAGACCCAGCGATGCAGCTGAAAGCTGCGGACCATCGGCCATGAGGAGTTTGCGGGGGGGGGGGCCCAATAAGAACTTTTGCATCGGGGCCCATGAGCCTTTAGCTACGCCCCTGCTGCTGCTGCTAAAAAAAATAAATCAGCAGCAGCACAAATGATGATGATGACGGTTCACTATTCTGCAGGATGCAGTCGGATGAAGACGTCACAGCAGGATCGCAGCACAGAAGGCCTCAGATTCGGTAAGTATGGCTCACAGACGGTCACACCAGCTCTGCTCACCGTTCCTAACCGGAATGAGGTGGGCAGGGCTGGTGGAGGGTGTTTCAAACACCCGCCATGGCTGCGATTGGTCGGTCGGTGCTGACCGACCAACCGTAGAGATCGGGGGGCTGGCATCACCACCATTTTTTCCATGGAACATGGTAGTCATTGGTGCTGTCCTAGACAGCACCAATCACCACCATATCACTGTGCCCTGTGGCACAGTGATTGGCAAAAGCCGCAAACAGCCACAATTGGCCGGTCTGAATTGACTGGCCAATGGCGGCGATCGCCGATGCGGGGGGGAAGGCGACACCCCCCTGGGCATCGTGTACAGATGGCCTGCTGTTATAAACAGCAGCCATCTTTACTTTAAAACTTTTATTTTTGACACGGTAACCTCTTCTGCATTTGGCGTATGGGTACGTCAAAATGGGGAAGTCCATGCTTTCCATGATGTACCCATACGGCAAATGTCGGGAAGGGGTTAAAAACAGTATTTCGATGGATGAAACTGTTAGGGTATGTTCACACGGCTTTTTTACGGACGTAATTCGGGCGTTTTACGCCTGAAATTACGTCCGAAAATACGGCTTGAAAGCTTTGACAAACATCTGCCCATTGAAAGCACATGCCGTTACGGCTGAAATGACGGGGCTGTTTTCTCCTGGAAACAGACCCGTAATTTCAGCCGTTACGGACGCTGCCGTGTGAACATACCCTTAAAGGGATTGTCCAGGAAAAAATGTTTTTCTAAAAAGTGTCCCCCCAGCCTTGATTTGCCTTCCCTAATACCCCCTATTAACCCCTTCCCTCTTTAGCCACTTTTGACCTTCCTGACAGAGCCTCATTTTTCACATCTGACATGTGTCACTTTATGTTGTAATAACTCCGGAATGCTTTCACCTATCCAAGCGATTCTGAGATTGTTTTCTCGTGACACATTGGACTTTATGTTACTGGCAAAATTTGCTCGATATGTTCAGTATTTAATTGTGAAAAATTGCAAAAATTAGCATTTTTCTCAATTTAAATGTATCTGCTTGTAAGACAGGCAGTTATACCACACAAAATTGTTGCTAATTAACATCACCCATATGTCTACTTTAGATTGGCATCGTTTTTTGAACATCCTTTTATTTTTCTATGACCTCACAAGGCTTAGAACTTTAGCAGCAATTTCTCACATTTTCAAGAAAATTTCAAAAGGCTATTTTTACAGGGGCCAGTTCAGTTGTGAAGTGGTTTTGAGGGCCTTATATATTAGAAACCCCCAAAAAGTCACCCATTTTAAAAACTTCACCCCTCAAAGTATTCAAAACAGCATTTAGAAAATGTCTTAACCCTTTACACATTTCACAGGAATTAAAGCAAAGTAGAGGTGAAATTTACAAATTTCATATTTTTCTGCGGAAATAAATTTTGAATACATTTTTTTTTATGAGGCTGGGTTCACACGACCTATTTTCAGACGTAAACGAGGCGTATTATGCCTCGTTTTACGTCTGAAAATAGGGCTGCAATACGTCAGCAAACATCTGCCCATTCATTTGAATGGGTTTGCCGACGTACTGTGCAAAGAACCTGTAATTTACGTGTCGTCGTTTGACAGCTGTCAAACGACGACGCGTAAATGGACTGCCTCGGCAAAGAAGTGCAGGACACTTCTTTGCCACGTAATTTGAGCCGTTCTTCATTGAACTCAATGAAGCACAGCTCAAGATTTACGAGCGTCTCAGACGGCTCGCAAAATGCGAGGAGGAGCATTTACGTGTGAAACGAGGCAGCTGATAACTGTCTGTCTTTTCACACGTAAATGCCTCTCATCGTGTGAACATACCCTGACACAGAAGGTTTTACCAGAGAAATGCAACTCAATATCTGTTGCCCAGTTTCTGCAGTTTTAGGAAATATCCCACATGTGGCCGTAGCGTGCTACTGGACTGAAGCACCGGCCTCAGAAGCAAAGGAGCACCTAGTGGATTTTGGGGCCTTATTTTTGTTAGAATATATTTTAGGCACCATGTCAGGTTTGAAGGGCTCTTGCAGTGACAAAACAGTAAAAATCCCTCAAAAGTGACCCCATCTGGGAAACTAGACACCTCGAGGAAATTATCTAGGTGTGTAGTGAGCATTTTGACCGCACAGGTTTTTTACAGAAATTATTGGAAGAAGGCCGTGAAAATTAAAATCAACATTTCTTCAAAGAAAATGTAGGTTTAGCGATTTTTTTTCTCATTTCCACAAGGACTAAAGGAGAAAAAGCACCGCAAAATTTGTAAAGCAATTTCTCCCGAGTAAAACAATACCCCACATGTGGTAATAAACGGTTGTTTGGAGACACGGCGTGGCTGAGAAGGGAAAGAGCGCTATTTGGCTTTTGGAGTTCACATTTAGCAGGAATGGTTTGCGGAGGCCATGTCACATTTACAAAGCCCCTGAGGTGACAAAACAGTGGAAACCCCCAACAAGTGACCCCATTTTGGAAACTATACCCCTTGAGGAAATTATCTAGGGGTGTAGTGTGCATTTTGACTCCACAGGTTTTTTGCAGAAATTTTTGCAAGTAGGCTGTGAAAATGAAAATCTACATTTTTTCAAATAAAATGTAGGTTTAGCTAATTTTTTTTCATTTCCACAAGGACTAAAGGAGAAAAAGCACCATAACATTTGTAAAGAAATTTCTCCCGAGTAAAACAATACCCCACATGTGGTAATAAATGGTTGTTTGGACACACGGCGAGGCTGAGAAGGGAAAGAGCGCCATTTGGCTTTTGGAACTCAAATTTAGCAGGAATGGTTTGCGGAGGCCATGTCGCATTTACAAAGCCCCTGAGGGGATAAAACAGTGGAAACCCCCCACAAGTGACCCCATTTTGGAAACTACACCCATTGAGGAAATTATCTAGGGGTATAGTGAACGTTTTGACGCAACAGGTTTTTTGCATAAATTATTGGAAGTAGGCCCTGAAAATGACAATCTAAATTTTTTCATAGAAAATGTAGGTTTAGCTAATTTTTTATAATTTCCACAAGGACTGAAGGAGAAAAAGCACAACAAAATTTGTAAAGCAATTTCTCCCGAGTAAAACAATACCCCACATGTGGTAATAAACGGTTGTTTGGAGACACGGCGTGGCTGAGAAGGAAAAGAGCGCTATTTGGCTTTTGGAGTTCACATTTAGCAGGAATGGTTTGCGGAGGCCATGTCACATTTACAAAGCCCCTGAGGGGACAAAACAGTGGAAACCCCCCACAAGTGACCCCATTTTGGAGACTACACCCATTGAGGAAATTATCTAGGGGTATAGTGAGCGATTTGACCCCACAGTTTTTTTGCAGAAATTATTGGAATTAGGCCCTGAAAATAATAATCTACATTTTTTAAAAAAAAATCTAGGTTTAGCTAATTTTTTCTCATTTCCAGAAGGACTGAAGGAGAAAAAGCACCACAAAATTTGTAAAGAAATTTCTCCCGAGTAAAACAATACCCCACATGTGGTAATAAACGGCTGTTTGGACACACGGCAGGGCTTAGAAGGGAAAGAGCACTATTTGGCTTTTTGAGATCACATTTAGCAGGAATGATTTTTCGGAGGCCATGTCACATTTGCAAAGCCCCTGAGGGGACAAAACAATGAAAACGCCCAAAAAGGGACTCCATTTAGGAAACTACACCTCTTGAGGAATTCATCTAGGGGTGTAGTGAGCATTTTGACCCCACAGATGTTTCATAGAATTTATTAGAATTAGGCAGTGAAAATAAAAACAGTCCTTTTTCTTCAATAAGACGTAGCTTTAGCGCAAATTTTTTCATTTTCTCAACAAATAAAGGAAAAAAAGAACCCAACATTTGTAAAGCAATTTCTCCCGAGTACGGCAATACCCCATATGTGGTCATAAACTGCTGTTTGGGCAAACGGCAGGGCTCAGAAGTGAAGGACCGCCATTTGGAGTGCAGATGTTGCTGGATTGGTTTCTGTGCGCCTGTGGGCCCAAAACAGTGGAAACCCCCCAGAAGTGACCCCATTTTGGAAACTACATCCTCAATGCATTTACCAAGGGGTGTAGTAAGCATTTTAACCCTGCAGGTGTTTTGTAGAAATTAGTGTTCACTCGATGTTGCAGAGTGAAAATGGGATTTTTTTCCATAGATATGCCAATATGTGGTGCCCAGCTTGTGCCACCATAACAAGACAGCTCTCTAATTATTATGCAGTGTTTCCCGGTTTTAGAAACACCCTACATGTGGCCCTAATCTTTTGTCTGGACATATGACAGGGCTCAGAAGTGAAGAGTACCATGCGGAGTGGAGGCCTAATTTGGCGATTTACAAAGTATTGGTTCACAACTGCAGAGGCTCAGTTGTGAAAGAACAAAAAGAAACCCCTGATAAGTGACCCCCACTATGGAAACTGCACCCCTCAAGGCATTTATTAAGGGGTGTAGTGAGCATTTTCACCCCACAGGTCTGTTCCATAAATGAATGCGCTGCGGATGGTGCAAATTAAAAATTTATATTTTTCCCTAGATATGCCATTCAGTGGCAAATATGTCATGCCCAGCTTATGACGCTGGAGACACACACCCCAAAAATTGTTAAAAGGGTTCTCCCGGGTATGACGATGCCATATATGTTGAAGGAAACTGCTGTTTGGGCACGCTGTAGGGTTCAGAGCCGAGAGAGCACCATTTGGCTTTTGGAGAGCGGATTTTGCTTGGTACTATATTTGTTTGAGTATTGCTGGTGTTTTATAATGTGGGGGTACATGTAAGCCGGGCGGAGTATATAAGGGGCATAGTCAGGTGGTATAAAAAAATAAAAATAATCCATAGATGTGTTACGCTGTGAAGCAATCCTTTCCGCACAGGCCGGTGTCGCACTGATAAATGGTGTCATTTCTTATCCCCCTTTTGATCCACACTCCGCACCTTTTGTAGTTTGGGGAATTTTGCTGGGAAAGTGTTGTCCTGGTATAATACGGGCACCGTTGCTTACAGCGGATATGTTTGGGCTCTCCCCTTCCTGGTTCCCTAATTTTAGGTCCTTGATAAATCGCCTCTTCAAACAGAAGAAATGTTCCCCTCGGGCTGCACAACTGCATATTTTTTTATTTCCTGACTTATTGGAGCCATAACTAATTTTATTTTTCATAGACGTAGCGGTATGAGGGCTGGTTTGTTGCGGGACGAGCTGTAGTTATTATTGGTACCATTTTGGGGTACATGTGACTTTTTGATTACTTTTTATTCTAATATTTGAAGGGCAAAGTGACCAAAAAACATAAACTCTGGTAAAGTTTTTTAAGTTTTTTTTTTACGCTGTTCACCGCGTGCAATAAATAATATAATATTTTCATACCTCAAGTCGTTACGGTCGTGGCGATACCAAATACATATGTTTTATTATTATTTTTAAATAATAAAGGACTTGATAAGAGTAAAAGGGGGATTGTGTTTTATTTGATTATTTGAAACTTTTATTGTTTTCAAACTTTTATTTTTTGCACTTTTTTTTACTCTTTTTTATACTTTTTTTACACTTTTCTTCAAGTCCCACTAGGGGACTTGAAGGTCCAATGGTCAGATTTTTTTTTTTCTAATACATTGCACTACCTATGTAGTGCAATGTATTCGATCTGTCAATCATTCACTGACAGCAAGCCGATTAGGCTTCGCCTCCCGGCGGGGCCTAAATCGGCATCGGTAATGGCAGAGCAGGAGACCATTGTGTCCCCTGTTGCCATAACAGCAGTCGCCAGTCCTGATTGCCTGTCAGGGCTGGCGATCTGCTAGTAACCGCTACGATGCAGCAATCGCTTTCTATCATTGATGACGCTCCGTGTCTTTGCAAAGACAGCACTTCCGACTGTGTAGAGACACGGCGCGTCATCAACTACCTTTAGGCGCTATTCACACGACAGGGTCCGAGTGTCGGCCGATAAAAACGTCTGTCGGTTTTCTCGGCCGTTTTGCATCCGTTCTAAAAACGGATGAATTTCATTTGTCAATTTTCTGCCACACACTGCCCTCTGTAGATAATGCCACACACTACCTTCTATAGATATTGCCACAGCCCCCCTGTAGGTAATTCCACACAGACCCCCGGTAGGTAATGCCACACTGCCCCCTGTAAGCAATGCCTCACCGCCTTCCTTTTAGGTAGTGCCACACAGCCTCCCTGTAGATAGTGCCACACAGCCCCCTGTAGGTAATGCCACACAGCCCCCCTGTAAGCAATGCCACACAGCCCCCTTGTAGGTAATGCCACACATCCCCCCTGTAGGTAGGGCCACACATCCCCCCTGTAGTTAGTGCCACACAGCCCCCCTGTAGGTAGTGTCACACAACCCCCCTGTGGGTAGTCCCACACAGCCCCCTGTAGATAATGCCACACAGCCCCCCTGTAGGCAATGCCACACAGCCCCCCTTTAGGTAATGTTACACAGCCCCCTTGCACATAGGTCACCCCCCCTACTTTCCTGTAAGAGACGGCTCTCTGAGAAATCCCTCACTTAACTGTCCATATATGGACAGTGAAGTGAGGGACTTCTGGAGCGGAATCCCTGGCCAAATCGCCAGTGATTCCGCTTCAGAAGTCCCTGACGTCACTGTGTCCATATATGGACAGTGAATGCATGGACTTCTGGAGCGGAATCCATGGCCACATCGCCTGGGATTCCGCTTCAGAAGTCCCTGACGTCATTGTGTCCATATATGGACAGTGAAGGCAGAGACTTTTCCTGGAGCGGAATGCCCGGTCACATCGCCGGGGATTCCGCTTCAGAAGTCCCTAACGTCACTGTGTCTATATATGGACAGTGAAGGCAGGGACTTTTCCTGGAGTGGAATCCCCGGCCACATCGCTGGGGATTCCGCTTCAGAAGTACCTGACGTCACTGTGTCCATATATGGACACAGTGAAGTCAGGGACTTCTCCTGGAGCTGAATCCCCAATCTCCGGCCATAGCGTTGCCAAAACTGTGGCCGGGGATTGGGGATTCCGCTCCTACAGAGAGTAAAAAAACACCCTCTTCCTCCTCACATGCGCTTCGCACTGTGAGGAGGAGAAGGAGAGAGCGAGCGACGGAAGACACGGCTGTCACACTACACACCGACACCACATAGTTAAAATTTGCGCATGCGCAATGAAACATTCACGGCTGCTGAAGACGCAGCCATATCATTTAACAGAGCATGCGTGGTGGAGTGTGTCAACCACGCATTCTCTAAGCAGATGGGGAAACACGTGGTACAGTTACGTCAAGTTAGGTAGTGGAGCAAATGGACATGTCTGTACAGGAAGTGCAAATTTTACATTACCAAGCGGTCACGTGATGGAAGACGGGATACGACGCTACATTCATCTGATCAAACGTATGTACATTGCAAAGTTATATGTTTTCCATTGCTTAGTTTAACTAAAAGTAATTTTTTGCTTCCGGAAAACCCCTTTAACTCCCCAGCATAGGCGCTGCACATATCTATAGTGCCGTAGCTCTCCTTTCCCTCTTCAGTACAGGACTTGCGTGCAGCACCTGTGCAGGAGAGCCAATGAGAAAGCTCCTTATTTGTAGCCAGCTATGAGTTAGGAGCTTTCTCATTTGCCACAGGAGTGATTGCCGCACAGTCTCTGCTGTGAGCCTGGTTTGTAGATGCTGCAGTACCCAGACATTCTCCTGGATATGGTAAGAAGCATTTCTTTTTATTGACATTCAGCAGCAGTTTTGTTAAATTGGAAAGATTTTTACTTTGTCTACGATCTTGTATTGTGGCCCATTTGTCTTTATAACAAGATATGTTTAAGATGTGCCCTGCCCCCACACATGTATTTTTTTGGGACTACGCAAATCTGTGGTTTTGGTGACGTGGTATAGTACCAATTAAATTAAAGGGGTTTTCTCATAATCTATATTTATCACCTATTCACAGGATAGGTGATAAATATTTTATTGGTGAGGGTCTGACTGCTGGGACGCCCACTGTTCCTGAGAACGGGGTTGCCTGGCCATTCCCATATGAATAGAGTGATACTGCGCATGCTCGGCCATCGCTCCACTTATTTTCTATGGGGCTGGTGGACGCTATCTCCTGCAGCCCCATAGAAAGTGAATAGAGCGGTAGCCGAGCATACAGAGTACCGCTCCATTCATATCGGGTGTACAGGAGCGGCCAGGTAAGCCCGTTTTTAGGATCAGTGGGGGTCTCAGCGGTTGGACCCCACTGATCAAATATTAATCACCTATCCTGTGTATATTATTTTATCTACTGGAAGTAAAATTCAACTACAATACGAGATCTTGAAAACCGTTAGCAATTAATAAAGATGGTGTATTGGAAAATTGTATAACTTTTAATGATACAAAAAATAAAATATATTTGCTGAAACCGGACAATCTCTCTAACAATAGGAAGCAGTGTGGTTTTGGAACAGTAACTGAATGGCACATCTACCGTGTTTCCCCGATAGTAAGACACCCCCGATTGTAAGACGTATCGGGGGTTTCAGGGGGGTCGGCTAATATAAGCCGTACCCCGAAAGTAAGACATATGTCTTACTTTCGGGGAAACACGGGGGTATTGCCGCCTCCTGCCCACTTCCGCGCCGCCCCCCTCTCCATACGTCACCGCGCCGTCCCCAGCACTTGTCAATGCCGCCTCCTCCTTAAAACCCGAGCCATAGACTTTTTACGGCTCGGGTTTTAACTTGCTGCCCGCGCGATCGGGCAGCTGAATGTCGGGTCTCCGGCTGTCAGTGACTGCCGGGGACCCTGAGGAGAGGATAGGAGCAGCTTTAGCTGCTTCTGTCTTCTCCGATGTGTTTTTACACAGCGTTCAATGAACGCTGTGTATAGGAATAGAGACAGCAGCAGCGGCGCTGTCTCTATTCCTCCCGGTGATCATGTGACAGGTCACATGATCGCCGGGTCCCGTTAGTGACAGACTGCTGCTGGGTCTAACAAGACCCAGCACAGCCCTATTAGTGACAATCGTCACTATGAGAGGGCTGATTTCCCCTGTAACTGGGGCTGCTGTGCAGCTCCAGTTACAGGGGAAAAGATGGTGTAAAAGAAAGAAAAAAATATATATAAAGTTCCCCAAAGGTCTTTTTTGACCTTTGGGGGACAGACCATAGTAATAAAAAAATAATAAATAATAAAGTAAAGTGCAAAAAATTCGACAATTTTTTTCTAATATAAGACATACCCCGAAAGTAAGACATAGTGGGGCTTTTGGGGATAAAAAGAAAGTAAGACACTGTCTTACTTTCGGGGAAACACGGTATATAAAAATTAAAGGGTTTCCTGTGACTTGTACAGGGAAAACACATTAAGGCCTCATGCACATGACCGTAGTGGTGTGCACGGCCGTGCACATGGCCGCGTGCATTAATTTCTATGAGCCGTAATAAGTCATGTCCGTTCTTTTTGCGGTCCAGGCTAGTGGGCCATGCACAGACCGTGGAAACCACGGTCATGTGCATGGGCCCATTGAAATAAATGGGGCCGCAATGCGCCCGTAAAAATAAGTTTGTGTGCATGGGGCCTAATACTGCGTGTTTCACCTGTACATGCTGTGTGACCAAAAACCATCAGCGCAAAACCATGGTTATTTGTGGTGAAATCACGTGTGGGACACTACCACCACATGTACGGCAACCTTTGATCATCCTTAGTCCTACCATACTACACTTATCCATACATTATGTATTCATTTTTTAGTTTAACTTTATAAACCTTGCACAGTGATGTATAATTAACACAAAGTTTTCTGTTTTATCTGTAGCAAGAAAAAGGGTGCTGGCGTAGAGCTAAAAAGCCAAGAAATAAGACAGTGCCAGCAAGATATCCATAGAAATATTTCTTCAGATTCACTGGTGTGTATGTTATATTAAATAGATTTGTTGTCTTGTGTCCCTGATTTTAGGAATAAACAATATCAGGTTTTATTCCAGCATTACATTTGACCAGTCTGTTCTCAGCAGTAGATCTTACATAGCTGAATAAATAATAAACACCTCTGCATCATCACATCCTCCAATAAGATTATCATATGATATTTTATGAGCTTCACAGTTTTCAATGAGAAGATTGCGTAGAATACAGAACAATTTATCTAAAATACATAATAAATTTGGTGCATTCCAGATACTTTTTTCTTCTCTTTTATTTTTATTGCATGGAGAAACCCCATTTGCATCGGTATCCTCCATGTACTTCGGTTTCTTCCCACACTCAAAAATCATACAGATAAGGAGTTTAGAGTGTCAATCAGTGGTGACAAATTCTGTACAGCGCTGCCGAATATGTTGGCACTATATAAGCAATAAAAAAATTATATAGACCTTGAAATGGAATATATTTTCATTCCACTATTGCCTACTAGTTATTTTGATGAATAACATGGTTAAGGGAATTTTTGTACAATTGAGAGTCCAGTACATACTTCTGAATGAGGCTGTTTCTATAGCATTTGCATGAAGTTTTACAAACCCCATTCAGATGTATAGAACAGTCTCATAAACGTCTGCAACAAATGTACCACTTGTGACCAGGTTTTTTTTAAAATTTATTATTTGTTGCATTTTCACTATTTTTTTTTATTACAATCCCCTGCACTCCCAAAAGATCAGAAAATAAATTTCTACTTTGAGATGTACCAACTCTAGTGAGGCTGATTCTACACAGCATCGGAATGGTAAAATAAAGCTTTGTTCTAAGATCTGGCCAGTAGGAGTGAAGGAATCGATTCACCTGTTTTGCCTTGTTGATGCACTGGTCCATAGAATACAATAAGAGAATTGGTTCCTCTATTTTCTTTCGGAAATTCTCCAAAACCAAATCTCAAATCTGGCAAATTAATTCCCCACTTCATTGTAAAGGGAACTGAATCAGCATAACACAAATTGAGCAAACACTTTCTGACCTCCAGCCAAGAGTCTGAACTTTACTTCATACAGAATATTATTATTGTATTAATCATATAATAACATTTCTATCTATATAGGGCTTCTTGAATGGCCGCTTTTTACATATGTCCCTGCGGGTACCTGCCAAAATCTGTCTCCATCTGACATTCTACGGCCCCCTCTAACACCTAGGGACTCTCTCATCAGCCTCCGCTATCTGCAGGATCGGGACTTACCTGTCTCCATAGGTCTGGTACTAATATCATGACACCGCCGATGGCCCTGCTTCTTGTAGACCATCCTTCGGCCTACAGACTGCTCTTGGTCCATCTGCCCAGTGGGAGCTCTCCCTGTTTCGTCTGCCACGACTTAGTCTAATGATCATAGGAGGTTACCCTGCTCTGATAACTGCAGTGGACTCTGTGGGAGAAACCAAGTGACGCTAGAGATATCCCCGCTAATGAAAGCACCGCTTAACGGCCATATTGAGGCTTATGGACCGGTTGGGTCACTCCCTCCACTGAAACCGCACAGCCCGGGACAGAGCCTACCAGGAGCCCACAAAGGTCCTGCTTTTAAAGGCTGGTAAGCCTTCATCATTGCTATCCTTGCTGGGAACCTTGCCCCACGGACAGGCTGTCATTATACAGTGCGGGGATCCGCACTCAAAATTCTCACGTACTGAGGCACTAAAAATCACTAGTGAGTCATTACAGTTCCTCTATGCCTGCTGAATACCTTTTGTCAGCGAAGGCTGGAGCCTACCCTCCTCCGCTCAAGACCCAAATAAATTTTATTTGACATGCTTTACATTGGGGTTTCTATTCCAATTTCCAACTCATAAAATTGGATTGCATCCATTTTACAGACTGAGCCTTTCACATTTACTGACCTAGTGGTCACTGAAATAACTATCTCAAATTATTTTTCTAGATACTGATCAACAAGAAGAACTGCAGCACTGATCCTGATCTTTGTTATCTACAAATAAACTGACATACTCATTCTATGTAATCCATTAGACTTTAAAGGCTATGTTCACCTTTGAAGGGCATTTTTTTTTTAATAAACAGTGCAATCAGTGTGTTTGGTGTAACTTTATAATTCTTTTTATTAAAAAATCCATTTACTTTTTGAGATAAAGCTGCTCTGTAATCTCTATACAGAGCAACTGTATCGTTCACTGAGACCTGAGGGGTTCAGTGTCAGCAGGTCCTGCGTGTTTCTGACACGCAGGATCCACCCGTAATCACTTCACATCTAAGTTATGTACTTAGATCTGATAGAATACATGTGGATTCTGTGTCTCAGAGACACGCAGGACCAGCTATGACTAAACCCATCAGTCCTGCAGACCTCAAATTTGCTCTACAGATTTTATTATTACCTTGCTTCTATGAGGGGTATCCCGAGAGATATGGTCTAGAAAACGCTCCAGCTCTCAGCAGTATAACTAGAACCTAACTCCTGGCAGATCAGGACTCTCAACTCCCCCCCCCTCACCCCACTCAAACTCCTTCTAGTCTAGTCTCATCCCTGCAACCTGACCTCCAAGCTGCTGTGATGGCCCTGGAGGAATCACAACTTTTAACCCCTTCCCTCCGCCATTTTTCGGATTTTCACTTTTGTTTTTTCCTCCCCACCTTCCAAAAACTTTCCGGCGATATAGCCATATGAGGGCTTGTTTTTTGCGGGACAAGTGGTAGTTTTTCATGGCACCATTTATTGTACCGTATAATCTACTGGGAAGCTGAAAAAAAATATATATGTGGGGTGAAATGGGCAAAAACAGCGATTATGCAATTTTTTGGGGGGGTTTTGTTTTACGGCGTCCATCAGGCGGTAAAAACTGCATATTCACCTTATTCTACAGGTTGATACGATTACGGCGATATCAAATTTATATGTTTTGTTTTATGTTTTACCACTTTTAAAAAAATAAAACCATTTTTTAAATAAAATAAATCTTTTGTGTCGCCATGTTCTGAGAGCCAGAACTTTTTCATTTTTCCATCAATTTAGCAATGTGGGGGCTTAAATTTTGCAGGGCGAGCCGTAATTTTCACCGATACCATTTTGGAGTACATGTGACTTTTTAATCACTTTTTATTCCATTTGTTTGGAAAGGTAAGGTGACCAAAAAACAGCAATTTGCGTGTTTTATATATATGTTTTTTACGGCATTCACCGAGCGGGTTAAACAACACTATATTGTGATAGTTTGGACTTTTACGAATGTGGCAATACCAGTTATGTTCACTTTTATTTTTTTTAACATTGATTTAGGGGGAAAAAAAATCTTTTTTTTTTAACTTTAAATACTTTTTGGGAACATAAAAAAAACTTTATTTAACTGTTTTTCAAATTTTTATTAGGGGACTTAAACCAGCGATTGCTTGCATTATATGCTGCAATACTAATGTATTGCAGTATATCGTTAGTCTGACAGTCTCCTTTCAAGCGAGTACAAACATGGCAGACCTGGGGGCCTTTATTTTGCCCCCAGGCTGCCATAACAACCATTCTAAATGGCCGATCGTGCCGCGGGGGGCGCAATGGCGTGTTTGAGCCGCGGCATTTAAGGTGTTAAACGGGTGGAATCAAAGTGAACTTTGATTCCACCCGTTGCAGTGAGGTGTCGGCTGTATTACACAGCCGTCACCCACGGTGTATGGAGCGCACTCATCCTGTGAGCGCACTCCATACTTCCCCTTAACCCTCAGGCCATGGATCCCGCTGGTCAACCCAAGACAGCAGTTCAAGCCATGCAAGCGGACATGCGAGATCTCCGATCACGCCAGGATCAGTGTATGCAGGCGATTAATTCCATTGCCACACACCTGAACCTGCCTCTATTGCTTCCCTGACAACTTCTCAAGTTGCTCCTCCATCTACTCCTCAACTCGCCATAACTCCAGTCAGTACTGGGACCGCAATTTCTTTGCCTCTTCCACCCTGTTACGATGGAGATGCAAGAACCTGTCGAGGCTTCCTCAGCCAGTGCAAAAGCCATTTCATCCTGCATGCACATCTGATCAGACCAAAGTAGCTCACTACTGTCTCCCTACTGTCTGGCAAAACTCTGGCATAGGCAAATCCTATCTGGGAACGTGAGAAGTCGGGGTCTACTAATCTGCAACTGTTCATAGATACTTTTCTCACAGTGTTTGAGGAACTGCACCGTACGTTTTCAGCCACTGCTTTGCTTCTGACACTCCACCAAGGCGAATCGACGGTAGGAGAGTACGTCATACAGTTTCACACTTTGGCAGCAGAGCTCTATTGGAACAACAAGGCCTTGGTGGCAACCTTCTGGCAGGGATTAGCCAGTAAAATCCACGATGAACTGGCGGGTCGTGATCTCCCTTCTATCTTGGATGCCCTGATTCTTCTGGCCACACATATCGATATGAAGTTCTGAGAGCGCGCCCAGTAAGTCCATTAAGAGCGAAGGTCTTACAGATTGGCACCTAATTTTCAGAGAGCCCTTCTACCCTCTTCTGTTGTCGTCCCTGAAGAGCATATACAGGGGGACAGAGTCAGACTGTCTTACCAGGAGCGGCAGCGCAAATGTTCTGCTATCTTATGTATGTACTTCCTGATACTCCACCTACTCGTGAATGGGTATATCCTCTCTCTCTGCCTGAAACCCAAGCCATGTCGGCATATGTCAAGGAGAACCTTTAGAGGGGGTTTATCAGGAAATCTACTTCTCCAGCCAGAGCCAGATTCTTTTTTGTGGAAAAGAATGATGGATCCCTCCAGCCCTGCATCGATTATCGTGGTCTGAATAAGATTAGCGTCAAAAACAAGTACCCCTTACCGCTGATTTCTGAGCTCTTCGAGCAAATCTGTGGAGCCAAGATATTCACTAAGCTGGATCTTTGGGGGGCTTATAATTTGATATGCATCTGAAAAGGGTGATGAGTGGAAAACTGCATTCAACACCAGAGACGGTCACTATGAGTATCTTGTGATGCCCTTTGGACTATGTAATGCTCTAGCTAGGTTCCAGGAATTTGGGAATGATATATTCCCGGGATTGGTTGTACGTGTGGGTGGTGGTGTACCTGGACGACATCTTTGTCTGTTCACCTGATCTTACGACACACCGGAAGCATGTTTGCCAAGTCCTATTGTGGTTAAGGGGGAACAACCTGTATGCCAAACTTGAAAAATGTATGTTTGAAAATAAATCCTTACCCTTCCTGGGTTATATTGTTTCTGACCAAGGACTCCAGATGGATCTGGAAAAAGTTAAGTCTGTCTTAGATTGGCCTCGTCTCAGGGGTTTTTGGGCTTCGTAAATTTCTACCGTAAATTTATCCCTAACTTTTTTTTGCTTACTGCTACCATCTCAGTCCTCACCAAAAAGGGAGCAAATGCTAAGAATTGGACCCCTGAAGCCTAAACTGCATTTACTAAGATTAAAAGTTCCTTCACGTCCGCCTCTGTTTACATCATCCAGATGTCTCACAACAGTTCTCTTTGGAGGTTTATGCCTCGTCCATTGGTGCTGGAGAACTTCTTTTCCAAAGGAACTCTAAGGGGAAAGCTGTCTCCTTTGGCTTCTTCTTCAAACTATTCTCAGCTACGGAAATTATTCCATTGGAGATCAGGAGTTCCCGGCTATTAAATTGGCGCTAGAAGAGTGGTGACATCTGTTGGAGGGCGTTGCACACCCTGTTGTCATCTATACTGACAATAAAAACTTCACTTACCTACAGACGGCACAACGTCTGAATCCACATCAAGCCAGATAGTCTCTGTTCTTCTCCAGATTTAATTTTCTACTCCATTTCCGCCCAGCTGACAAAAATGTCAAAGCAGCTGCTCTATTCCATTCATTTGTGACTACTTTCCTGGAAGAGGATCCCCAGCACATCGACTCCTCACACATAATATCTATTTCTCCTCTACAAATTAGAGTCATTCCTTCAGGGAAAACCTATGTTCCTCTGGCAGACTGGAGAAAATTTCTCTCATGGGGTCACAAATCCAATTTGGCAGTTTATTCCAACACTCGGAAGACTCGGGACTTTATCTCTCGCTACTATTGGGCAACCAACATTGCCGAAAGATGTTGTGGACTATGTCTCCTCATGTACCAACTGTGCCAAAAATAAAGTTCTCACTCCAGGCCTGCGAGTCTGCTTCAACCTTTGCCTGTCCCAAACAGCCCATGGCAACACATTACCATGGATTTCATTACAGATCTCCCTTCCTCTGACGGATGTACCACCATTTGGGTCATTGTGGATCGTTTCTCAAAGATGGCGCATTTCGTTCCTCTGTCTGGCCTTCCCTCAGCTCCTCGCTTGGCAAGTTTTTTTGTGTTGCAAATTTTTCATTTTCAAGGATTGCCCCTCTTTATGGTGTCTGATTGGGGCGTGCAATTCACATCCAATTTCTGGAGATCCCTGGGTAAGCTTCTGGATGTGAAATTGGACTTTTCATCTGCATACCACCCACAATACAATGACCAGGTTGAGAGAATTAATCGATCAATCAATGAATCAATCAATGAATCAATGAATCAATGAATCAATCAATCAATCAATCAATCACTTGAAAATTATCTCCGCCATCAACACAACTGAGTACATCTCCTTCCATGGCCCGAATTTTCGTATAATAATCACACGAGTGAATCTACTGCGGCTTCTCCATTCCTCATCATTTACATCCAACACCCGCCTGTCCCTCTCCCTACACCCGCTACATCTCCAGTTCCTGCAGCAAATGTTTCCTATGGGAGATTTCTTCAGATTTGGCAGCAAACCAAGTCCGCAATCCTGCAGGCGGTGAGTCGTATGAAGAGATAAGCTGATTAGACAAGAAGGCCACCTCCTCAGTTCCTTTCCGGGGTTAAGGTTTGGCTATCTTCAAAGAATATCCGCTTAAAAATCCCCTCCTATTAATTTGCTCCCAGGTTCCTCTGAGGACTTGCAACAGATTAAAGCTGTGTCATATAAACTATGTTTGCCTCCTACGC
Organism: Rhinoderma darwinii; assembly: GCF_050947455.1. Lineage (NCBI taxonomy): Eukaryota > Metazoa > Chordata > Amphibia > Anura > Rhinodermatidae > Rhinoderma > Rhinoderma darwinii. Next base: position 294,735,081 of record NC_134690.1, on the reverse strand, counting down.
TTAAATTCCCAATTCATTCCATGTCTCTCTCCTGAAGCCTGTAGTCCTCAACTGTTACAGCAAGTCTTCTGATTCTTCTACATCTCCTAGGAGTGCGGCTGATGTGTTTGAGGTCAAGAAAATTCTGGATCTCAAGAAGGTGGGAAGGAGGACCTTTTATCTTGTGGACTGGAAAGAGTTTGGTCCTGAAGAGAGATATTGGGAACCCGGGAAGAACATTGATGCCTGCACTCATTAAAAAATTGCTCTTACACTCTGGACTTAAGAAGAGGGGGCTTAAGGGGGGGCACTGTAGCACACGTGGCTGCAAGTCTCACTCACCCCAGTGGCCACCAGCTTACCTGTCCTCAGCGTGTCACGGTCACAGGGTATGTGGACCCACTAGGCCGCTCCGCCATAGCGGGGAGGCAGCTGACCAAGTTACAGTCTACACGAGAGTCAATAGCAGATAGCAATGCTTGGGTACCTGAACTAGTCTAGATGGTGACTGTGGCTTCAGCACGGATGGAGGCCGGTGCGGCAGGTAGCGACAGACGTGGCGGGTAGTATCCGATGTAGCAGAAGACACTGGACGTGGCAGAAGACACTGCATGTGGCAGAAGACACTGGACGTGGCAGAAGACACTGGACATGGCAGAAGACACTGGACGTGGCAAACGACACAGGACGTGGCAAATTACAGCAGGTGCAGCAGACACGACTCCAACACTGGTAGGCACAGGAACAAGAACAATACGGGATACAGGAATGGGTAAGAGAGCATGGGTATCAACTGGAACGGGGAAACACTAAGCAACTATTTGCAAGACAGACTGGAATAGACTAACAACGCTCAGGCAAGGATTAGAAGGCCTGGGGCCTTCTTATAGACCAGGAAATCATGGCAGTTGATGATGGTGACGATTTCCTTTGTGCGCGCGCTGGCCCTACGGGACTACAACAATATTCAACCGGCACGTAATTTGAGTCGTGAACGCGTCAATCACAGTGATCCCAAATTTTTATTAATTTCTCCAACTGGTGGCCACACGCAACATATAGAGACTTATTGGAATAAATATAAGGCTCATATCAAGACGAAAAGGGCTGTTCTTCGTGATTTGCTTCCTACATATCTTGCAGAATCCATGTGGAGAGATCGGTTTGGCAAAGACGCATTTAGCACTCTGCCTCTGCATGTTTTAGAGCAGTTTTCTTTATTATGCAGTATGATCATGTAACAGTTTCCTGTTTATGATTATGCAGTATGATTGTTAAGGATCTGCCAGGCACAGCTTCTGTATCCACGCCCATAGGTAATCAGTCTGCACCTGCTTCTATGTCTGTGAGACTGACTCCATCTTCCACCACTCAGGATGGCAGGCTTAGGAGTGGGAGGGCCTATCATAGCCTGACCAGACGGAGCTAGCTCCCGCCTTCTGTCTATTTATACCTGCCTTTCCTGTTCCTCTTTGCTTGTGATTCTTTCCGTGTGGTTTCCTGGCCCAGCTACAGCTCCTAACAATTTGATCCTGCTCCATTCTGAAACTGGCTTTCTGACTACTCTTCTGCTCTGCGTTTGGTACCTCGTGCTCTCCTGGTTTGACTTGGCTCGTTCACCACTCTGTTGCTCACGGTGTCGCCGTGGGCAACCTCCCCTTTCCCTTTGCTTTATTTTCCCTTGTATGTTTTGTCTCGTGCACTTACTGAGCGTAGGGACCGCCGCCCAGTTGTACCCCGTCGCCTAGGGCGGGTCGTTGCAAGTAGGCAGGGACAGAGTGGCGGGTAGATTAGGGCTCACTTGTCCGTTTCCCTACCCCTATCATTACAGTAGGCTTAGATACAGGGTCCAGCAGACAGTAATCTTATACAGTATAAGATTACTGTCTGCTGGACCCTGTATCTAAACCTACAGTGTGGTAGGCTTAGATACAGGGCCCATCAGACAGGATCATACATGGGCCATGTATCTAAGCCTACCATGTGATTGGCCCTGCTGCAGCTTCTTGAATTACTTGTCCCTGCTTCGTATTGACCCTGGCTTACTGACTACTCTTTTGCTCTGCGTTTGGTACCTCGTACACTCCTGGTTTGACTCGGCTTGTTCACTACTCTCCTGCTCTGCGTTTGGCACCTCGTACTCTCCTGGTTTGACTCGGCTCGTTTACTACTCTTGTTGCTCACGGTGTTGCCTTTGTTCTGTGTTTCCTTGTCTGGTTGTCTGTCGTGCACTTACTGAGTGTAGGGACCGTCGCCCAGTTGTACCCCGTCGCCTAGGGCGGGTCGTTGCAAGTAGGCAGGGACTGAGTGGCGGGTAGATTAGGGCTCACTTGTCTGTTTCCCTACCCCTGTCATTACATAGATTATGTTTGTTTGTTTATTTTTATGCTTATGTTTATAAATAAATAAGTTGTAAAATATTGACAGGGGACATATATTTCATTTGTGTTAACAACATTTGTCATGTGAAGTTTATTTCCTAGGGGGACATAATTCACTTGATCCGATTTCTGTATGTATCCATGCTTATAAGTGACATAAAATCTACATTGTTAAATTTATGCGCCCCTATTGCGCCTAATCCAACGTTTTATTCTGACCTCTATCAGTTTTATTCTGAGTAGAAATTTAGACAACTTTAATCTGGGTGGCAATTTCAGTGTTGACTAGACTAATCTTCTGCTATTGCACACGATCACAGAGCCTCTGCACTTATACTCACAATCATGCATCAGTTCTCTCTGTGACCCTTGGCATCTACTCCACTCCTGTGAAGGGCACTACACCTAATATTCATAAGTCCACCATACCCACTCCCATATTGACTTTTGTTTGGTTACAAACACTTTTTTCCATACAATGTCTTACTCTACTATAGAGCTTATAGCCATTTCTGACCATGCCACCATTACTTTTGGTCCCCCTGGACTAGAGAGTAGGAATTGTAAATTTCCCTCCTATCTTTTTCTTTCTGGGGACTTCAAGGGATAAGTTGGTGTCTACTGGCCCAACTTAATGGCCGACAACATGTCCTATCGAGAGAACCCCTCCTTCATGTGGGGCACCTCGAAAGCTGTTATGTGTGCTCATATAATCGTATTTGTTGTACACAGACAAGCTGTATAGAGAGACAAATATAACACTTTACATTCAGATATCCTTATCGCCCACCATACCTACTTGAACCACCTGAACCATTCTTCCAAGCAATGTTATCTTCAGGTGAAGCACTTAATGTACGCCTTAGCTCAAGCCAAACATAGCATAGAACTCACCCTTAAAAATTATCGGAGGGGGGGATGGGAATCCTGTTAAGGGGGTTTTACACTGGTCGATTAGCGGACAGACGCTCGATCATATCGTTTTAAGAAAGTAAAATATTATCGTTGTCGGCAGCACATCTCCCTGTGTAAACAGGGAGACGCTTCCAGCATGATAATGATATATAGGGACGAGTGATCGGAGTAACGACTTGCTCGTCCCCATCCATAGCTCTGTGTGACAGAAGCAAATGATCGTCGATCAACGATGTCTCGTTGATCGGCGCTCGCTGCACCGGCCGAGTGTCAGCCGGTGCAAAAGGCCCATTGCCCAAACTGACCAAGCCTCATCGAACTGAAAATACACCAGCCTGTTTCTGTCACCAACCACATCTCGAAGAAAGACATCAATGGTTTAATTAATAAATTACTACTCAGACTTGTACAAAGCTGTCTACAGACACACGGGACTTACTGTCCTCTACTGACCCACCCAAAATGACTAACAAAGAGTGAGATATACTCTCTGGCAAAATTTCAGAACATGCAGTTGCCCATTTCATAACTTGTCTCCGTAATAACAAAATGCCCGGCCCATACTGGCTATTAGCAGAATATTACAAACTCATACTGCCTCAGGTCAACATTTTGCTCACCACCATACTCAATTCTGTCTATCAACGAGGTTCTTTTCTAGAAGGCTTCCATGAAGCACGAACCATACTTCTCCTAAAATCAAACAAGAACCTAAGAGATGTTGGGGCATGCCAATATCTCTTTTAAATGTTGATTATAAAGTCCTGATAAAGATACTCGCTGATAGACTTTCTCTGTAAGCTATTAACGACATCTCAATTAGACTATGTTAGGAGTAGACATTTCACCACCATAGTGGCAATGGTTTGGGCACGCCCATCTATCTATTCTTCTCTATTAGAACAACAAAATTCTTCTCTATTGCTTCTTAGCCTATACGCAGAGAAGGCTTTTAACTATGCTTCCTGGCAATTCCTGCCATATGCTTTTACAATTCCTTCATCTGCTGTAAACCTAAGTACAGCCCAATCTAACTATTAATAGCCTTAAATTTCCCCCCATACCACTTGAGAGAGGGGATAGGCAGGGCTGCCCGATGTTCCCCCTCCTATTTAACCTTGCTTTGGATCCCTTGCTAAGACACCTGCATATCTAGCAGGGTCTCCAGGGCCGTTCTTACAGGAAATAAAAACCAAAGAACTCACGATAGGCTTCACCATTAATGTTACTAAATCGGAGTCCTTGCGTTGCATGAGTCCCTCGCAGCCTGCCTGGTTTTGACCTTTTCCTTTAAAGTGTCAAACTCAATTATTGACATACATAGGGGCACAAATTGTATGAACGTCCTCTAAACTTTATTCCATTAACCTAAACCAATTCAACTCTCAGTTACAGGCAGACACGACAGCCTGGGGTAATTTTACCTTTACCTTTTAAGGCATGGAAAACCTCCTTAAAATGGTAACCTTCTCAAGGCTCCTCTATCTGTTCCAAATCTTACCTATACACTTGCGCCCCAAAGACGAATAAATGATTAATAGTCTATTTCGCAAATTTATATTTCTAGGTAGGAAACACCGAATCGGTTTGCATCTCTGTCAACACAAACTAAACGGGAGAGTGAATTTCCCAGACATTAGACTCTATAATCTGTCCAACAACACCCACATTTTACAGGATTTACTAAACGATGCATCAAATTACATTCCTTTCTACATAGAGAAGGCTCTTTGTTTACCCACGGCTCTCTCCTGTCTCTTACATCTCCCCAAAGATAACCCACTTCTTTTTTCTGTCTGTAAAACATGGGTCATTGCTATACACCACCTTCATCATATACTATTAAACTCCAGTTGGGCTCTCTTTGGCTAACTGCCAGATACCACTTCTTCCATCCCTAGAATACATGTATTTCCGCTACTGCTCGCAAAACCATCCTACAAACCTAGTTGGGCCCAGACAACCTGTCAGCCCCCTATTTTTGGAGAATTTGGATTTTCAGATGCGAATGGATTGCATAAATTCCTCTCTGCTAAAAGAAATTGTTTGACATATGGCAACCAATCATTCTGCTCTTACCTTTCCCATGTTAGATGCAGAAAGCAGACACTAGTTGGTGGACATCTGTTATCGTTATGTCTAAGGCCCAATTTACATCACGTTAAAGGGGTTTTTCATGTTCTGAAAACGGATGACCTATCCACCATCAGTATATGATCGGTGCGTGTCCAACACCCAAACTCTGCAACGATCCGCCACTCCGGCTGCCTCCGGGCACCGGACAATTTTGGCGGAAGCAAGTGGCTCCGGTCAAAGAATAGCGGCCGAGCTGAAGGGCTCCTATTCAAGTGAATAGGAGCCGAGCTGCAGTTCTGCTGAATGGCCGCTATGCAGTGGTTGGAGCCATCTGCTTCCGGCTCCAACTACTTCATGCCATTCCAAACATCCGATGCACGGAGGCAGCCAGGGTGGCATATTGGTGCGGTGTCCTGTTGTTGGACACGCACCGATCATATACTGATGACTTATCCGTTTGTGGAAGTGGAAAACCCCTTTAAGGCCTTCCTTCAGAGGTATATGTCAGGGAGACTCCTGACATATGCCTTCGATGAATGGCCAAATGTATGCCACTGTATGGCATACAGTGGGATATGTTGCCCATGGTCTGGCCCTGGAAAAACTTCTGAAGTCACTGTACATATATGGACAGTGACGTCAGGAACTTTTCCAGGGCCGGAGTACCAAGGCAGAGGACTGCTAGGGTACTAGCGCTCTGCCCGGGACTCCAGCAATGTGGAAACTCCTAAGGTCACTGTCCATATATGGACAGTGACATCAGGGGCTTCCCTGGTGTTAGAGTCCCCGGGCTGAGCATCAACCAGCCCTCTGCCCGATGGCTCCAGCACTGCTCCTGAGTTACTGTCCATTTATAAACAGTGACTTCAGGAGCTTCCCTAGTGCCAGAGTCCCTGGGCAGTGCATCGGATAGCGCTCTGCCCGGGGACTCCGGCACTGCTCCTGGCTTCACTGTTCATTAATGGACAGTGACTTCATATGCAGTGCTGGAGGCCCTGGGCAGAGAGCTAGCTCTGGAAACGATCGGAGCGTCGGAAACACTCATGTGTCCTAATTTGGCCAGTTTTGCGGATACCTCGATTTATTCAAGTCCATGAGGGATCCCACACGAATGAAAATCTGCTGTGAAAAACGTGTGAAATAGCACTTAGAGGCCTGTTCACATCTGCGTTGTATGCTCCGTTAGGGGCCTCCATTGCAGATTCTGTCAAAAATACCGGAAACAATAGCGCAGCATTCTGTGCTATTGTTTCCATCATATCAGCGGACACCACGACGGAACCCATTGAAGTCAATGCACTGCTGTCTCCATTGTTTAACTAACTCAGCACTTCTGTTATTTCCTTATTCTTCTCCTCTGATGGAGCAGAACAAAGGAATGTCTCAACGCAGATGTGAACAGGGCCTTAACTCTTCTTAGTCTGGATTAAATTTCTATTTATTCATCTATTCCCAGTGAGTGGGTTTCCTGCAATTATATGTATTCTTTTTTTTTCTACTGCCTTTTAGGTGATGCAGACGCTGGATAACCATACAGAGTTCAAAGGTTTTTAATATTCTTTTATTTATTTTCATTAACCTGAATATATATTACATAAAAAGTCAAACACACACAAAGGTTCATTATTGATAATACATGTATATAATCATTACATTATAGGTTCCTTATATATTTTACTATAATTGCTCTCTTTATAAATGGAAAGTGAAATGATAAAAACTTAGATTACTGTGTCAAAATTAAATCCTTTACAATTTACTGAAGAGCTGATGGTAATGGAATGTCTTTGCCCATCATAACCCTTAACCTCCAGGGAATTTTAAATCCTTGCCTTTTTTTTTTTTGTTGGAAAGAAATGCTTCCAGTTATTTTTTAATGTCAAGCCAGAGGGCTCTTTAGCTAATTAGGGAGATTTTTATTTTTTTCCCAATTTTATATCTATTAGAAATTTACAAAAAGGTAACAAAGTGACAGCATTACAGCAGCATAAGCACATTGAAAAAGGACAGCAGGTTTCACAATAAAATACATACACACAAAGCCTTGTGTTATGCTGGAGCTGGCTTCTTTTTCGTAACAGCCCTTTGTAGACTATAAGAACACGATAAAAAAACTAATAACAAATATGAAGATATTCTCCAAGCTGGATTTATGTGGTGCATACAATTTCATTCAAATCCGTGAAGGGGGATTATTGCTTAAGCTGTCAAGAATTTGTTAATTCGATTTTCCTAGATTTCCTTTACAGTTGTGTCGGGCTGTATTTGGGTGATATTTTTGTTTTCTCTCCAGATCTCAACATTAATTGCAAACAGTGCAGCTTTTCTTTCAGCATCTCAGAAAGAACCAACTTTATGCCACACTGGAGAGGTATCATTTTGAAAGATCTAGTTCACCTTTCCTAGGTTATCATTTCTAAACAAGGATTTTAAACGGATCCAGCAAAATTGTCTGGAGTAAGTGACCTCGTCCCCAAGGATTCAAAGCCATACATTTAAATTTTAGGATTTGCCAATTATTATCGTCAAATCATTGCACATATTTCTTCTCTGGGGGCTCAGATTTCTGCTCTTATTAAAAAGAGAGTTCATCTAAAGATTGGACTCCTAAAGCCGACTCAGCTTTCCTCAGCCTTAAACAAGCCTCCTCTGCCTCAGTTCGCTATAAACCGGATCCCAACAAATCTGTCATTCTGGAAGTGGATGCTTAATCAGTAGGGATAGGTGCAGTACTTTCTCAGAAAGGAGATACAGGTAGAAACCTTTCCTGTGTTTTTTTTCCAAAGCCTTCTCCCCAGCCGAGAAAAATTGTGACATCGGTGATAGTGGACTCCTGGCCATCATATTGCCCCTCAAAGGATGGATACATTTGTTGGACGAAGCTTGTCGTCCCATCATCATTTACACCGATCATAAAAATGTACTCTACCTGCAGACGACACATCGTCTGCAGCATCAACCATGTGGCTGGTTCAGTAGTGGCACGATATAAAGCTATCTGGGCTGCCTTATAAAATTTGGTCACATTAGGGACTCCCAACACACCTGTTGTTTTATGTACGTAAGTAAAGAGTAGTGCAGTTGACTCTGGGAAGATTTGCAGATAATAGTTAGGAATGTAACCGGGAGCACATAAAATAGATATAATAATTTAGGCAGAAACACCATTTTCAACGTGTGTACCCGACCGAGCCATAAAATATGGTATTTCCCCCAATCTTCTAGCATGATTCTAAGTTTGCGAAGTATCGGAGGATAGTTTGCCTTACATAACATATTAATCAGTGAGGCTAACATTCAGATAGTCCAGCATGTCCACCACCCACTGTAAGGGAAAATGAAATTGTAAAGTAGCAAACATGGGCGAGAGAAGTGAGATATTAGACTTGGCCTGGTTAACAACAAAACCTGAGATTGACCAATAGCTGGACAAAGTATGTAGGAAGTTGGGAAGGGTAGTGAGGGGGGATGTTATAGGCAGTAAGATATCATTGGCAGACATACACAACATATGTGTTCCCGAGGCTATCTCAATATTCTTAATATTAGGATCACGTTGAAAAAGATTCCCTAGGAGTTCCAGAGAGCGGATAAACAAGAGAGAAAGTGGACAGCCCTGGCGTGTGCCTCGGGTCATGGTTGGTAAATCTGAGGAAAACCCATTGTATCTGACAAAGGCTTTGGGAGAGCTATAAAGAATTTTCAGCCAGGCAATAAAATAGGAGGGGAATCCTAATCTGCTCAGAACCGCAAATAGATACAACCAGTAGACCGTGTTGAATATCTAATATCAAGCAAGAATAACATAGCAGCAATGCAACAGATGAGTAAGCCTCCGTATATTATCCGAGGTGTCATGGCCGCAAGCCGTCAGGCTCACTCACCTCCTGACGCCTGCAGCCATGAAACTGTGAGCGCTGGTCCCATCTCCTCCTCAGGAGACGCCAGCGCTCACTTCCACTTCTTCCGGCAGGGTCCCGTAGGGTGCGGGCGCACGCCTGCACCCGCTATTAAAGGGCCATCTCGCGCACCTGAAATTAGTACAAAATTAGCCCATGAGCACCCTGGACTATAAGAGGGACCCAGCCCCTTCCTGCCTTGCCTGAGCCTTGTTGTCATTACCCTAGTCTGTCTATGCAAATGGCCTCCTAATTGTTTTCCAGTTCCCAGTGTTTCCCCTTTCCTGCTACCTGTAACCTGTATCCCGTGCTATCCTGGTCAAGTGCCGTGCTGAGCTGAGATTGTGCTGCGCTGAGTACTACGACTATCCTGCTATGCCACGCCTGGCGCCTGCCTGCTGCCTAGTCCCAGCCGAGCCTGTCTTACTACTGTCTGAGCTACCACAGGTACACTATACGAACTATAGACTGTGACCTGTGTCCTGTTGACCAGCTGCCATACCGTCAAGGCCCAGTGGGTCCACGTACCCAACGTGACAGTAGGCTCAAGCCATGGACCCTGCAGGTCAATCCAAGACCACGATGACGTCACAAGAGATGCGGGCGGATATTCTAGACCTCCGGTCTCAACAGGACCAACTCCTCCAGGCCTTGAACATTATTGAACGTCGGCTGGAGGTGCAAGCTGCCATTCCTCCTACTACACCTCCTGGCAATACTGATCCTTCGACTACACCTCCTGACAGGGCTGATCCCCGATTTTCTTTACCATTTCCTGACCGCTATGATGGAGACGCGAGGACCTGCGGTGGATTTTTGAACCAGTGCCACATCCACTTTAGCCTGTATGCAAGGGCATTCTCGTCTGATGGCGCAAGGGTCACTTTCATCATCTCTCTCCTCACTGGCAGGGCCCTAGCAAGGGTGAAACCTTTCTGGGAGAGACACGGACCAGAGACCCGTGACTTCCGGGGGTTCCTATGGACATTTCGCACAGTGTTTGAGGAGCCTGGATGAGTCTCGTCTGCAGACGCCTCCTTGCTGAACCTACGCCAGGGAGACACATCCGTGGGTGAGTACGCCATCCACTTCCGCACCCTGGTGGGAGAACTGTTGTGGAACAATGAGGCCCTGGTGGCTACATTCTAGCAGGGACTGTCTTCTAAGATTGAGGCTGAACTTGCAGCCCAAGATCTTCCGTCTACCCTGGATGACCACATCCTTCTGGCTGCCCGGATTGATATAAGGGTCCGAGAACGGCTCCAAGAGGCTCTTCGGGAGGGAGGACTCCCTAGTCCGGTTCCTACCTTGCAGCAAGCCCTGCTGTCCTCTGAAGCTGATCCTCCTAAGGAGTCTGTGAGGATGGATCAGGTTAAGCTTTCTACCCAGGAGAGACAGCGCAGACGCATCTCGGGACTCTGTCTATATTGCGGCCTCAGAGGCCATCTTGCGCACCTGTGTCCCCAAAAGCCCCAGAGCCTAGTGTTGGTGGGAGAGACAACCCTGGGTAAAGAAGGACTTTCGTCTAAATTGTCCATTCCCGTGACCATAGAGTCCGGTGAGAAAACGCATCGGGTCTCTTCGTATCTGGATTCTGGATCCGCTGCTAATTTCAATCGTAGGGACCTGGTGGGTCTTCTCCAATTGCCCACTATCCCTCTGGAGAGACCATTGATGGTGGCATCTGTGAATGGACCACCTCTGCCAGACCCAATTATAGCTGTGACCAAACCGCTGAGGCTCCAAGTGGGAGCCCTCCACTCTGAGCTCCTCTCATTCTTTGTCTTGGCTAAAGCTGTCAATCCTGTGCTGCTGGGCCTGCTCTGGCTCTAACTACACGCCTCAGTCCTGGACTGGAATTCTGGAGAGGTTCTCCAGTGGGGCTCCGAGTGTCTCAACCTTGCCTGGTACAGATTCGTTCGGCTCAGCCTCCTCTACCTCGGTCCTTGGCAGGATTGTCTGGTAATTTTTCCACATTTTCGGATGTCTGCAGCAAGAAAGAGGTGGAGACGCTGCCCCCACACAGGGCATATGAATGTCCTATCGACCTAGTTCCTGGTGCATTCCTTCCCCGTGGTAGGGTATATCCTCTCTCCTTGCCAGAGACTCTGTCCATGTCCGTCTATGTTAAAGAGAACTCTGAGAGGGGCTTCATACGGAAGTCTTGCTCTCCTCTGGAGGTTCTTCTTTGTCAAGAAAAAGGAAGGTTCTCTGCATTCTTGCATCGACTACTGGAGTCTCAACCAGATCATGGTAAAAAATAGGTATCTGTTGCTATTAATCTCGGAAACTGTTTGATCGCATACGTGGAGCCATGATAATTTCAAAGCTAGACCTGCATGGGGCTTACAACTTAATCTGGATTCGCCGGGGTGACGTATGGCAGGCGGCATTTAACACCCGTGACGGACACTATGAATATCCAGTAATGCCCTTCGGCCTGTGTTATGCTCCCCCGGTCTTCCAAGAGTTCATTAATGACATCTTCCGTGACCTTCTCTATGTTTGTGTTGTGGTCTATCTTGATGACATCTTTATTTTTGCTCCATATCCAATGACTCATCGGAGACATGTCAGTCAAGTTTTCTTACGGTTAAGGGAGAATCGCCTGTACGCCAAGTTGGAGAAGTGCGTGTTTGAGAAGGATGCTCTACCCTTCCTGGGCTACATCATCTCGAATCAAGGTCTCAAGATGGATCCTGAAAAGGTAAAGTCAGTGCTGGAATGGCCATGCCCTCAAGACTTGAGGGCCATACAGAGCTTCTGGGGATTCGCCAATTTCTACAGACAGTTCATTCCAAACTTCTCCTCACTGACATCTCCATCTCTAACCCCCCAAGAAAGGCATGAACGCCAAGGTGTGGACTCCAGAAGCAGAGGCCGCATTTAATAGCCTGAAGAATGCCTTCACATCAGCCTCTATCCTCCAGATGTTTCTCGACATTTCTCGTTGGAGGTGGATGCCTCTTCTGTCGGTGCTGGTGCACTCCTGTTCCAGAGAGGTTCCAAGGGCAAGTCAATGGTATGTAGCTATTACTCCAAGCTCTTCTCTTCCACAGAACGTAACTACTCGATTGGGGATCGGGAGTTACTGGCCATCAAATTGGATCTGGAGGAGTGGAGACATCTATTAGAGGGCGCTGTTCATCCCATCTTGATGGCCCAACGACTGAATCCCTGTCAGGCCAGGTGGTCGCTTTTCTTTGCTCGGTTCCAGTTTGAGCTCCACTAACGTCCGGCCTCACAAGAATGTGAGGGCCGATGTCTTGTCCAGGTCGTTCTAGACAGAGGACACTATGGTGCCTCCACAGAATATCATTAGCCCATCCTACATCATCCCTGTCAACCCTCTGCAAGTTAGAGACATTCCCCGGGGAGGACTTTTGTGCATCTGGCTGACAGAAGAAGAATCCTCCGCTGGGGACACAGTTCCAAATTGGCAGGTCACGTGGGTGTCCGTAAGACCCGAGACCTGATTGCTCATCAGTTCTGGTGGCCCACGCTGCCCAAAAACATCACAGACTTTGTCTCCTCCTGCACAGTGTGCGCATCAAATAAAGTTGCTCACTCCAAACCGGCGGGCCTGCTCCAGCCGCTGCCTGTGACCGATGTCCCCTGGCAACATATTGCTATGGACTTTATCTCGAACCTGCCTCTCTCTACTGGTTGCAGTACGGTCTGGGTGGTCATGGACCGATTCTGCAAGATGGCTCCTTTCCGTCCACTGACCGGCCTACTGTCCGCTTCTCGACTGGCCAATCTCTTCGTCCAACACATCTTCCGTCTGCACGGCTTGCCTCTACATATTGTGTCGGATCGGGGGGTTCAGTTCACCTTAAAGTTCTGGAGAGCCCTCTGCGTACTCCTCGTTTGAAGTTGGACTTTTCCTCTGCCTACCATTCCCAGTCCAATGGTCAATTGAGAGAATAAATCAAATTATGGAGAACTATCTATGACACTTTATCTCCAGGCAGCATGATGACTGGGTGCAGCTGCTTCCTTGGGCTGAGTTCTCCTACAACAACCACACTAGTGAGTACACCACTAAGAGTCCATTCTTCATTGTCTATGGCCAACACCCTCGAATACCTCTTTCTGTTTCCACTATGTCCCAGGTGCCTGCAGCTGACTCTGCATTCAGGGACTTTCTACAGATCTGGCAGCCGACCCGATCTTCTATTCTGCTGGCGGTCGACCACATAAAAATAAAGGCAGACACAAGAAGACGAGAGCCTCCCCAGTTCCTTCCAGGCACTAAGGTCTAGGAATATCCAGCTGAGGGTGCCATCGTACAAGTTTGCACCCAGGTTCCTTGGACCCTTCAATATTTTGCAACAAATCAACTCTGTTTCCTACAAGCTTCGGCTGCCTCCTACCTCTCCTATCCTCAACTTCTTTCATGTCTCCCTGCTGAAGCCTGTGATCTTGAATCGCTACTCCAAGACTTCCACTCCTGCAGTGGCAAACAGCGGTTCATCTGAGACTTTTGAGGTTAAGGAGATCCTGGACACCAAGAGAGTGGGTGGAAGAAGCTTTTACTTGGTGGATTGGGGGCTTTGGTCCTGAAGAGAGGTCCTGGGAGCCAGAAGAAAACCTCAATGCCCCTGCTCTCCTGAAGAAGTTTCTCCCTCATTCTGGCCCCAAGAGGAGGGGGCGTAAGAGGGGGAATACTGTCATGCTCATGGCCGCGGGCCATCAGGCTCACTCACCTCCTGACGCCCGCAGCCATGGAACTGTGAGTGCTGGTCCCCATCTCCTCCTCAGGAGACGCCAGTGCTCACTTCCGCTTCTTCCAACCGGGTCCCGTAGGGTGCTCGCGCGCACCTGAAATTAGTACAAAATTAGCCCATGAGCACCCTGGACTACAAGAGGGGCCCAGCCCCTTCCTGCCTTTCCTGAGCCTTGTTGTTGTTACCCTAGTCTGTCTATGCAAATGCCCTCCTAAGTCTTTTCCAGTTCCCATTGTTTCCCGCTCCTGCTACCTGTATCCCGTGCTATCCTGGTCAAGTGCCGTGCTCAGTTGAAGACGTGCTGTGCTGAGTACCACGCCTGTCCTGCTATGCCACGCCTGGCGCCTGCCTGCTGCCTAGTCCCAGCCGAGCCTGTCTTGCTACTGTCTGAGCTACCACAGGTACAATATACGAACTATAGACTGTGACCTATGTCCTGTTGGCCAGCTGCCATACCGTCAAGGCGGTAGGGCCCAGTGGGTCCACGTACCCAACGTGACACGAGGCAGGTCAATTACGAACAAAACCAACCTGGTCTCTATGTATCAAGAAATCCAAGCCTGTATTTAAACGAAGGGCGAGAACCATGGCGATTATTTTAGCGTCAATATTGATTAGGGATATGGGACAATAGTTGGACCAGCTCAGATGATCAGTTTTTGGCATCGGAATTATAGAGATGGAGGCTAGGAGAGTGGTGTTGTTAGGGATTTCACAATTCCGGAGAGAGTTAAATAGTTTTGTGAGTGGTGCTGACAAAAACGTAGCATATTTCTTATAATATAAGGCCGTAAAGCCTTCAGGGCCGGGCCGTTCAGCACCTTGATAGTGGCTTCTGCCTCCTCAGGGGAAATCTCTTGACTCAATAGGTCAGCCAGGCCAGCACGCAAGGGTGGCAAAGGGGTGGTTGAGAGAAAGTCATAAATGGCACTCAGGTCAGGAGCATCCTCCTCAGTATATAAAGAAGATAAATCTTGGGAAAATGTTTATAGTATGTGGGTTAGAGGATATGTGCCCAATCTGATGGGAGAAAATTTTGATACAGGGCACCTGAGTTGGCGGGCTAGACGAGAAGTGTTCTTATTGTTACGAGTATGATATCTCTATTAAGACCAGAGAAAAATGCATTCAGCTTTTTCAGTAAGACAGAGATCCAGTTCCCGCCGGGCACATCCGAGTGCGAATTGTGGGGGTAAAGGCTTTTTTCAGCTGAGACTCCAGGAGGAGTATTCTAGCTTCCAACTGGGATTGGCGTGTCAGACGTTTTCGTTTTTTTCCGGGAAGCTTCATGGATAAGGAATCCATGCAAGACCACTTTTAGGGAAACCAATGAGGAGACAAAGTGACTGTTGAGCTAGAAATAATCCCTAATTTTGGGATCAAGAGCTTGAGATACTTCAGAATAAGAAAGCAGGGAATTATTAAGGGTCCATTCGGTAGTGTGGGGGGCGCAATAGGAGGGAAGAACAGGGAACAGGTAAGAACAGGTGAGGGACAAGGGATTGTGATCCCACTATGGGACGGTATTATTGGTGGTAGCCTGTATTTTAGGTAGAGACAGCTTAACCAAAAAGTGTCTAACCTAGTGTATAAGTGATGTCTAGGAGAGTAAAATGTGTAGTCTTTAGGGGTGGGTTTAACTTCTCCCCATGCATCATCCCAAGGCTTCGTCGAGAGGTGGGTTTGGAAGGAAAGTGCTGAGGGTGAAGAGGGGAATCTAGCTAGGGACAGGCTAGTGTATTTGTCCTCTCTCGGGTCAAATACACAATTAAAGTCGCCACAGACTATCGTAGTTCCCTCCGCGTGGTCTGCTACCAAATGAAACAAACGGGATAGGAAGGCAGGTTATCTAACATTTGGGGCATAATAAGTGACCTCAATAACAGGTATCGAGCATTAGGGTCTTCAAGAGAGGATTTTAACCCCTTCAGGACGCAGCCCTTTTTAAAATTTTCACTTTTGTTTTTTTCTCCCCACATTTCAAAAGCTATATATTTTTATGATTCTGATAGTCTCCTTTGAAGCCCGACCGCGTGTTTGAGGGGGCACCCCCTGATTATAACACTTTAAATGCCGTGGTCGCGATTGATCCCGGCATTTAAGGTCTTAAACGGGCGGAATCAAAGTGAACTTTGATTCCGCTCATTGCAGGGAGGCGTCGGCTGCGTGTTACAGCCGTCACCCGCTGTGTATGGAGCGAGCTCAGCCCCTGACGGCGACATACTGTGCCGACGACCTGTCATTTACGCATTGTCGTTTGACAGCTGTCAAACGACGACGCGTAAATTGACTGCCTCGGCAAAGAAGTGCAGGACACTTCTTTGCAATGTAATTTGAGCCGTTCTTCATTGAAGTCAATGAAGAGCAGCTCAAGATTACGAGCGTCAAAGACGCCTCACATAATACGAGGAGGAGCTTTTACGTCTGAAACGACGCAGCTGTTTTCTCCTGAAAACAATCTGTCTTTTCAGACGTAAAAGGCACTTCTCGTGTGCACATACCCTTAAAGAGGCCTCTTCCATATGGTATTCCAGAGCGGAAGTACATGTACCCAGTTCCCTAATTTCTAGCGTCAGGTCCGTAGTGATCTTGGCGGACATAGAAGCTAGCTCGGAATGGAGTATCTTTTGGAATGGTTCCAGAAGGGCAGCAAGGTTTGAAATTGGTGGCTGAGAGTCAGTCGTCATTGCTTGGCAAGCAGTAACAGGTTCAGGGGAGTCGGAGATTGAGAATCGGGAGGAATCAGCCATCAGGACAAGGTCAGAGGACAGTTTGGTTGAAATCCTAGGAAGTGCTATTGGGGTCAGACTTCTGTTGTTATCAACGTGGCAACATGGCAAACAGCTGTAAATAAACGTATACTTGCAGTGCTAGGGAGCATGAGAAGTTTACACACTATGTGCCTACAGCATGGGCAGATGGTCTATAGATTCGTCATTTTGGTCAGCGTGGTCGCGCTTGAATGTAGAAGTGAGGATGATATCCTGAATCATGAATAGTACAAGTTCCTAGGTGAGTTGCCTGAGTAACCTGTAAAAGAAAAAAAATTTGGTCTATGGCCTTTTAAAGTGGGATAGCAGTCAGGAGCAAGAGGAGCATAGTACAGGTACAAAGTGCAAGACTCTGGAGTCTGTGAAGTTAGGTACAGATTACCTCTAGTGCAGGCTCGGATGTATAGGTCCTAGGTCGGTGTGATGTCTTGAAAATGTAAATTGCGGTCTCTGCTTGCGGACCGGGCAGGTTCTTTCAATTTTCTGGAGAATGAAACAATGGGCGTAGCAGGAGCAGAAGGTCCTCTCTGGAGGCCAGATGATGGGGGAGGCCTTGGATCACTAGACACCTCGAGGCCGTGGAGTAGTCCGCAAGTCCAAAGGTATTCCTGAAGTGGGAATAAAGGTTTCCCCCGTGGCTGCAGGGGGTTGCCGACCCGTAGGGGGTGAGTGTGGGCCAAATCTATCACTAGATGAGGCGGATGGCAGGGAATTTGGTATGGATGCTGTGGAGCTCAGGCTCTGCACTTCTGCTCCAGATGGCACCCAAACCATGCCCCCACTCTACAAATTACTCTAGCTTGCTAGTTGTACTCTGCTGTAAATTCTAACTGCATTATTTGCTACAGATCCTTTTCCTGTTCACAGTGATGATCGTCTGCCACCTGGCAAGTGAGGGACCATTCTAACAAGTTGGGATTGTGCAAAGCAGAGAGCCCTTTAAACACATGATCACATCAGGTAGAGTTGCAAATGGGGAATAATGCACCAACTCAATGTCTATCTAGGCCATCACCAGACAAAATACAGAAAGAGGACCCAGCCCTGGCAAAAGAATAAAGAGACAGAAGAAAGTTAGAGAAGACGAAGAGGGGGGAGGGGGGGGGGGTGAGGAAAAAGAAAGCTATAAACTACCACCTCCTAAAAAGAGAGAGTATCTTACAGACTACACAAAAGGCCCTTTTACACAGGCAGATTTTCTGCTCAGTAAATAAGCGCTGATCAACAACACAGCATGTCAATCGGCGCCTATTTTGCTCCATTCAAATGGAGCAATGCTTGTAATGTATGGGGGTGAACAATCGTTAATACAATTGTTCATCCCCATACATTTGCATCTTGTCAGCAGCACATACTCGATTTATAGGGAGATGTTCTACCGACAAGCAACCATTTTTTGGCAGTATAAAAGATCAGACCAGCTGGTCCCTGAGGCAGAAGCCTGTAAATTAAAAATTCTGCACTTGGATAATTATCATCTATGAACAAATGCTGCAACAAAACCTGAAGGATAGAGATGAAATATTTTTGTTCTCAATGCTGTAGCCATGTCATACATTACACAATGTACATGTATTTGACATCACTATGCACAGGAAAAAAACTATTAATTGATCCAACTACCTTAAATGGTTACTGACCTGTAATGTGTATGCTCTTCATGAACGGCAAAATGTTGCCGCATCAGGACGAGCATACTCGTTCTACTGATCGCGTAGGCACAGCAAGTGTGCCCATGCTATCAGGAGCTGGGCAATGGCTGAAATACATAGCCGTAACCTTACTCTAAGGGCATGGCCAGACGTGGCGTATTTCTGCTGACACTGTCCGCATCAATGCCGCACATAATCTGCGTTGCAGATTCTGTTGCGGCTTTGCCTAAAATGTGCAGTAAATTGATGCGGATTAGCCGTTGCGTATTCAGGTGAACTTCCTGCTGTCTTTTAAAACATTTAATCTCAGTCTGGCTATAGACCTCTAAACACATAGGTCCAGCCAGAATGAAGAAATATCCTGTTTGTAAAACCAATACGCAACGCAACACACAAAACATCTGCGGATTTCATTGCGGAATTTTGAAACTACATTGAAGTCAATGGAGAAATTCCGCAATAAGTCCGCAACAAGTCCGCTACACATCCGCTACAGCCAGTGTATGCTGCGGAAATCAAATTCCGCACGGCAGCCTATGGTCCGCAGCGGAGTTTTCTGCCACGTGTGCACGAACCTAACTACAAAGTTGTGGAAACCAATGGAGAAAATGTCCGCTGCGGATTTCTGCAGCGGACTGGCCGGAGCGGAATTCTGGAGCAATTTCGCCACGTCTGGCCATGCCCTAACGGCGTAGATCAGAAAAACCTCTGATCTCTTCTGTTAACCCCTTCAATGCCGCAATCAATACTGATTGCGGCAATCAAAGGGAAAAAGTGGGGGGATTGAGGAACACACCTTGTATAGGCAGACAGCCCAGGGTCCATTGAAGGAACCCAGGACAATCTGACCATATTTTCTGTTGTTAGGGCTTACTTAGGTATGCCCTAAAAACTGCTTGTGTACTGTCAGTACACAGGCTAATTTACTGGCCTATAAATATATACCAGTACATTATAATTAGAAAATCAAAAATCCCCCTACGGCAGATGCCAGCAACCTTCGGCACTCCAGCTATTGAGAAACTACTACTCCCAGCATGCCCACAGCGATTATTATTCCAGGCAAAGGCTGTCAGGGCATGCTGGGCTTGTAGTTTTACAGCAGCTGGAGTGCCGAAGGTTGCTGACCCCTGCCTTATGGCATTAAAAAAAAAAGTTACATTTATTTAAAAAAAAAAAAAGTAATGTTAAATAAAGAAAAAATCAGTACAGTAAACTTTATTAAATATAAGTCAAAAACCATAAAATAATATACACATATTTGGTAATGTCACCACCATAACATTCTGCAAAAGAAATGTATAGCATTATTTATAAAAATCGGATTATGCTAAAAAAAACAAAACACAACTGCCACGGAACTGCTTTTTTTGTGCACTTGCTAAAATAAAAATTTATATAAATCAAACAATAATGTATACAAACCAAAAAATTGCCTAAATATAGAGTACAACTCGTCCCGCAAAAAACAAAGTCTTATACAGCTACGTCAAACAAAAAATAAAAAAAAGGTAAGGCGGGATTCACACGACCGGGTCCCGCCCGAGCCCGAGTGTCGGCCGGTAAAATCGTCCATTTTGCCCGGCCGGTTTGCATAAAGTTTTGCATCCGTTCCGGGCCGGGCAGATCTGAACAGTGACATCAGCGGCAACTCCTGAAGGGGAATCCCCATGTGTTCGGGGATTCCGCTTCAGGAGTTTCCCCTGATGTCACTGCCCAGATATGGACAGAGACATCAAGTGCTCTGTCCAGGAGCGGAATCCCCGAAAACACGGGGATTCCGCTCCTTCATGGAGCTAAAGTGCTAAAGATACCTCCCCGCTCTGCTATAGTGGCGTCGCTACAGTAGTAGCAGCCGCAGCTGCTAGCGGCGCCATCGAAGGTGTCGCCAGGCCAGGGCGCTTTTAAAACAAGCAGGGGAAGGGAGCCAGCGCAGCGCTCCCTTCCACCTGCTGTACACCCCGGCCCTGCCACACAGTGTACAGCCATTCGTCCGAATGGCATCAACTCCTCCTCCTCACATGCACTCTGCGCTGTGAGGAGGAGGAGATAGAGCGCAAGTGCCGGAAAACACGGCCATCACTCGGGACACATCCCGGTGATGGCAGTGTATTACCCGGCCCCATAGACTTCTATGGGTACCCGGCCGAAAATAGAGCATGTCCTATTTTTTGACGACCGGTTTTCCCGGCCGTCAAAAAATCGGTCGTGTGAATAGCCCCATTAGGGGTCTATTATTCCTAATGCAGCCGGGTGCCGGCCGATTTATGAACCCCTGCCATGTGAATGAGGCCCAAGGCCGCTGGGATTCAAAGAGGAATAATTAAAATATTGTTCTGGTCCTTAAGCCCAAAATTGGCCCAGATCTCAAGGGTTTAAAACAACATGAAAAATTAGGAAAGTTGTATTTTTTTCCCCTATTTTTAAACATTTTTCCCTAAAAAAGACCTTCAGAAAATAATTTATATTGTATCTGCTCCAATTTAAAAAAATAAGAAAGCCCTATGTGTATTCCAAAAAAGAAACAAAACATTTTGGGGTAGACTAAGAAACGAACAAAACACATCACCTTTAGGGTATGTTCACACAGGGCATACTTAGGCCTCATGCACACGACCGTAGTCCAAATTCCGCAAATTACAGGACCGTGTTCCGTGAAATGTCATCCGCAGTTCATCCGTATGTAATCCGCAGTTCATCCGTATGTAATCCGCAAAATGCGGATGAAAAAAAAAAAGCCTAGGTAAAACAGGATGACGACAGAACTCATTCCCGCTCGTCGCCTAGCAACACTTCCGCAAATCCGCAAACTGCGGATGACACACGGAGGTGTATCCGCAATTTCCACGGGCCCATTGACTTCTATTGGCATGTCCGCATCGAATTTGCGGCCCGTAATAAGACATGTCCTGAGTTTCTGCGGCACGGATGTGCGGACATGCGGAGACCCGTGAAAACACGGATAGTGTGTATGGGCCCATAGAAATGAATGGGTCCGCAATTCTCCCGTGGATTTGCGGGGGAATTGCGGACGCAAAAACACGGTCGTGTGCATGAGGCCTTACCTGTAGTCATGGCCTGTGATTAGCTGCAGAAGTCACATGAGATGAAACATCATCACTGGAGGCCGGGCTGCAGGACGTCAGAGGACGCGTCGCCATGACTATGGGTAAGTATGGTCTTTTTTTTTTTTATCTGCTATTTTCCTTAGCAGGCATTCCGCCCGAAAAACTGCACCACAATTTGGTGCAGTTTTTCCAACAAAGTTCCCTGTGGGGACTAGGGCAGATAGGCATAGAGATCTGTGTAAGTATAGACTTTTTTTTCCTGAAGTGCGATTTTTGCAGCGGAAACGCAGCTTTTCTGCCACAAAAATCGCAACATTTGTTGGGGGTTTTACCTCCCATTGAATTAAATTGGGAAAACCCGCAACAGAAGAGCAGCGATTCCGCAGCATAAATTGACATGCTGCCGATTGTAAAACCGCACCGCAGGTCAATTTGTGAAGGTTTTTCGGCGTGTTTTTTACACAGCGTATGGATGAGATTTGTTCAAATCCCATCCACTTTGCTGCTACTGTAGTAAGCTGCGGAAATCTGATGTTTTAAACGTTCGAGTTGCACCTGTGCGGGTTCTGTTTTCACAGATTCCCATAGACTTGAGTCCATCGAGGGATCCGTGAAAACAGAAGAAAATAGGACATGTTCTATGTGAACGGCCCCATTGAAATACATGTGTCCGTGTGACGGCCTTTGTTTTAACGGCCGTCACACGGACGCATGCTACAGTCGTCTGGGTATGAAGGCCCAAAACACCCCCAGGCATGAACGGGTTAGCTTAAATAATTTTTCAATTTGATAAGGCCATTTTAACTCCTTAGCGCACCAGGATGCACCGGTACGCGTCCTGGCTAATTTCTTTCACCCTGTCAAAGGACAAGGTGACAGAACTGTGCCGTCAACTGTTTATGACAGTTGACCGGCACAGTAAGACGGCAGGGGACCATTCACAGCGGTCTCCTGCCGGCGATCGCTGTGATTGGTCAGTCAAAGCAGACTGACCAATCACAGCTCCATGACGTGTATGTGATGGCGCTGGCTCAGAAGCTGTCCGACGCCCCTCTGCAACGGCCAGGACCGGAGCTAGGCTCCGATCCGGCCGATTAACCCCTTCGATGCATCGATTAACGTGATCGATGCATCAAAGTGTCTTGTAGCCTGTCGGCAACCACGATGGTTGCCACGGGCGCAGGTGTCAGCTGCTTGTCACAGCTGACATCGTGCCCTAACGGCTCCGATCCGGCCGATTAACCCCTTAGATGCAGCTATCGCTGCATCTAAGTGATTAGATCGTACCCTATGGTTGCTATTGACAACCATCGGCACCCGCGGGTGTTCCGATGGTTGCTATGGCAACCATAGCCTAACAATCGCTTCCTAGTATGGAAGCTAATAGGCCCCGCCGGGAGGCGAAGCCTAATAGGCTTGCTGTCAGTGAATAGCTGACAGCTCTAATACACTGCACTATGTAGGTAGTGCAGTGTATTAGAATAGCGATCAGGGCTTCATGCCTTCAAGTTCCCTAGTGGGACAAAAAAAAAGTTAAAACAAGTTAATAAAAATGTTGTAAAAAAGTAAAAAAAAATAAGTTTCATGTTAAAAAACACTATAACAGCCTTTTTTCCTATAATAAGTCTTTTATTATAGGAAAAAACAAAAAACATAAAAAAAAGTGCACATATGTGGTATCCCCGCGTCCGTAACGACCCCAACTATAGAAATATTACGCTATTTTACCCGTACGGTGAACACCGCAAAAAAATTAAATAAAAAACTATTCCAGAATCGCTGTTTGTTAGTCGCTACCCCTCGCAAAACAGAATAAAAAAAGGGATCTAAAAGTTGCATGTGCCCAAAAATTATACCATTAAAAAACGCAGCCCGTCCCGCAAAAAACAAGCTCTCCCACCGCTTTTTTGACGGAAAAATTAAAAAGTTATGGCTCTCAGAATATGGTGACACCAAAAATAAATTATTTGAAACAAAAGTGATTTTATTGTGCAGACGCTTCAAAGCATAAGAAAAACTATATACATCTGGTATCACCGTAATCGTACCGACCCGCAGAATAATGTAAAATTGTCATTCATAGCGCATGGCGAACGCCGAAAAAAGAAATAATAAAAAACATCAGAATTGCAGGTTTTTGGTCACCTTGCTTGCCAAAAAAATTAAATACAAAGTGATCAAAAAATCGCATGTACCCCAAAATGGTACCAATGAAATCTACAGATTGTCCGGCAACAAATAAGCCCTCACATGGCTCCGGTGGAGAAAAAATAAAGACGTTTTGGCTCTCAGAATATGGCGATGCAAAATGTGCAAAGTTTCCAAAAGCGGATAATATTGGGCGCCATTTATCAGTGCGACACTGGCCACACATCTGTGGATAATTATTTATTTACCCCATTATTATACTCTCTTATTATACCCCTGATGTTCTCCGCACAGCTTACATATGCCCCCACATCATAACTGAAATACCAGCAAAACCCCAAACAAAACAACTAGCGAGCAAAATCCACGCTCCAAAAGCCAAATGGCGCGCCCTGCAGCGTGCCCAAGCAGCAGTGTACGTCCACATATATGACATCGCCATACCTGGGAGAACCCGCTTAACAGTTTGAGGTATTTGTCTTCAGTGGCACGAACTGGGCACAAAATATTGTGCACTAAAATGGCACATACCTGTGGAAATTTTCACTTTGCACCATCCACTGAGCATTCATTTCTAATATAAAAAAAACAAACCTGTGTGGTCAAAATGCCTTGAGGGGTGCAGTTTCCAAAATGGGGGTCACTACTTGGGGGTTTGTTTTACTATTTGACCTCAGAGCCCTGCCATTGTGGGGTAATGCCGCGAAAATCACCAAAATAGGTCTCACATGCGCCTTTCACTCCTAAGCCCTGTCATATGTCCAGGCAAATGATAAATGCCTTGAGGGGTGTAGTTTACAAAATGGCGTCACTTCTCAGGGTTTTACACTCTACTCTGGTACCTAAGAACGCTCTGCAAATGCGACATGGCGCCCTACACCAGTCCAGCAAAATCTGTGCTCTAAAAGCTACATGGCACTCCTTCCATTTTGAGCTCTGCCATGTGCCCAAACAGCAGTTTAGGGCCACACATGGGGTATTTCCGTACTCGGGAGAAATTGGGTAACAAATTATGTGTTGTTTTTTCTCCTATTACCACTTGTGGGGGAAAAAATTGGGTGCAAAACTACATATTTTTTGGAACAAAAATAATTTTTCATTTTCACTGCCTCATTCTAAAACAATCTATGAAACACCTGTGGGATCAAAATGCCCTAGATGATTACCCTGAGGGGTAAAGTTTCCAAAATGGAGTCACTTCTCAGGGGTTTCTACTGTACGGGTACTTCAGGGGCTCTGCAAATGCGACATGGCGCCCAAAAAACAATCAACCAAAATCTACATGCCAAGTAGCACTCCTGCCATTCTGAGCCCTGCGGTGTATCCAAGCAGCAGTTTATAACCACATATGGGGTATTGCCGTACTCGGGAGAAATTGCTTTACAATTGTTGGGGCGCTTTTTCTCCTTTATTCCTTGTGAAAATGAAAACAATTCAACATTTTAGTGGAAAGAATGTAGATTTTCATTTTCACTGCATAATGTAATGACAGGGGTGGGGAGACAGACAAGTGAGCCCTAATCTACCCACCACTTAGTCCCTGCCTACTTGCAACGACCCGCCCTAGGCGACGGGGTACAACTGGGCGACGGTGTCTACGCTCAATAAGTGCACGACAGACAAACAGACAAGGGTACACAGAGCTAGGGGGAGAAAGGGGCAGTTGCCCACGGCAAAACCGTGAGCAACAAGAGAAGTGAGCAAGCCGAGTCAAACCAGGAGAGTACGAGGTGCCAAACACAGAGCAGAAGAGTAGTAAACAAGCCGAGTCAAACCAGGAGTGTACGAGGTACCAAACGCAGAGCAGGAGAGTAGTCAGCAAGCCAGGGTCAATATGAAGCAAGGACAATGGTACAATAAGCTGCAGGAACAGGAAAGGCAGGTATAAATAGACAGAGGGTGGGAGCCAGCTCCATCTGGCCAGGCTGTGATAGGTTCTCCCACTCCTAAGCCTGCCACCCTGAGTGGTGGAAGATGGAGTCAGTCTCACAGACATAGAAGCAGGTGCAAACTGATTATCTATGGGCGTTAACCCCGAAGCTGTGCCTGGCAGATCCTTTACAGTACCCCCCCTTTTATGAGGGGCCACCAGACCCTTTCTAAGTGGACCTGGTTTACTGGGGAAACGAAGGTGAAACCTCCTGACCAATATCCCAGCGTGAACATCCCGAGCGGGTACCCAAGTCCTCTCCTCAGGCCCGTATCCTCTCCAATGGACCAGGTACTGGAGGGAGCCTTGGACCATCCTGCTGTCCACAATCTTGGCCACCTCGAATTCTGCCCCCTCAGGGGTGAGAACAGGGACCGGAGGTTTCCTCGAGGGAGCCAAGGACGGGGAGCAGCGTTTAAGGAGGGAGGCACGGAACACGTCGTGTACTCGAAAAATGGGGGCAACTCCAGTCGGAAGGAGACAGGATTAAGGACTTCAATGACCTTAAAAATAGGGGAGCAAATTTCTTGGACGGGACCTTAAGGCGCAAATTTTTAGACGATAGCCACACCAGATCCCCGACCATAAACAAGGGGTTAGCAGAACGTTTTCTATCTGCCTGAGTTTTTTGTATGCTCTGGGACGCCTCTATGTTCTTCTGAACCTGTTCCCAGACTGTGCACAGTTCTCGATGAACGACCTCTACCTCGGGATTGTTGGAACTACCAGGTGAAACGGAAGAGAACCGTGGATTAAACCCAAAATTACAGAAAAAGGGGGAGACCCCTGACGAGTTACTGACCCGGTTATTAAGGGAAAACTCGGCGAGGGGAATGAATGAGACCCAATCATATTGACAGTCAGAGATAAAACACCTTAAAGGAACAGTGTCATCACAAATTATTTTTTTATATGTTAAAGATGTTAGTGCTTTATTAAAAACGTTTATATTCATTTGTGTGTTTGTGTTTTACTTTTTCTTATTTTTACACTTTTTCTTCCCCATGGGGGCTGCCATTTTTTGTTCCATTTCTGTGTGTGTCGATTAACGACACATACAGACATGGAATACGGCAGCCACAGTCCCATAGGGACTGCGAACGGCTCCCGTCCCATTGACTTCAGTGTACGGCGTCTGTGTGGGAACTGCGCATGCGCCGCTCCCACACAGTCCAATTCGAAATTGGCGCCGTCCGGCGCCATTTTCCTGTGGACCGGAAGTCGCGGCCGGACAGTAATATTACTACTTCCGGTCGCAGCTTCCGGATTTGTGCACTTGGACCAGCGGCAGCAAACGGAGCGGACGGGCCGGAGGGAGCCGCGGCGGCAGGAGCAGGTAAGAGATTTCAATGTATGTTCGTGTTTGTGTGTGTTTACTACTGTATGTAAACCTACTACACTGTGTGTTAGCTCAAAAAATGGCGACACACAGTGTAGGAGGTTACACCGTTCAAACCCCTCGTTTATCCCGGCACTAGCCAGGATAAAGGAGGGGGGGATGCTGAGAGCTCACTAGAGCGAGGGCTTTTTACCCAATTTTGCAAAGCTGCAATTTTGGGAATAGCTCCATCTAGTGACCAAAAATGGGTAGTATTATAAATTAGAATTAATTTATAATATTTCCTGACTCGTGAAAAAAATAAAAAAAATTTGAACAATGTTTAATCACCCACACACTAAATGTTTAATTTTTAAAAAAAAAACATGTTTTTCTGGCAACACATTCCCTTTAAATATTGTTCTAGAGACTGATTAGTCCTCTCAGTTTGGCCATTAGTTTCAGGATGGAAGGCAGAGGAGAAGGACAGATCAATCTCCAACTTTTTACAGAAGGCTCTCCAAAACAATGAAACAAATTGTACCCCTCTATCAGAAACAATATTGACAGGGACCCCATGGAGACGCAGGATGTGTTTGACAAACAAGGTAGCTAACGTCTTAGCATTGGGTAGTTTTTTGAGAGGCACAAAGTGGCACATCTTACTGAAACGGTCTACTACAACCCACACCACCGACTTGCCTTGAGATGGAGGCAAATCGGTGATAAAATCCATGGAGATATGGGTCCAAGGTCTCTGGGGAATGGGCAAAGAACATAGTAAGCCCGCTGGTCGGGATCTGGGAGTCAGTCTTGGACCTAGCACAAACTTCACAAGCGGCGACGTAGGCCTTAACGTCTTTGAGCAACCCAGGCCACCAATAGTTTCTGGCAATGAGGTGCTTGGTACCCAGGATGCCTGGATGGCCAGATAGTGCAGAGTCATGATTTTCCCTAAGTACCCTTAGCCGGAATTGCAGGGGAACAAACAGCTTGTTCTCAGGAAGGCTCCCGGGAGCTGAACCTTGATCAGCCGCAATTTCAGAGACTAAATCAGAATCAATAGCGGAAATGATTATACCTGGAGGCAAAATACAAGCAGGATCTTCCTCCGAAGGAGGGCTGGCCATGAAGCTACGTGACAGTGCATCAGCCTTAAGATTTTTAGACCCAGCCCTATAGGTAACCACAAAGTTGAATCTGGTAAAAAATAACGCCCAACGAGCTTGTCTCGGGTTTAGCCTCCGGGCAGATTCTAGGAAAACCAGATTACCTGGTGCCTAGCCCCCTCCAGGAAGTGGTGCCACTCTTCAAATGCCCATTTAATGGCTAAGAGTTCGCGGTTGCCAATATCATAGTTACTCTCAGTGGGTGAAAACTTCCTGGAGAAGTAGGCACAGGGACGGATATGGGTGAGGGACCTGGTACCCTGGGACAAGACAGCCCCCACTCCCACCTCAGACGCGTCAACCTCCACGATAAATGGCTCCATTTGGTTGGGCTGAACCAGCACCGGGGCCGAGATAAAGCACTTCTTAAGGACCTCAAAAGCCTGGACAGCCTCAGGAGGCCAGTGGAGGAGATCAGCACCTTTGCGAGTGAGATCCGTAAGAGGCTTAGCGATGACCGAGAAGTTAGCAATAAACCTCCTGTAATAATTAGCGAACCCCAGGAAGCACTGTAACGCCTTCAGGGAGGCAGGTTGGACCCATTCCGCCACAGCCTGGACCTTGGCGGGGTCCATGCGGAATTCATGAGGAGTGAGGATTTGGCCCAAAAATGGTATCTCCTGCACCCCAAACACACATTTTTCGGTCTTAGCAAACAGTTTGTTTTCTCGAAGGACCTGGAGCACCTTCCTGACATGCTCAATGTGGGAGGACCAGTCCTTGGAAAACACAAGTATGTCATCAATGTACACTACAAGAAATAACCCCAGGTAGTCTCTTAAAATCTCATTTATGAAATTCTGGAAGACCGCGGGAGCATTACACAACCCAAAGGGCATGACGAGGTATTCGAAATGACCTTCGGGCGTGTTAAACGCAGTCTTCCACTCATCCCCCTCTTTGATGCGGATAAGGTTATACGCCCCCCGTAGATCAAACTTAGAGAACCATTGGGCCCCCTGAACCTGATTAAAGAGATCAGGAATCAGAGGAAGGGGATACTGGTTCCTTACAGTGACCTTATTCAAGCTTCGGTAGTCAATGCATGGCCTAAGACCACCATCCTTCTTCCCTACGAAGAAGAAGCCAGCACCTACCGGAGAAGTAGAGGGGCGAATGTAACCCTTGGCCAGGCATTCCTGGATATACTCTCTCATGGCTTCACGTTCGGGACAAGAGAGATTAAATATCCTACCCTTAGGGAGCTTAGCTCCTGGTACCAAATTGATTGCGCAATTGTTAGGGATCTGCCAGGTACTACGTCTAGGTATACTCCTGGGATTAATCAATCCACACCTGAGGCCAGACCTGTTCGACTGACACCATCTCCCACCAACCAGGGTGGCAGGCTCAGGAGTGGGAGAGCCTATCGCGGCCTGGTCAGTCGGAGTTAGCTCCGCACCCTGTCCTTTATTACCTGCCGTGTTCTCTTCCTCAGTGCTTGTAATTCTTCTGGATTCCTGGCCTCACTGCTGCTTGCTCCAGCCTGCTTCTGCCGTGCTTCTGCCTTGCTGCAGTTCCGCTTAACCTGCTTTGCTTTGCCCCTGGCTTGCTTCCTTCTCCGTGCTCACTTTGGTATACTCCACTTCATCCTGGTCCTGACTACTCATTCACCGCTCCGTTTCCTCGCGGCGTTCCGTGGCTACTGCCCCTTCCCTTGCGTGTTCCCTGTTTGTTCTCCCGTGCACTTAGACAGCGTAGGGACCGCCGCCCAGTTGTACCCCGTCGCCTAGGGCGGGTCGTTGCAAGTAGGCAGGGACAGGGCAGTGGGTAGATTAGGGCTCACTTTCCCTTCACCTCCTTCCTGCCATTACATAATTACAAGCCCATACCTAGTCTACCATTTCTCCTACGCTGACGCTATCATGGACCCCCTTGAGACTTTGACCCAGCAGATGCAGGGCCTCTCCCTACAGGCCCTGGCCCAGAGGGTCAACCAGGGTGACGCTGCCTTAGTAGTACCCCTCACCTCACCTCTAGAACCCGACCTCAAGTTACCTGACCGGTTCTCAGGGGACCGTAAGACGTTTCTCTCCTTCCGGGAGAGCTGCAGACTGTATTTCCGCCTAAAACCCCACTCCTCAGGTTCCGAGAACCAGTGGGTGGGTATCATCATATCCCGACTCCAGGAAGGGCCCCAAGAGTGGGCCTTCTCCTTGGCTCCTGACGCCCCTGAACTTTCCTCTGTTGATCGTTTTTTCTCTGCCCTCGGACTCATTTACGACGAGACTGACAGGACTGCTTTAGCCGAGAGTCAGCTGGTGACCTTACGTCAGGGTAGGAGACCGGTTGAGGAATACTGTTCTGATTTTAGAAAGTGGTGCGTAGCTCCTCGGTGGAACGATCCGGCCCTAAGGTGCCAGTTTAGGTTAGGATTATCTGACGCCCTGAAGGATCTGCTGGTTAGCTATCCCTCTTCTGACTCCCTTGACCAGGTTATGGCCCTAGCAGTACGACTTGACCGACGTCTCAGGGAACGTCAGCTTGAACGCTTCAATGTGCTCCCCTCTGACTTTTCTGCGATCCCCCCGAGGTCCTGTCTCCTCGCCCCTCCACGGAGGACTGGGAGGTACCTATGCAACTCGGGGCCTCCATGTCCCCTCGACAACGTAGGGAGTTTCACAGAATGAATGGTCTCTGCTTCTACTGTGGGGACGACAAGCATCTACTGAACACCTGTCCCAGGCGCAAGAATAAGAAGCCGGAAAACTTCCGCGCCTAAGTGATCATCGGGGAGGTCACTTGGGCGCACAGGTATTTCCCGTTAATGTGAAACGCAATAAAATTTTGCTTCCCTTTCAGGTCTCGTTTGCTGGCCGGTCGGCCACGGGCAGTGCTTTCGTGGATTCTGGCTCATCTGCTAATATCATGTCTGTGGAATTTGCTATGTCTCTAAAGATGCCTTTTATTGATTTACCTTATCCTATCCCTGTAGTAGGTATCGACTCTACTCCCCTTGCTAATGGTTATTTTACTCAGCATACTCCTGTTTTTGAACTCCTGGTTGGCTCCATGCATTTGGAGCAGTGCTCTGTACTGGTGATGCAGGGATTATCGTCTGATCTGGTATTAGGTCTTCCCTGGTTGCAGTTGCATAATCCCACGTTTGATTGGAATACTGGGGATCTCACCAAATGGGGTAGTGAATGTCTTATGTCATGTCTTTCTGTTAACTCTATTTCTCCCCGGGAGGAGGTAAACACGCTTCCTGAGTTTGTTCAGGACTTCGCCGATGTGTTTTCTAAGGAGGCCTCCGAGGTGTTGCCCCCCCATAGAGATTACAATTGCGCCATCGATTTGGTGCCTGGTGCCAAGCTTCCTAAGGGTAGGATATTTAATCTTTCATGTCCTGAACGTGAAGCTATGAGGGTGTATATCCAAGAATGCCGGGCCAAGGGTTTCATTCGCCCCTCGACTTCTCCTGTAGGTGCTGGCTTCTTCTTCGTGGGGAAGAAGGATGGTGGTCTCAGGCCGTGCATTGATTATCGTAACCTGAATAAGGTCACCGTAAGGAACCAGTACCCACTTCCTTTGATTCCGGATCTTTTTAATCAGGTTCAGGGAGCCCAATGGTTTTCTAAGTTCGATCTACGGGGGGCATATAACCTTATCCGCATCAAAGAGGGGGATGAGTGGAAAACTGCGTTCAACACACCCGAGGGTCATTTCGAATACCTGGTCATGCCCTTTGGGTTGTGTAATGCCCCTGCTGTCTTCCAGAATTTTATTAATGAAATCCTGAGAGATTACCTGGGTAATTTTCTTGTTGTGTACCTTGATGACATACTGGTGTTTTCCAAGGACTGGTCCTTCCATGTGGAGCATGTCAGGAAGGTGCTCCAGGTCCTTCGGGAGAATAATCTGTTTGCTAAGACTGAAAAATGTGTCTTTGGGGTACAGGAAATACCATTTTTAGGGCAAATCCTCACTCCTCATGAATTCCGCATGGACCCTGCCAAGGTTCAGGCTGTGGCGGAATGGGTCCAACCTGCCTCCCTTAAGGCGTTACAGTGTTTTTCAGGGTTCGCCAACTATTACAGGAGATTTATTGCCAACTTCTCGGTCGTCGCTAAGCCTCTTACGGACCTTACTCGCAAGGGTGCTGATGTCCTCCATTGGCCCCCTGAGGCCGTCCAGGCCTTTGAGACCCTCAATAAGTGCTTTATCTCGGCCCCCGTGCTGATTCAGCCCAACCAAGAGGAGCCATTTATTGTGGAGGTTGACGCATCCGAGGTGGGAGTGTGGGCCGTCTTGTCCCAGGGTACCAGCTCCCTCACCCATCTCCGCCCCTGTGCTTACTTCTCTAGGAAGTTTTCGCCCACGGAGAGTAACTATGATATTGGCAACCGCGAACTTCTAGCCATTAAATGGGCTTTTGAAGAGTGGCGGCACTTCCTGGAGGGGGCTAGACACCAGGTAACGGTCCTTACGGATCACAAGCATCTGGTTTTCCTAGAATCGGCCCGGAGGCATAATCCTAGACAAGCTCAGTGGGCACTATTCTTTACCAGATTTAATTTCTTGGTTACCTATAGGGCTGGGTCCAAGAATATTAAGGCTGATGCTCTGTCACGTAGTTTCATGGCCAATCCTCCTTCCGAGAAGGATCCTGCTTGTATTTTACCCCCTGGTATAATCGTTTCTGCCACGGATTCTGATTTAGCTTCTGATATCGCGGCTGATCAGGGTGCAGCTCCCGGGAACGTCCCTGGGGACAAACTGTTTGTTCCCCTGCAATACCGGCTAAGGGTACTCAGGGAAAACCATGACTCCGCTCTATCTGGTCATCCTGGCATCTTGGGCACCAAACACCTCATTACCAGAAACTATTGGTGGCCTGGGTTGCCTAAAGACGTTAGGGCTTACGTCGCCGCTTGTGAGGTTTGCGCTAGGTCCAAACCCCTAGGTCCCGACCTGCGGGCCTACTACGTTCCTTGCCCATTCCCCAGAGACCTTGGACCCATATCTCCATGGATTTTATCACCGATTTGCCTCCATCTCATGGCAAGTCGGTGGTGTGGGTGGTAGTAGACCGCTTCAGCAAGATGTGCCACTTTGTGCCCCTTAAGAAGCTACCTATCGCCAAGACGTTAGCTTCTTTGTTTGTGAAACACATCCTGCGTCTCCATGGGGCCCCAGTCAATATCGTTTCTGACAGAGGGGTACAATTTGTTTCCTTATTTTTGAGAGCTTTTTGTAAAAAGTTGGAGATTGATCTGTCCTTCTCCTCCGCCTTCCATCCCGAAACTAATGGCCAAACGGAAAGGACTAACCAATCCCTGGAACAATATTTAAGGTGTTTCATCTCTGACTGTCAATTCGATTGGGTCTCATTCCTTCCCCTTGCTGAATTTTCCCTGAATAACCGGGTCAGTAACTCGTCAGGGGTCTCCCCGTTTTTCTGTAATTTCGGGTTTAACCCAAGGTTCTCCTCCGTTTCCCCTGGTTGTTCCAATAATCCTGAGGTAGAGGATGTTCATCGGGAACTGTGCACTGTCTGGGCCCAGGTTCAGAAGAACCTAGAGGCGTCCCAGAGCGCTCAAAAGATTCAGGCGGATAGTAGACGTTCTGCTAACCCCCGGTTTGTCGTCGGGGATTTGGTCTGGTTGTCGTCCAGGAACTTGCGCCTTAAGGTCCCGTCCAGGAAGTTTGCTCCCCGATTTATTGGACCTTATAAGATCATTGAAGTCCTCAACCCTGTATCCTTCCGTCTGGAGCTGCCCCCATTCTTTCGCATACATGACGTCTTCCATGCCTCCCTCCTTAAACGCTGCTCCCCGTCCTGGTCCCCCTCGAGGAAACCTCCTGTTCCCGTTCTCACCCCTGAGGGGGTGGAATTCGAGGTGGCCAAGATTATGGACAGTAGGATGGTCCAGGGCTCTCTCCAGTACCTGGTCCATTGGAGAGGATACGGGCCGGAGGAGAGGACTTGGGTACCTGCCCGTGATGTTCACGCTGGGGTATTGATCAGGAGGTTCCACCTTCTCTTCCCTACTAAACCGGGTCCTCTTAGTAAGGGTCCGGTGGCCCCTCATAAAAGGGGGAGTACTGTTAGGGATCTGCCAGGTACTACGTCTAGGTATACTCCTGGGATTAATCAATCCACCCCTGAGGCCAGACCTGTTCGACTGACACCATCTCCCACCAACCAAGGTGGCAGGCTCAGGAGTGGGAGAGCCTATCGCGGCCTGGTCAGTCGGAGTTAGCTCCGCCCCCTGTCCTTTATTACCTGCCGTGTTCTCTTCCTCAGTGCTTGTGATGAGTGCAAAGTGAAATAAAATTAGGATCTATGTTGGCGCTGCTGCGTGGTGTAGACAGGATGAAGATCCAGAAGCCAGATAAACGTAAAATGTTTTATTGCTATGCAACGCGTTTCAACGCCGAACTGGCGTTTTCATCAGGCATGGTGAACACAAAAAAAGACATGTATTTATACAGAAAGTAAGTCATCTGGTTTGGGCCAGTTCAGACTGGGCAATTAGGCAAAAAACCGCCAAAAAATCAGGGGGGAGGGGGGCAGGGGAGTGGGTTCAAAGTTCAAAAGGTACAGTCTATTGTAATGACATTTAGTGATGTTTAATCAATAAAACGTATATACACAGTAAAACAATTAAAACAATAGTAAAAGACGAGCTGTCACGATAAGAAATTCTCTTTGTTGTGTGTCGATGTAGAAGGATAGCTGAAAGGATTTGTTTACGGGGGACGGCAATATTTTGTTGTTAAATAGTTATCAAAAGACATCGGGAAGGAATAGGTGGTGAGCAGGTAGTAACTGGTTTGATATTTGTTTGATTGTTTATTTGTTTTGAACGTAAGGAGTTGTATGACTGAAATATACGTGGTTGCGTGTGTAAGTAAAACTTGTTGTTTGTTGCCAAGGAGACCACCTATATTACGGTGGCCGACGTGGTCCAGAACAGGATGGAACGCACGGTGACCCGCAAAGCGCCAGAGGTCGCCGAGCTGTGCTGCAGGGAAAGTGAGGAAGGAACATAGAAGGGATTAACGAAAAGAAGGGGGAGGTTGAGGTAAGTATAAATGAAATGCAAGTAATGAAGCTGGAAGTAATGTTTTTATTGAAATGACAGTGTTATGTGTAGTGGTTGTTTTTGTTTGAACAGATTCAACAAACTAAAACAAAGGGAAAACTACTGGATTTTTAAAATGAACACACTATACCCATTGGGTCTAAACGACATCACAGAGTCATCCCTAGACTAAATATTGAACCAATCCCAAACATTGAAATAACCTCTGGATCCTACCAGCAACATATACCTAAACTCAATATCCATAAAATCTATACATTTCAATGAAACAGCCCTTACACGGAAGTATGAGACCTCTTTGACACTAATACTCCCGCATCTCCCTCTAAATTTTATAACAACCAGCTAATCCTCCACCCCTGTACTCTAACAACAACTAGACAACCACCCGTTCTGCATTTGTGGTTTTGTATCAAAAAACCCTAATGCGCCATTGATCTCTGACAGTGAC
This sequence comes from Rhinoderma darwinii, assembly GCF_050947455.1. Lineage (NCBI taxonomy): Eukaryota > Metazoa > Chordata > Amphibia > Anura > Rhinodermatidae > Rhinoderma > Rhinoderma darwinii. The sequence continues at coordinate 294,699,542 of NC_134690.1, read as the reverse complement.
CTCTCTTTTTTTTTTTTCCCTTGAAGTAAATTTAAAAGCAAATCCAAAACTCATGCACCCCCCTCTTCAAGCCATTAAAACCAACCTTTCATTTTAAAGAATTCAGTTACTGCCTCAACAAAACTCATCCATACCATCCTTACCCTCTAGAACTATTCTGATCTTTTAAGTGACCCCTCAAATCAACTAACAAAAATAAAAACAAAAATAAAAATAAAAACAACCACTGAACTGGCCCAAACCAGATGACTTACTTTCTGTATAAATACATGTCTTTTTTTGTGTTCACCATGCCTGATGAAAACGCCAGTTCGGCGTTGAAACGCGTTGCATAGCAATAAAACATTTTACGTTTATCTGGCTTCTGGATCTTCATCCTGTCTACACCACGCAGCAGCGCCAACATAGATCCTAATTTTATTTCACTTTGCACTCATCATAACCAAGCGGTTACCTCGGCAACCGGCACCGGATCTGGCAGCAGCTATTTCGTGGATTTCTCCATTCAACTCCTCTAACCTCACGGTGAGCATTTATTATGTTTATTTCTCACCTCCACCTTCTTTGATCCACACCAAGTGGCGCCGTGGCTTCTTGCCCTTTCTCTACTTCAGATCGGACCTTATCCGCTCCGCAAAGCTGATACTCCGATATCAGGAGCACCCTACCACCAATCCCTTGGCTGGAAAGTTGACTCCTGCACTGGCAGCCGCTGTTTTGGATCTACCGCATCAAACGACTCCCTGCAACATCTTACAAGCATCTGGAACCTACACCCACGATGTTGGATTTCACCAACTAAAGGAACCGACTACGCGAACAGCTCATCCTTGAATCCATCGGGACCGACACCCTGCCAAGACTCCCTCACGTAGTGAGTAACAGTTCATCACTTGCAGAAACCCAAAAGATGACTAACTTATACCTATCCTTGGAAGACCTCCTGAAAAAGGAAGCTCTGCAGAACATTGACTGTCAATTTTTGTCACTGTATATTTCTGGCAACATCACTCCTAGAGGCCTAAGGTTATTAATCACTAACCCGTACCCCACAGACCCAACTTTCAGTACTGACTGGAAGTCTTTTATAGATGTATGCCATCTAGGTTTCCTAGAAAGACTGCACACCAAACGCACAATTCTTAGCAATGCCCTTCTTTCGGACATTCTCATGATTAAGGAGCAACTATTACACTTTAGCGATCATTGTGATTTCTCCAAACTAGAGGAATCCACCAGCAGGAGATTGATCGCTTATGAAAAAGATCTCATTTTAAGAAAAGTGAAAAAACTAAAAAGAGATCAGGCAGACTATGCTATTAACCCTGCAGGTGACTGGAAATCCAGCACCCTACCTATCCCTCACCAAGACACCATTCTGCCTGACCATGTCAACACTCAAAATAGGAACATTTTGAGCAAACCCAATCTTGCAACCCCACGGGTCATGACTTAAAGCAGATCCTTCAGGAACAGCTCCAAGTCCAGACCCACCATTAGAACAAACGAGACAACACCACAAAGAAAACCGAGAAATCTTTCAGAAACCCAAAACCACCCATTGAGAATTAACACTCCAATACCGATCCCCAAATCCAGCTGTCACGACATAGTTCCAACTTCCACTCTGAACCTCCTTCCACAACCCAACTACCCTTCCTCACATAGACAATTCAGTCCCAGGGTACCAATGAATGCCTTCAAATCTTCCGACCTAGCCATTCATCTATCTCGGTTACCCTCTACCTCTCAACCCATGGAAGTCCCCCCACCCTCCATTACCCATTCCCCCATATCCCTGACCAATGACTCCACAGACTTCGTTGATGAGGACGACGACAACAATCTCTCATCCCTACTTCAATTATCAGTACACAATACTCCCTATTTCACCAACCCAATTTCACCCGTGTACCATTTCCACAGCCCGCCAAATGACCATAATACCACCAAGGGGTCCACAAACCCTAATATAGATCTGGCCACGTCTGCTCTAGATTTCACTTACGCAACAACGTCTTTTTTAGGACTACCCTCCCAGTTAGTCAGACCCCCATTAACCCCCACTGTGGTGAGCAAAGACATCTTGATCCCCTACATCATGAGTCCCAAAGCCCAGACCATAACTAATTTCTTCCCAAAAATCCCAAAAATCTCGACCAAAAGAAAACTAGACATAGACCTAGAGGACGGAGGAGGCATCAAACGCACCAAACCAACATCCATCACACAACAAAAAGAGGAACCTGGTCCAACAGTAAAATTATTCAATTTGTCATCATACATCCTAAACAGTTCTGATCACAGCCTTCTGAATAGGGGCCTCTCTTTCTGCCCCACAGCATCAACTGACAACTTTGAACTTTTTATGGACCTTAACAGGTTCATAAGAAAACTCACACTCACCAGACACTTCGCTATGATCAAATCCACCACTACACCAGGCCCAATTATTGAACCACCTGAAAATTCTCCCACACTCAATGCCATCTCAGTGGAAGTCCATCCTAAGTCTAATTTTTACCCGACCCACCACCAGGGCCCAATGGTAGAAACCTTCTCGTCCCTGGTTAGCAACGAGTTCAGGACACTAGACCTACCATCCCACTATATTGACAACCTAACTACCCATGAAAGAAGAGCTATGAAAAATCTTCAAAAGAATCAAGAAATCATAATTCGCCCAGCTGACAAAGGGGGGAGGGGGGGGGGGGCATAGTTATCCAGGACAGAAACAAGTATTTTGATGAGACTATGAGGATCCTCAGCGACACCTTTTTCTACAGAAAACTCATTACCAACCCACTATCCACTTACACACAAGAATATAAAGACCTTATTCAGCCAGCTGCCAAATAAGGACTGATAAATAAAAAGGAGAAGCGTTTTTTATCTGTCACCTTTCCAAATATGCCCTTCATCTACCACCTGCCAAAAATTCATAAATCACTAATTGATCCGCCCGGACGCCCCATCATCTCGGGAATTGACTCCCTCACAAGTAACCTTTCACATTTCATTGACCTTCACCTCCAACCCCTTGTCCTCACCCTACCATCCCACCTCAAGGATTCCACACAGCTAATCAGAGACCTAAATGACCTAAATTTTGACCCTTCAACATCCCCAATCAGTTTTCTAACAGCAGACGTTACTGCACTGTATAGCAACATCCCCCATAACAAAGGTATAGAAGTAACCCACTCTTTCCTCTCATCCAATGACTCAATCCCCGAACCCCAAGTAGACTTCCTAGTCAATTGCATCGAATTTATCCTCAAACACAACATCTTCAGCTTCAACAGTAGCTTTTACCACCAGATTAAAGGTTGTGCTATGGGCACCCGCTTCGCACCCTCCTATGCCAATTTATACATGGGCTCCTTCGAAAAAACACACATTCATGGCGAACACCCCTATAAAAATAACATAATGCTATACAAAAGATACATCGATGACCTGTTTATAGTATGGAAAGGCACTGAGGAGGAAGCTGCTCGCTTCATTGAAACGTTAAATAACAATAACTACGACCTATCATTTACACACACCTTCTCCCCTACCTCTATAGATTTCCTAGATCTTACCATCAACTATGACAACTACAGCAACCAATTTACGACAAAAACACATTTTAAATTAGTAGACGTTAATAGTTACATTGATTTTAGAAGCGCCCACTACCGCCCATGGCTCAAAAATATTCCTTTTGGGCAATTCAGGAGGATAAGGAAGAACTGCAGCACCAATAAAGACTTCAACAAGGAGTGCCTAATCTTAGAAAAAAGATTCAAAGATAAACATTTTCCCATAAACCTTATCAAAGGTGCAAAATCACAAGCTTCTGAACTCACACAAAAATCCTGCCTAAACCCCTCCCTCAAGAAACCCAAATCCTTGCGTGTTCCCTGTTTGTTCTCCCGTGCACTTAGACAGCGTAGGGACCGCCGCCCAGTTGTACCCCGTCGCCTAGGGCGGGTCGTTGCAAGTAGGCAGGGACAGGGCGGTGGGTAGATTAGGGCTCACTTTCCCTTCACCTCCTTCCTGCCATTACAGCAATCATATTCTCTATGAGGAGGTAACACTTCGGAGGCCTCCTTAGAGAAAACATCGGCGAAGTCCTGAACAAACTCAGGTAGCGTGTTCACCACCTCAGGGGGAGAAATAGAGTTAACAGTAAAACATGGTAAGGTCCCCAGAATTCCAGTCAAACGTGGGATTATGCAACTGCAACCAGGGAAGGCCTAAAACCAAATCGGACGATAATCCCTGCATTAACAGTACAGAGCACTGCTCCAAATGCATGGAGCCAACAAGGAGTTCAAAAACAGGGGTATGCTGTGTAAAATAACCATTAGCAAGAGGAGTGGAGTCGATAACCACTACCGGGACAGGTTTAGGCAAATCAATCAAAGGCATAGCTAGAGAAATAGCAAATTCCACAGACATGATATTAGCAGAAGACCCTGAATCCACGAAGGCACTGCCGGTAGCAGACCTACCACCAAAAGAGACCCGAAAGGGAAACAAGATTTTATTAAGTTTCATATTTACGGGAAATACCTGTGCGCCCAAGTGACCACCCCGATGATCACTTAGGCGCGGAAGTTCTCCGGCTGCATTCTTACGCTTAGGACAGTTGTTCACTTGATGCTTGTCATCCCCACAGTAGAAGCAGAGACCATTCTTCCTGCGGAAATCTCTACGTTGTTGGGGGGGGACACGGAGGACTCGAGTTGCATAGGTACCTCTGAGTCTTTCGGGGAGGAACGAAGCAACGGAACCTCGGGAGGCATCATGGGGGAGTCAGAGGAGAAAACATCAAGACGTTCAAGTCGTCGTTCCCTGAGACGTCGGTCAAGTCGTACCGCTAAAGCCATAACCTGGTCTAGGGAGTCAGAAGAGGGATAACTAACTAGCAGATCTTTCAGGGCGTTCAACAGACCCAACCTAAACTGGCACCTTAAGGCAGGGTCATTCCACCGAGAAGCTACACACCACTTCCTAAAGTCAGAGCAATACTCCTCAACAGGTCTCTTACCCTGACGTAAGGTCATCAGCTGACTCTCGGCAAAAGCAGTCTTGTCAGTCTGTTCATAGCTGAGTCCGAGAGCAGAAAAGAAAAGATCAACGGAGGAAAGTTCAGGGGCATCAGGAGCCAAGGAGAAGGCCCATTCTTGGGGCCCTTCCTGGAGCCGGGACATAATTATACCCACCCGCTGGCTCTCAGAACCTGAGGAGTGGGGCTTTAAATGAAAATAGAGCCTACAACTCTCCCAAAAGGAGAGAAAAGTCTTCCGGTCCCCTGATAACCGGTCGGGCAACCTGAGGTGGGGTTCAAGAGGTGAGGTGAGGGGGACTACCATGGTAGCATCAGGCTGGTTGACCCTCTGAGCCAGGGCCTGGACCTGTAGGGAGAGACCCTGCATTTGCTGAGCCAGGGTCTCAAGGGGGTCCATAGTGGTGTCAGGGACCAGGGTAGACTAGGTATTGGCTTGTGATTATATAATGACAGTGTTAGGGATCTGCCAGGTACTACGTCTAGGTATACTCCTGGGATTAATCAATCCACACCTGAGGCCAGACCTGTTAGACTGACACCGTCTCCCACCAACCAGGGTGGCAGGCTCAGGAGTGGGAGAGCCTATCGCGGCCTGGTCAGTCGGAGTTAGCTCCGCCCCCTGTCCTTTATTACCTGCCGTGTTCTCTTCCTCAGTGCTTGTAACTCTTCTGGATTCCTGGCCCCACTGCTGCTTGCTGCCGTGCTTCTGCCTTGCTGCAGTTCCGCTTAACCTGCTTCGCTTTGCCCCTGGCTTGCTTCCTTCTCCGTGCTCACGTTGGTATACTCCACTTCATCCTGGTCCTGACTCCTCATTCACCGCTCCGTTTCCTCGCGGCGTTCCGTGGGCTACTGCCCCTTCCCTTGCGTGTTCCCTGTTTGTTCTCCCGTGCACTTAGACAGCGTAGGGACCGCCGCCCAGTTGTACCCCGTCGCCTAGGGCGGGTCGTTGCAAGTAGGCAGGGACAGGGCGGTGGGTAGATTAGGGCTCACTTTCCCTTCACCTTCCTCCTGCCATTACATAATTACAAACCCATACCTAGTCTACCATTTCTCCTACGCTGACGCTATCATGGACCCCTTGAGACCCTGACCCAGCAGATGCAGGGCCTCTCCCTACAGGTCCAGGCCCTGGCCCAGAGGGTCAACCAGGGTGATGCTGCCTTAGTAGTACCCCTCACCTCACCTCTAGAACCCGACCTCAAGTTACCTGACCGGTTCTCAGGGGACCGTAAGACGTTTCTCTCCTTCCGGGAGAGCTGCAGACTGTATTTCCGCCTAAAACCCCACTCCTCAGGTTCCGAGAACCAGCGGGTGGGTATCATCATATCCCGACTCCAGGAAGGGCCCCAAGAGTGGGCCTTCTCCTTTGCTCCTGACGCCCCTGAACTTTCCTCTGTTGATCGTTTTTTCTCTGCCCTCGGACTCATTTACGACGAGACTGACAGGACTGCTTTAGCCGAGAGTCAGCTGGTGACCTTACGTCAGGGTAGGAGACCGGTTGAGGAATACTGTTCTGATTTTAGAAAGTGGTGCGTAGCTTCTCGTGGAACGATCTGGCCCTAAGGTGCCAGTTTAGGTTAAGATTATCTGACGCCCTGAAGGATCTGCTGGTTAGCTACCCCTCTTCTGACTCCCTTGACCAGGTTATGGCCCTAGCAGTACGACTTGACCGACGTCTTAGGGAACGTCAGCTTGAACGTTTCAATGTGCTCCCCTCTGACTTTTCTGCGATCCCCACCGAGGTCCCGTCCCCTCGCCCCTCCACGGAGGACTCGGAGGTACCTATGCAACTCGGGGCCTCCATGTCCCCTCGACAACGTAGGGAGTTTCGCAGAATGAATGGTCTCTGCTTCTACTGTGGGGACGACAAGCATCTACTGAACACCTGTCCCAGGCGCAAGAATAAAAAGCCGGAAAACTTCCGCGCCTAAGTGATCATCGGGGAGGTCACTTGGGCGCACAGGTATTTCCCGTTAATGTGAAACGCAATAAAATTTTGCTTCCCTTTCAGGTCTCGTTTGATGGCCGGTCTGCCACGGGCAGTGCTTTCGTGGATTCTGGCTCATCTGCTAATATCATGTCTGTGGAATTTGCTATGTCTCTAAAGATGCCTTTTATTGATTTACCTTATCCTATCCCTGTAGTAGGTATCGACTCAACTCCCCTTGCTAATGGTTATTTTACTCAGCATACTCCTGTTTTTGAACTCCTGGTTGGCTCCATGCATTTGGAGCAGTGCTCTGTACTGGTGATGCAGGGATTATCGTCTGATCTGGTATTAGGTCTTCCCAGGTTGCAGTTGCATAATCCCACGTTTGATTGGAATACTGGGGAGCTTACCAAATGGGGTAATGAATGTCTTATGTCATGTCTTTCTGTTAACTCTATTTCTCCCCGGGAGGAGGTAAACACGCTTCCTGAGTTTGTTCAGGACTTCGCCGATGTGTTTTCTAAGGAGGCCTCCGAGGTGTTGCCCCCCCATAGAGATTACGATTGCGCCATCGATTTGGTGCCTGGTGCCAAGCTTCCTAAGGGTAGGATATTTAATCTTTCATGTCCTGAACGTGAAGCTATGAGGGTGTATATCCAAGAATGCCTGGCCAAGGGTTTCATTCGCCCCTCGATTTCTCCTGTAGGTGCTGGCTTCTTCTTCGTGGGGAAGAAGGATGGTGGTCTTAGGCCGTGCATTGATTATCGTAACCTGAATAAGGTCACCGTAAGGAACCAGTACCCACTTCCTTTGATTCCGGATCTTTTTAATCAGGTTCAGGGAGCCCAATGGTTTTCTAAGTTCGATCTACGGGGGGCATATAACCTTATCCGCATCAAAGAGGGGGATGAGTGGAAAACTGCGTTCAACACACCCGAGGGTCATTTCGAATACCTGGTCATGCCCTTTGGGTTGTGTAATGCCCCTGCTGTCTTCCAGAATTTTATTAATGAAATCCTGAGAGATTACCTGGGTAATTTTCTTGTTGTGTACCTTGATGACATACTGGTGTTTTCCAAGGACTGGTCCTCACACGTGGAGCATGTCAGGAAGGTGCTCCAGGTCCTTCGGGAGAATAATCTGTTTGCTAAGACTGAAAAATGTGTCTTTGGGGTACAGGAGATACCATTTTTAGGGCAAATCCTCACTCCTCATGAATTCCGCATGGACCCTGCCAAGGTTCAGGCTGTGGCGGAATGGGTCCAACCTGCCTCCCTTAAGGCGTTACAGTGTTTTTTAGGGTCCGCCAACTATTACAGGAGATTTATTGCCAACTTCTCGGTCGTCGCTAAGCCTCTTATGGACCTTACTCGCAAGGGTGCTGATGTCCTCCATTGGCCCCCTGAGGCCGTCCAGGCCTTTGAGACCCTCAAGAAGTGCTTTATCTCGGTCCCCGCGCTGATTCAGCCCAACCAAGAGGAGCCATTTATTGTGGAGGTTGACGCATCCGAGGTGGGAGTGGGGGCCGTCTTGTCCCAGGGTACCAGCTCCCTCACCCATCTCCGCCCCTGTGCTTACTTCTCTAGGAAGTTTTCGCCCACGGAGAGTAACTATGATATTGGCAACCGCGAACTTCTAGCCATTAAATGGGCTTTTGAATAGTGGCGGCACTTCCTGGAGGGGGCCAGACACCAGGTAACGGTCCTTACGGATCACAAGAATCTGGTTTTCCTAGAATCGGCCCGGAGGCTTAATCCTAGACAAGCTCGGTGGGCACTATTCTTTACCAGATTTAATTTCTTGGTTACCTATAGGGCTGGGTCCAAGAATATTAAGGCTGATGCTCTGTCACGTAGTTTCATGGCCAATCCTCCTTCCGAGAAGGATCCTGCTTGTATTTTACCCCCTGGTATAATTGTTTCTGCCACGGATTCTGATTTAGCTTCTGATATTGCGGCTGATCAGGGTTCAGCTCCCGGGAACGTCCCTGGGGACAAACTGTTTGTTCCCCTGCAATACCGGCTAAGGGTACTCAGGGAAAACCATGACTCCGCTCTATCTGGTCATCCTGGCATCTTGGGCACCAAACACCTCATTACCAGAAACTATTGGTGGCCTGGGTTGCCTAAAGACGTTAGGGCTTACGTCGCCGCTTGTGAGGTTTGCGCTAGGTCCAAAACCCCTAGGTCCCGACCTGCGGGCCTACTACGTTCCTTGCCCATTCCCCAGAGACCTTGGACCCATATCTCCATGGATTTTATCACCGATTTGCCCCCATCTCAGGGCAAGTCGGTGGTGTGGGTGGTAGTAGACCGCTTCAGCAAGATGTGCCACTTTGTGCCCCTTAAGAAGCTACCTAACGCCAAGACGTTAGCTTCTTTGTTTGTGAAACACATCCTGCGTCTCCATGGGGCCCCAGTCAATATCATTTCTGACAGAGGGGTACAATTTGTTTCCTTATTTTGGAGAGCTTTTTGTAAAAAGTTGGAGATTGATCTGTCCTTCTCCTCCGCCTTCCATCCCGAAACTAATGGCCAAACGGAAAGGACTAACCAATCCCTGGAACAATATTTAAGGTGTTTCATCTCTGACTGTCAATTCGATCTGGTCTCATTCCTTCCCCTTGCTGAATTTTCCCTGAATAACCGGGTCAGTAACTCGTCAGGGGTCTCCCCGTTTTTCTGTAATTTCGGGTTTAACCCAAGGTTCTCCTCCGTTTCCCCTGGTTGTTCCAATAATCCTGAGGTAGAGGATGTTCATCGGGAACTGTGCACAGTCTGTGCCCAGGTTCAGAAGAATATAGAGGCGTCCCAGAGCGCACAAAAGATTCAGGCTGATAGTAGACGTTCTGCTAACCCCCGGTTTGTCGTCGGGGATTTGGTCTGGTTGTCGTCCAGGAACTTGCGCCTTAAGGTCCCGTCCAGGAAGTTTGCTTTCCCCGATTTATTGGACCTTATAAGATCATTGAAGTCCTCAACCCTGTATCCTTCCGTCTGGAGCTGCCCCCATCCTTTCGCATACATGACGTCTTCCATGCCTCCCTCCTTAAACGCTGCTCCACGTCCTGGTCCCCCTCGAGGAAACCTCCTGTTCCCGTTCTCACCCCTGAGGGGGTGGAATTCGAGGTGGCCAAGATTATGGACAGTAGGATGGTCCAGGGCTCCCTCCAGTACCTGGTCCATTGGAGAGGATACGGGCCGGAGGAGAGGACTTGGGTACCTGCCCGTGATGTTCACGCTGGGGTATTGATCAGGAGGTTCCACCTTCTCTTCCCTACTAAACCGGGTCCTCTTAGTAAGGGTCCGGTGGTCCCTCATAAAAGGGGGAGTACTGTTAGGGATCTGCCAGGTACTACGTCTAGGTATACTCCTGGGATTAATCAATCCACACCTGAGGCCAGACCTGTTAGACTGACACCGTCTCCCACCAACCAGGGTGGCAGGCTCAGGAGTGGGAGAGCCTATCGCGGCCTGGTCAGTCGGAGTTAGCTCCGCCCCCTGTCCTTTATTACCTGCCGTGTTCTCTTCCTCAGTGCTTGTAACTCTTCTGGATTCCTGGCCCCACTGCTGCTTGCTCCAGCCTGCTTCTGCCGTGCTTCTGCCTTGCTGCAGTTCCGCTTAACCTGCTTCGCTTTGCCCCTGGCTTGCTTCCTTCTCCGTGCTCACGTTGGTATACTCCACTTCATCCTGGTCCTGACTACTCATTCACCGCTCCGTTTCCTCGCGGCGTTCCGTGGGCTACTGCCCCTTCCCTTGCGTGTTCCCTGTTTGTTCTCTCGTGCACTTAGACAGCGTAGGGACCGCCGCCCAGTTGTACCCTGTCGCCTAGGGCGGGTTGTTGCAAGTAGGCAGGGACAGGGCGGTGGGTAGATTAGGGCTCACTTTCCCTTCACCTTCCTCCTGCCATTACAGACAGGGGTGGGGAGACAGACAAGTGAGCCCTAATCTACCCACCACTCAGTCCCTGCCTACTTGCAACGACCCGCTCTAGGCGACGGGGTACAACTGGGCGACGGTCCCTACGCTCAATAAGTGCACGACAGACAAACAGACAAGGGTACACAGAGCTAGGGGGAGAAAGGGGCAGTTGCCCACGGCAAAACCGTGAGCAACAAGAGAAGTGAGCAAGCCTGGTCAAACCAGGAGAGTACGAGGTGCCAAACGCAGAGCAGGAGAGTAGTCAGCAAGCCGGGGTCAATATGAAGCAAGGACAATGGTACAATAAGCTGCAGCAGGGCCAGGAAACCAAACGAGAAGAATCACAAGCAAAGGAGGAACAGGAAAGGCAGGTATAAATAGACAGAGGGCGGGAGCTAGCACCGTCTGGCCAGGATGTGATAGGTTCTCCCACTCCTAAGCCTGCCACCCTGAGTGGTGGAAGATGGAGTCAGTCTCACAGACATAGAAGCAGGTGCAGACTGATTATCTATGGGCGTTAACCCCGAAGCTGTGCCTGGCAGATCCTTTACACATAATCCCAATAATTCAGCAAAAAAACTGTGGGGTCAAAATGCTCACTATACCGCTAGATAAATTCCACGGGGGGTATAGTTTCCCAAATGAGGTCACTTTTGCCGGGTTTGCACTATTTTGGCCCCTCAGTGGCTTTGCAAATGTGACATGGGGCCGCAAACCATTCCAGCAAAACTTGAGCTCCAAAAGTCAAATGGTGCTCCGTCATTTCTAACTTCCGCCATGTGTCCAAACAGCAGTTTATTACCACATATGGGGTATTGCTGTGCTCAGAAGAGTTTGCTTTACAAATATTGGGGTGTTTTTTCTCCTTTATCTGTTGTAAAAATGAAAAAATCTGAGCTAAAACTACTTTTATTAGAAAAAAATTTAGATTTTCAATTTCACGGCATTATTCCCATAAATCCAGCAAAAACCGTGTAGGGTCAAAATGCACACTACACCCCTAGAAAAATTCCTTGAGGGGTGTAGTTTCCAAAATGGGGTCACTTTTGGGTTAGTTTCCACTGTTATGGTCCCTCCAGGGCTTTGCAAACACGACATGGCACCGAAAACCATTCCAGCAAAATCTGCGCTCCAAAATCCAAATGGCCCTCGTTCCCTTCTGAGCCCTGCCGTGGGTCCAAACAGCAGTTTATTACCACATATGGGGTATTGCCGTAATCGGGAGACATTGCTTTACAAATGTTGGGGTGCTTTTTCTCCTTTATTCCTTGTAAAAACTAAAACAGAAGAAAAGTAGATTTTCATTTTCACAGAACAGTTCCAATAAATTTAGCAAAAAACCTGTGGGCTAAAAATGCTAACTATACCTCTTGAAAAATTCCTTGAGGGGTGTAGTTTCCAAAATGGGGTCACTTTTGGGGGGTTTCCACTGTTTTGGCACCACAAGACCTCTTCAAACCTGACATGGTGCCTAAAATATATTCTAATAAAATAGAGGCCCCAAAATCCACCAGGTGCTCCTTTGCTTCTGAGGCCGGTATTTCAGTCCATTACCACACTAGAGGCACATGTGGGATATTTCTAAAAATTTCAGAATCTGGGCAATAAATATTGAGTTGCATTTCTTGGGTAAAACCTTCTGTGGTACAGAAAAAACTGTATTACAAATGAATTTAGTAAAAAAAATTGAAATTTGTAAATTTCACCTCTACTTTGCTTTATTTCCTGTGAAATGCCTAAAGGGTTAAAAAAAAATTCTGACTGTGGTTTTGAATACTTTGAGGGGTGCAGTTTTTAAAATGGGGTGTTTTATAGGGGGTTTCACAATTTTGTTTAGATGATCATAAAGGCGGATTTACACGAACGTGTAATACGTCCGTGCAACGCGCGTGCTTTTCACGCGCGACGCACGGACCTATGCTAGTCTATGGGTCAGTTCAGACTGTCAGTGATTTTTGCGCAGCGTGAGTCCGCTGCGTAAAACTCACGACAGATCCTATATTTATGCATTTTTCGCGCATCACGCACCCATTGAAGTCAATGGGTGCGTGAAAATCACGCATGCCACACGGAGGCACCTCCGTGGGACGTGCGTGATTCGCGCAACAGCAGGCAAACTATGATTGCAAACAGAAAAGAACCACGTGCTTTTCTGTTTACAAACAGAGTGCCATAATGATGGCGGCTGCGCGAAAAGCACGCAGCCGCGCACCATATGATCATGACACACAGAGCTGTTAAGTGCCTTTTGCGCACGCAAAACACACACGCTCGTGTAAATCCGCCCTTACTCTGCAGGTAAATAAAGTTCATCTTTGAATTTTACACTCTTTTTAAAGGACAGATAGGGCTTTGTTTTAATGCCATTTGTCAGTATACATCATTTTAATTTTTTTCTGAAACCCGTCTGTGCTCTCAATCAGCCACAAATCTTTACACAGTACAATGATCACGCTTAAGTTTTCTTGAAATATCTAATGTTTTCATACCTTGTCCAATGAATTTCACTATTTCACGCTTTTCGGCAGCAGAGAGATCCTTTTTCTTTCCCATATTGCTTGAAACCTGTGGCCTGCTTAATAATGTGGAACGTCCTTCTTAAGTAGTTTTCCTTTGATTGGGCACACCTGGCAAACTAGACTTTTTACGACTCGGGTTTTAACTTGCTGCCCGCGCGATCGGGCAGCTGAATGTCGGGTCTCCGGCTGTCAGTGACTGCCAGGGACCCTGAGGAGAAGATAGAAGCAGGTTTCGCTGCTTCTGTCTTCCCTGATGACTTGTACACAGCGCTCAATGAGAAGAGAAGTGAGCAAGCCTGGTCAAACCAGGAGAGTACGAGGTGCCAAACGCAGAGCAGGAGAGTAGTCAGCAAGCCGGGGTCAATATGAAGCAGGGACAAGTAGTTCAAGAAGCTGCAGCAGGGCCAGGAAACCAACAGAGAAGAATCACAAGCAAGGAGGAACAGGAAAGGCAGGTATAAATAGACAGAGGGCGGGAGCTAGCTCCGTCTGGCCAGGCTGTGATAGGCTCTCCCACTCCTAAGCCTGCCATCCTGAGTGGTGGAAGATGGAGTCAGTCTCACAGACATAGAAGCAGGTGCAGACTGATTACCTATGGGCGTGGATACAGAAGCTGTGCCTGGCAGATCCTTAACACCTCATAGATATTTTGCTTGAGGATGTTCCAAAGGTACTCAATAGGGTTGAGATCAGGGAAACATGGGGGCCACACCATGAGTTTCTCTCCTTTTATGCCCATAGCAGCCAATGACACAGAGGTATTCTTTGCAGCATGAGATGGTGCATTGTCATGCATGAAAATAATTTTGCTACGGAAGGCACGGTTCTTCTTTTTGTACCACGGAAGAAAGTGGTCAGTCATAAACTCTACGTACTTTGCAGAGGTAATTTTCACACCGTCAGGAACCCTAAAGGAGCTTTCCAGCTCTCCCCTCATGATTCCAGCCCAAAACATGACTCCGCCACCTCCTTCCTGACTTCGCAGTCTTTTTGGGACATGGTGGCCATTCACCAACCATCCACTACTCCATCCATCTGGACCATCCAGGTTTGCACGGCACTCATTAGTAAACAACACAGTTTGAAAATTAGTCTTCATGTATTTCTGAGCCCACTGCAACCGTTTCTGCTTGTGAACATTGTTTAGGGGTGGCCGAATAATAGCTTTATGCACACTTGCAGACCTCTGGAGGATCCTACACCTTGAGGTTTGTGGGACTACAGAGGCACCAGCGACTTCAAATACCTGTTTGCTGCTTTGCAATGACATTTTAGCAGCTGCTCTCCTAATCCTATTAATTTGTCTGGCAGAAACCTTCCTCATTATGCCTTTATCTGAATGAACCCGTCTGTGCTCTGAATCAGCCACAAATCTTTTCACAGTACGATGATCACGCTTACGTTTTCTTGAAATATCGAATGTTTTCATACCTTGTCCAAGGAATTGCACTATTTCACACTTTTCGGCAGCAGAGAGATCCTTTTTCTTTCCCATATTGCTTGAAACCTGTGGCCTACTTAATAATGTGGAACGTCCTTCTTAAGTACTTTTCCTTTGATTGGGCACACCTGGCAAACTAATTATAACAGGTGTCTGAGATTGATTACAATGATCCAAAGAGCCCTAAGACACAATACCATCCATGAATTTAATTGAAAAACTAATAATTAAATGTTTATGACACTTAAATCCAATGTGCATAACAATTTGGAACACGGTGTATGGTAGACTGCTGAATCAAGTTCTCTCTTTATTATTCTACTATGCTTACTATCAGAAAGCTGTAATTATTAAACTGCTAATATAATCATTGGTTTGGTTAGGTTAGTAAAGTTAATCTTATAATATTTATAAGAAAAATATTAGCACATGTGCTAAATGTTGATATTCGTCACTGATCAGCGCTCAGTGGCCGCAGGATGCCCACAGGTAGATGGATGGTATGAGAGAGTGACAGGGACAGGGCAATCAGGAGATTAGGGTAGGATATGATAATGATGGGACAGATACAGATGAGGATCACAGTTGACAAAACGCTTTGCACAGGAAAAAAAACAAAAAATAATCAGATCAGCACAACAAAGATAATTATATAAGCTCTCTAATGCCGTTCCTGACTGGAATAAAGAGTGAAAAGCGGGACTGTTAGTCTAAAGTGGTTTCTATTGCTGTAATTGGTCTACCAAGATGGCCAAGGTGGGACCACTACCTTTTGACATAGTGATTTGTTTTTACTCAAAATTTCTGTGATTGACTGGTCAGATTTGACAGGCCACTCACAGCAATCACATTTGTAGGGGGGCAGCGATGGCCCCTGGGCCATAAGTAAAGTTGGCACAGCAGCTTTATTTTGTCACGGTTTCATTAAACACAGTTACCCCTGCCGCTGTGCCATACATGTATGGCAATATGCAGGAAGACCTTCCAAACAATAACATACATGGACGTCAAATGTCATAAAGGAGTTAAAAAAAGGATTCAAACTTCTTTGACATAATGTGAAAATGGTCATAATGTGAAAAAAAGTAAACGTATAAGGAGTATGAGTGATGCCATTTATTTTTTATGGACAGGGCTTAGGGAAATGGGGAGGGGGGTCAAAAGTAGGAAAATTCTTCCACAGGAGAAGGGTTTTGTTAACACAATCTATGCTGGCAAAATGATAAAACCACTGATAAAATTGCCATTCCTCCCATAACACTGCAATCATAACACAACCCATAGAGTAAAGCGAACAACATTTTTATACCACATAGCAAATAGCAGTATTTACATTGCTAGTACTGTATTACACTGCAGATTTTCCGCAGGAAAATCTGTGCGTCAAATCCGCATAAAAGTCCCCTTTCCATGCGTTGAAGCAACAACCCCATTCAGATGAATGGAACAGAACCCGTTAGTGCCGCTGACCAGACGCATGCAGGTTTCAGCGCAAGATACAGCTACTCTGTATACAGGATACAAAGCAGCTGTATCTCAAAATGTACCATATTTTTGAATAAATCTTGCAAAATGTCCCTGCGTCTTATAGTCAGCAGTCAAGGGACCCTACAGCGCCGGGCCCCCTGACCGCTCCTTACTTAACCCCTTCCCTACCCATGATGTGCTGGCACATCATGGAGCGGGGAGGGCATGATGTATGGAGCGGGCTTATGCGCTGAGCCCACTCCATACACTGCAGCCCGCAAGAAGCTGATTTTGATCAGCGAAACGTACGTCTGGATAATACCGACCTAGTAATAGGGACAGGAATATAGAGGGAGAGATTGATATAGTAAATAATCTTACCTTACTCAATGAATGCTTCAATGCAGCGATAGCGAGCGAGTACAGTGCTTACACAGCTCGCTTACACTGCCTAGCCATCGAGCGCTGATGGCGTCACAGCACTCACTGCGTACAGTCTAGCGGCCACAGGCACTATCAGAGCTGCGGTCTTGAACTCGCTGCTCGATAGAGAATTGTGGAGTAGCGACTTACTGATAGCTGACATCGGTCATTTCTCCAAACGTTGATACGGATTTGGAGAGCGTAGCTGAGCATCTAGAACCACCGCAAGAAACATTTTTGCTAGTGGTGTGAAGGATCACCACTATGTATATTTGTGTGCTTGCAAAAATCATTATTATCCTTACATAAAGCTTCTCAGTATATCATATTCTGCTATAATGCTATGTAGTATGATAAGATGGCACAAGATGGCGCCAGAGCATGAGACAACGCCCTGAAATGTGAAAAAAGCAACATGAAGTATTAACCCACAAACTTCTATAAACTTACTGAACAAATAAGAAAAGGGCATGTTTGAACAAGAACCAATTAGCACCTTGGAGGTGTCACAAGATCATATACTGATAATTGACGCCATTTTGCTATATAAGTTTTGCATTGTTTTAAATAAAGTTGTTGTGCTCCTATCTCATCGAGAGAGGATATTCTACCTGAGCTCTGCTTCTGGTTTAATTCTTCCCGCGCTACTCGGTGAAAACCAGGCTGACTAACTGGGAACGAGGATCTAAAACTTCACAGTGGCTCTGATCACGCTGCCGAATAGGAAACTGTGGAACCACAGCTGGGAAAATACAGGCCCATGCTGGTCTGCCCGATACAGCATACCCTATTATTTTAGCATAACAATTTAGTTATGCTAATACAGAGTCAATGAGCACTCCCTCCTATTCCCATTGAAGTGGACAAAGCCATTCATACAGAATGGTGTCTACAATCGATGGCCTTTGAAATATAGTGGTATAAAATAAGAATACTGGAGTAAAAACACAGTTGTCTTAAATAAGAATACTGAAAATAAAAAATAATAGAAAATAGAAAATAACATAGTGCAATTTAAGGGTATGTTCACACGACCTCTTTTCAGACATAATGGAGTCGTTTTACTCCTCGAATTACGCCTGAAACTACGGCTTCAATACGTCGGCAAACATATGCCCATTGCTTGCAATGGGTCTTATGATGTTCTGTGCAGATGAGCTGTCATTTTACGCGTCGCTGTCAAAAGACGGCGCGTAAAATTACGGCCGATTTAAAGAAGTGCGGGACACTTCTTGGGACGTAATTGGAGCCGTTTTTCATTGACTCCAATGAAAACCTGCTCCAATTACGTCCGTAAAAGACGGCGCGAAAAACGCGTGCACTTGTAAAAACGTCTGAAATTCAGGAGCTGTTTTCTCCTGAAAACAGCTCCGTAATTTCAGGCGTATTTGCCGTTATCGTGTGCACATACCCTAAGGGGACATTGCACTATATTTTCCTCTCCCTATACTCTGTCGGTATCAATACAATAATTGAAGGTGACATAAGATTGATTGTTCTTACCCCCTTTTCCTCTTTCCCTATACCCAAAAACTCAGCTTCTGACACGCTGCTCTAACGGCCAGGAACAGTGATGGTGCTGTTCATGGCTTTTTAACTAGTTAAATGCCGCGGTTAATAGTAACTGCACCATTTATAGTGGTTTTCCCATGAAAGACATTTATGACATAGCCACAGGATATTCCAAAAAAGAGAGTAGAACAACAGCACACGTCTCCAGATAATCAAAGTGGTTTTATTGTCAGAACATCCACGACAAACAGGCAACGTTTCGACCCATAGTGAGTGTGGGGTCTTTGTCAAGCCTAACATTCTATCTAAAAACATCATCTTAAATAGGTGAATACAAATAATCACATGGTACATTTCAACCAGTGAGAATCGTGATCCCGGTCTCCCAGGTGAATCATACATTAGTCTTAATAACAACCAGCAACTTGTTACATAATGATACAAAAGTGTATAAATCCGACATACAATACATCTTCAATCCATAGTTAGTACTTATCCCCTTCCCGCAATTTCACGTACAGTTATGTCATGGTAGATGGTGTTTTCCCGCAATTCCACGTAACTGTACGTGAAGGAGATGAAGCTGGCTCAGGAGCTGAGCCAGCGACATCACCGCCGGGTGACAGCTGTATGTTACAGCTGTCAAACCTTAGGTATCGGCCAGGACCGGAGCTAGTCTCCGATCCGACCGATTAACCCCTCACATGCTGCGTTCACTAGAGATCGCAGCATGTGAGGAGTTTATAGCCACCGGCGCCCCAGCAACGTGATCGCTGGGTTGCCGGTGGCTGCAAAGGCGATCGGAGGGCAAATACTTACCTCCTGGTCTGCCTGTAACGGAATCCTCCTATGCCCCGTCGTCGGCGGGGCCCAGGAGGCTTCCGGTACCATCAGCAAAATGGCGGCGGCTCAGCTTCCGGCTCAGAAGCTGAGCCGGCGTCATCAGCAGTGAGTGTCCGCTGTATGTTACAGCGGACACCCCGATCTATCGCCAGGAACCGGAGCTAGCTCCGATTCCTGGATTTAACCCCTTCGATGCAGCGATCCATTGCGATCGCTGCATCCTAGAAGTTTGTAACAAATCGGCAGCCTTGCCATGCGATGGCAAGGCTGGCGACTGTTACTTTGGCAACAGGAGCCCTAACAATGGACTCCTGTCTGCCATTACGTAAGCTGATTAGGCCCCGCCCAGAGGCGGAGCCTGATCGGCTTGCTGTCAGTGAACAACTAACAGTTCTAATACATTGCACTACATAGGTAGTGCAATGTATTAGAACATCAAACAAACAGTTGAACCTTCAAGTTCCCCAGTGGGACTAAATAAAAGTGTAAAAAAAAAAGTGTAAAAAAAGTAAAAATAAAAGTTGTAAAACATACAATAAAAGTTTCAAGTAATAAATTAAAACACAATCGCCCTTTTTCCCTTATCAAGTCATTTATTATTGAAGAAAATAATAAAGCCATACATATTTGGTATCGCTGCGACCTTAACGACCTGAACAATAAACATATTATGTTATTTATTCCGCACAGTGAACGGCATAAAAAATAAATAAAAAATAGTGTCATAATTGCTAATTTGGTCACTTTGTCTTCCAAAAATTGAAATAAAAAGTGATCAAAAAGTCGCATGTACCCAAAAATGGTACCTATAAAAACTATAACTCGTCTCGCTATAAACAAGCCCTCATACAGCTCCGTCGACAAAAAATTGAAAACCGTTATGGCTCTCACAACTTGGCGACAGAAAAAATCCATTCTCTTTACAAAAGTTATTTTATTGTGCAAAAAGTTGTAAAACATACAAAAGTGCTATAAATGAGGTATCACCGGAATCGGACTGACCTGCAGAATAAAGGTAACATGTAATTTATAACGCATGGTGAACGCTGTATAAAAATAATTAATATAATATGCCAGAATTGCAGTTTTTTGGTCACCTGGCCTCCCAAAAAAAAAAGGATAACAAGTGATCAAAAAGTCGCATGTACCCCAAAAAAACAGCCTTCATACCACTACGTCTATGAAAAAATTAAATTAGTTAAGGCTCCAATAAGCCAGGAAATAAAAATATGCAGTTGTGCCGGCCCGAGGGAAACATTTCTTCTGTTTCAAGTGGCGAATTATCAAGGCCCCTAAAATTAGGGAACCAGGAAAGGGAGGGCCCAAACATATCTGCTGGAAGCGAGGGCGCCCGTATTATTCCAGGACAACACTTTCCCAGCAAAATTCCTCAAACTGCAAAGATCCCGAGTGTGGACCAAAAGGGGAATAAGTAAGGACCATTTATTAGTGCGACACCGGCCTGTGCAGAAAGGATTGTGTCACAGCGTAACACACATCTATGGATTATTTTATTGTTTTTTTTTTACCCCATTATACCACCTGACTATGCCCCTTATATACTCCACCCGGCTTACATGTACCCCCACATTATAAACTGAAACACCAGTAAGACTCCAAACAAAACTACTACAAGCAAAATCCACGCTCCAAAAGCCAAATGGCGCTACCTCCCTTCTGAACCCTACAGTGTGCCCAAACAGCAGTTTACTCCCACATATATGGCATCGCCATACCTGGGAGAAACCTTTTAATAATTTTTGGGGTGTGTGTCTCCAGTGGCACAAGCTGGGCGCCACATATTGGCATATCTATGGAAAAAATCCCATTTTCACTCTGCAACATCGAGTGCACACCAATTTCTGCCAATCACCTGTGGGGTTAATATGCTCACTACACCCCTAGGTGAATACCTTGAGGGGTGTAGTTTCCAAAATGGGGTCACTTCTGGGGGGGATCCACTGTTTTGCTCCCACCTAGGGACTTTGCAAATGCAACATAGCGACCAGAAACCAATCCAGCAAAATCTGTACTCCAAAAGCCAAATGTCGCTCCTTCCCTTCTGAGCCATACTCTGTGCCCAAACAGCAGTTTATGACCACATATGTGGTATTGCCGTACACAGGAGAAGTTGCTTTACAAGTGTTGGGGTGCTTTTTTTCATTTATTTGTTGAGAAAATTAAACATTTTTAGCTAAAACTACGTCTTATTGAAGAAAAAGGTTTTTTTTTTATTTTCACTGCCCAATTTTAATAAAATCTATGAAACACCTGTGGGGTCAAAATGCTCACTACACCCCTAGATGAATTCCTCAAGGGGTGTAGTTTCGTGAATCGAGTCACTTTTGGGTAGTTTCCACTGTACTGGTACCTTAGGAGCTTTGCAAAAGTGACATGGTGTCAAGAAACCAATCCAGCAAAATCTGTGCTCCAAAAGCCAAATGGCGCTCCTACTGTTCTGATCCTTGCCGTGTGCCCAAACAGCAGTTTATGACCACAAATGGGGTATTGCCGTACTCCAGAGAAGTTGCTTTACAAATGTTGGGGTTCTTTTATTCCTTTATTTGTTGAGAAAATGAATTTTTTTGCGCTAAATCTACGTCTTATTGGAAAAAAAGGATTTTTTTTATCTTCACTGTCCAATTCTAATAAAATCTATGAAACCCCTGTGGGTTCAAAATGCTCACTACACCCCTAGATGGATTCTTCAAGGGGTGTAGTTTCCTAAATGGAGTCACTTTTTTGGTGTTTTCACTGTTTTGGTCCCTTAGGGGCTTTGCAAATGCGACGTGGTCTCCGCAAACCATTCCTGCTAAATTTGAGCTCCAAAAGCCAAATGGCGCTCTTTCAGTTCTAAGCCCTGCTGTGTGTCCAAACAGCCGTTTATGACCACATGTGGGGAATAGTTTTACTCGGGAGAAATTGCTTTACAAATGTAGTGGTGCATTTTCTCTTTTTAGTCCTTGTGGAAATTAGAAAAAATTAGCTAAACCTACATTTTCTTTGAAAGAATGTAGATTTTCATTTTCACAGCCTACTTCCAATAATTTCTGCAAAAAACCTGCGGGGTCAAAATGCTCACTATACCCCTAGATAATTTCGTCAAGGGGTATACTTTCCAAAATGGGGTCACTTTTGGGGGATTTCCACTGTTTTGGCGATGCAAGAGCCTTTCGGACCCGACATGGTGCCTAAAATATTTTCTAATAAAAAGGAGGACCCAAAATCCACTAGGTGCTCCTTTGTTTCTGAGTCCTGTGCTTCAGTCAATAAGTGTACTAGGGCCACGTGTGGGGTATTTCTAAAAACTGCAGAACCTGGGCAATAGATATTGAGTTGCGTTTCTCTGGTAAAACTTTCTGTGTTACAAAAAAAATAGATAAAATTTTATTTCTGCAAAAAAAAAAAAGAAATGTCAAAGCTTCACATCTACTTTGCCTTAATTCCTGTGAAACATCTAAAGGGTTAAGAAACGTTCTAAATGCTGTTTTGAATACGTTGAGGGGTGACGTTTTTAAAATGGGGTGACTTATCGAGGGTTTCCAATATATAAGGCCCTAAAATCCACTTCACAACTGAACTGGTCCCTGTAAAAATAGCCTTTTGACATTTTCTTGAAAATATGAGAAATTGCTGCTAAAGTTCTAAGCCTTGTGATGTCATAGAAAAATAAAAGGATGTTCAAAAAAACAATGCCAATCTAAAGTAGACATATGGGTGATGTTAATTAGCAACAATTTTGTGTGGTATTACTATCTGTCTTACAAGCAGATACATATAAATTTAGAAAAATGCTAATTTTTGCAATTTTTCGCTATATTTTGGTGTTTTTCACAATTAAATACTTAATGTATCGAGCAAATTTTGCCAGTAACATAAAGTCCAATGTGTCACGAGAAAACAATCTCAGAATCGCTTGGATAGGTAAAAGCATTCCGAAGTTATTACCACATAAAGTGAAACATGTCAGATTTGAAAAAAATTGGCTGTGTCCTGAAGGCCAAAACAGGCTGTGTCCTTAAGGGGTTATGACATCAATCATTAATCTTCAAGTAAAAAACGAAGAAGGGAAGTCCACCACACTCCAGGTTCCAGCTCCGATCCAAGGACGCTACTGCACATGCTCTGCAATCAGTGTATCGTAACGGCACAATGAAAGCAATTTTTTTTTTACCAAAACATATCTTTCAATCAAGTGCCTATGGAGGACATAATATCCTGAATCTCACATTATGTGGTTCAGATATATCAATCCACACAATGTAATTGCAATCATATGGAAAGACGCTATAGGATATAATCTAATATGTTGTCAAGGACGCCATCACTGCGTGACGATAAGTCACATGTGTCCAGGTACCCAATAAAATGAGAAAGGGAGAAGGTGAATTTAACCTGTCCCTTGCTGATTGTACGGACCAAAAAATGGTAAGATCTTCAAGTCATCTACTGTGTTAGATCGCCTATATGAATTAGATCACAGAAAGTGGTCAAAAAATTATTGCAGGGAATGCTCGTAATGTGTGTCCGATGGAATACATCGGACAGTTATACCGCATAATGAACACAAGACTTCTGATTAATTATCGATCGTCACTTATAATATCCCCATTGAGACCTCTATGGTCTCCATAATAAATGCAAAAACACTCGCAATAAACAAGAAAAGTGAGGAAAAATTATGGTCTTCATCCTGGTCGTATGTCCGCTGGTGTGTGGTGAATGAACCTCCATGGAGAATAGTCCCCAACTGTAAAAGATATACAATTTTTTTTTATTAATATCTAAAATATAAAAAAAGGGAGAAGATGAGAATATCTCGACAGTCACCCA
Source organism: Rhinoderma darwinii (assembly GCF_050947455.1). Lineage (NCBI taxonomy): Eukaryota > Metazoa > Chordata > Amphibia > Anura > Rhinodermatidae > Rhinoderma > Rhinoderma darwinii. The sequence continues at coordinate 294,675,595 of NC_134690.1, read as the reverse complement.
TAATGTGCACAATATTAATAAAAAATGTTAAAAACAGCAATGAAGTCTCAGAGTCCAGGTGTTATCTTATATTCTAGATTCAAACTTCTGGAGTGTAAGGTGTCAAGTTCAAAGATCCAGCGCAATTCCTTCCTTTTCAGTAGTTTCTGTCTATTCCCTCCCCTTCTGAGTGTTGGGACGCAATCTATTATCCTGAATTTTAATTGATTCAACTGATGGTTTTTCTCAATAAAATGCCTCGGTGTTGGTAATTCAATCATTTTCCTCCTGATTGTGCTCTTATGTTTATTAATTCTCAATTTAATGGGCATAGTCGTTTCTCCTATGTAGATTAATGAGCAGGGACATGTAATCATATACACAACGAAATCTGAATTACATGTAAACCTATGTCTGATATTAAAAGCCTTCCCAGTGTAGGGGTGCTGGAATTTATTCCCCTTCAAGATGTTGTTGCAATTGCAACAATTTAAACATGGAAAATTTCCATTTTTAGGGGGGCAAAGCAATAATTGTGTGTTCTTCTTTCTACTACCCACATCCGATTTAACCAATGTATCTCTAATATTTTTGGTCCTCCGATTTGACATGATAGGTGGTACACTCAATGTGTCAATCTCATTATGTCCCTTCGATACTATCGACCAATTTTTTCGCAGAATATTGCCTATGTGACCACTCAAGTTGCCAAAGGTTGAAATAAACGGTATGCGTTCAACCTGTTTAATCTTGGTTTTAGATTCCAAAATATCAGTGTCTAGTCTATCCCTATGTTTCTGCACAAGATTTCTAGGGTAACCTCTCTTTTTGAATTTATTACACATCTGTGTCAACCTAATTTGTTTCTGTGTTGTGTCTGATACAATTCTATCGACTCGTAACAGTTGACTCCATGGTAAAGACTCTATCATGTGTCTGGGATGGTTACTGCTATATAGGAGGAGATTGTTTCTGTCTGTGGATTTCACATATAAATCCGTGGAGAACACTCCATCCTTCAATTGTACCAATGTGTCCAAGAACTGCAACTCATGGTCAGAACAAACCATGGTGAATTGCAGGGCTGGAATGTGGCTATTTAACTCCAACAGGAATTGATCTAAACACAATCTGTCTCCCTCCCAGATGACAAAAATGTCATCAATAAATCTCCACCAGCAGCGGATGTGACCCATATGTGTCGAGGTGTAGACATGCTCCTCCTCAAAGGTGGACATGAAGATGTTAGCATACGTCGGGGCCACATGTATGATTCACCTGGGAGACCGGGATCACGATTCTCACTGGTTGAAATGTACCATGTGATTATTGGTATTCACCTATTTAAGATTATGTTTTTAGATAGAATGTTAGGCTTGACAAAGACCCCACACTCACTATGGGTCGAAACGTTGCCTGTTTGTCGTGGATGTTCTGACAATAAAACCACTTTGATTATCTGGAGACGTGTGCTGTTGTTCTACTATCTTTTTTGGAATTTTACATCATGCCGGAGTGGGTTTGCCTGGCTTGACAGCGTGCACCGCACCAGACTCAGGATTTGTGCTGCTTCAAAATCCTTTACTTTGATTCATATCCACAGGATATGTCATAAATGTCAGATAGATGCGGGTCCCTCCTCTGGGATCCGCATCTATCTCTACAGCGGGGCCCCCTAAATCCCCTTCTATCTTACCCGGCTCCGCTGTCTTCCGGCCACTTCCTTGTTACATGGTGGAGTTACGGAAACAGCGTAACTCGCTGAGGTACGCAGTATCCGTAATTCCCATAGAACTGAACAGTTGTTACGGTAACAGCGTAGCATGCTACGCTGCTTCTGTAACTGCCATTCCCTGCTATGGGAGTTTACGGAAACAGCATAGCTCAGCGAGTTACGCTGTTTCCATTTCTCATCCATGTATTGCAGCTTATTGTACCAGCGATCTAATGATCGCTGGTTCAAGTCCCCTAGGAAAACTAATAAAGTGTGTAAAATAAAATAAAAAGTTAGATACATTTTCAGGAGTGTAAAATTTATTGAAAATTTCAACAAAAAACCTTTTCCCATTTTTCCCCAAGCACAATGTAAAAATAAAAGAATTGGTATTGCTGCATCCGTAAAAGTCCGAAACTATTACAATATAGCATTATTTGACACAGTGAACAGTGTAAATAAAATAAAAACCCCAGAATCGTTGTCTTTTGGTCACAATAGCGCTAAAAATAATTAAATAAAAAGTGATAAATAAATCGTATGTACCAAAAAATGGTGCTGATAAAAACTGCAGCTCGTCCCGCAAAAATAAGCCCTCACACCACTGAAACGATGGAAAAATACAAGTTATGGCTCTCAGAATGTGGTGAAACTGAACAAACTATTTTTGTTAACCAATAGTTTTTTCTTTGTAAGGGCATGACCACACGTGGCGGATTTCCTCCGCAACTGTCCGCATCAATGCCGCACAGAATCTGCGTTGCAGATTCTGCTGCGGATCTGCACAAAATGTCAGTAAATTGATGCGGACTAGCTGCTGCGGACTGCGGTAAAAGTACTTCCCTTCTCCCTATTCAGTGCAGGATAGAGAGAAGGGACAGCACTTTCCCTTGTGAAAGTCAAAGAAATTCATACTTACCGGCCGTTGTCTTGGTGACGCGTCCCTCCTTCGGCATCCAGCCCGATCTCCCTGGATGACGCGGCAGTCCATGTGACCGCTGCAGCCTGTTATTAGCCTGTGATTGGCTGTAGCCGTCACTTAGACTGAAACGTCATCCTGGGAGGCCGGACTGGAGACAGAAGCAGGGAGTTCTCGGTAAGTATGAACTTCATTTTTTTTTACAGATACATGTATATTGGGATCGGTAGTCACTGTCCCGGGTGCAGAAACAGTTACTGCCGATCGCTTAACTCTTTCAGCACCCTGGACAGTGACTATTTACAGACGTCTCCTAGCAACGCTCCCGTCATTACGGGAGCCCCATTGACTTCCTCAGTCTGGCTGTAGACCTAGAAATACATAGGTCCAGCCAGAATGAAGAAATGTCAAGTTAAAAAAGCAAGACGGATCCACAGCACACATAACATGTGCATGACAGCTGCGGACTTCATTGCGGAAATTAGAATCTCCATTGAAGTCAATGGAGAAATTCCGCCATGAGTCCGCCACTGCTCCGCAACAGACAGAGCATGCTGCGGACACCAAATTCCGCTCCGCAGCCTATGCTCCGCAGCGGAATTTTACGCCTCGTCTAAACGAACACTGCTAAATTAAAGTGTAAGTCAATGGACAAACGGCTCCGCTGCGGATTAACGCTGCGGAGTGTCCGCAGCGGAATTTAAGTGAAATTCCGCCACGTGTGAACCCAGCCTAAAAGAAGTAAAATATGACAATTTTTCCTATTTTCTGTTGTCTAAAACCTGGCTGCGTCTTATAGTCGGGTGTGTCTTATAGTCCGAAAAATACGGTAAAAAAAAGTTAAATAAAATGTCATTACAAAGTTGCACCAATCACAATGATAGCCATTTTTATTTAAAAAATAAAAATACAAATTACAATAATAATAAAAAAAGATTGTTTTCTAAGGTGTATAAAGCATTTAAGGGGTTAAATAATATAACATTGACTTTATTAAGATTTTTGTAAATGCTACATTATGTACACACATGCTAGTATCTGCCATCCTTGTAACTTGCTTTATTCGCATGCTTTCAAATAAGGCTAAGTTCACACCTAGCAATTGTTTTTTAAATAGTTTTTTTACAAAGTGTTTGGAGCAGTGGGAAAAATGTAATGTAGAAGTTACATGTAAGTGGATGGGATTTATGATTTTTTTTTCCCCCAATGCACTTTGCTGTATTGAGAACTGCATTTTAAACCTTTGATTTTTGATTTACCTATAAGTAGTTCTAGGAATATTTTCTAGAACTATTTATTTCACATATACTGCTAAAGAACCGCAAGCATGTATATTTGTGTACATTTTATTTTATTTTTAACAGCAGTAGTGCAGCGCTGGCGCGCACCAGAATGCTAGGTGTGATCAAAGCCAAAGTATGAAAAGGTTGTGTTACGTGATAAAATCTTTCTTTCACTTTCAAAAAGGGGTAGAGATTGGTGCAGCAGAAGATGCAAAAGAAAATGTTATGTGCTGTGAGCATCTGTCCGAAAAAACGAGCTCTGGTCCGGAAAATGAACAATTCCACGCTGTTGAGCAAAATATTCAGGCATCTCCAGATCAGTTATTAAAGTAAGCAATACAATTTTATGTATATTTTCTAGGTAATGTATTCTATTTACCAGTAAACATTATTTACTAGTAATAAGAGCTGAATACACACGCATACCATACTCACCACATTAAAGCAAACATACGTATTCATGTTCACTACATACATATATATACTTGTACGCGTGTTTTCAAAATACAGGCATTCACACTCACTAAATACATGCATGCAAACTCTACACACAGTTAGGCCGGATTCACACGAGCGTGTGTGTTTTGCGCGCGCAAAAGATCCGTGTGTCATCAGCATATGGTGCGCGGCTGCATGATTTTCGCGCAGCCTGCATCATGATGACACTCTGGTTTTATGTTTACAAACAGAATAGCACGTGGTGCTTTTCTGTTTTCATTCATTGTTTTTACTGCTGTTGCGCGAATCACGCGCGGCACCCGGAAGTGCTTCCGTGTGCCGAACGCGATTTGCACGCACCCATTGACTTCAACGGGTGCATGCTGCGCGAAACACGGCCAAATATAGGACATGTCGTGAGTTTCACGCAGCGGACATACGCTGTGTGAAATTCACTGACAGTCTTAACGGTCCCATTCAGTAACATTGATCCATGCGACGCGCATTAAAATCATGCACGCACACGGATGTATTATACGTTCGTGTGAATAAGCCCTTATGGTATGTTCACACGCAAACTCAAAAATGTCTGAAAATACGGACCTGTTTTCAAGGGAAAACAGCTCCTGATTTTCAGACGTTTTTTAAGCCACTTGCGATTTTCACAGCGTTTTTCTCAGCGTTTTTCACGGCCATTTTTGGAGCTGTTTTCAATAGAGTCTATGAAAAACGGCTCCAAAAACGTCCCAAGAAGTGACCTGCACTTCTCTTTCCCGACCGTTTTTTTACGTGGCCGTTTTGTAATACGGCCACGCAAAAAAATGGCCCGTCGGAACAGAACGACTTTTTTCCCATTGAAACCAATGGGCAGATGTATGGAGGCGTTATGCTTCCGATTCTTCAGCCGTTTTTTGTGCGATTTTCACGAGCGTCGCACGGACCTATATTAGTCTATGGGGCTGTTCAGACAGTTGGGAGATTTTTACGCAGCGTGAGTCCGCTGCGAAAAACTCAAGACATGTCCGTTCTTTGTGCGTATTTCGCGCATCACGCACCCATTGAAGTCAATGGGTGCGCGAAAATCACGCGCACCACACGGAAGCACTTCCGTGGGACACGCGTTATTCGCGCAACAGCAGTAAAAGTATGAATGAAAACAGAAAAGCACCACGTGCTTTTCTGTTTACAAACATCCAAACGGAGTGTCATAATGATGGCGGCTGCGCATCATACGGGGCTGACACATGGAGCTGTTAAGTGCCTTTTGCGTACGCAAAATGCAGCGTTTTTTGCGTGCGCAAAACGCACACGCTTGTGTGAATCCCCCCTAACACTCATTCTCTACCCACAGGCACGCACAAATTCCCACTTACTAAGCATTCACACACATTATTTACACACAAGCATGCATACTCATAACCTACAGGCACACACACATGAACGGTCATGTTGATGTCCACACTCATGATGTGCCCTTACCTCTTTCTTGGGGATGAGGATTAGTGCGTGTAGCAGACAGCTCAGTCACTTTATTGGATGCAGTGCTGTGAGTATCATCATAGATTAACAAGATAAAATTTTAGCTAAGAATATAGCAAACAGCAAAGAAGTTTCTAAAGTTTCAAATGGCTCCGACCACTGCATAGCGACCATTCTGCAGAACGGCCGCTATGCAGTTGTTGGAGCCATCTGCTTCCGACAACAACCACGGCTTACCGTTCAAAACATCTGGCGCCCGGACGCAGCCGGAGTGGCGGATTGGTGCGGGGTGCGGGTGTCGGACCCGCACTGATCATATACTGATGACCTATCCTGGGGATAGGTCACCAGTTGCCGGTCGTGGACAACCTCAATAACTCTTTCAGGACCAGACTAATTTTCGTTTTTATGCTTTTGTTTTTCCCTCCCCATCTTCAAAACGTCATAACTCTTATTTTTTCGTTGTCACAGCCATATGAGGGCTTAAATTTTACGGGCCAAATTGTACTTTCTAATGGCACTATTTAATATTATATGTGATGTACTGGGAAGCTGGAAAAAAATTCAGAATGGGGTAGAATTGGATAAAACAGCAGTTCTGCCATTTTCTTATGGGTTTCGTTTTTACGGTGTTCACTGTACGGTAAAAATAACACGTTACCTTTATACTGCGGGTCAGTACGATCACGGTGATACCAAATTGCTAGAGTTTTTGTTATGTTTTAATATCTTAAAAAAATGTGGAACATTTGAAAAAAACAAAAAAATGTTTGCATTGCCATATTGTAAAACCCGTAACTTTTTTATATTTCTGTGTATAAGGCCTTATTCACACAAACGTGTGCAAAAAACGCTGCGCTTTTTGCGCGTTGCAGTTCCGTGTGTCATAAGTGTTTGCTGCGTGGCTGCCTGATTTTCTCGCATATGCCATCCTTATGACACGTGGTTTTGATGTTTAGAAAAATAAATGAAGGAAGTGGTTTTATTTTTTCCTTCATGTCTTGATCTACTGTTGCGCGAATCACGCACGATTTTCACGCACCCATTGACTTCAATGAGTGCGTGATGAGTGAAAAAACGGCCAAGTATAGGACATGTCGTGAGTTTTACGCAGCGGACATATGCTGCGTGAAAATCACGGAATGTCTGAACGGCCCCATTGACTAACATAGCTGTGTAAGGCTTTCTTTTTCTATGGGGAAAGATCTAGTTTTTATTTATACCATTTGGGGGAATGTCTGACATTCTAGCAATCTTCCTATGGCAGGGCTCCCTGATGCTATAAGAATATACCGCCTTCCGCAATCTCGCCGCGCAGGAGCCGGTGACCGGCACCATTGTGAAATTGAAAGTGATAACTCCTCAGATGCCGGTGGTCACATCTGACCTCGGCATCTTGGTGGTTAAATGCTTGTGATCAGAGATTTATTACAACATTTTATCAAATTGCCACTAGGTCAAAAAATTACCCTATTCTAGCACCACTGTTCTGAAAAGTACTATAGCATATAATTTAATACCCAACATTTATCTTTTATTGTTATACACTAATAAGCGTAATAATTAATTAGAACGCTGTTGGGTTTTTAACTCACTTTAAGGCCCTGTTCACACAGAGTTTGTTGACACGTTTTTTGACGCGGAATCCGCGTCAGAAAACGCGCCAAAAAACGTCCGAAAAAGCCTTCCATTGATTTCAAAGAAGCGATATGCCCCATCTTCGGGACATCAATGGGAGGCAGAGAAAGCGTTTTTTGCTGCGTTTTTGCCCGCGGCGCTCAATGGCTGCAGGCGAAGAACGCAGCGAAAAACGCGGCAAACAGTGTGCAGACAGATCAAACTCTGCCTCAAAATTCCAGTCAAAATTTTGAGGCAGAATTTTCTGCCTGCAAAAAACTCTGTGTGGACAGGGCCTTAGGCTTCTTAATGTATAGGAATAGGGTTATTTCTTGCCTTAGTGGCAATATGATAATATAGGATATAAGGAAGAATATCCTTCCATATGTCTCATAGACTATGATGGAATGTGACCACACATGTGCAAATGGAGGATACAGGTCATGGAATGGAATTTACAGCATTTATATGGAGTCAAGGGCCACATCTTAGGTCCCAATAAGGTATTAGGTTTACATCCAATGGGTTACATAATAAAATTAATGACATTACATTATCTCTGGGTGCATCCCAAAAAGGTGAGAAAGCACTAACTAGCATTTTTACTATTGTGAATTTGAAGGCCATCATTGATAATGATGAATAAGCCGCATTCCAGAGTTGCTGGTTCAAATGTAGCAGTGCCAGGTATAATTTTGCTATTTCTGTAGAAGCATATATATGACTCAGCTCATGCCATAAATTAAGCAAAACATGTAATATAGCAGGATAGACAGCCACATAATAAAAAACTTCTGCAATTATAGTACCATATGTTTAACTATGCAATACCAAAACCTTTGCCATTTAGCTTGAAATTGCAGGACCTAGGCCTGCAATTTTCAGATATTTAAAGTATTGTTTAACAGTTTTCAATATGTAGTTTACTTTTCTGATTCAAAATTATTTCCATTAATAAAGTTGCCAAGTCCACAGAAGAAAGATCATCTATGAAGTGACAAGCATTCATTCATCACAACAAGATAGTACTGTGTTACAAGTCCTCTGTGGAACGTCTGCCTCCATACAGGAAGACACACAATCAAGCAAAGGTGAGTCTGAGATACTGAAATACCATTAGGGTATGTTCACACGATGTGTTCTCCGACGTAATTCGGGCCGTTTACAATAAATACAATATGTAATTAAGTACCTGGAGACTTGTGCTGATGTCCTACCACTTTTTTGATAATCAGTATTGTAGATACTGTATAATTTTTTTGTGAAACAGCAACACCCAGCATATCCTTACCATTGTTCAGGCTATACTGGGAGCTGCAGTTTTATGCCGTACAAACTTATATGGCAGGAGTTATACTGAATTTGCAAATGATCTCTGTACTGAGCTGTGTTTGTGCTGTATATATGTACTGAGCTTGATTCTGGAGTTATATACAACCAAGCTCAATACATATATACAGCATGAAAGAGAAGCTCGGTACGTATATATAACTCCAGAACTAAGCTCTGCATATAAATACAGCACCAAAACCAAGCTCAGTACATATATACATTGTAAAAACAAAGCTCAGTACATGTATATATGTATTGGGCTTGGTTTTGGTGCAGTATATACTAGTATGCATTGAGCTTAGTTCTGGAGTTGTATATATGTACTGAGCTTGGTTCTGGTGTTGTATATAGGTACTGAGCTTCGTTTTAGTGTCATATTTATGTATTAAGTGTTAGGAAAACACCTGTTCCTTTAAGGTTGCTATGAGAACCTGTCTAGCATCTGGGCGGTTCTTCTTTTTCTTTGAGCCTATCTCTCTTCTCTGTCCTTCTGCCAATCTGCTGTGGGCTTGTACTTATACCTGTCTCTTCCCTCCTGTCTTTGCTTGTGAATCTTGCTGTTTCCTGGTTCCTGATCAAGCTCCTGACTGCTCCTGCATTTCTGATTTCTGTACCTCGTGTATACTGCCCTTGGCTTGTCTCTCGTTAACCCTTTGCCTACCAATTCTGATTATCCGCTCCCAACTGGTTTTGACCATGGCTTGTCTGATTACCTCTACTCTGTTTCCGAACTTTCAGTTAACCTTCTGGCTGTCTGGTTTCAAGCTCAGGTTTGCCTACGCTCTTTTCCAAAGTTAAACTCTGCAGAGACGACCTGGGTTCTAAGCAGCAAAGTCCATCTCACCTTGTGGTCAGCTCTGGCGAATACCTTTAGAATAGCCTTAGATTCTGTTGACCAGAGTGGATACGGGTTAGAGGTTGTGGGTTTACTTGCACGCTCTCTCCCACCATACTCCAGTAGCCTTGAGGTATCGCTCCACTTGCATTTGCATAACATTGAGATTTGTTCTGGTTCTGTATTTATGTACTGAGCGTAGTTCTGGTGCGGCATATATGTACTGGGCTTGTTTCTGGAGTTTTATGTATGTATTGAGATTGGTACTGGTGTTGAATGTATGTATGTATGTATGTATTGACCGATGTTCTGGTGATGTTTTTATGTACATAGATTGGTTCTGGTGTTGTATATATGTATTGAACTTGGTTCTTGTGCTGTATTTATGTACTGAGCTTGGTTCTGGTTTTGTATATATGTACTGAGCTTGGTTCTGTAGTTGTATATGTGTACTGAGCTTTGTTTCGGTGCGGTATGTGTTGTGCTTGGTTCTGGTACTGTATACATGTACTTAAGCTGTACTTATGTACTAAGCTTGTTTCTGGTGTTGTTTATATGTACTGATCTTAGTTCTGGTGCTGTATTTATGTAGAGAGCTTGGTTCTGGTGTTTTATATATGTACTAAACTTCGTTCTGCTTTTGTATTTGCATACTGAGTGTCACGATGCGGGGTGTGGACCCACTGGGCCGTACCGCGTAGCGGGAAGGCAGCTGGCCAACCAGCTACAATACAATGTCTATAGTCCAGAAAGGGTACCTGTGGCAATGTAGACAGCGGTGATTCAGGCTAAAGATGAGGCTCCGGCAGCAGACAGACACCCGGCGGGTGTGACACAGTAGATGCAGTGGAAGACACAACTCGACTTCAACTCTAGACAGCACAGAGGCAAGATAGCATAGGATACAGGGTACAGGCAGCAGGAACAAGTAACACTGGGAACTGGAAAACACTAGGAGACCATTTGCAAGACAAACTTTAGGTAACACAACAATGCTCAGGCAATGATCAAGAGGGCATAGCACTTTTTATAGTCCAGCAGCATTCTGGGCTAATTGCAGATTCACTGCAACTGGATGCGTACTGGCCCTTTAAGGCCGCGCACGTGCGGGCGCACGTGCCCTGCGGGGGCAGTCTCTGAACCAGGAAGTGAGTGCCGGCGCCTCTCAGGAGTGAGATGCCACCGAGAACTCACACGTCCATGGCCGCGGCCGTCAGAGGGTAAGTCAGAACGACGGTCCGTGGACATAGACGTTACACTGAGCTTGGTTCTGGTGCTGTATATATATGCACTGAGCTTGGTTCTCGTGCTGTATATATGTATTGAGCTTTGTTCTGGTACTGTATATATTTACAGAGCTTGGTTTTGGAACTGTAAATATGTACTGAGCTTGGTTCTGCGGCTGTATTTTATTTACTGAGCTTGGTTATGACACTGTATATATGTACTATGCTTGGGTCTGGCACTCTATATATGTACTAAGCTTTGTTCTGGTGCTGTATTTATGTACTGAGCTTTGTTTTGGTGCTGAATATATGTACTGATCTTGGTTCTGGTGTTGTATTTATGTACTGAGTGTAACGTCTATGGCCGAGGGCCGTCATTCAGACTTCTGACGGCCCCGGCCATGGACATCTGTGTTCTCGGCGATATCTTCCTCCAGGGAGACGCCGGCACTCACTCCGGGCCAGTACGCGTCCACCTGTCATCTCTCAATAATTAGCCCAAATGGCTGCTGGACTATAAAAAGGGCTCTGCTCACTTGATCCTCGCCTGTGTGTTGTTGTATACCTACGTTTGTCTTGTAAATGGTCTTCCAGTGTTTTCCCGTTCCCAGTGTTACCCGTTCCTGCTGCCTGTATCCCGTGCTATCGTATCTACAGTGAGAGTCGAGTTGTGTCTTCCGCAGCATCTACTAGCCATCAACAGTGAAAGTCAAGTTGTGTCTCCGCTACTGTCTACATTGCCTCAGGCACCCGTTCTGGACTATAGACATTGTTTTGTACCTGTTGGCCAGCTGCTACCCCAATGGGCCCAACCCCGCGCCGTGACACTGAGCTTGGGTCTGGTTCTGTATATATGTACTGAGCTATGTTTTGGTGCTGTGTATGTATATATATATATATATATATATATATATATATATATATATATATATATATATAATGAGCTTGGTTCTGGAGCTTTATACATGTACTGAGCTTCGTTCTGGCACCGTACCTGTGCATTAGCTGGGAGATTTGTCACAGGTTACTTCGCACGCTACACTGTCTTCTACCCTTCTCACAATACAGAGCCTAACTAAATGGACTGAGCACCCTTAGGATATTGAATGTGCGCATACAGGTCTTTACATAATGGGTGACTTTAATATAATGAGTGTGGGTAGGTAGGTAAAAAACGCTTATGTAATTATATACATAGTGTGGAAATCCAGTTAAGCATTCTGGACAAGGAATTTCTTTATTTAGAGACCACTTTAATATAGGGTGTATTTAGAATATTGTAATTCATTTATTTGATTATTAGAATCATTTTCCATGGCGCTATACACCGCAACACCCCCCCCCCTGCCGTGTATGTCTTTGTCGGCAAAACAGGGAACCTGCTGTTACAAATTTTAATCCCACTGCTGCCATACCTCCAATTGAGTTGTATAGAGGGGCAGCGTGCATGTTCGACTACCGCACAGACAATAATAGGAGGCTTGGAGAATTAGGGACAGGGAGGCTCTGTTCATAAAGCTAGAAGCAGTGGTAGATGACTCCAACTCCTGGACTAAGTTTGGAGGGTTTGTGGTCAATAGGGGATGGAAGTCAGATTATTTGAAATAAAAGGGTGTCAATTTGCCTACATTTTGGGAAAGGAGACTTTTTGTTGGGGAATTAGGCTTTGAATTGTTGTTCCCAATCTGTACTAGATATTCAAATTAAGATACCATAGCAATGTGAAAACTTTGCCTTATAGATGGTATATATCTTGTAATTTTATTTTTTTGAGGACATTCCCTAGATGTGTGTTACGTAATATCAGTTTGCTTTTCTTTCACAGAAAATAGCAGATCATGTTTCTTGATGGATGGAAATCAGAGTGCAGAGCACTGTGAGAAAATAAAGCCTAAGTGTGCCTCCATATCTGAGTAAGTAGTTCATTGTTATTTTGCTGTTAATACTTGAAGAAGCACTCCCACAATTGTTTTTTCGTTTTTGTGCCATTTGTAAATACGATAGCATACATGATAATGAGGTTAAAAATACTAAGTGAGTACTTTATTTATTATTTTCAGCCTCGGAAGTTAGTTTTTCTATTCACCCACATCAGAATCTTATAGTAACGAATAGAGTAACCAGCTTTCGGTCCACACATTAGACACTGTAGGCTTCGGCTAGTCAGATTGGGGTTCACGTGGTCCAACGGAAGGACCAAAGGAGGCTAAAAATAGATGAGTATTTTTAATCCCAGTATAATGTATGCAATCACATTTACAAACGGGAGTGCAAACAAGCAATTTGCGGGAGTGTTTTTTCAAAGGAGTTTTTCCATAAATTTTTTTTAGCACCTAACCACAGGTTAGGTGATAAATATCTCATTGGTGGTGCTCCGACCACTGGGACCCCTACCGATCACGAGAACGGTCTTAACTTGCTGTTCCTGGGAGCCCCACAGGAATGGAGCGTTAGTGCGCATGCTTGACTACCGCTCCAGTCATTTCTTTGGGGTTGCCGAGCGCTATCTTCGGCAGCCCTATAGAAATGAATGGAGCGGTGGCTGAGTATGTTCACTACCGCTCTATTCCTATGGACCTCCCAAGAACGGCAACGTAAGCCCGTTCTCGTGATTAGTGGGGGTCCCAGCAGTTAGATTCCCACCGATCAGATATTTACCTCCTATCCTGTGGATAGGTGATAAATATTGATTATGCGAAAACCCCTTTAAAGTGTTAATCCCAGCTTTCAAAGTTATGACATATCGTTAGGATATTCCATGAATTTGATTGGTGGGGATCCGATCTCTGGGACCCCTACGATCCTGAGAAAGAATTGAACAATGACATTTCTTAATAACACAAAACCTATTTATACAATTATGATACTGGATTAAAAAAAAAATATCTTTAATTCTACCCTTCTCACTGCTGCCATACATTCCCATTTTTTTTAACCCCTTAACGACATCCGATGTACAGTTACTTCGCTCAGGGCAATAAATTCCAGCAACTCAACATAACTGTAAGTTGTGGTGATTGTGAGGGCTCAGAAGCTGAGCCTGCACCATCACCAGTGGGTGTCAGCTGTATATTATAGCTGACACCCTGCTGCAAGGCCAGGACCAGAGCTAGCCTCCGATCCAGCCTATTAACCCCTTAGATGCAGCGCTCAAAAGCAAGCGCTGCATCTATGGGGTTACTAACCGATCAGTACCCCCGCGACATGATCACAGGGTTACTGGTGGCTGCTTTGGCAACCGGAGGCCTAACAATGGCCTCCTGTCTGCCATGAAAGGAAGCCTGTTAGGCCCCGCATGGAGACGGGGCCTAAAAGGCTTCCAGTTGCAAAAAGAAGATGGTGCGGGCTCAGAAGCTGAGCCTGCGCCATCAGCCGTAGGTGTGAGCTGTATGTAACAGCTGAAACTCTGCTGTAATGGCAAGAAAGATCAGATCCCTGCCATTAACCCCTGAGATGCCGCTATAAAAAACGATCACGGGGGTGCCGATGGTTTCTATGGCAGAGGCCTAACAATGGCCTCCTGGTCTGCCATGTACGAAAGCTCATTAGGACCCCGTCCGGAGGCGGAGCCTAATAGGCTTGCTGTCAGTGTATAGCTAACAGCTCAAGTGCATTGCAATACGTGGGTAGTGCAATGTATTAGAATAAAGATCAGAGGTGCAGGACTTCAAGTCCATTAGTGGGACAAAAAAAATAAAAAGTTAAAATAGTTTATAAAAATGTAAAGAAAAAGTTTAAAAAGCAAAAACTTTTTTCCTATAAGACTTTTTTTTATAGTTGAAAAAAACTAAATGTTTAAAAAGTACACATATTTGGCATCAGCGCGTTCGTAACGGCTCAAACTATAAAACTGTAATGTTATTTTTGCTGCACGTAGATCACAGAAAAAATAAAAATAAAAAACTATGCCTGAATCGCTATTTTTTTGGTCACCACTCCTCCCAAAACATAGAATAAAACGTGATCAAAAAGTCATATGTACCCCAAAATAGTACCAATTAAAACTACAACCTGTCTCTCAAAAATCTAGCCCTTATGATTTCGTCCGTAATTGCAGACCGAAATTACGGACCCATTCATTTCTATTGATGACGGACACCTTCCTGTATATTTGCAGGATGGTGTCCAGGCCGTAGAAAGAATCCGCAAAAGATAGGACATGTCCTATCTTTTGCTTTTTACGGTCCGTTCTCCCATACTTTGTATGGGAGCATAGGCCGAAGATGCAGGTGGCCGTCCGCAGCCGCCAGCGGCCTGCCGTGCCCGTAATCATGGCCATGTGCATGAGGCCTTATACAGCTTTTTGACTGAAAAATAAAAGTTATGACTCTCAGAATGGGGCGCAAACGCTGCAAAACATGAAAAAACTATTTATATAAGGTATCGTTGTAATCGTATCGACCAGTAGAATAAAGTAAAAATGTAATTTATAGCCCACGGTGAACACTGTAAAAAAAAAATTTAAAAAAAATCAAACATTACCAGAATTGCTGGAGTTTGGTCACCTTGCTTGCCTAAAATTTGAATAAAATGTCATCACAAAATCGCATGTACCCCAAAATTGTACCAATAAAAACTGCAGATTGTCCCGCAACAAATAAGCTCTAACACAGCTCCGTTAAGAAATAAATAAAAAAGTTATGGTTTTCAGAATATGACGACACAAAATGTGCAGAGTGTGTTCTAAAAGCGGGTAAGATTGGGCATAATTTATTTAGTGCGACACTGGCCACACATCTGTGGATTATTATTTATTTACCACATTATTATACCCTCTTATTATGCCCTGATGTACTCTGCGCAGCTTACATATGCCCTAACATTATAAACTGAAATATAAGTAAAACCACAAAAAGAGCTACTACCAAGCAAAATCTGCGCTCCAAAAGCCAAATGGCGCTCCCTCACTTGGGAACCCTGCAGTGTGCCCAAACAGCAGTTTATGTCTACATATATGGCATCGCCAGGGGCATCGCTAGCACCAGGCCTTCGGGGCCTGATACCCTGTATCCCCGGCGACTGTCACATTCGGGTCGCAATATATAAAAGTTACTATAGTAACTGGGGCCTATGTAATAAAATACACAGGCCCCTGTTACTATAGTAATGACACATACTTACCCATCTTCCTTCCTGAGCGCAGCGGAAGTCCTGACGCCTTCTCGAGTTATGACGTCACGACGCTGTGCACCAAGGATGGCGTCACAACGCTAGATGGTGTCGGAACATCTGCTGCACCTGGAGCTGAAGAGGAGGGTTAGTGTAACGTTACAGTCTGCTGGGGTCCTGTATCTAAGTCTACCGCTTAAGTAATGGCCGTTGACTGATAGACAGCGTTCATTACTAAGGCGGGGCTTAGTGTTAGCCGGTGTAGAGGCTAACACTAACCCCCATTATTACACTGGTACCCACCCCCACCAAGGGTACTGAGAAAAACTGGGTACGATCTGTAGCGATGGTCAGGCACTGGGGCCACCGCAGGCTGGTATTATCAGGCTGGAAAAAGCCAAAAACAGTGACCCTTCCCACCCTGGTAAAGCTAGCCTGCTGCTGTTGTGTTGTATATGGGTGTTTATAAAAATTGGGGAGACCAATTTTTTAAATAAATAATTGGAAAAAACGACACCCCCCCCATTTTTCATAACCAGCCAGATACAACATAGCAGCAGCAGCCTAAAATTACCAGGGTGGGAAGGGCCATTCTTTTTGGTCTTTCCCAGCCTAATAACACCAGCCTGCGGCCACCCCATTGCCCGACCATCCTACAGATGATCGGGTACTGCATCGTACCCAGCTCTTCCCAGCACCCCTGGTGGCGGTGGGTACCGGGGGTAATAATGGGGGTTAGTGTTAGCCTCTGCACCGGCTAACACTAAGCCCTGCCTTACTAATGAATGCTGTCAATCAGCCAGCAGCTATTAATATGACAGTAGTAATAACATTTAAAAAAAAATACAAGGACTTAAAAATAAAATTGTATTGAAATAAAAAGAAACACCCTCATTAACCATTTTATTGAGAATAAAAAATAGCCATCATCAAAGCAGTTCTCGAATCTGACGTAGTTCAACAGCCGAACCTGTAAAAAAACACAAACACACAAAAAAAAAATTAGTAACACAATTATTATACTTACCTTTCCTGGGTCCAGCGTTGGAGCTGCAATGTCAGCGAGCTGGGCCCTATATCTAAGCCTATCATGTGTGATACTGTCTGCTGAGCCACTGTATCTAATCCTATCCTTAGCTATAGGATCAGAGTGCTACAGATATGCTGTCTCAGATTTATATACACACATACATATATATATACACACGCACACACATTTTTTTGGGCGGTGGACGTATGTTAGTACAAGGATACTTACTGCTGGGGCCCTTTATCTAAACCTATTATGTGTAATACTGATTGCTGGGGCACTGTATCTAAGTCTATCATGTGTGATACTGTCTGCTGACTCAAGGTGGGTATGCGGGATTACCTACAGGGGACTGCATGGCACTGTCTACAAGGGGATGTATGGTAGGGGACTGTGTGTGGAACCATAAAGGGGGGTTGTGACACTATATACAGGGGGCATTGTGTTGGGAACTCTCTACAGGTGTCTTTGATTAGATCCCCGAGACATAACTATGCTTGGGTCCCCAGAAATGCCAAATTTGGCCTTGAGGGTTAGTACAAGAATACTTACTGCTGGGGCCCTGTATCTAAGGCTGCAATCACACGAGTGTGACAGATTTACTCCCTTAAAAAACGTGCATAAATCTGGTCATGTGCGTTGCGTATTGCATCAGTGTGCCTTGCGTGTGGCATGTTTTTTCACGCACTTGCAAGCACATTTTTTTCCCAATGTAATTGATACGTGAAACACGGACTGCACACGGATGACGTCCGTGTGCTTTCCGTGGTTTTCACGCCCCCATTGACTTCAATGGACAACCAGTTGTGTGAAAACGCACAAATATAGGACATGCAGTGAGTTTCACGCAACGGACACCCGCTACGTGAAAACTCACGCATGTGTGAAAAGCCCCATTGAAATCAATGGGTCCGTGTGCTGTGCGTTATTTCAACGCACAGCACACAGACGAGATTCACGCTCGTCCGAATGAGCCCTAAATCTATCATGTGTTTTGTCTGCTGGGGCCCTGTATCTAAGCCTATCATGTGTGATACTGTCTGCTGAGACAATGTATCCAATTCTATCCAGCGGTGTAGCTATAGGAGCTTTAGTCTTATAGATATGCTATCTCCGTTATATATGTAGAAAAAAATAATGTTGCCATACCCGGGAGAACACACTTAAAAGTTTGAGATATTTGTCTTCAGTGGCACAAACTGGGCACAACATATTGTGCACTAAAATGCCATATCAGTGGAAAAAAACCTCTGGGGTCAAAATGCTCATTACACCCCTTGAAATGCCTTAAGGGATGTAGTTTCCAAAAAATAGGTCACTACTTGGGGGTTTGTTTTACTATCTGACCTTAGAGCCCTGCAATTGTGGACCAATGCTGTAAAAATAACCAAAATAGGCCTCAAATGCGCATGGTGCTCTTTTACTTCTGAGCCCTGTCATATGTCCAGGCAAAGGATAAATGCCTTGAGGGGTGTAGTTTCCACAATAGGATCACTTCTTGGGGGCATCCACTGTACTCTGGTACCTCAGGGGTTTTGCAAATGAGACATGGCACCCAATAGCGCTCCTGCCTTTCTGAGCCCTGCCGTATGTCCAAACAGCAGTTTATGACCACATGTGGGGTATTGCCGTACTCTGGAGAAATTGCTTTTCAAATGTTGGGGTGCTGAGGCGCATGTGCGCAGGACTGATGGTGGACGTGTGTCACTAGAGCCCCGCACCTCAACGGGAGTATCCAGCTACTACAAGCTATTTTTAGTCACTCACCTCGCTTGTCTTCCACTGGAATCCTGCCTGCTTCATCTCAGGGATCTTTTGATGGCGAAAGGGAATGCCAAAAAGTCTGGGATTGTGACCAGATCGACGGTTGCAGAAATGGCGACTCCATTGCAGAGTGCACAGGCCATGATGGCACCGGTCCCGCCTCACTCTCCTCAGTTGCAGGCACCCTCGATACACAGTGTGGATGGAGGTACCCCTTTTTTTGAGAGCCCAAGCCCTGCCTCAGATCTATTTGGGGATGAGGATTCTAATGCTTCCTCTGTAGAACCTCCGGTTCGAAGGTTTTCAATTGGACAGGCTGGGCAGGAGGGGCCTCCGCCATTATCCTCGGGGGATATATTCGGGAGACAAAGTTCTTCTTGCACGATTTTCGCAACTTTTACAGCAAGAGCTGGTAAAAACATGTGTAAAGATCATGTCTGAAGTTAAAGCTGATTTTCAAGCTCTGGGTTCTAGGATGGAAACAATGGATGCTAAAATTGATAATACGGTGACGAATATTAATCAGCACTCTGATTGTATTGATGATATATACCAACAGCTTGAGGAAGCCCACTCTAAGCTGGAAGACATGGAAAATAGATCCAGGCGGGAAAATTTCCGTATAAGAGGGCTGTCGGAGATTCTAGATTTAGAAACTACAGTTCATGATCTTTTCAAGCAGCTCGTTCCTGATTTATTGGAACAATATTTTGACCGAGTACAAAGGGCACTTATGGCTCCTTGTACAGATGGTCTGCCCAGAGATTTGCTGGTCAAGCCTCATCGTTATTCTGTCAAGGAAAGGGTCATAAAAGCCTTCAGGTCCTCAGAACAGCTATAACTGCGTAGCTGCAACATTCAGATCTTTGCGGATTTGGCTCCTCGTACGATCCAGAGGCGTCATTCCTTAAAACCTCTCCTTCAATTCCTGATTTGTCACGAGAACAGATATCGATGGACCTTCCCTTTTCGTCATAAATTTTCCCTACTGCAATCGGTCACAAAGCTATGCTTATCTCCGGGACGGAGAAGCCATTTTGGAACGCTTGGGTCTTATTTAGAAAGATGGCACTCCCCCGCTGAGGAAATCGCCACCGCCTGCCTCCTCCTCTACAGCACGTCTTCAGCCGCTTTGGAGTTCCAGATCTTCGGCCCGACCCTCAGCTTCTAATGCCTGAGCTTGCCAATCCTTGATGTCATCTGGATGCACTCCTCACCTCATGGGATCCTGCGACTGGAATTAACTTTCTTCACAAACGGGTTCCTTTTGATGCTGGCCATTAACATTTACTTTCACATTGCTTTTGCCTTTATTCTTGTGGTATTTTTTGCTGTTGTCTTTCAGATAGATAGGGGCTGAGCTAGTGAGAACGGGCCCTTCTGTTGGTTGATGGCATGCCCTTCTTGGGATCTTGAGAGACCCCACTGATATTGTATTGTTCTTGGGGTGGGGCGCTCTCAACATTCCTTATGGTCCTGTTTGGGCGATGTATTACATCTTGCTATATGTACCAAAATAACATCTGTTTATTGTCTTTTCTTTTTTTTTTAACTTTTGCTTCTCTTCCCTTCTTTTCTGTCCCCTTCTTATGATGGCTGAGTGGCTTCGATGTTGTGCTTTCTGTGAACATTTAGATCATGACTGACCCTCCATCCTCCTTTAACATTGTCACTCACAGTGTTCAAGGCCTCAACTCGACTAAATAGCATAATGCTTTCCAAACATATAAATTCTTGCATTGGGATGTTGTGTTTTTACAAGAATTGCATTTCTCCACTAGCTCTTGTCCTAAATTTATGCACAATCATTATCCTTTGTATTACCTAGCGGTTGCTGCGGCAAAGAGAGAAAGGAGTTGGCATCTTTCTCAAAAGGAATCTTGCCTTCACACATCAAACCACGGTGGCAGATCCTGAGAGCAGGTATTTGCTTGTGAATGGTACACTACAGGACACTCATGTTACGTCTATCGCTTATTACGTACCAAACGAAGGACAAATAAAAAATTTTAACGCCATGTTTAGACACTTACTTCCTCATCTCCTTTGTAAAGTGTTTTTGGGTGGGGAATCTAATATATCATTGGATCACCTCCTTGACAAAACGATCGCAGGTCCCTCCTCCCTTCATCCCCTCCCTAAACAGGGGTTGCAGTTATACAATATTTTACACTCCCATGATTTTGTGGATGCCTGGAGATCTGCTAATCTCTCCACCAGGGATTATACCTTTTATACTCGCCCATTCATCTTATTCTCATATAGACCATCTATTCCTTCCATCTCAGCTCTTAAATAGACTACTTCGTGCCAAAATACATCCCATTTCGTGGTCAGATCATGACTTGGTGTCGCTTACATTGGATTGCTTCTGGCTTAAGCCTAGGTCTAGTTTATGGCATTTGAATGAATCCCTCCTAACAAACCCCAAATATTCAAAGAAATTACAACAAAACTTGAACAGTACTTCCAACTTAACTGTGCGACTGACACTTCCCCGGCAATCAACTGGGAGGTCCACAAAGCTACCCTTAGAGGGAAACTTATTCAGATTGCCTCGCGGCTTAAAAGAACTAGAGACCAAACTCTTAAAGATAAAGAAGCGACTTACTTAGCTTTAGTTAGACAGCAGAAGGCGAACGCTAACCTAGATTTGCGGTCTAAAATGGAAGATGCCTGTACTGAGTTTAACTTATGCTTTACAACTTTAGCAGAATATCACACCCAATGGATGGTGTAAAAGGGCTGGTTTCACCTACTTGTGTCACCCACTATTACTACCTCCTTTATATTCAGGGTCACTAGGGTTATGCCTAGTTCCCCTACCTTTTCCTAATACTAACGTTAAACTACTTGCTTTGCTGCTACTCAAGGGAATAAGACCGTACAATACAATTGTATAGTTGTAAAGGATCTGCCAGGCACACCTTCTGTGTCTACGCCCATAGGTAATCAGTCTGCACCTGCTTCTATGTCTGTGAGACTGACTCCATCTTCCACCACTCAGGATGGCAGGCTTAGGAGTGGGAGAGCCTATCACAGCCTGGCCAGACGGAGCTAGCTCCCGCCCTCTGTCTATTTATACCTGCCTTTCCTGTTCCTCCTTGCTTGTGATTCTTCTCGTTTGATTTCCTGGCCCTGCTGCAGCTTCTTGAACTATTTGACCCTGCTTCATATTGACCCTGGCTTACTGACTACTCTCCTGCTCTCCGTTTGGTACTTCGTACACTCCTGGTTTGACTCGGCTTGTTCACTACTCTCCTGCTCTGCGTTTGGTACCTCGTACACTCCTGTTTTGACCCGGCTCGTTCACCACTCTTGTTGCTCACGGTGTTGCCGTGGGCAACTGCCCCATTTCCCTCAACTTCTGTGTACCCTTGTCTGTTTGTCTGTCGTGCACTTATTGAGCGTAGGGACCGTCGCCCAGTTGTACCCCGTCGCCTAGGGCGGGTCGTTGCAATTAGGCAGGGACTGAGTGGCGGGTAGATTAGGGCTCACTTGTCTGTTTCCCTACCCCCGTCATTACATAATCACAAGCCCATATACCTAGTCTACCCTGGTCCCTGACACTACTATGGACCCCCTTGAGACCCTGACTCAGCAAATGCAGGGTCTCTCCCTACAGGTCCAGGCCCTGGCTCAGAGGGTCAACCAGCCTTATGCTACCATGGTAGTGCCCCTCACCTCACCTCTCGAACCCCACCTCAAGTTGCCTGACCGGTTCTCAGGGGACCGGAAGACTTTTCTCTCCTTTCGGGAGAGTTGTAGGCTCTATTTTCGCTTAAAGCCCCACTCCTCAGGTTCTGAGAGCCAGCGGGTGGGTATAATTATGTCCCGGCTCCAGGAAGGGCCCCAAGAATGGGCCTTCTCCTTGGCTCCTGACGCCCCTGAACTTTCCTCCGTTGATCTTTTCTTTTCTGCTCTCGGACTCATTTATGACGAGACTGACAAGACTGCCTTTGCCGAGAGTCAGCTGGTGACCTTACGTCAGGGTAAGAGACCTGTTGAGGAGTATTGTTCTGACTTTAGGAAGTGGTGCGTAGCTTCTCGTTGGAATGACCCTGCCTTAAGGTGCCAGTAATGGTTGGGTCTGTCGAACGCTCTGAAAGACCTGCTAGTTAGCTATACCTTTTCTGACTCCCTAGACCAGGTTATGGCTTTAGCGGTACGACTTGACCGACGTCTCAGGGAACGACAACTTGAACGTTTTTGTGTTTTCTCCTCTGACTCCCCCATGATTTCTCCCGAGGTTCCGTTGCTTCGTTCTTCCACGGAAGACTCGGAGGTACCTATGCAACTCGGGGCCTCCGTGTCCCCCCAACAACGTAGAGAGTTCCGCAGGAAGAATGGTCTCTGCTTCTATTGTGGGGATGACAAGCATCAAGTGAACACCTGTCCTAGGCGTAAGAATAAGCAGCCGGAAAGTCTTCCGCACCTAAGTGATCATCGGGGAGGTCACTTGGGCGCACAGGTATTTCCCGTAAATATGAAACGGAATAAAATCTTGCTTCCCTTTCAAGTCTCTTTTGGTGGTAGGTCTACTACCGGCAGTGCCTTCGTGGATTCAGGCTCTTCTGCTAATATCATGTCTGTGAAATTTGCTATGTCTCTAGCTATGCCTTTGATTGATTTGCCTAAACCTGTCCCGGTAGTGGGTATCGACTCCACTCCTCTTGCTAATGGTTATTTTACACAGCATACCCCTGTTTTTGAACTCCTTGTTGGCTCCATGCATTTGGAGCAGTGCTCTGTACTGTTGATGCAGGGATTATCGTCCGATCTGGATTTAGGCCTTCCCTGGTTGCAGTTACATAATCCCACGTTTGACTGGAATACTGGGGATCTTACCAAATGGGGTAATGAATGCTTGACGTCATGTTTTTCTGTTAATTCTATTTCAACCCCTGAGGAGGTGAACACGCTACCTGAGTTTGTTCAGGTCCAGGACTCCCAGGTCCCGACCAGCGGGCTTACTATGTTCTTTGCCCATTCCCCAGAGACCTTGGACCCATATCTCCATGGATTTTATCACCGATTTGCCTCCATCTCAAGGCAAGTCGGTGGTGTGGGTTGTATTAGACCGCTTCAGTAAGATGTGCCACTTTGTGCCCCTCAAGAAACTACCTAATGGTAAGACGTTAGCTACCTTGTTTATCAAACACATCCTGCGTCTCCATGGGGTTCCTGTCAATATTGTTTCTGACAGAGGGGTACAATTTGTTTCATTGTTTTGGAGAGCCTTCTGTAAAAAGTTGGAGATTGATCTGTCCTTCTCCTCGGCTTTCCATCTTGAAACTGGCCAAACGGAGAGGACTAATCAGTCTCTAGAACAATATTTATGGTGTTTTATCTCTGACTGTCAACATTTTTTCTGTAATTTTGTGTTTAATCCACGGTTCTCCTCCGTTTCATCTGATAGTTCCAACAATCCCGAGGTAGATGTCGTTCATCAGGAACTGTGCACAGTCTGGGCCCAGGTTCAGAAGAACCTAGAGACGTCCCAGAGCATACAAAAGACTCAGGCAGATAGAAGACGTTCTGCTAACCCCTTGTTTGTGGTCGGGGATCTGGTGTGGCTATCTTCTAAAAATTTGCGCCTTTAAGTCCCGTCTAAGAAATTTGCTCCCCGGTTTATAGGGCCGTACAAGGTCATTGAAGTCCTTAACCCTGTCTCCTTCCGACTGGAGTTGCCCCCGTCTTTTCGAGTGCACGACGTCTTTCATGCCTCCCTCCTTAAACGCTGCTCCCCGTCCTTGGCTCCCTCGAGGAAACCTCCGGTCCCTGTTCTCACCCCTGAGGGGGTAGAATTCGAGGTGGCCAAGATTGTGGACAGCAGGATGGTCCAAGGCTCCCTCCAGTACCTGGTCCATTGGAGAGGATACGGGCCTGAGGAGAGGACTTGGGTACCCGCCCGGGATGTTCACGCTGGGGTATTGCTCAGTAGGTTCCACCTTCATTTCCCCAATAAACCAGGTCCACCTAGAAAGGGTCCGGTGGCCCCTCATAAAAGGGGGGGTACTGTAAAGGATTTGCCAGACACAGGTTCTGTGTCGACGCCCGTGGGCAATAGGTCTGCACCTGGTCCTATGTCTGTGAGACTGACTCCATCTTCCACCACTCAGGATGGCAGGCTTAGGTGTGGGAGAGCCTATCACAGCCTGGCCAGACGGAGCTAGTTCCCGCCCACAGTCTATTTATACCTGCCTTTCCTGTTCCTCCTTTGCCTGTGACTCTTCTATGCTTGTTTCCTGGCTTGCTGCTGCTACTTGTACTACGGATCCTCTGCTTGTTATTGACCTTGGTTTTCTGACCACTCTCCTGCTCAGCGTTTTGTACCTCGCTCTCTCCTGGTTTGACTCAGCTCGTTCACCACTCTTGTTGCTCACGGTGTTCCCGTGGGCAGCTTCCCCGTTTCCCTGCTTCTGTGTACCCCTGTCTGTTTTGTCTGTCTTGCACTTACTGAGCGTAGGGTCCGTCGCCCAGTTGTACCCCGTCGCTTAGGACAGGTCGTTGCAAGTAGGCAGGGACTGAGTGGCGGGTAGATTAGGGCTCACCTGTCTGTCTCCCTACCCTGTCATTACAAAATGCATACAAATTCAAGTTTGTGGCTAAAAGTCTCACCTAATAGAGCCTTTCAAGATGTGTAAAGTTCATACATGCCACTTTTGCCAAGATGCACAAAATATTTTTTTTACAGATTCCAGTAAACATTTGAGTCACAAAGTAGACAAATTGCTTGATTATGTGCAGGATATGAGTAGATGAGAAACTGTTTAGCTTCTCACTCTCTTAGTGTAAAAAAGACCCCTTAAATGTAACAACCAGTTATCATTAAGTGGGGGTGATAAAATGAAGGAAAAATTCATGTATTACATCCCTGGGGACACTGAAATGCTGTACAGGGAGAGATATGACCGTAACAGGCTTTGGTTAGTCTTTCTGCTGTCTATTGAAGCTTCCCCCTTCTACCCCTACCTTTACACAGAGACAGAAACAGGAAGTAAATCTTTAATTTTGTTTTCCAACTTCAAACAAGTGCTTCGCCCAAATATTGCACTTGGTATGGTTTGAAATCTAAGATTCTGGGTGCTTAAAGTTGTGACATACTACATACATCCATGGTAGTGAAAGGATTAAAAAGCAATTCTATACTTGCACATATTGCTGTTCGACCTATGCTCGGACAGGATCCTTCTCCTTGCACGAGCTACCACCCCACTTCCTTAATTCATACTGAAGTCAAATTAAATTGAAAGAATTATAGCTACTCGTCTTCAATCCCTTATGTCTAAGGTAATACTCACCGACCAGGTAGGATTTGCCCTCTAGCTAACTTACCACACAAATCATGCCTGTTTTCCATTTAGTCCCCCATGACGGCACACTAGGAGGATGACCCCTTGACCTCTGTGGGGACAGGAACAGAGACAACTTAACAGGCCCTACCCTCAGCCTCCCATCAGTGTATTTCCTGTCCCTACAGGAGTTAGGATGGAGAGAGGATCCTCTCCCCCCTAAGGTGGTGGGGTTTGAAGAAAATTACAACCAACAGAGCTCTGCCCAGAGAAGGCAATGACAGCCTGGATCGGGGGACTATTCCTTACGGCTATTCCATTTAGGGGGAAATGTGCCTGGCGGCTTCCTTTCCCCTAAAAACTCTCACCTGTCCGCTTGCGGTCCCGGGGGACTAAAGCTGAGCAATGTATCAGACTTCCGCTTGGCTGCACAAACCATGTGGGGTCCTCCAGCTTCGGCCGCATCAATGTGGTCAGGGTGTCGGGTGATCCGTGTGTGACGTCACAAGTGGGGAATGGATCAGGAGCGTGGATCAGGTAAATGACCAGCATGTTCAGTGAGTCTGCCATGTGCTTTCTGCTCTGAGGTCTGTGGTTATTACTCAATACCTAAGATGTCCTTTCCTCGCACCGATCTGGTGGGGTTCCAGTTTGACGAACCTGAGGTCCCCTGCCTGTCTCATCCTGTGAGTTTCCCTTATATTAGGGGTGGGGGGTGGAATGTGTGATACATAATGTCATATAGCTTATTTCTAGCTGGGGACTCTCCTTCTCCTCTCTTTTACCAGGTTGAGAAAGGGGGATGCCAGAAACATAAGCATGGTGAACCCAAAAGGGCCACATCTAAAAAGTGTGCTATCTGTGCCAAGAAGCTGTCAGATGCGTTTAAAAACAACTCTGCTCATCCTGCATCACTACGATAGTTAAAGCTGAACAACCCTCTTTAATGGAGGATTTACTATCCATGATTAGGGAGGAAGTTCAAGCCTCCTTATTATCATTACAGTCACAAACTACAGCCATAACAGCCCTGTATAAGAAGTCAAAATTACAAACCCAGGCTCCATCTGATTCTATAAATGAGGGAGCCTCTTGCTCATTTAAAGACCCAAAGGATGTAGATGAATTAGAATGTATAATTCTGGAGGGGGCTCAGGAGGATGATAAAAAATATTATTTTTCCTTCGACTATATAGATGATCTACTTAAAGCAATTAGAGATACTATGAACATTCAAGATGATATGATTTGTGGTTTATAAGAACAGGAAAAAAACGTGTTTTTCCAATTAATGAGAACTTAATAGAATTAATAAATGACAAGTGGAAAGACCCAGAGAAAAAAAGGGCATCTCCTATGAATTTAGAAATAGACTACAATTCAATGAGGAAGAAACAAGTTTTTTGGAGGACTTCCCAAAAATGGACAGATGGCAAAAGTAGTTAAACAAACGTCTCTACCCTTTAAGGATTCAGCCCAACTAACCGATACCATGGATCTGAAGTCAGATTGTCTGCTATAAAAAGCCTGGAAGGCATCTATGTTTAATATGAAATCAAACATTGCGTACACGTCGGTAGCAAGAACCCTTTGTATATGGATAGGGGAGCTAAAAAAAACACTTTAGGGAAAAACACCCAGAGATCAATTAGTTGTCTATCCCTCTCCTGAAAGCAACAACAGGTTTTCTAGCGGATGCCTCAGCAGAATTTATTTGATTTCCGGCCAAGGACGGTGCACGGACCAACGAAGCAAGAAGGTCCCTCTAATTAAGATACTGGCAAAAGGGAGATACCTGTTCTAAAAATAGACTTTGCAACATTCCGTTGCAGGGAGCATATGTCTTTGGGCCAGATCTGGACAAAATTCTAGAAAAAGCGGCAGATAGGAAAAAAGGTTTCCCTGAAGACAAACCAATCAAGAGAAAGTATCCCTTTAAGTCCCAGAGGCCCCAAAGAGATAACTACAAAGGGAAAGGAAAGACAGGTCACTGGAGTTACCCCAAACGAGGAACGGGTAGAGGCTTCCCTAAAATAAATGTACACAAGGCCCCCGGGACCAGATGGGTTACACCCAAAAGTTCTTAAAGAGCTTAGTTCAGCTATTTTTGTCCCCTTCTTTATAATATTTAGAGATTCATCAGTGACTGGTATAGTGCCAAGGGTCTGGAGCAGGGCAAATGTGGTGCCTAATTTCAAAAAGGGCTCTAGGTCTTCCCCGGGTAATGATAGACCAGTAAGCTTAACTTCCATCGTCGGGAAAATGATTGAGGGGCAATTGAAGGACTATATACAGGATTATGTGACAAAAAATAGTATTTTAAGTGACAGAAAGCACGGTTTTACTAAGGACAGAACTTGTCAAGCCAACCTGATTTGTTTTTATGAAGAGGTGAGCAAAAGCCTAGACAGAGGGGCCGCTATGGATATAGTGTTGTGGACTTTGCAAAGGCATTTTTTGTAACAGGGAAAACAGCTGCTGATTTTCAGGCGTTTTTTGAGCAACTCGCGTTTTTCGCTGCGTTTTTTACGGAGCTGTTTTTCAATAGAGTCAATGAAAAACGACTCCAAAAACGACCCAAGAAGTGACATGCACTTCTTTGTTGCGGGCGTCTTTTTACGCTGCGTTTTCGGAAAACGAGGAGTAAAAAAACGCCCCGCTGGAACAGAACGCTGTAATTCCCATTGAAATCAATGGGCAAATGTTTGGAAGCATTCTGCTTCCGATTTTTCAGCCGTTTTTCGGGACGTTTACGGTCCGAAAAAGGGCTGAAAACACTGCATACCCTTACATGTACTCTTGTGCTAAGGACTTTGCATAGACTTTATCCCCTGAAAGACCAGACCAATTTGAGTTTTCCCATTTTTGTTTTTTTCCTCCCCGCCTTCCAAAAGCCATAACTTTTTTATTTATTCGTCGACATCGCCATATGAGGGTTTATTTTTTGCGGGACAAGTTGTAGTTTTTCAATAGTTTTTTATTATACCGCATAATGTAATGGGAAGCTGAAAAAAAAAATATTTGTGTGGTGAAATGGTCAAAAAACAGCGATTACGTCATTATTTGTTTGTTTTTTACGGTGTCAATCAGGCAGTAAAAACTACATATTCACCTTATTCTACAGTTTGATATGATTACGGCGATACCAAATTTATATGTTTTGTTTTATGGTTTACCACTTTTAAAAAAATAAAACTATTTGCTAAAAAACATTTTTGTGTCACCATATTCTCGTGACAGTTACATAGTTTGTACGGTTGAAAAAAGACACATGTCCATCAAGTTCAACCAAGGGATGGGAAAGGGGAAGTAAAAAATGTCTACACATAGGAGCGAATAATTTTTTTGTTCTAGGAAATTATCTAAGCCTTTTTTAAAGCCATCTACTGTCCCTGCTGTGACCAGCTCCTGCGGTAGACTATTCCATAAATTCACCGTTCTCACAGTAAAGAAGGCTTGTCGCCTCTGCAGGTTGAACCTTTATTTTTCCAGATGGAGGGAGTGCCCCTTGTTTTTTGAGGGAGTTTTACATGGAACAGGATTTCACCATATTTTTTGTATGTGCCATTCATATATTTATATAAGTTAATCATGTCCCCCCTTAGTCGTCTTTTTTCAAGACTAAATAGGTTTAGTTCTTTTAATCTTTTCTCAAACTTAGATTCTCCATGCCCCTTATTAGCTTCGTTGCTTTTCTTTGTATTTTTTCCAACTCCATGGCATCCTTTCTATGAACTGGAGCCCAGAACTGAACTGCATATTCTAGATAAGGCCTCACTAATGCTTTGTAAAGTGGTAATATTACATCCCTGTCCCGCGAGTCCATGCCTCTTTTAATACACGACAATATCTTGCTGGCCTTTGAAGCAGCTGATTGACATTGCATGCTGTTATTTAGTTTATGATTTACAAGTACACCCAGATCCTTCTCAACAAGTGACTCCCCGAGTGTAGCGCCCCCTAGGACATATGATGCCTGCAAATTGTTCGTACCCAGGTGCAGAACTTTACATTTATCTACATTAAACTTCATCTGCCAAGTGGACGCCCAAACACTCAGTTTGTTTAAATCCGCTTGCAATTCACGAACATCTTCCATAGTCTGAACTATATTACAAAGCTTGGTGTCATCTGCAAAAATAGAAATAGTGCTATTAATCCCATCCTCTATATCATTAATAAATAAGTTGAATAATAGTGGTCCCAGCACTGAACCCTGGGGTACACCACTTATAACCGGGAACCATTCAGAGTAGGAATCATTGACCACAACTCTCTGGATACGGTCCTTGAGCCAATTCTCAATCCAATTACAAACTATACTTTCTAAACCTATAGTCCTTAATTTACCCATTAGACGTCTATGGGGGACTGTGTTAAATGCCTTTGCAAAGTCCAAAAACACTATATCCACAGCGGCCCCTCTGTCTAGGCTTCTGCTCACCTCTTCATAAAAACAAATCAGGTTGGTTTGACAACTTCTGTCCTTAGTAAAACCATGCTGGCTGTCACTTATAATACTATTTATTGTCACATAATTCTGTATATAGTCCCTCAATAGCCCCTCAAACACTTTCCCAACAATGGATGTTAAGCTTACTGGTCTATAATTACCCGTCGAAGACCTAGAGCCCTTTTTGAAAATAGGCACCACATTTGCCATGCACCAGTCCCTTGGCACCATACCAGTCACGAGAGAATCTCTAAATATTATGAAGAGGGGGACAGAAATAACTGAACTAAGCTCCTTAAGAACTCTAGGGTGTAAACCATCTGGTCCCAGGGCCTTGTGTACGTTTATTTTATTTAATTTAGCCTGCACCATATCTACAAACAGCACTAGCAGCGGCTACATCAGCTGCTCTTTCTTCTGTTGTATATACAGAGCGTAAGAACCCATTTAGCAACTCTGCCTTCTCTTGATCCCCTGTGACCAACTCCCCATTACCACTATCTTGTGGTCCTACATGTTCAGACCTTGGCTTTTTTGCATTTATATGCTTGAATAATTTTTGGGGATTTGTTTTACTATCCTTGGCCACCTGCCTTTCATTTTGTATTTTTGCTGATTTTATTACCTTTTTACAGATTTTATTAAGCTCTTTATATTTTACAAAGGCTACAGCTGTACCCTCAGATTTGTATTTTTCAAATGCCCTTTTTTTGTCATGTATTGCCCGTTTTACAGAAGGTGTAAGCCATGTGGGGTTTAATTTTAGTCGTTTATACTTGTTACCTATAGGAATACATTTTGCAGTATAATTACCCAAAGTAGATTTGAAAATCTCCCATTTATAATTTGTACCATTATTTGACATTAGTTTTTCCCAGTCTATATCCTGAATTGCAGCCCTCATCTAGGGGAAATTGGCCTTCTTAAAATTAAGTGTTTTTGCCATCCCAGCCTGTGTTTGTTTTTTACAGTATAGGTAAAATATAACTATATTGTGATCACTGTTACCGAGGTTTTCACGAACATTAACATTCCCAACAAGCTCTGTATTATTAGAAATGACCAGATCCAACAGAGCTTCACCTCTAGTCGGGTCTTCCACAAACTGGCCCATAAAATTTTCTTGCAACAGGTTGAGGAAATGTCTCCCCTTTGCAGTTGAAGCCGAACCATGACACCAATTAATATCCCAGTAATTAAAATCTCCCATTATCACTACAGTACCAGCCTGCGCAGCCCGCTCCATCTGTTTATATAGCTTACCTTCCATCTCCTCAGTTATATTGGGGGGTCTATAGATTACACCAAAAGTATTTTTTTTCAGTGTTTACCTCCCTTTGTAATTCCACCCACAAGGTTTCAACCTCCTCACAAGCTTCACCCTCTAATGTCTCATTCACACTCGCCTTCATATCGCTTCTCAGATACAGACATAGGCCACCACCTTTCCTATTTGTCCTGTCTTTCCAAAAAAGTGTAAAACCCTGTAGATTTACAGCCCAGTCATGAGAAGAGTCTAGCCATGTTTCAACAACACCAACTATATCTATATTTTCCTCCAGTACCAAGGCCTCCAGCTCCCCCATTTTGCTTGCTAGACTTCTGGCATTTGTCAACATACACTTTAACTTGCCTTTAAATGTTTCACTTTCAGTATCAGAAATGTGATTATTTGACATTATTAGTTTTTTTTAATTTTCACTGCTGTTTTGTAACGAAAGGATCTCCTTATCTTGTTGCCTAGTCCTCTCCCCACAGTCTGTTTCTCCCCCCACCAATATAGTCTGACCCCTCTCTAACTTGACTACCCCTTTATTTTCTACATTGACCTCCCTCCTCAGCCCTAGTTTAAACACTCCGCCACCCCAGCTGGAATTCTCTCCCCCAGCACAGCGGACCCCCTTCCATTTAGGTGCAAATCATCTGCAGAATACAGTTTGTACCCCAATGAAAAGTCAGCCCAGTGCTCTAGGAACCCAAAGCCTTCTCCTCTACACCAAGACTTCAGCCATGCATTTAACTCCCTAAGCTCCCTCTGTCTTTCCTGTGATGCGCATGGCACAGGCAGTATTCCTGAGAATACAACCTTGGAGGTCCTTCCCTTCAGCTTGTAGCCTAGTTCTTTAAAATTATTCTTAAGGCTCCTCCACCTACCATTTATTCTGTCGTTGGTACCCACGTGGACCATGACAGCTGGATCATCACCAGCCCCTCCCAGCAATTTGTCCACCCGTTCCACCACATGCCGAACCCTGGCACCAGGGAGACAGCAAACCATTCGGTTGAGGCGGTCTTGGCGACAAATTATTCTATCCGTCTTCCTGATTATAGAATCCCCTACAACTATCAATTGTCTTGGCTTACCTGCACTACCATCCCGCCGACTACTAGCTGGGCTGTTCTCCCGGCTGTTAGGGAGATCAGTATCCACTAGGTCTGCCATTTATGAGACCGACACCCTCGCATCCTCGCCCAATTTGGCAATTTTGCTAGGAATATCAGATACAGGATTGGCCTTCCTTTTATTTGACCCCTTTCTACTGCCCCTAACTACATTAGCCCAGCTACTTACCTGATCCTGCTCACCCATGTCTTCACCCTCCAGTTCTAACCCACTAAACTGCGTGCTCCGTTAGCAGCATGCTCCGCTCAAGATTGTCTATCTTCCTCATTGTTGCATTTTGCTCCTCCAGATCTCTAATGTGAGCTTCCAGGTGAACAACATGCTCACATCTGCCACAGAGGTATTCACCCTGGAACTCCGGCTCCAGTCGTGCATACATATGGCAAACTGTTCACTGAAGAAAACCTCCAATCTTGCTGTCCATTATCCCAGTTACAACAAAACAGCGAACAATTGGCAAAGTTAAAGAAAAGAAGAGTATGCACAGGGGCTTTAACTCCTCTTTTCAACTCCGGTTTTATAACTCCACTTATATCACAAGCCACTTAATTCAGCTAGCCCAGAAAGAGCCAGCTCAAAATGAGTTCTGCTTGATAATTTATACCACCTGTGTCCAGTTAACCCCTCCCCCTAGTCAGCTGATCATCTGGAAGGAATCTGCAAGGGAAAAAAGAATAAAAAATTTGTACATTTTGTCAGTTTTTGCTATCTTCTATTTGCAAGCAATCAAAACAGATTCACAAACACAGAAATACAGCAACACAATACAGAAATACAGCAACACAATCCGGTTTTATAACTCCACTTATATCACAAGCCACTTAATTCAGCTAGCCCAGAAAGAGCCAGCTCAAAATGAGTTCTGCTTGATAATTTATACCACCTGTGTCCAGTTAACCCCTCCCCCTAGTCAGCTGATCATCTGGAAGGAATCTGCAAGGGAAAAAAGAATAAAAAATTTGTAAATTTTGTCAGTTTTTGCTATCTTCTATTTGCAAGCAATCAAAACAGATTCACAAACACAGAAATACAGCAACACAATACAGAAATACAGCAACACAATCCGGTTTTATAACTCCACTTATATCACAAGCCACTTAATTCAGCTAGCCCAGAAAGAGCCAGCTCAAAATGAGTTCTGCTGGATAATTTATACCACCTGTGTCCAGTTAACCCCTCCCCCTAGTCAGCTGCTCATCTGGAAGGAATCTGCAAGGGAAAAAAGAATAAAAAATTTGTAAATTGTGTCAGTTTTTGCTATCTTCTATTTGCAAGCAATCAAAACAGATTCACAAACACAGAAATACAGCAACACAATACAGAAATACAGCAACACAATCCGGTTTTATAACTCCACTTATATCACAAGCCACTTAATTCAGCTAGCCCAGAAAGAGCCAGCTCAAAATGAGTTCTGCTGGATAATTTATACCACCTGTGTCCAGTTAACCCCTCCCCCTAGTCAGCTGCTCATCTGGAAGGAATCTGCAAGGGAAAAAAGAATAAAAAATTTGTAAATTGTGTCAGTTTTTGCTATCTTCTATTTGCAAGCAATCAAAACAGATTCACAAACACAGAAATACAGCAACACAATACAGAAATACAGCAACACAATCCGGTTTTATAACTCCACTTATATCACAAGCCACTTAATTCAGCTAGCCCAGAAAGAGCCAGCTCAAAATGAGTTCTGCTGGATAATTTATACCACCTGTGTCCAGTTAACCCCTCCCCCTAGTCAGCTGCTCATCTGGAAGGAATCTGCAAGGGAAAAAAGAATAAAAAATGTGTAAATTGTGTCAGTTTTTGCTATCTTCTATTTGCAAGCAATCAAAACAGATTCACAAACACAGAAATACAGCAACACAATACAGAAATACAGCAACACAATCCGGTTTTATAACTCCACTTATATCACAAGCCACTTAATTCAGCTAGCCCAGAAAGAGCCAGCTCAAAATGAGTTCTGCTGGATAATTTATACCACCTGTGTCCAGTTAACCCCTCCCCCTAGTCAGCTGCTCATCTGGAAGAAATCTGCAAGGGAAAAAAGAATAAAAAATTTGTAAATTGTGTCAGTTTTTGCTATCTTCTATTTGCAAGCAATCAAAACAGATTCACAAACACAGAAATACATCAACACAATACAGAAATACAGCAACACAATCCGGTTTTATAACTCCACTTATATCACAAGCCACTTAATTCAGCTAGCCCAGAAAGAGCATTGTACTGTAAAGGATCTGCCAGGCACTACGTCTGTGGATACTCCCAGGGTTAATCAGTCGACCCCTGAGGCCAGACCTCTTAGACTGACACCGGCTCCCACCAATCAGGGTGGCAGGCTCAGGAGTGGGAGAGCCTATCGCGGCCTGGTCAGTCGGAGTTAGCTCCGCCCCCTGTCCATTTATACCTGCCGTTTTCTCTTCCTCATTGCTTGTTATTCTTCTTGGATTCCTGGCCCCACTGCTGCCTTGCTCCAGCCTGCTTCTGCCGTGCTTCTGCCTTGCTTCAGTTCCCGCTTATCCTGCTTCGCTCTGCCCCTGGCTTTCTTCCTGCTCCGTGCTCTGCGTTTGTATACTCCACTACATCCTGATCCTGACTGGCTCGTTCACCACTCCGTTTCCTCACGGTGTTCCGTGGGCTACTGCCCCTTCCCTTGCTTGTTCCCTGTTTGTATCCCCTTGCACTTAGTCAGAGTAGGGACCGCCGCCAAGTTGTACCCCGTCGCCTAGGGCGGGTCGTTGCAAGTAGGCAGGGACAGGGCGGTGGGTAGACTAGGAAACCTCCTGTTCCCGCTCTCACCCCTGAGGGGGTGGAATTCGAGGTGGCCAAGATTGTGGACAGTAGGATGATCCAGGGCTCCCTCCAGTACCTGGTCCATTGGAGAGGATACGGGCCGGAGGAGAGGACTTGGGTACCTGCTCGAGATGTTCACGCTGGGGTATTGGTCAGGAGGTTCCACCTTCTCTTCCCCACTAAACCGGGTCCTCTTAGTAAGGGTCCGGTGGCCCCTCATAAAAGGGGGAGTACTGTAAACGATCTGCCAGGCACTATGTCTGTGGATACTCCCAGGGTTAATCAGTCGACACCTGAGGCCAGACCTCTTAGACTGACACCTCTTACACTACATCCTGATCCTGACTGGCTCGTTCACCACTCCGTTTCCTCACGGTGTTCCGTGGGCTACTGCCCCTTCCCTTGCTTGTTCCCTGTTTGTATCCCCTTGCACTTAGTCAGAGTAGGGACCGCCGCCAAGTTGTACCCCGTCGCATAGGGCGGGTCGTTGCAAGTAGGCAGGTACAGGGCGGTGGGTAGATTAGGGCTCACTTGTTCCCTTCACCTCCTTCCTGCCATAACATGTACCTTATGTTAGTGAAAAAATTTGGTCGCTAAATTCCATATTTATTTGTGAAAAACTTCAAATTTGAGCGAAAATTTTAATGCATTTGCTTGTAAAACAGATAGTAATACCACACAAAATAGTTACTGGTTAACATCCCCCATATGTCTACTTTATGTTTGCATCGTTTTTTTCACGTCCTTTTATTTTTCTAGGACGTTACAAGGCTTAGAACTTTAGCAGTAATTTCTCATATTTTCAAGAAAGTTTCAAAAGGCTATTTTTTCAAGGACCAGTTCAGTTCTGAAGTGGCTTTGGGGGCCTTCTGTATTAGAAAGTCCCCATAAATCACCCCATTTTGAAAACTGCACCCCTCAAAGTATTCAAAACCACATTCAGAAAGTATTTTAGCCCTACAGGCGTTTCCCAGGAATTAAGGCAAAGTAGAGGTGAGATTTACAATTTTCATTTTTTTTGCCAAAATTCATATGTAATAAAAAAAATTCTGTAACACAGAAGGTTTTACCAGAGAAACCCAACTCAATATTTATTGCCTAGATTATGCAGTTTTAGAAATATTCAACATGTGGCCCTAGTGTCCTAATGGACTGAAGCACCGGCCTCAGAATCAAAGGAGCACCTAGTGGATTTTGGGGCCTCCTTTTTTTAGGAATATATTTTACGCACCATGTCAGGTTTGAAGAGGTCTTGTGGTACCTAAACAGTCAAAACCCCCCAAAAGTGGCCCCATTTTGGAAACTACACCCCTCAAGGCATTTTTCTAGGGGTATAGTTAGCATTTTGACCCCACAGTGTTTTTGCAGAATTTAGTGGAATTGGTTTGTGAAGATGAAAATCACCTTTTTTTCTGTGGAAACATAGAATTTTTTCATTTTTAAAAAGAATAAAAGGAGAAAAAGCACCCCAACATTTGTAAAGCAATTGTTTCCGATTATGTCAATACCCCATATGTGATAATACACTGCTGTTTGGTCCCACTGCAGGGCTCAGAAGGGAAGGAGCACCTTTTGGATTTTGGAGCGCAGATATTGCTGCATTGGTTTTCAGTGCCATGTCGGGTTTGCAATGCCCTGGAGGGACCAAAACAGTGGAAACCCCCCAAAAGTGACCCTATTTTGGAAACTACACCCCTCAAGGAATTTTTCTAGGGGTATAGTGAGCATTTTGACCCCACAGGTTTTTTGTAGAATTTAGTGGAATTAGGCCGTGAAAATGAATATCAACATTTTTGTCCACTAAAATTTAGATTTTTTAAAATTTTCACAAGGGATAAAAGAGAAAAAGCACCCCAGCATTTGTAAAGCAATTTCTCCCAATTACGGAAATACCCCATATGTGGTCATAAATGTTTTTTTTATTAGAAATTAATGAACCCTTTCAGGACTGATCCTTTTTTGCTTTTTCATTTTCGTTTTTCACTCCCCGCCTTCCAAGAGCCATAATTTTTTTATTTTTCTGTCGATAGAGCGGTGTGAGGGCTTATTTTTTGCGGGAAGCGTTATAGTTTCTATTAATACCATTTAAAGTACCATAAAATGTGCTGGAAAACTGAAAAAAAAATTATTTGCGGTCTGAAATTGGAAAAAACTGTGATTCCTCCATTGTTTTTGGGGTTGTGTTTTTAAGTCTTTCAACGTGCGGTAAAAACGACAACTTTAGTTTTATTTTGCGTCTCAATACGATTACGGTGATACCAAATTTATATAGGATTTTTTTATATTTTACTACTTTTACAAAGAAAAGACTATTTGTTAAAAAAAAATAATTGTTTTGTATCATCACATTCTGACATAAAAAAAACCCCAGAGATTTTGGCGTTTTAAATTCTTTATTTCTTACAGCGTTCACCGTGCGCAATAAATTACATTTTACTTTATTCTGTGGGTCGGTACGATTACGGCGATACCATATGTATATAGTTTTTTTTTAAAGTTTTACAGCGTTTGCACAATAAAATAAGGTCTTGTTTTTTTGCGGGACGGGTTGTAGTTTTTTTTAGTACTCTTTTGGGGTAAATGCGACTTTTTGATCACTTTTTATTCTACAGTATATCTCTATAGCGATGCTGACATAGCTTTCCGGTTATTTTGTTGGCGGCGTTCACCGTGCGGAAAAAATAACATTATAGTTTGGGTCGTTACGAACGCGGTGATACCAAATATGTGTACTTTTTTTAACGTTTTCATTTTTTTCCTATAATAAATGACTTATTATAGGAAAACAAAAACTTTTATTGTTACACTTTTAAAAAACATTTTTATTAACTTTTTTTTTACTTTTTACACTCTATTTTTTTTACCTGCAGCTCTGATTGCTGCTAGAATACATTACACTACCTAGTAGTGTAATGTATTCCAACTGTCAGTGTGACGTCACAGTCACTCTGACAGTAAGTCTACGAGGACCAGCCAGAGGCTGGTCCTCATAGGCTTCCATACATGGCAGACCCGGAGGCCTCTCCTAGCCTCTGGATGCCATCACAAGCGTCAGCAACCCCCACAATTGCATGGGGGCTGCTGATATGCTACAACACCCCTAAATGTGGAGATTGCAATCAAGCGTTGCATTTAACAGGTTAATTGCCGAAATCAGCGGCGATGAGCCGCTGATCGGCAACACTGGAGTGTCAGCTGGGGACGGCTGACCTCCTAGTTCCCGATGCACACCTTGTCGCCGACAGTGTGCATCGGGAACGACACAATGACTTCCTGTCATTCTGACAGGAAGCCTATCAGGACCAGCCGGAGGTTGGTCCTGATGGGCTTCCGTCCATGGCTTCCGTTTGCCATGCTAACTATCGGCAAACCCTGCAATTTTGGACCGGGGTCTGCCGATATGCTAGAAACCTCTAAAATGCGGCGATTGCAACCGATCGCCGTATTTAAGGGGTTAATTCACCAAAATAAGCAGCAAAGGACCGCTGGCCGGCAAGAGTGGAGTGTCAGCTGTCGGTGATAGCTGACCTCCCGGGTCCCGGTGCACACTGTAGGCGACCGTGTGCACCGGAAACTAGTCAGTAACTATACGTCCTCGTGCGGGAAGTAACCTCCTGCAACTACGTATAGTTACTTACTCGTGCGCTTAGGGGTTAATATATATTTTTGTTTTTTTGAAACATTATAAAAAACTTAAACTGTTTTTAATTTTTTTTATTAGTCCCCCTAGGGGAATTGAACCAGTGATTGTTGGATCACTTGTATGACATACAGCATGTATTGCAGTATATCGTGATCTTGACCGAGGCAGGGCTTCAAAGGAGAACAAGGATGGCAGACCTGGGCAGGCCCCAGGCTGCAATAACAACTGTCGTCACCGGCCGATCTCATAGCGGGGGGGGGGGGGGGGAGTTGGGTCGCGATGGCGTATTTGAGGGAGCGCCTTCCTGATTCTAACAATTTAATTGCCGCACTTACGATTGACCGCAGCATTTAATGTGTTAAACTGGCGAATTCTTCTTTGTGAAGAAGAAAGATGGATCTCCTCATCCATTTATCGACTACCAAGGTTTGAACCAAATCACGGTCAAAAACTAGTACCCCTTGCCACTCATCTCAGAACTCTTCGACAGAATTCTAAAGGCCAATGTGTTCACAAAGCTGGATCTAAGCCGGGCTTTTAACCCCTTAAGGACGCAGCCTTGTTTTGGCCTTAAGGCTCAGAGCCCATTTTTAAAATCTGACATATTTCACTTTATGTGGTAATAACGTCGGAATGCTTAAACCTACCCAAGCGATTCTGAGACTGTTTTCTCGTGACACATTGGGCTTCATGTTCGTGGTAAAATTTGGTCGATATATTCAGTGTTTATTGGTGAAAAAGTGCAAAATGTAGAGAAAATTTTGAAAAAATAGAATTTTTCAGAATTTAAATGCATCTGCTTGTAAAACAGATGGTTATACCACCCAAAATAGTTACTAGTTCACATTTCCCATATGTCTACTTTAGATTGGCATCGTTTTTTGAACATTCTTTTATTTTTCTTGGACGTTACAAGGCTTAGAACATAAACAGCAATTTCTCATATTTTTAAGAAAATGTCAAAAGCCTTTTTTTTAAGATACCTCTTGAGATCTGAAGTGGCTTTGAGGGGCCTATGTATTAGAAACCCTGATAAAACACCCCATTTTAAAAACTAGACCCTCAAAGTATTCAAAACAGCATTTAGAAAGTTTTTTAACCCTTCAGGCATTTCACAGGAATTAAAGCAAATTGGAGGTGAAATTTGCAAATTTCATTTTTCTTGCTGAATTTCAATTTTTTTTCTGTAACACAGAAGGTTTTACCAGAGAAACACTACTAAATATGTATTGTCCAGATTCTGCAGTTTTTAGAAATGTCCCACATGTGGCTCTACTGCGCTCGTGGAATAAAACACAAGCCCTAGAAGCAAAGAAGCACCTAGTGCATTTTGAGTCCTCTTTTTTTATTAGAATATATTTTAAGCAACATGCCAGGTTTGAAGAGGTGTTGAGGTGCCAAAACAGTAGGAATCCCCCAATAGTGACCCCATTTTGGAAACTATACCCCTTAAGGAATTCATTTATGGTTGTTGTTACCATTTTGACTGCACAGTTTTTTCACAGCACGTATTTGAATTGGGCTGTGAAATGAAAAAAATTTCATTTTTTCCAATAAAATGTCATTTGTGATCAAAATTTCTTATTTTCAAAGGGAACAAAATACCCCATTTTGTTGCCCAATTTGTCCTTAGTGTGGCAATACCTCATTCGTGGTGATAAACTGCCGTTTGGGCCCATGGGAGGGCTCAGAAGGAAAGGAGCGCTATGTGTTTGTTGAAGTCCAGATATTGCTGGATTGGTTTTCGGGTGCCATGTCGCATTTGCAGAGCCTCAGAGGTATCAAAGCAATGGAAACCCACCAGAAGTGACCCCATTTTGGAAACTACACCCCTCAAGGCATTCAAATATGGTTGTTGTTACAATTTTGACCACACAGTTTTTTCACAGCACCTATTTGAATTGGGCTGTGAAATGAAAAAAATGAAATTTTTTCCAATAAGATGTCATTTTTTATCAAAATTTCTTATTTTCACAGGGAACAAAATACCCCATTTTGTTGCCCAATTTCTCCTGAGTGCAGCAATACCCCATTTGTGGCGATAAATTGCCGTTTGGGCCCATTGGAGGCCTCAGAAGGGAAGGAGCGCTGTGTGTTCTTTGGAGTGCAGATTTTGCTGGTTTGGTTTTCGGGTGCCGTGTCGCATTTGCAGAGCCCCAGAGGTATCAAAGCAATGGAAACCTACCAGAAGTGACCCCATTTTAGAAACTACACCCCTCAAGGAATTCATTTATGGGTAATGTGACCATTTAGACCACATAGTTTCTTCACAGAACTTATTTGAATTGGGCTGGGAATTAAAAAAAATATATTTTTTTCAAATAATATGTAGTTTTGGCTGAAAATTTCTTATTTCCACAAGAAACAAAATACCCCATTCTGTTGCGCAATTTGTTCTGAGTGCCGGAATACCCCATTTGTGGTGAAAAACTGCTGTTTGGGCCCATGGGAGGGCTCAGAAGGAAAG
Organism: Rhinoderma darwinii; assembly: GCF_050947455.1. Lineage (NCBI taxonomy): Eukaryota > Metazoa > Chordata > Amphibia > Anura > Rhinodermatidae > Rhinoderma > Rhinoderma darwinii. The sequence continues at coordinate 294,633,809 of NC_134690.1, read as the reverse complement.
GACCACCATTTGGCCTACTGGGGATTTTCTAGTTCGAAGTCATGTATGCAGAAGCCCCTGAGGTACCAGTACAGTTGAAACCCGCAAGAAGTGACCCCGTTTTAAAAACTACACCCTTAAGGCATTCATCTAGAGGTGTAGTGAGCATTTTGACCGGAGACCTACACCCCATAAACTGTAATGTGGGTTCTCCCGGGTATGGCAATACCCTACATGTGGCTGTTATCAGCTGCCTGGGCACACAGCAGGGCCCAGAGGGGAAAGATGAGGGGGGATAAGCTGTGTGGAGTGCATCAGGGTAAGTAAAATTGGGGTAAATTATAAACCAAGGGATGTATGATAAATTTTAAAACACTCTTTCATACAGAGCTCTGGTTATTTGGGACACGTGTCACATTGATATATTGTGTCATCCCTTATCGCTCTCTTATAGCAGACTTTGCACCTCTTTTGACTTTTTCCCTTCTTGCCAGTTTGGGGAACTCCTCCTGGAAAGTGTTGCGCTGGTACGATGCGTGTGGCCCTGCTTCCAGAAGTACTGGGTGCCCCCCCTTCTTGGTCCCTAACGATTAGATTCTTGATAATCACCTCTTGAAATTCCAGGAAAGTTCCCCTCTGGTCTGCACATCGATGTAGCATGTACACATTGTACAATGCCATCTGTATGATGTGCCCGGCCAGCTTCTTATACCTCACAGCATGGCGCTGTAGGGCTTCAGGATTTGATCTGACAAGTCCACCCCTCCCATGTACCTATTGTAGTCCAGGATGCAGTCTGGTTTGGGGGTGGCCTTTCCTTCATATATCCTAAACCTGTAGGTATACCCTGATGCATTCTCACATAGCTTATACATCTTCACGCCATACCTTGCCCTCTTACCCGGCAGCTACTCATGGAATTGAACCCTCCCTTTAAAATGTACCAGGGACTCATCAATAGAAATACACTTCTCGGGGGTGTATGCTTGGGAAAACCGGGCACTGAAACGGTCTAATAGGGGTCTCCGTTTATACAAACGGTCAAAACTGGGGTCATCTCGGGGTGGGCACGGCTCATTATCAGTATAATGTAAGAAGCGAAGTATTGCCTCATTTATTTATTTTTTTAGGTTACAGTTCAGTTCTGAAGTTGCTTTGAGGGGCCCATATATTAGAAACCCCTATCAAAAACCCCATTTTAGAAACTAGACCCCTCAAAGTATTCACAACAGCATTTATAAAGTTTATGAACCCTTTAGGTGTTTCACAGGAATTTAGTGCAAAGTAGAGGTGAAATTTACATTTATTTTTTTGTCAGAAAATCCTCTTTATACCATTTTTTTTATAACACAAAAGGATTTATCACAGAAACGCAACTTAATACTTATTGCCCAGATTCTGCAGTTTTGAGAAATATCCCACATGTGGCCCTAGTGCGGTAATGGACTGAAGCACCGGCCTCCGAAGCAAAGGAGCACCTAATGGATTTTGAGGCCTCTTTTTTATTAGGCACCATGTCCGATTTGAAGAGGTCTTGTGGTGCCATAACATTGGAAACCCCCCAAAAGTGACCCCAATTTGGAAACTAGACCCTTTGAGGAATCTATTGTAGTTTTCTTGGGGTGCATGTGGCTTTTTGATCAGTTTTTATTCTTTTTTTAGGTGGCGTGGTGACTAAAAAACAGCAATTCTACTATTGTTTTTTTATTCTATTTTTTTTACAGCGTTCACCGTGCGCTATAAATGACATATTCACTTTATTCTGCGGGGCGATACGATTATGGCGATATGTTTTTCCATCAATAAAGCCGTGCAAGGACTTTTTTTTTGCGTAACGAACTGTAGTTTCGATCTGTACCATTTTTCAGTACATGCGACTTTTTGATCTTTAACTTTATTACATTGTCCCACTAGGGGACTTGAGGGCAGGAGGCCCTGATCGCTATTCTAATACTTCACTACATGCGTAGTGCATTGTATTAGAACTGTCAGCTACTAACTGACAGCAAGCATAGTGGGTCCTGACGTTGTCAGGACCCACTAGGCTTCCGTCTATGGCATAGACGGACGCCATTATTTGGTTGCCATAGTCACCATCGCCGGCTGCTATCGTGTAGCAGGCCAGCGATGGCAGCTTAACCCCTAAAAAGCCGCGATCTCTATAGAACGTGGCTTTTAAGGTGTTAATCAGCGGGGACACAGCGATCGGTCCCCGCTGTAGGAGCTGTGACTGCTGCTGTACGAGACAGCAGCTGTCACAGCTCCTGTATGTGTCAGGAGGACGGCCGAAACGGCCGTTACTCCCGAGACGTACTATTAGGTCATGGATCGCGAACGATACAGCTGCCATGACCTAATAGTACGTCCAGGAGCGGGAAGGGGTTAACTTGAACCGTATCCATAAAGGTGACGACCGCATTCAACACCGGAGACGGTCACTACGAATATCTTGTTATGCCCTTTGGGCTGTGTAACGCTCCAGCTGTGTTCCAGGAGTTCACAAATGACATCTTCCGGGATCTGCTGTATGTCTGTGTGGTGGTCCTTCTGGACGACATCCTGATCTACTCACCTGATTTGACGACATATCGGAAGCATGTTCGCCAATTTCTGTTGCGATTAAGGGTGAATCATCTATAGGCTAATCTCAAAGTGTGTTTTCGAGTGGAACTCCCTGCTCTTTCTGGGTTACGTCGTATCAAACCGCGGACTCAAGATGGATCCAGAAAAGGTGAAGTCCATCTTAGAGTGGCCACGTCCACAGGGTCTTCGGTCCATACAACGATTTCTGGGATTCACAAACTTTTATCGGCAATTTATCTCGAACTACTCGTCTCTTACTGCTCCAATCTCTGCCCTCACCAAGAAGGGGGTGAACGCCAATGTTTGGCCCCTGGAGGCAGGGTCAACATGTAACAACCTCAAGAGAGCATTCACCTCAGCCCCAGATTTCCATCACCCTGATGCATCTCGGCAGTTCTTTCTGGATGACGCGTCTTCCATTGGTGCTGGAGCACTAAAAAAAACTCTAAAGGCAAGATGGTGGACTGTGGCTTCTTTTCAAAATTATTCTCTCCTGCGGAGCGCAACTATTCCATCAGGGATCAGGAATTGCTGGCGGTCAAGTTGGCCTTAAAAGAGTGGAGACGCTTGCTGGAGAGCGCTGCTCACCCTATTATCATTTATACTGATCACAAGAACCTCATGTACCTACAGTCAGTACAACGACTAAATCCTCACCAAGCCAGATAGTCTTTGTTCTTCGCTCTATTTCAATTCTTGCGTCACTTCCGTCCTTCTGACAAGAATGACGGGAAGAGAATTATCCACTGGGGACACAGCCCCAAACTGGCAGGGCACTCAGGTGTTCGAAAGACTCAGGACTTCATAGCCCATCAGTACTGGTGGCCCACTCTGCCTAGAGATGTGGCAGACTATGTCTCTTCATGTATGAACTGTTCCTCGAATGAGTCCACCCACTCCAAACCTGCTGGTCTTTTTCTACCCCTGCCTGTCCCTGATGCTCCTTGGCAACATATTGCTATGGAATTTATTACAGAACTTCCTCCCTCAGCTGGATGTACTACGTTCTGGTTAATAGTGGATCGTTTCTCTAAAATGGCACATATTATTACGTTGACTGGTCTTCCATCTGCTCCTCGTCTGGCAAATCTATTTATTCTGCACGTACTTCCTCTGCATATTGTCTCGGATCAGGGTGTACAGTTTACGTCCAAGTTCTGGAGAGCTCTGTGCAATCTACTAGATGTAAAGCTGGACTTCTCTTCCGCCTACCACCCGCAGTCCAATGGTCAAGTGGAGGGGACCAATCATATTTTGGAGACCTATCGACATCATTTCATTTCCGCCCAACATTACAATTGGGTACAACTTCATCCTTGGGCGGAGTTCTCCTACAACGCTCATACAAGTGAGTCTACTGCCTCTTCTCCTTTCTACATTGTGTACAGCCAACATCCACATGTTCCACTTCCTGTGCCAGCCATGACTCAAGTACCAGTAGCTAACTCTTCATTTGAGACTTTTATTCACATCTGACAGCAAACCAAGGTTGTGATTCTCCAGGCAGTGAATCGCATGAAAAAGCATGCCGATAAAAGAAGAAAAGTTCCGTCTCAGCTCTCTACTGGAGTCAAGGTCTGGCTATCCTCGAGAAACATTAGTCTCAAGATTCCCTCTCACAAATTCTCCCAGGTTCCTCAGTCCTTTTGAAGTTCTGCAACGGATAAACCCAGTGTCCTATAAATTTTGATTGCCTCCTACTCTTAGGATTCCCAACTCATTCAATGTGTCCCTTCTTAAACCTGTGGTTCTGAACCTCTACAGTAAAGCCCTTAGTTCTACAGTTGCTCCCAGCGGTTCTTCTGATGTGTTCGAGGTGAAGGAGATCCTGGACTACAAGAGAATGGGAGGAAGGACTTTCTATTTGGTGGACCGGAAAGGGTTTGGTCCTGAGGAGAGATCCTTGGAGCCAGGAGAGAATCTTAATGCTCCTGTCCTCATAAAAAAGTTCCTCTTGCGCTCTGAACCCAAGAAGAGGGGGTGTAAAGGGGGGTACTGTAACCAGCTCGCGCGGTCGTCCTGCATTGTACTGACTGCTAAGGTGCGCGAGGGCGCTCATCCCCGGCCTTAAAGGGCCGGCACGCACATATTAAAAGTTCTCTGTCCAATCCCAAGAACCCCCTGGACTATAAAAATTGCTCTACCTTTCTATTCCTTGCCTGAGCGTTGTTGTTGTCTACCCATGTTTGTATTGCAAACGGTCCCGTAGTTGTATCCTACTCCCAGTGTTCCTGTATCCTGCTCCCGGTATCCTGTTGCTGTGTTGTTTCCTGTACCTAGCCTTTAGTCAGAGTCGTGTGTATCATATGCTACATCTGCTGTCATCTAGCACGTCTGGTATCATCTGCCATGTCTGGCGTCATCTGCCTCATCACGCTCAATCAGTGCCAAAGCCTCTGCTACTGTCTGGACTCTTACAGATACTCTTGTGCTAAGGACTTTGCATAGACTTTATTTAGACTGTTATTTGGCCAGCTGCTACTCCGCTACAGCGAAGCGGCCTAGTGGGTACACATACCCCTAGATCGTGACACTATGTACGGTAGATACTCAGATCTATATTGTGCAAGAGTAAGGGAGACCAATGTGAAAATTGATAGGTACCTGGATGGAATAATTTTTCCCAGAATGGATGATGATCACCGGTCAATGCTGGATGACCCAATAACGCTGGAAGAACAGAGGGCGGATTTGTGGGAAACGTCTAATAATAAAGCAGTGGGGGTGGATGGGATCCCATTCGAACTATATAAGATATATCACAACAAACTAATTCCTACTTTATTTGAGACGTTAAATTTTGCATAAGAGAGAGAGGCCGGCTTCCTGAATCTATGGAGATCACTGGGATTATTGTTATTCCTATTGGCCATTTATCAATTTGGTACCAGGAGCTAAGCTCCCTAAGGGTAGGATATTTAATCTCTCTTGTCCCGAACGTGAAGCCATGAGAGAGTATATCCAGGAATGCCTGGCCAAGGGTTACATTCGCCCCTCTACTTCTGGTGCTGGCTTCTTCTTCGTAGGGAAGAAGGATGGTAGTCTTAGGCCGTGCATTGACTACCGAAACTTGAATAAGGTCACTGTAAGGAACCAGTATCCCCTTCATTTGATTCCTGATCTCTTCAATCAGGTTCAGGGGGCCCAATGGTTCTCTAAGTTTGATCTACGGGGGGGCTTATAACCTTATCCGCATCAAAGAGGGGGATGAGTGGAAGACTGCGTTTAACACGCCCGAAGGTCATTTCGAATACCTCGTCATGCCCTTTGGGTTGTGTAATGCTCCCGCGGTCTTCCAGAATTTCATAAATTAGATTTTAAGAGACTACCTGGGGGTATTTCTTGTAGTGTACCTTGATGACATACTTGTGTTTTCCAAGGACTGGTCCTCCCACATTGAGCATGTCAGGAAGGTGCTCCAAGCCCTTTGGGAAAACAAACTGTTTGCTAAAACCGAAAAATGTGTGTTTGGGGTGCAGGAGACCATTTTTGGGTCAAATCCTCACTCCTCATGAATTCCGCATGGACCCTGCCAAGGTTCAGGCTGTGGCTGAATGGGTCCAACCTGCCTCCCTGAAGGCGTTACAGTGCTTCCTGGGGTTTGCTAATTATTACAGGAGATTTATTGCTAACTTCTCGGTCATCGCTAAGCCTCTTACGGATCTTACTCGCAAAGGTCCTCCACTGGCCTCCAGAGGCGGTCCAGGCTTTTGAGGTCCTTAAGAAGTGCTTTACCTGGGCCCCTGTGCTGATTCAGCCTAACCAAATGGAGCCATTCATCGTGGAGGTTAACGCCTCCGAGGTGGGAGTGGGTGCTGTCTTGTCCCAGGGTACCAGGTCCCTCACCCATCTCCGTCCCTGTGCTTACTTCTCCAGGAAGTTCTCGCCCACTGAGAGTAACTATGATATTGGCAACCGCGAACTCTTAGCCATTAAATGGGTATTTGAAGAGTGGCGCCACTTCCTGGAGGGGGCTAGGCACCAGCTAACGGTCCTTACTTTCCACAAGAATCTGCTTTTCTTAGAATCTGCCCAGAGGCTAAACCCGAGACAAGCTCGATGGGCGTTATTTTTTAATAGATTCAACTTTTTGGTCACCTATAGGGCTGGGTCTAAAAATATTAAGGCTGATGCACTGTCGCGTAGCTTCATGGCCAGTCCTCCTTTGGAGGAAGATCCTACATGTGTTTTGCCTCCAGGTATAATAATTTCCTCTGTTGATTCTGACTTAGTCTCCGAAATTGCGGCTGATCAAGGTTCAGCTCCCGGGAACCTTCCTGAGAACAAGCTGTTTGTTCCCCTGCTCCTCATGAATTCCGCATGGACCCTGCCAAGGTTCAGGCTGTGGCTGAATGGGTCCAACCTGCCTCCCTGAAGGCGTTACAGTGCTTCCTGGGGTTTGCTAATTATTACAGGAGATTTATTGCTAACTTCTCGGTCATCGCTAAGCCTCTTACGGATCTTACTCGCAAAGGTCCTCCACTGGCCTCCAGAGGCGGTCCAGGCTTTTGAGGTCCTTAAGAAGTGCTTTACCTGGGCCCCTGTGCTGATTCAGCCTAACCAAATGGAGCCATTCATCGTGGAGGTTAACGCCTCCGAGGTGGGAGTGGGTGCTGTCTTGTCCCAGGGTACCAGGTCCCTCACCCATCTCCGTCCCTGTGCTTACTTCTCCAGGAAGTTCTCGCCCACTGAGAGTAACTATGATATTGGCAACCGCGAACTCTTAGCCATTAAATGGGTATTTGAAGAGTGGCGCCACTTCCTGGAGGGGGCTAGGCACCAGCTAACGGTCCTTACTTTCCACAAGAATCTGCTTTTCTTAGAATCTGCCCAGAGGCTAAACCCGAGACAAGCTCGATGGGCGTTATTTTTTAATAGATTCAACTTTTTGGTCACCTATAGGGCTGGGTCTAAAAATATTAAGGCTGATGCACTGTCGCGTAGCTTCATGGCCAGTCCTCCTTTGGAGGAAGATCCTACATGTGTTTTGCCTCCAGGTATAATAATTTCCTCTGTTGATTCTGACTTAGTCTCCGAAATTGCGGCTGATCAAGGTTCAGCTCCCGGGAACCTTCCTGAGAACAAGCTGTTTGTTCCCCTGCTCCTCATGAATTCCGCATGGACCCTGCCAAGGTTCAGGCTGTGGCTGAATGGGTCCAACCTGCCTCCCTGAAGGCGTTACAGTGCTTCCTGGGGTTTGCTAATTATTACAGGAGATTTATTGCTAACTTCTCGGTCATCGCTAAGCCTCTTACGGATCTTACTCGCAAAGGTCCTCCACTGGCCTACAGAGGCGGTCCAGGATTTTGAGGTCCTTAAGAAGTGCTTTACCTCGGCCCCTGTGCTGATTTAGCCTAACCAAATGGAGCCATTCATCATGGAGGTTAACGCCTCCGAGGTGGGAGTGGGTGCTGTCTTGTCCCAGGGTACCAGGTCCCTCACCCATCTCCGTCCCTGTGCTTACTTCTCCAGGAAGTTCTCGCCCACTGAGAGTAACTATGATATTGGCAACCGCGAACTCTTAGCCATTAAATGGGTATTTGAAGAGTGGCGCCACTTCCTGGAGGGGGCTAGGCACCAGCTAACGGTCCTTACTGACCACAAGAATCTGGTTTTCTTAGAATCTGCCCAGAGGCTAAACCCGAGACAAGCTCGATGGGCGTTATTTTTTAATAGATTCAACTTTTTGGTCACCTATAGGGCTGGGTCTAAAAATATTAAGGCTGATGCACTGTCGCGTAGCTTCATGGCCAGTCCTCCTTTGGAGGAAGATCCTACATGTGTTTTGCCTCCAGGTATAATAATTTCCTCTGTTGATTCTGACTTAGTCTCCGAAATTGCGGCTGATCAAGGTTCAGCTCCCGGGAACCTTCCTGAGAACAAGCTGTTTGTTCCCCTGCAATTCCGGCTAAGGGTACTCAGGGAAAATAATGACTCTGCACTATCTGGCCATCCAGGTATACTGGGTACCAAGCATCTCATTGCCAGAAATTATTGGTGGCCTGGGTTGCTTAAAGACGTTAAGTCAAAAAGAAAAAATAAATATTTTCCAAAACATACCAGGCACTCTTTGGGATAAGAATAATTTTGTATAAATTTTTATTAAATTCCATATAAAAATATATTTGAAAGATTTTTCATATATATATATCTCTTTCCTCTTTTCTCCATAATGCCCAAAAAAATTTGATTTGGAAAAAGGAAAGGGTTTGAGAAAACACATTTGTATCAAACTAGATGTACATAATTTAAAAAAATGTCTCCTGGCCAGGATACCAACACAGACTTTTGTAACCTTACTTCCATAAATTTATCCCCCTCTAAACATAATGACATGTCATGATAAGGAATCAAAGAATTATAAATTCTGTACACAAGCCTTTCAACAGATCCCTATAGGTAGTTAGCTGCAAGAACCGGTTCTTGAGATTTTTATTCAGACACCGTTGGTCTCAGTTCACACTTGAGTTTTTTTCTTTTTTTGGAAATTTCATCCGAAACTGGCAAGAACAGTTCCTCTTATATGATGGCAATACAAATTTAGGTAAAGAAACAGATACTCATCTTCATGTTGATCCCGCAACACCGAACGGACTGGAGATTCCCTCCTTTCCACTATGTTCCTCCTCCTGGAGCAATTGTAGGGTTTAAGGCAGATTTTGGAAATATACCAATCGGGTTTTTCACCCCTTCGATCTCATCAATTGCAGGTCACTGTTTTCACATGAGAGATTCTCCTTATATCCACTCCATCAACGCTCAATGCTTATGTTGAGTAGCTTAGATTTTCATACTCGGGGCAGCCGAGATTTCACACAAGGTGAACAGATTTTATGGCGGTGAAGCACACTCCTACGTTGAAGAGTCGGTATCGTTATCATTATGAAAATCTAAGCTACTCAACATAAGCATTGAGCGTTGATGGAGTGGATATAAGGAGAATCTCTCATGTGAGAACAGTGACCTGCCATTGATGAGATCGAAGGGGTGAAAAACCCGATTGGTATATTTCCAAAATCTGCCTTAAACCCTACAAATGTTCCAGGAGGAGGAACATAGTGGAAAGGAGGGAATCTCCAGCCCGTTCGGTGTTGCGGAATCAACATGAAGATGAGTATCTGTTTCTTTACCTAAATTTGTAAGTAGGAAGTAGGATACGGGAACACCGGGAATAGGTTACATCTAAGGGACTTTTAATTAGATTAACATGGGAATGCAACAACAATGCTCAGGCAAAAACTGGAAGGGCAGAGCCCTTTTTATAGTCCAGGGGGATCTGGGGATAATTGGGTAATTAGATGGATGAGCGCTCGCGCACCCTAGAGCAGTGATCCCCAACCTCTGGGCCATGGACCAATACTGGGCCGGGGATAATTTGTTATCGGGCCACGGTATCTTGTATCCACCCCGGTGGCCACAGCGAATTTTGGGAGAAAAAACGCACCAAACTGTGGTGCAGTTTTCCACAGCGGACATTCCGAGCGAAAAACTGCTGAACATTTAGCCGACCTGCTAGCAGGCCAGCCTCCTGGGATTACGTTTCATCCCAGGAGACCGCTGCAGCCTGTGATTGGCGCAGCGGCGGTAACATGGGATGAAACGTTATCGCTGGAGGCCGTCCCTCTAACGACATCCAGTCCGGCCTCCTGGGATGATGTTTCATCCCATGTGACTACCTCTGGTCCCAGTTCCAACTACATACTTAGGATGCAGATACAGTTGAAGGGAATGCTGGACCAAGGAGTGGCGGCCCCTTGCCCCAGAATTTACTCTGCCGTGAGCGGCTCGGCGCATGCAGGAGCAATGTAGTGACGTCATCGCGCCTGTCTTTGCCGAGTCACTCACAGCACAGACCAGAGGAAAATGATACTCCACCCGTCATGGGAACGGGGATAGGTAAGTAATTATGTTATTATTTTATTATATTTATTATATTTATTATATTTTTTTATTAGGCACATATGGGGGCATTATACTGCGTGTGGGAGGGGTGCTGATATGGTAGAAGTTATGGGAGCATTTTACTGTATGGGGGCATTATACTACATGGGGGGCATTATACTGTGGTGGCAGCTCTGGGGGGCATTATACTGTGGGGCAGCTATGGGGGCATTATACTGTAAAGGGGGAAACTATGGGGAGCATTATTTTGTATGGGGCTGCTATGGGGAGCATTATACTGTGTGGGGGCAGCTATGGGGAGCATTACACTGTGTGGAGGCATTATACCGTGGAGGCAGCTATGGGGGCATTATATTGTGTGGTGGCATTATACATGGGGACTGTTGGGCAAGGTGACTGGGCATAGGCGAGGGCAGGGGATCTGGTGGTGTTGGGGAGGGGTAGGGGGGCCCAAACTGAATTCTTGCACCAGGGCCCATGAGCCTTTAGCTACGCCCCTGCTGCTATTTGTTGTGGGTTTTACCTCCCCATTGAATTCAATGGGGAAAACGCGCAACAAATAAGCAGCGTTTACGCAAATACAATTGATATGCTGCGGAATAAAATTCTACACCCCATGTCCATTTCTGAGCGTTTTCTGCTCACTATTTACAGTTAGGTCCAGAATTATTTGTACAGCGACACAATCTTCATGATTTGGGCTCTGCATGCCACCACCTTGGATTTGAAATGAAACAACTGAGATGCAATTGGAGTGTAGACTTTCAGGTTTAATTCAAGAAGTTGAACAAATATATCCTTTGAAACGTTTAGGAATTGTAACCATTTTTCTACACTGCTTTCTCAATTCAGGGGCTTAAAAGTAATTGGACAAATTAACATTACCAGAAATAAAATGTTTTGCAATGACTGCCTGAAGTCTGGAACCCATGGACATCAAAAACCGCTGGGTTTCCTCCTTTTTGATGCATTGCCAGGGCTTTACTGCAGCTGGCTTCAGTTGTCGCTTGTTTGTGGGTATTTCTGCCTTAAGATTTGTCTTAAGCAAGTGAAATACATGCTCGATCGGGTTGAGATCTTAAAGATTGACTTGGCTATTGCAGAATATTCCACTTCTTTGCATTAAAAAACTCCTGGGTTGCTTTCGCAGTATGTTTTGTGTCATTATCCATCTGTACTGTGATGCAACCTCCAATCAACCTTGCTACATTTGGTTGAATCTGAGCAGAAAGTATATCCCTGAACACTTCAGATTTCATCCGGCTGCTTCTGTCTTCAGTCAAATCATCAATAAACACTAGTGACCCAGTGCCTTTGGTAGCCATGCATGCCTATGCCAGCATACTGCCTCCACCATGTTTTACAGAGTATGTGGTGTGCTATGGATTATGAGCTGCTCCAAGCCTTCTCCATATTTCTGCCTCCCATCATTCTGGTACAGGTTGATCTTAGTTTCATCTGTCCAAAGAATGCTGTTCCAGAACTGGGCGGCTTCTTTAGATGTTGTTTGGCAAAGTCTAATCTGGCCTTTCTATTTTTGAGGCTGATTAATGGTTTGCACCTTGTGGTGAACCCTCTGTATTTGCTCTCATTAAGTCTTCTCTTTATAGTAGACTTAGATACTGATACACTTGCTACCAGGAGGGTGTTCTTCACTTGGGTAGAATTTGTGAAGTAGTTTTTCTTCACCATGGAAAGGATTATGCGATCATTCACCATGGTTTTCTTCTGTGGACGTCCAGGCCTTTTGGAGTTCGCGAGATCACCAGTGTGCTCTTTTTTTTCAAGAATGTACCAAACTGTTGATTTGGCCACTCCTAACATTTGTGCTAACTCTCTGATGAATTTCTTCATTTTTTTCATCCTAACGACGGTCTATTTCACTTGCATTGAGAGCTCCTTTGACCTCATGTTGTGGATTCACAGCAATAGCTTCCAAATGCAAATGCCACACCTGGAATCAACTGCAGACCTTATACCTGTTTAATTGATGATGGATTAATGAGGTAATAGCCCATGCAGCCCAGTAAATAGCTTTTGAGACAATTGTCCAATAATTTTTGGTCCCTTAAAAAAGAGGCAGCTACATATTAAAGAGCTGTAATTCCTAAACCCTTCCTCAAATTAGGATGTGAAGCTAAAATGCCAAAACTTGTGTCACTGTCCATAATTCTGGACCTAACTGCATTCAGCGTGTGGATGAGACTTGTTTTATCTCATCCACTTTGCTGCTACTGTATTATGCTGCAGATTTTCCACAGCATAATACATGTATTATAATACACAGCTTAAGGAAAAAAGACTGCACGGCACTCATCGCTTTCCAAAGGTGCTTTAATTCAACAAACAGTGGCAGGCATAATACAGGAGACATGGACAAGACAACTGGCCTACGACCGTTTCACGTCATCCAGGCGCTTTCTCAAGGCCTGCTGAGATTGAGCGCTCTCTCACTTAAATCCCCTAGCCGTGCATGAGCAACAACTTCCGTTCCATGTAAAAATGTGTAACATACCAACAATTAAATGTACATATTGATAAAACCAAGTATAAAGAGTACTAGTCGGAGTGAAATCAATGAATGAAATTGTTAATCTATTTATAAAAAGCAGATAGATCATTTCTATCATTTAGACCCAAAGGTTCTAGTGCCTCCATTTTAACTATTCAATTGGCCTCACAGCGTAGGAATTTTTCGTGTCGATTGTTACCATCAAGGGAGCAAACACACGCTGTATACCAGCAAAGGACATACATCTTGGATCGCCCCCATGTACTTCTCGTTCATGATTTATTGATCTAGGGGATCCCTTACCTGTACCAATAGAATATGTATGCTCACTAAATTGTTTGAAGCCTGGCCGTATTGTTTTTCCTATATAAGAGAATTTGCATGGGCAAAATACTACATACACTAAGAAGTTAGATATACATGTAATAAGATGTGTAACATCATGTTTTAGTTTTACCGCACCCATTCTAACTTCTTTACCAATATTCATTTGTCCACAAAATAAACAATTACCACATTTATGATTGCCTACTGGGGCTAAATCTCGCAACCAATTACTTTTCCTATCCAGGAAACAACCTTTTACTAATTCATCCTGCAGATTCTTACATCTTCTGAACGAGACTATAGGTGGATAACAGGCTTTTTCTGCTAGATCCATATCATCCACTATAATGTGCCAATGTTTCCTACTGGCACTATTAATGAGACCTGCTAATGGACTGTATTGAAAAGAGAACACAAATCCTATAGTTCTATCTTTCTTTCTATTTCTAAAAAGTAGTGTGCTTCGATCACATTAAAGTGCTCTAGAAAAGTAAAGATTCTGACAATAATTCCTCATTATACCCTCTGGCTCGCAATCTATCCATCAGTTCCGTTGATTGTTCCAAAAATACATCATGATCACTTTTAATCCGTTTTAACCTAAGAAATTGATCATAAGGTAATGACCTTTTAACATGTGGTGGGTGTAAGCTGTTATGATGCAAAAGGGCATTAGTAGCTGTAGGTTTGCGGAATCCTCTGGTATGCAAACCCCTCTCATCTGCCGAGATTTTAACATCCAGAAACTCTACGCTAGCCCCCCAAATTTGTAAGTAAACTCCATATTTAGCTTATTAGTATTAATATATTGCTTGAAGCTATCAAACTGTATTTGGGTACCTAACCACACTATTATGACGTCATCAATAAATCTAGACCAATATTTTAAATAAGCGTTATTAATATTGTATATGCATTCCCAGATGGCTAGAAATAAATTTGCATATGTTGGTGCGACAGGTGTCCCCATTGCTGTGCCAGTTCGCTGTGCGAACCTATGGTCCCCAAAGTGAAAGGCATTATGGGTCAATACAAAGTCTAATGCTTCGCAACTAAAATATACACATTTCTCACTTTTCCTTGTCCTCACCAAAAATGATCTACTGGCATCAAGGCCATCATTATGGCGGATCCTGGTATACAGACTTGTCACATCGATAGTGGCAAGACTGTAGTCAGCCTCCCAATTGAAATCAATGAGCAGCAGTGATTAAAGGTGATCGTACCACAAGTCCCAGCAAGCACGCAATCCTGTGACGCCACAAGTGAAGGTAGTGCCAACCATTTACTCTCTAATTTTTTGGTATTACATTACAGGTATGCGCCGTAGTTACGCAATGCCCCCTGACCCCCCCCCCCCTCTTATTTAATCTGGTAATTGAGACCTTGGCTATGAAGATCAGAATAGCTGAGAATATAGTGGGAAATTTGGGAATATTATTGATAAAATCTTGCTATATGCGGATGTTCTTCTGTGTATAGGGAATTTTAACCTCAGTGGATCATGTAGTTCGCTTATATCAAGAATTTTTAGCTGGTCTTCAAATTACCTGGAATAAATCCAGGTCTGTTAAATACTTTGTCTGTGGTAAATGCTGACACAGATTCTTCCTTGAATTTTGTTGAGGTATTTGCGTATTTAGATGTGAACTTCTAGATTGGCAGAAGATTATATTACATTAAATATAATTCCTCTGTTTGTATATTTGAGAGGAAAAGTTAGAGCATGGAATAAATTACCCTTGACTAGAGCAGCTAGAATAGCACTGGTAAAAAGGATCCTAAAGTACTACATTTCTTTGCTAATTGCCCGATCTGGCTTCCGGATAAAAATGTTAAAACATTGGAACCTATTGTAATGACTTAATCTGGAAAGGGGAAAAAGATTGCATTAAGTATTCTGCTTTTACTCAACCAGTAAGCAAAGGGGGTTTTGCCCTTCCAGATTCAAGAAAATACTTTCTGGCCTCACAATTCCAGTATTTCCGGGACTGGGAGTCTAGGTGCCAATAAATCTTTGCTGGTGACATTAGGTGACAAATGGACTAGTGTGTTTGAACTATTAGAAGCTGGGGTTCTAATATCTTGAGAATTCCGCCTTTTTATGAAAATCAACAAAGGGTCTGGAATGCGTTTAAGACCGTGGAAAAGATAAAAACTTTTATGGAAGTTAACCTGTTATGGGGCAAAAAAAACATTAGTAAGACTCTCTATTTTAGCAAAAGTACCATATCACTAGAGTATCACACTTATTTGATAACTCACAATTAAAAACTTTCACGGAATTGCAGAGACTGTATAAGGTCCCTGACCACTGGCTCTTTAGATATTTTCAAATAAAAAACGCCTTTTCGGCCATGAACTATAAATCAAGCTTTACACTTACAACTTTTTGGTCTTTAGAATGTTTAAAAACCAAGAGAGGACTTTGGTCCTCATTATTTTAATAATTTCTACTATTTGATGAAGGAAATAATATTAAAAAAATCACAGGAAATTGCAGAAACTATTTCTAAGATGATCCAAAAGAAAGTATCATCCATTCTGGCTTTATTTATTTTTGGAACAGCTGATTCATTGAAAGATTGTGATTGTAGCGAACTAATTAGGAAGATTTTGTTCCTTGCAGGCTTAGTTATTATTCAAAAGTGGATTTCATAGAATTCTTCACGTGACTTAGAATGGTACCATAGGGTGAATAGGGTCATGCTTTTTGAAAGAACTTATTATTTAACCCCTAGGCAAACTGCGACACAACTGTACTTCCGGGTGGCCAGTGCCTTAGCGCCCCAGGACGTACTGTTACTGCGCGGTGTCACGATCTGTGGGTATGTGGAACCACTGGGCCGGACCGCCATAGCGTTAGAGCAGCTGGTCAATACAGAGTACCAAGTAAAGTCTATAGTTCAAGCAAGGGTACTTGTGTTGGTTCAGACAGTAGCGATGACTAGGCTCAGATGGGACCTTGGCAGCAGACACCAGGCGTGGGTTAACACAGCAGACAGATCGGTGGTACAACACTACTCCAACTCTTTAAGGCAAAGGAACAAGGTAGCACGGGATACAGAATACAGGTAACAGGTACGGGAACATTGGGAACTGAAAGACACTAAGGGACCATTTGCAAAGACTAACACGGGTAACACAAACAACGCTCAGGCAATGAAGGAAGGGGCAGGGCCCTTCTTATAGTCCAGGGTGATCATGGGCGCAATCAGTCAATCTAAAACATTTGTGTGCTCTGGCCCATTATGGCCGGGAATGAGCTCAAGCGCGCACCCTAGTGGTCACTGTAGGACAACAATGCTGTGATTGATGGCTCTGTTCAGACCCACCAATCACAGAGCGTTTTTAGCTGGGGGCGGGTACAAAATCCCCCCTAACACTTCCCAGTCCCGTAAAACTGGTCCAATGCCAGAAATCGCTGTAATCGGTGGCTGTGTACAGATCCACCGATTGCAAATATAGTGTTAAAAACCGTTCCCGGGACTTGTATTTAGTCCTGAAACAGTTACTATGGACCCCCCTCCTTGCCCCATGTGACCGGCAATGGACCAATAGCAATGGTCCATTGCCGGTGATTGGTGGGTCTGTTTAGACCCACCAATCACAGTGCGTTTTTCACCCAGAGCGGGTGAAAAATACCGAACACAGGCTCTGATCTCTTTGTTGGTGAAGAGAAGTTGGAGAGATCAGAGCCTGTGTCGTGTTGTGTGCCCCACACAAAATTAAAATCAGAATTAACCCCTAATTTCCTGCTCCCCTGTTCCCTAGTGTGTGACCCCACACACCTCCCAGTGTATAAGGGAGATTTTATATATTTTTTTCCATCCATAGATCACAAAAAATAATTTAGTTGTTAGGTAGTTGTCTAGGTCATCTACGTCAATTCATCGCGTCAGTTCTCAGTTAGTCAGCGTCAATCCATAGTGTCAGTTGTCAGTTAGACAGTGTCAATCCGTCACTGTTAGTCGCGTCACTTGTCAGTTAGTGTCAATCTGTCACTGTCGGTCACGTCACTTGTCAGCTAGTGTCAATCCGTCACTGTCAGTCTCATCACTTGTCAGTTAGTCAGCGTTAGTGTCAGTTAATAAGTGGTACTAAGTGTCATAAAAAAAATAAAACCAAAAAAGTGTTAGTGTTTTCCATGAAAAAAAACAAAAAAAACTTAGTGTGCCAGCGTTAGCGTTAGCAAGCGTTAGTTAGTGTTTATAGTGTTTTATGTGATAAAACGAAAAAAAAAAAATAATCTTTGTTATACAACGGTTTGTTACAGCTATATGTGTAGAAACTACATATACTGTATATTTACACACAAATTAATAAAATGGCTGCGAAGCGTTACACCGCTGAAGAGGCGTATGCCATGATCACATCCAATACGGACTTAGCGAGCGGTGAGGAACCAGAGTTCTTTCTCTCTTCCTCCTCCTCCTCTAGTGACAGTGAGGAACCTCCTCATAGTCGCAGAAGGGTTAGTGCCCAGGTTCTGCCTGACCCTGAAACTGTCGTTCTGCCTGACCCTTGTACTGGCAGCAGTGATTGGTCACCCCCAACCAATTACACCACCCAAATCCCAGAATTTGCTGCTGCGGCAGGATATCATGTGCAGACGGAAGGACTGCCTGTAATTGGATATTTCAAATTGTTCTTTATCGTCAATTTGATAGAGCTTACGGTGGACAAAACCAACATCTACGCCCACCAATTTATAGCCGAACACCCCAACTCCTTTTATGCCCAGCCCAATCATTGGCAACCAAATAATTGTGTAGAAATGCAAAAATATTGGGGGTTAGTCCTCAACATGGGTCTCAATAAAAAGCCCAAAGTGAGATCCTACTGGTCCATGGACATTTTATATAATTGTTCGTTGTACCTAAATACAATGACCAGACCCCGCATTGAGGCCATCCAAAAGTTCTGCACTTTAGTGACAACTCCCAATGCCCCCCCAGGATGACCCCAATTCCAACAGACTTTTTAAAATTAGGCCCCTCATAAACATTTTTTCCCAAAAATGTCCTGAAACCTACACCCCCGACAAAGAGATTTCAGATGATGAATCCCTGGTGCACTTCAAGGGTAGGCTGAAGTTTTGCCAATATTTGCCCAATAAGAGCACCCGGTCCCGTGGATCAAGGTCTACAATTTCTGTGAGTCTGAGAGCGGATACACACATACTTTCCGGATCTATGAGGGGAAGGGCAGAACAATACAGCACCCAAATTGTCCCCCTGTCCTGTCCACAACAGGGAAGGTAGTGTGGGACCTCCTGCACCCACTGTTAGATCAGGGGTACAACTTGGACAACTGGTACACAAGTGTTCCCCTGTTCAAATGTCTAAAAGAAAAAAAAACTGTGGCATGTGGAATGATCCAAAAAAAGACATCGGCACCTTCCCAAGACCCTCATCGGCCAATCCCTGAAAATTGGAGAAAGCAAGGCATTTCTGCAGGATGGGGTCATGTGTCTGAAATACTGGGATAAAAAAGATGTATGCATTCTGACATCTATGCATGACGCCAGCTGCACCCTTGTCCCCACACGTGGTTTCACAATGTCCACAATGAAGCCTATATGCATTCAGGCATATAATAAATTGATGAGGGGGGGGGGTTGACCTGAATGGCCATGTGTTAAAACCGTATAGTGCCATGCGGAAAAGCAACATTTTGTACAAAAAATTGGCAGTGTACATTGTACAGATGGTACTGTACAATTCATTTTTAATTTTCCGTAAAGCTGGCCACCCAGGTACCTACTTGGAGTACCAAGAAATAATTATAAAATTTATTTTGCTTGGAGACAAGGTGGGGGAAACTTCTGCTGCTTCAAGTAGTTTTTGCCGTATTGTTCCTGGGCAGCACTTTCCAAGTGAAGTGCCTGCAACACCAAAAAAACGAAGAGCACAAAAAAGGTGCCGTGTCTGTGCAAAAAGGGGTATCCGTAAGGATACCATATATCAGTACGACACCTGTCCTTCAAAACCCGGACTCTGTATGAAGGACTGCTTCTGCACCTTCCACACCTCCCTGGATTAAAAAAAATGTATACTTTTGAAACCCCCACGCCTCCCATTATCATTCTGGTCTTTTACCCATTTTTAAAATTGAACACTCTAAAAAAAAAGTATAACAAAACTAAAAACTCTCATTATACCCCTAGATGAATACCTAATACTCAATATTTAATACTAATATATACTAATGTGTATGATCTGCACAATTTTTTAGGCCTGTGGCTAAAAATCATCCAAGTAAAAATAAGGCCACAAAATCTTCGTGGTGCTTTTTCACTTCCAGGGACTGCTATGTGTCCAGACAACATATTTAGACCACTTTGGGGGTATTTCTGAAGTCAGAAGAAATACTCCAATAAATATTGAGCCGCTTTACTTCACTTATATGCTGTGTCTGAATCTGCTAAAAAAAATGGCGCATTTGTAAAAAATGTAAAATGTTATTTTTCAAGCCAGAAAAACGATTGGGTCATAAAAGTGATTACACCCCTAAATAAATTCTTTGAGGAGTGCAGTTTCCATAATGGGGTCACTTCACTGTATTGGTACCTCAGCAGCTCTGCAAATGCGACATGGCACCCGAACACCATTCCAGCAAAATCTGTGCCACAAATTGCGCTCCTACTATTCTGAGCTCTGCTGTGGGTCTAAACCGTTTATTACCACTTATGGGGTATTGCCGTAATCGCGAGACATTGCTTTACAAATGTTGGGGTGCTTTTTCTCCTTTATTCCTTGTAAAATTTAAAAAATTCTATGTTTTTTTCAGAAAAAAAGTAGATTTTCATCTTCACAGTCTATTTCCACTAGATTCTGCAAAAAACCTGTGGGGTCAAAACGCTAACTATACTGCTTGAAAAATTCCTTGAGGGGGGCGTTTCCAAAATGGGGTCACTTTTGGGGGATTTCCACTGTTTTCGTTCCTCCAGGGAATTGCAAATACGACATGGCACCAACAACCATTCCAACAAAATCTACGGCCAAAAATCCAAATGGTGCTCCTTCGTTTCTGAGCCCTGCTGTGGGTCTAAACATCAGCTTATTACCACATATGGGGTATTGCCGTAATCGGTGGAAATTTCTTTACAAATTTTGGGGTGCTTTTTCTCTTTTATTACTTGTAAAAATGTAAAAATTCTATGTTTTTCAGAAAAAAAGTAGATTTTCATCTTCACAGTCTAATTCCACTAAATTCTTCAAAAAACTTGTGGGGTCAAAATGCTATCTATACTGCTACAAAAATTACTTTAGGGGTGTAGTTTCCAAAATGGGGTCACTTTTGGGGGATTTCCACTGTTTTCGTCCCTCCAGGGAGTTTCAAACACGACATGGCACTAACAACCATTCCAGCAAAATCTGAGCCCAATAATTCAAATGGTACTCCTTCGTTTCTGAGCTCTGCTGTGGGTCTAAACAGCAGTTTATTACCACATACGGGGTATTTCCGTAATTGGGAGAAATGGCTTTACAAATGCTGGGGTGCTTTTTCTACTTTATTCCTTGTAAAAAAATTAAGAAATTCTATGTTCTTTTCAGAAAAAAAGTAGCTTTTCATCTTCACAGACTAATTCAATTTAATTTAGCAAAAAATCAAAGGGATTAAAATGCTAACTATACCCCTAGATAAATTCCTTGAGGGGTGTAGTTTCCAAAATGGGGTCACTTTTGGGGGGTTTCCACTGCTTTGGCACCACAAGATCTCTTCAAACCTGACATGCTGCCTAAAATATATTCTATAAAAAAAAAGAAGGCCCTAAAATCCACTATGTGCTCCTTTGCTTCTGAGGCTGGTGCTTCAGTGTATTAGCACACTAGGGCCACATGTGGGATATTTAAAAAATCTGAAGAATCGGGGCAATAAATATTGAGTTGCGTTTCTCTGGTAAAACCTTCTGTGTTACAGAATTTTTTTTATTACAAATGAATTTCGGCAAAAAAATATGGAATTCTAACATTTCACCTCTACATTCCTGTGAAACACCTAAAGGTTTAAGAGACTTTCAGAATGCTGTTTTGAATACTTTGAGGGGTGCCATTTTTAAAATGGGGTGATTTATGTTGATTTTTTAATATATAAGGCCTTCAAAGCCACTTCAGAACTGAACTGGTCCCTGAAAAAATACCCTTTTGTAACTTTCTCGAAAATGTGAGAAATTGCTGCTAAAGTTCTAATCGTTGTAACATCCTAGAAATATAAAAGGATGTTAAAATAATTATGAAAACATAAAGTAGACATATGGGAAATGTTAAGTAGTAACTATTTTGTGTGGTATTACTATCTGTTTTACAAGCAGACACATTTAAATTTAGAAAAATGCTATTTTTTGCAAATTTTCTCAAAATTTTGGTGTTTTTCACAAATATTAAATTTGTCGACCAAATTTTTTCACTAACATAAAGTACAATATGTCATGAGAAAACAATCTCAGAATCACTTGGGTATGTATAAGCGTTTCAAAGTTATTACCACATAAAGTAACACATGTTAGATTTTTAAAAATCGGCTGTGCCACAAGGCCAAAAGAGGCTGCGTCCTAAAGGGGTTAACATTAAGCATGGAAGAAGGGAAAAAAAACATTTTTATAGGCAGTGGGATAGCTGGATCGCTATATTACACGCCGAACAGAAAAAGCTTCTAGGGTTGGTTTAAGGAGAAGATTTTGGTACAAAGGTGAAGGATGATATGGTCTTTGAGCAGATCTATGTATTTATTTTTTTCTCTCTCCACCTCCCCACCTGGGGGGACATTCAGGGTTTTGTGGGTTTACAAGGGTAGTTTATTTTCTTCTATAAAAGTCTCTGTTTTGGTCAGTATTATCAATAAGGGTCAGAAATTGGCAGAATAACGAAGGTCATGAAGCTCTTATCAGGCGACCAGTAATATAAGGTGTGCTAAGTCAATGAATATGTTTATGGCGGGTGGCCGAGCTATATTATTAGCTGTTTGTTAGGTAGGGCCCAGTGTCATTTGAGAATGGACTATATACTAAGGCATGGAGATATAATTCTCTGGAAGACCTCTCAATCTCTAAGGGTTATAAAAGGAAGACAAAGGTATTCCTACTTACAAACTGGTAATTTAAAGGTTTCAATGCCGCACCGGCATCTTCCTCAGGCCACATGTGGCCTGAGAAAGATGCCGGTGTGGCATTGAAACGCGTAGCCTACTAATAAATATTATTATCTACTCCTGCATCCTTATTGAGTAGCAGCGCCGTGATTATATCCCTTTTTTGTTTCTACCTTTAAATTACCATTATTGTACGGTTACACCCCTGTGTGACCGTTGGGGATTTCGGCAGCAGCACTTTCACGATCTACATTGACTTTGAAGTGATTGACCTATTCATTTGTGGTAAGCATCCATTCGTCTTGCCCTGACTGTCTGATTGGGCTTACTCACACTATGTGGCGCCGTGTTTGTTTTTTTGTACTTACAAACTGGGCTTCCTCAATAAATAATTTTTGCTTTTTTATATAGTAGTCCTCCTCTGTGGGGGATGACTGCCAAGCCGCCCCCCATAGTTAGGGGTGATAAGAGTGCATCATCTCTCTCGAAGATGGCCCCTGTTACTTATACTTCGATATAGGCTAAAATCTGAGAGGCAGTACCGGTAAATGGCGGGGAGTATTATGTGTGTAACAGTAGTGGATGTGAGTGAGTTTGGTCCATATTGGAAAGGAGTCACAGCGACTGGGAGGTCGAGGAGAAAGACCAATTATTAATGGTATTAAGTCCATTATGTGACTTTCTGATGCAGATGGGAATGGCTGAGGACACTGGCCCTTAAGGGTCAAATCATCTGAGGTCATGGATAGTTCTAGGCAAGAAAGCGTCCAGATTATAGATGCCGCCACAGTCGGTTTGATTTACAGAAGTTTCATGACTTAAAGGGTAACTAAGCCTTTGACAAACTTCTGACATGTCATAGTGACATGTCAGAAGTTTTGATTGGTGGGTGTGCAAGCACTGAGACCCCCCCAATCGCTAAACGAAGTGGCAGAAGTGCTCGTGTGAGTGCTCAGCCGCTTCCTGTCTGTCAGCCTTTTTCCGGAAAGCTGATGTATCGGAGTATGGGCTCATATACCTTCTATTGAGCCCGTACTTCGATACATTGATTTCCGGAAACAGCCGAACGCTTCTGCCGCTTTGTTTTAGCGGCTGGTGGTGGTCTCAGTGCTCGGACCCCCACCAATCAAAACTTCTGACATGTCACTATGACATGTCAGAAGTTTGTCAAACTTTTACTTATCCTTTAAGTAGTTTTGCTTTATTAGCTGGTTAGACCAGCAGGTTTATATGAGATGTACTATTTGGGTAGGTCCTTATTGATGTTGTACGATGCCTTGTTTGATCTGATGGAGACTTTTGTCGCTTTTTTGTGTTCTCTTTGTATGATGACGTATTTTAAATGAAGTGATAAAAAATAATGTTCATAATATATTCTATAATGCTGTTTATTTGTGAGATCAATGGTAGAATTGGTTTAAAAAATGGAAACAATTTTTCTCAGCCAAACATGTTCAAAAGAGTAGTTACTACCCTTCTACCTGTCCGCCTCGCAATACACAAAGATTACACAATGTACACTAATCTATCTTAACAATAAAACCGCTG
Organism: Rhinoderma darwinii; assembly: GCF_050947455.1. Taxonomy (NCBI): domain Eukaryota; kingdom Metazoa; phylum Chordata; class Amphibia; order Anura; family Rhinodermatidae; genus Rhinoderma; species Rhinoderma darwinii. Next base: position 294,609,865 of record NC_134690.1, on the reverse strand, counting down.
ACAGGTGAAGGGAAAAACAGATTATTTTGTGACAATGGCACCTATCAATGGGTGGGATATATGACAGCAAATGATGTGTTGAAGCAGGAAAATGGGCAAACGTAAGGATCTGAGTGACTTTGACATGGGACAATTTGTGATGACTAATTGACTGCATCAGACCATCTCCAAAACTGCAGATCTGGTGGGGGGTTTCCAGTATGCAGTGGTTAATACCTACCAAAAGTGGTGCAAGAAAGCACAACCGGTGATCTGGCGAAAGTCTAGTGGAGTCCATGCCTCCACGGGTTACAGCTGTTTTGGCAACATGAGAGGGACATACACAATACTAGGCAGGTGGTTTTAAAGGGAATATATAATCAGATAATGACATATTATTTAAACCAAGTTTTTAGGTGAAACATAGTTTTTACATTTTTGCAAAATTTGTTTTATTTTCCATGTCCCTATCTATGTCACTATCTATATCCATGTCTATTTTCCATGTCACTAAAAAAAATACACATCTAAAAAATTTGAAATATTGTTGTTTTTACTCTGGCCACTAGAGCATCCACAATAGACAAACTTCCTGTTTTAGGTAGCATAGTTTTTACCTGTGCAGGCTAGGGGTGTGTTACCAGAATCGCCTTCTTATCAATAAAGAGAGGGGTTACAATGACAGACGACCGCTCTACTGCACTGCTGAAGGCTCTATACACCATGCCCAAAATATACAGATAAAATATACTTTTTAAAACATAAAGTACAAAATGGGATGCATTTTTGTATGTGCTCAGTATCTGTTTAATACTTCCCTGCCTTTTTTTTTTCTTTTAGAGGACAGGATTATTATTTTTGGTTAGATGGGTCCAAAATGCAAGTCTTTAGAAAACATTAGGAAATGTTTACATAAAATATAAAAATCAAAGGTGTCACCTTTTCTTGCAGTGTCTACAGTAATAGCTTAGCAGGGTATTCGCTTTAATGCCAATTAATTGGCACACATAAATGCTCTCATAATTGCACAACCACAAATTTTGCCATAATTGTCAGTCATAGGCCCACTAGTGAAGTTATGCTTTAGGAATTTGACACTACTGTATACATACAGTATAATTCTACAGTAAAATTACTTTACTTTGGTATTAGTGCACATAATGGGTGCTATATTAATAAATATTCTGGATTATTGGATTTTATAGACTATAAACCTATAAAATAATAAGAGGAAGACGGACACAATAAAATGCTAATGAAAAATTGTTTCCTATATTTTAGTATTATTTATTCAGATGAGTCTCCTAGTTGGATTTCTCTGCTCTGTCTTCTGGTTCTGGTCTTCTGAAATTCAAGATTGTTATGCAGTTCTAGAAACAAGTGCCGGATTAGCCCTATTTCTGAATTATTGAATGCAAAGGATTATAGGCTATGTAAACCTTCGAAAGTCGATTTTTTTTTAAATAAAAATGTTAGTATTTTGTGCAACTTTCAAATTCGTTTTTATTAAAAATTATTTTTACTTTTTGAGAAACGGCTGCCCTGTATTCTCTATACAGAGCAGTTGTATCGTTCACTGAATCCTGTACCCATCAAGTCCACGGGACTAAGGCCTCATGCACACGACCGTAGCCCGACCGTAGCCGTGTGCACGCCCGTGATTTTCGTGTCGGCCGGCTGCGGACTGTCAGCGGACTGTCAGCCGCAAGCCGCCCGCACATGCACATGGCCGGGCCATTGTTTTCAATGAGCCCGGACCGCAACTCCGGACCATAATAGGACATGTCCGTACTTTCTGCGGTCCGGGTTCCCGGGCCGTGCACGGACCGCAAAAACTACGGTCGTGTGCACGGCCCCATAGAAAAGAATGGGTCCGCAATTCTCCCGTGGATTTGCGGGGGAATTGCGGACGCAAAAACACGGTCGTGTGCATGAGGCCTAACGGGTTCAGTGAAAACAGGTCCACACGGGATCCACCTTTTATCCATCACATCTAAGTTCCGGTCTTAGCAAAAGATACAGCTGATCTGTATAGAGAATACAAAGCAGCTGTATCTCAAAAAGTTAAAATCGTTTTTAATAAAAACTAATTTGAAAGTTGCGCAAAACACACTGAGTTACATTTTTCTTTAAAAAAAAAAACACTTTCAAAGGTTTACATAGTAATGCTAATCTTTACGTTTTACAGTGACAGTGATTTGAACTCAGAAGCAGAAACATCAGGAAATCATGGACTATTTTCTGATGATCCTGAAGAGTCACGAGCCTCAGTAATCGCTGTAAAAAGAAACAGCACACCTTATGTAAGTACTTCTATCACTTATCATCTGTATGAATAAGCCTTTTTTTTTCACACTTTCCACAAAATCACTTTTCAAAAGATCATTAAATTATGCCACCAGTTAAAAAGAACCGGTCATGTCCCCAGAAATGGTAGTCTGGCTCCATCCTTTTTTTTGCTGTCTTTTTCCTGATTCCAGCACAGTTTATTTTATTTTTGTAGGTGTCCCCATTCCTCCGTAATCCCCCTCCATCCCCTCACAAACAGACAGTCCATTTCAAATGGCTGATATGCTAATTTGTTAATAAATTGAAAACTGTGCAGTTCCCACCGCCCAGTTGTCAACAGGGTGTGAACCTTAAGTTACTATGATGGTATATTGACACGCACAAGTAAAATCGGCTGAAAATTACAGAGCTGTTTTCCAGAGAAAACAGGCTCTGGTTTCAAGGCGTTTTTGAAGCTGAAAATGAAGCTTCTTTTAATTTGAAGCTTCTTTTGAGGGTTTTTTTTTTTGAAGAGACATGCTACTTCTTTTTACGAGGCTTCTTTTTACAAGAAGTTTTTTCAATTCAGCAGCGTAAAAATAGGGGTATGTTCACATGCTTAGCAAAAAAACTTCGTAAAATACGGAGCTGTTTTCAAGGGAAAATATCTCCTGATTTTCGGACGTTTTTTAAGCCACTCGCGATTTTTGCGCCGTTTTTCGCGCCGTTTTTTTATGGCCGTTCTTTAAGCTGTTTTCTATAGAGTCAATGAAAAACGCCTCCAAAAACGGCCCAAGAAGTGACCTGCACTTCTTTTTCGCAGCTGTTTTTTTACGCTGTCGTTTTTCAAAGCGACCGCGTAAAACAACGGCCCGTCGGAACAGAACACAGTTTTTCCCATTGAAATCAATGGGCAGATGTTTGGAGGCGTTCTGATTCAGATTTTTCTGCCATTTTTCGGGTGTTTACGGCCCTAAGGGTATATTCACACGACCTATTTTCAGCCATTTTCCGGGCAGTAAACGCCCCAAAAAATTGCTAAAAATGCGGGGGTTGAACGCCTCCAAACATCTGCCCATTGATTTCAATGGAAAAAGCGCAGTTCCGTTCCCACGGGGCGTTTTTTAGGTGGCCATTTTCAAAAACGGCCGCGTAAAAAAAGCCTCGTAAAAAGAAGTGCATGTCACTTCTTGAGCCGTTTTTGGAGCCAATTTCCATTGACTAAATAATACCCCCGTATACTGTTACTGAATAATACCACCACACCATAACCACATAGTGACTGAATAATACCCCCATGCTGTTACTGAATAATACTGCCACATCATAATCACATAGTGACTGAATAATGCCCCCATACTGTTACTGAATAATACGGCCACACCATAACCACATAGTGACTGAATAATACACCCGTACTGTTACTGAATAATACCAGAGCCAGTTTTAGACACCGTGTGGCCCTGGCAAAGTTAAAAGTGGGGCTCCAAATGCTGAATTATTGTATCAATAATGCAATCAATTCAGAAGGTGGTGTTGCAAGCCCTAAAGCATATGCCCCCCCCTCAGAATTTTATATATATTTATTTATATTAAATATTGCCTGCATACTGTTACTAAACACAACTCACTATTACTATAATACCACCACACTATAACCACATAGTGACTGAATAATACCCCCATACTGTTACTGAATAATACCGCCACATCATAACCACATAGTGACTAAATAATACCCACATACTGTTAATGAATAATACGGCCACACCATAACCACATAGTGACTGAATACCCCCGTATTATTACTGAATAATACACCCACACCATAACCACATAGTGACTGAATAATACCCTCATACTGTTACTGAATAATACTGCCACACCATAACCACAGAGTGACTGAATAATACCCCCCATACTGTTACTGAATAATAACACCACACCATAACCACAGTGACAAAATAATACCCCCGTACTGTTACTGACTAATACCACCACACCATAACCACATAGTGACTGAATAATACCCCCATACTGTTACTGAATAATACCGCCACATCATAATCACATAGTGACTGAATAATACCCCCATACTGTTACTGAATAATACGGCCATACCATAACCACATAGTGACTAAATAATAATACCCCCGTACTGTTACTGAATAATACCGCCACACCATAATCACATAGTGACTAACTAAAACCGCTGTACTGATACTGAATAATACCGCCACACCATAACCACATAGTGACTGTGTAATACCCCCATGCTGTAACTGCATAATACCACCACATCATAACCACAGAGACTGAATTATACCACATATAGTTACTGAATAATACCTCCACACCAAAACTACATAGTGACTGAATAATACCCACATACAATTACTCAATAAAAACCACTATTACCACCATATAGTGACTATATACTGGTAGATGCCAGTTATAAACATGAGCTCTGCAGACTATATAATATTAATACTATATAGCGACCATATAGTGGTAGATGCCATTTATACATTTATATCTAGTGACTCACACGTGATGATTTCTCTGATTAGAGTTGTTCACTTTCCCTTTTTTTCCTCCGTCCGGCCCTGACCACTGGGACGACTTATTCCAGCCACGATTCGTCTGTGCAGTATTTGACACACAGACATGTTGGTTTCTCGCTTTTCCAGCACCCTCCACAACTATACCCTATTCTCTAAACAACCTCATAATCCACAGTGCCCCAGATGGTAATAATGATCCCTCAGTGCTCAACACAATAATATTGCCCCATCAGTAACCGTGCTTCCTTTGCGCCACCACAGTAATAATGCCCCTGTTAATAGTGTCACTGCGTCCCCTGTAGATAGCGCCACACACAGCCCCCTGTAGATAGTGCCACACACACAGCCCCCTGTAGATAGCGTCACACACACAGCCCCCCTCCTGTAGATAGTGACATACAGCTCTCCTAGATAGTGAGTCAATCCATGTGCATTTGACATTTCCATGGTTTCAAGAGATTTTCCCCAAGTGTATTCGTGCATAAGGGAGACATTTCTGCGTTTTCGTTTTCAGAAATAGAGAGGGTGTTTAAACCAGTTAGGGTAGTGATCATAGGAGAAAATTATTGAATAGAGAAACCTGCTGGATGTTTTCCCTACATACTAGAGTACCAAAGGGTTTAATTATAAGACAAGATGTTACATGTTACCGTGCTATACATATTTATTTTTCTCCATTGGGAAAATAGGTTCAGGTACGTATAAACTAGATTTCAATCTTTCGTGAGTTTGTTTACATTTTTAATTATACTGGTTTATCATTCCTTAATTTATTTATTTATTTGTATTTTTTTTCCATCTATTTTACCTACCAATGAAACAGTAGTTGTCATCTTTGACTGGCTGTTTGCAATTGCATTCTATGGTAATTTGATTTTAAATGGTACTCACCCCACTCAGGTGAAGGCTATGTTTAAGGACTCTGTCTGAAACTCGTAAGCAATCTTTGTGCTATGCCATGTGTGCTGTCATGGATTTTAATATACTTTCGAAATAAAAAGTCGGTTTTATACTTACTGCACATGTGTAGGATGCTAGAATATGTCTCTTGTGGAATATTCGCGGAACCATTATGCTTTGTTGATTTCCGTGCGCCATACCATGTACTAATGTGAGCTGACTCTCCGGTTTTGTTCTTGCAAAGTGTCAGCTATTACATACAGCAGGCACCAGCGTGTGGACCGGGCCCAACCCATGCGTCCACTCCATAATCCCCACTCCAACTGACTACAACATATGGGGTTAAAAACTACAGTATATATCATATTGTCGTTTTAGTGCTCCTAAAACTGCATATACATTTATGAATGAAAATTTAGATATTTGACTGTTAACGATAATTAATCACTGTTTGTCTTGCAGCCTTTAAGTCATGAATCTAAAAATTCATCTACTGTTACATCAGAGACAAGTTTTCCAAAAAAACAATTTTATAAATTTCGCATTTTTCCTGGTAAATGGATCAAAGTTTGGAGTGACAGGCTGACATTGTTGGCACTGCTGGACAAGTAAGTATATGAATCATAACTACATTCTCATAAAGATTATGGACACACCTTTGATGTTAAAAAACCTTGAATTAAAAAAAGTTGCACTATGTTCCAGGCAATCTATATTTCATCTTCTTTTTTTTTTTTAGTTTTTTTTTTTAGACCCTCTGGATATACAGTTTACTACTATTATAAGACTTTTCTTATGTGGGCACATCTCTCTCAGTTATACATGCTGGATGTGATTTCTGTGAGTTCAGGATGCTACTGCCTTCACTAGCAATAATTTCCCCGTACTTTTCATAACTGTACTGCTTTATCTTTCTACAGCCCATAAGGGATCTCTTCTCTCTTGTGCTAACAGGCGCTGATGCTGAGGAGTTTATGACCCCCCCCCCTTCCCCTGCAGAGTCTGCTGTACTCTTTTTTTCTTTCTACACTTATAGCACGTGTGATTAACTCCCTGCAGACTACTGCATTTCCTTTACTCCCCATCTACACTATTACCTATATGAGCTTGTTAGGCATCCCCTCCAAAAACCATGGGTGTTAATATTGAGTTGGGCCCCCCTTTTGCATCTATATCAACCTCCACTGTTCTAGGCTTTGCTCAAGATTTAGGAGTTTGTCTGTGGGTATTCGTGCCCATTTAGCCAAAAGAACAATTGTGCGGTCAGTCACTAATGTTGGACGAGAAGGTCTTTCAGGATTCCAGTTCATCCGGAAGGTGTTCAATGGAGTTGGGATCAGGGCTCTATGCATGCCACTAGGGTTCCTCCACACCAAACTTGTCAAATCATGTTTTTATGACCATCATTTTATGCACAGTACCACAGTCATGCGACAACAGAAAAGGACCTTCTCCTATGTCACGATCTACGGATATGTGGACCCACTAGGCCGCTCTGCCATAGCGGAGTGACAGCTGACCAAGTCACAGTCTATGCAAAGACTATACAAAAAGTTTGTAGCACAAAGGTACCTGACATAGTCCAGACAGTAGAAGAGACTCTGGCACGGATGGGGCTAGATGTGCCAGGTCGCGCAAGATGTGATGGATGATATCAGGAGTTTCAGATGACACCAGATGTGGCATATAACGGCAGGTGTAGCAGGTTGCACCAGACGTGGCATATGATACCAGTTGTGGCAGATGACACAAGACGTGGAGTATAACGGTAGGCGTAACAGGCTTCGCCAGTCGTGGTGGATGATACCAGGAGTGGCAGATTTGGCAGACGTGGTGTATAATGGCAGGCACCCAACACGATCCCACAGCACGGCATACAGGTAGCAGGGCACGGGAACACTGGGAGCAGGATAACACTAAGGGACCATTTGCAATATGAACATGGGAAGACTACAAAAATACTCAGGCAAGGAGTGGAAGGGCGGAGTCCTGTTTACAATCCAGCGTGATCTGGTGATAGGTTAGGGAAACGTTAGAGTGCGCTCGCTGGCCCTTTAAGGTCGGGGATGAGCACGCGCACCATATAGCACAGTCCAGGACGGGAAGGCCGCGCCTGCTGGCGTCTCCGGGGATGGAGACGCTGGCAGACTGCCAGGAGGCTGTGGTCGCGGCTGTTCGCCAAAGGTAAGCAGTGGTGGTTCACGGCCGCCGTCGTAACAGCACCCCTCACTCTTTTTTTGTCCGGAGCGTAAGAGGAGGTATGTGGTGCATTAAGGTTCTCTTCTGACTACCAATACTTCTCCTCAGTGTCAAACCCTCTCCAGTCCACCAGATAGAAAGTCCTTCCCCCTACTCTCTTGCAGTCCAGAATCTCCTTCACCTCGAATACATCAGAACAACCACTGGGTGCAACTGCAGAATCAAGTGCTTTTCTATAGCGGTTCAGGGCCACATGCTTAAGGAGGGACACATGGAACGAGTTGGGAAACTTGAGAGTAGGAGCCAACCAAAGTTTAAAGGATGCAAGTTTTATGGGTTGCAGAACCTCGAAAGGACCGAGAAACCTAGGAGCGAATTTGTGAGAAGGCATCTTGAGTTGAATGTTTCTCGAGGACAGCCAGACTGTGACTCCAGGAGAGAATTGAGGAGGAACTCTTCTGTTTTCATCAGCATGCTTTTTTATGCGGTCCAGTTCTTGGAGAATCGCACCCGTAGTTTGCTGCAGATGTGAGTAAAAGAGGCAAAAGAAGAGTGAGCTAGAGTCATGCCTGGCACAGGAAGAGGAAATCGAGGATGCTGGCTGTACACAATGTAGAAAGGAGACGAGGCAGTAGACTCACTTGTGTGATTGTTGTACGTGAATGTAAAGGATCTGCCAGGCACAGCTTCTGGGTTAACGCCCATAGATAATCAGTCTGCACCTGCTTCTATGTCTGTGAGACTGACTCCATCTTCCACCACTCAGGGTGGCAGGCTTAGGAGTGGGAGAACCTATCACAGCCTGGCCAGACGGAGCTAGCTCCCGCCCTCTGTCTATTTATACCTGCCTTTCCTGTTCCTCCTTGCTTGTGATTTCTTCTCAACAACGTAGAGATTTCCGCAGGAAGAATAGTCTCTGCTTCTACTGTGGGGATGACAAGCATCAAGTGAACAACTGTCCTAAGCGTAAGAATGCAGCCAGAGAACTTCCGCGCCTAAGTGATCATCGGGGAGGTCACTTGGGCGCACAGGTATTTCCCGTAAATATGAAACGTAATAAAATCTTGCTTCCCTTTCAGGTCTCTTTTGGTGGTAGGTCTGCTACCGGCAGTGCCTTTGTGGATTCAGGGTCTTCTGCTAATATCATGTCTGTGGAATTTGCTATGTCTCTAGCTATGCCTTTGATTGATTTGCCTAAACCTGTCCCGGTAGTGGGTATCGACTCCACTCCTCTTGCTAATGGTTATTTTACACAGCATACCCCTGTTTTTGAACTCCTTGTTGGCTCCATGCATTTGGAGCAGTGCTCTGTACTGTTAATGCAGGGATTATCGTCCGATTTGGTTTTAGGCCTTCCCTGGTTGCAGTTGCATAATCCCACGTTTGACTGGAATTCTGGGGACCTTACCAAGTGGGGTAATGAATGCTTGACGTCATGTTTTTCTGTTAATTCTATTTCTCCCCCTGAGGAGGTGAACACGCTACCTGAGTTTGTTCAGGACTTCGCCGATGTTTTCTCTAAGGAGGCCTCCGAATTGTTACCTCCTCATAGAGAATATGATTGCGCAATCAATTTGGTACGAGGAGCTAAGCTCCCTAAGGGTAGGATATTTAATCTCTCTTGTCCCGAACGTGAAGCCATGAGAGAGTATATCCAGGAATGCCTGGCCAAGGGTTACATTCGCCCCTCTACTTCTCCGGTAGGTGCTGGCTTCTTCTTCGTAGGGAAGAAGGATGGTGGTCTTAGGCCATGCATTGACTACCGAAGCTTGAATAAGGTCACTGTAAGGAACCAGTATCCCCTTCCTCTGATTCCTGATCTCTTTAATCAGGTTCAGGGGGCCCAATGGTTCTCTAAGTTTGATCTACGGGGGGCTTATAACCTTATCCGCATCAAAGAGGGGGATGAGTGGAAGACTGCGTTTAACACGCCCGAAGGTCATTTCGAATACCTCGTCATGCCCTTTGGGTTGTGTAATGCTCCCGCGGTCTTCCAGAATTTCATAAATGAGATTTTAAGAGACTACCTGGGGGTATTTCTTGTAGTGTACCTTGATGACATACTTGTGTTTTCCAAGGACTGGTCCTCCCACATTGAGCATGTCAGGAAGGTGCTCCAGGCCCTTCGGGAAAACAAACTGTTTGCGAAGACCGAAAAATGTGTGTTTGGGGTGCAGGAGATACCATTTTTGGGCCAAATCCTCACTCCTCATGAATTCCGCATGGACCCTGCCAAGGTCCAGGCTGTGGCGGAATGGGTCCAACCTGCCTCCCTGAAGGCGTTACAGTGCTTCCTGGGGTTCACTAATTATTACAGGAGGTTTATTGCTAACTTCTCGGTCATCGCTAAGCCTCTTACGGATCTCACTCGCAAAGGTGCTGATCTCCTCCACTGGCCTCCTGAGGCTGTCCAGGCTTTTGAGGTACTTAAGAAGTGCTGTATCTCGGCCCCGGTGCTGGTTCAGCCCAACCAAATGGAGCCATTTATCGTGGAGGTTGACGCGTCCGAGGTGGGAGTGGGGGCTGTCTTGTCCCAGGGTACCAGGTCCCTCACCCATCTCCGTCCCTGTGCCTACTTCTCCAGGAAGTTTTCACCCACTGAGAGTAACTATGATATTGGCAACCGCGAACTCTTAGCCATTAAATGGGCATTTGAAGAGTGGCGCCACTTCCTGGAGGGGGCTAGGCACCAGGTAATGGTCCTTACCGACCACAAGAATCTGGTTTTCCTAGAATCTGCCCGGAGGCTAAACCCAAGACAAGCTCGTTGGGCGTTATTTTTTACCAGATTCAACTTTGTGGTTACCTATAGGGCTGGGTCTAAAAATGTTAAGGCTGATGCACTGTCACGTAGCTTCATGGCCAGCCCTCCTTCGGAGGAAGATGCTTCTTGTATTTTGCCTCCAGGTATAATAATTTCCGCTATTGATTCTGATTTAGTCTCTGAAATTGCGGCTGATCAAGGTTCAGCTCCCAGGAGCCTTCCTGAGAACAAGCTGTTTGTTCCCCTGCAATTTCGGCTAAGGGTACTTAGGGAAAATCATGACTCTGCACTATCTGGCCATCCAGGCATCCTGGGTACCAAGCACCTCATTGCCAGAAACTATTGGTGGCCTGGGTTGCCTAAAGACGTTAAGGCCTACGTCGCCGCTTGTGAAGTTTGTGCTAGGTCCAAGACTCCCAGGTCCCGACCAGCGGGCTTACTATGTTCTTTAAAGAAAAACAGATGTGGTTATTACAAACCATACCTAAAGAACCCAAAAATGCAATATAATATAGCACGGTGCCATTCCTGATATAAGTTAATGAAAAAAAGAAAAAAAGAAAAAGTTTCAGAAATATAACTAAGCACTCTTGGGCTCAATAAAAGTAAATAATTATTTTATTTTTTGAATCCAGATAATACCGGAAAAGATAAATTTATACATACACCAAAATACAATTTAAAAAGAGAATTCTCCTGGCCAGGAAAAGGAACGTACGAATAATCTTCAAAACATTGGTAATATTACCTGATGGTTATATAGTATAGTATATGTGTACCACACAATTATACAAAAAGATTTCCAAATGAAAAGCCGCTGGACTGTGTTCACATATGCGGTTTCCAAACATTTGAATAATTTGTATCACATATTGCTAAAGGACCTGTTTGGAGTAGCTGTTAATAATATAAGAGTTTTCCAAATGGAAAACCGCTGAACTGTGTTCACACCTGCGTTTTCCAAGCATATATATAATATATATCATAATATAACCATAAGACCTGTTTGAGGTAGCTGTTAATAATATAACATACAATAAACCTTCAAAGGCGTAAGTGATATTGCCAGATGAATATATAGCATGATGTATATGTATTAAACGATTTTACAACAAGATTTCCAAATCTAAAACCGCTGGACTGTGTTCACACCTGCGGTCTCCAAACATACATGTAAGGTAGCTGTAGATAATTGTAATTTGTATAACCATATTACCAGAGGACCTATTTGGGGTAACTGTTAATAATATAACATACAATAAACCTTCAAAAGGTAAATAATTTTGTCAGATGGATATATAGCATGATGCATGTTTGTTACACAATTTTACATGAAGATTTCCAAATGGTAAACCGCTAGACTGTATTCACACCTGCGGTTTCCAAACATGTATGTAATATGTATCACAATGTTGCAAAATAACCCCATTCGAAGTGGCTGTTAATGCTATTTATAACAAGATTTTTTCATGCATATACAATATGACAACTCTCAAAAATAGAAAAATAGCCTCACGATTTAAAGGAATGTGGTTATGAACATGCTTTTTTCTCTCATCAAGTAGATAAAAAATTCCAATTCAAAACTGATGATAATAGGAAGTCTTTTCACAGACCCTTAGGTCAATGTATAGCCTACAGGCAATTGAATTTTGGAGTAGAGTATGAGCTTGAATGGATTTTTACCTTCATCTCTGAAATCAAAAAAATGCCAGGGAGACCATGCAGGGAGATAATTAACTCCGATGTAAAAGATAGATCTCCTCAAGAGGAAAATTCGCCTGTGTGGCCACACATTAAATTGCAAAGCATCCACATCTCCACCATTACTTCCCTTGGCGTCTTCCTCTATAGATCCATACTGGCAAAGGCCGCTGTATTCACTGAGATAGGGGCCCAGCAAGGCAGGATCGCACACTGAAATTTCAGATGAATTAACCAGGCACTCCAGGAGGAACGAACCGGACAGGATCGCACGCCGGCAACCAGGTAGGTAATTATTCCAACATATGTTCCTTTCCACAGAGCTCTTCAAAACTGGACAGGTATTCTCTGGGCAGGGTTAGGACGTCACTACCCGCCTCATTGATTAGGACAGCTGACGCGTTTCATCCCTGAACGGGATTTCTTCAGAGCAGTTTGACAATTACTGCCAGACACACCATATATATATAGTGTCCCAAATTCATTCATTGGTTCCATGATCAAGAACATAATGTTTCACACAAAGACATTATGGATATTATATATTTAACTCTTGCATGAGATGCCGCATGAAATATATCTCTCAATTTTAATAGCAAGCTAAAATATTTTTATGTTCAAACAAACAGTTAGAATATCCAGAAAATCAAATTCATAAGAATATTCAGTATTTATCCGGAGGAGGGTAATCAGTGATGTGTCTCAACTTGGTCAAAATAAGACCAATTGTTAAATTTTATATAGAGATACCATTGATACCTAGATTTGAATAATAAAATAAAAGAATTTTTTTCTTCCGTTAATACGGTTAACTATTAATATCTAGACTTTATGATAGATTTATGGAGGAAAAAGGTTTTTCTTCAATAGGGGAACCCCCCTTGTATTATTTTAACATAAAATGATATGAAGTCTATTCAATTCTTTTAACATATTTGTATATAGAGTATATTCACTCATACATATAAGCATATGAAATCCAGATAATACCTTAGGGGAGGCAGGGACGGAGAACTACTACCTATTCAGGCATCAGGACCCGGGTCCCCACCACCCCCAAAGCAGAATCAAAATCGGTTAATTTTGCTACTGATTTACATCATATTTCGCATATGCGTATAAAAGACTCTGATGAATAATAGGAGCCATCATGAAATTCCAAGCGAAGGCACGAATTCAGGATCCAGTGTCTATAAGACAGCAGATCCCCAATTCCCACCCATTAGATATTATTAATCCAATTAGTTGATCATTCTATATTGGAAATAAAGTAACTCATAGTCATACCACTAAAACAAATTGTAATGAAAAAATTATTATATGATATTCGGATAGAAGGTAAGTTAGGATTTAACTATCAGGTTTCCAAAATTAAAACCAGAAAATGTGTATATTTAAATCCAAATTTTTCACAACCAATTTTCCTAGATCATTCTCCAGGGATAACATACAAAAAAAGGGGGGGGGGGGGTCCCTTTCTTTAATCTAATATTCTTGTATCAGAAATTATTTATATCCAATACCAGCTAACTCCAGAATACCGAGGATTGAGGGAAATACAGGACAGTCTCTCAAACCCCAACCATTCAAAGAAACATATTAAATTTAATTTCATTATTCAATCCCCTGGGATTCAAAGTTCTTAATGTATAGATCCACATAGTTTCCTTCTGGAGGAGTATTCGATTGAGATCACCTCCCCTTCTATCTTGAAAAAGTTGGTAAATCCCCATAAATTTTAAGCCAGTTGGTGATTGGGCATGGTATGTTTTGAAATGTGCAGCTAGAGGATTAATCATTTCACCCTTAATGATATCTCTAATATGTTCACTAATGCGAACATGTAATTCTCGTTTCGTTTTTCCTATATATTGTTTCCCGCATGGGCAGATAATGGAGTAAACGACCATGGTTGAGCGACAGTTGATGAAATTATAGACTTTAAATTCCCTTTTATGTTCACTATCCAGAAAAGTATCTGATTTTAAAACGTACTTACAGCATTTACAAGAGCCACACATAAACATTCCCTTTGGACGTTTCTGTAACCATTTCTCATTATTTGGGGTCCTTCTCTTGAACTCAGAACTCACCAATAAATTCCTCAGAGTAGGGGCCTTTCTTGGGACCATGCTCGGTACATTCCCCACTATTGAATTGATTCTTTTATCCAAGGTTAAGTGTGGCCAGTTTTTAATCATCAGATTCCGAAGTATGTTCCAATGGGACCCATACCTTGAAATGAATCTGACTCTATTATCACTGTTATCTTTTTTACCTCTCTTAAGGATTTCCTCTCTATTCTGCCTAGATGCTCTATTGTATCCTTTCTTGATCATCTTCTTGGGGTAACCCCTATCTTCAAAGCGAGATGATAAGTCTTGTGCTTCGCTTTTAAAATCCCTGAAATCTGTGCAATTACGGCGAATTCGAAGAAATTCGCTTATCGGTATCCCCTTAATTTGAGATGGAAAGTGATGGCTACTTGCTGCCAAAAGAGTATTACCAGATGTTGGTTTCCGATATGTAGTCGTTTTTAATTTATTTCCTTCCCTATGAATATTAAGATCTAAAAAGCTAATATGATCTTTACTATGAGAAAAGGTCAAAAGGATATTTAGTTCATTTGAGTTTAAATCCCCAATGAAACTTTCAAGTAAGTCCAACGGTCCCTTCCAGCACAAAAGGACATCATCCATGTATCTGAGCCAAACGGATGCGCATTTTCTGAAAAGAGGATGAGGGTATACTATGAACTCTTCCCACCAGCCCAAGTGCAAACAGGCATACGATGGTGCACAAGAAGATCCCATGGCCGTTCCACGAATCTGACGGTAGAATTTACCATCAAAAGAGAAGCAGTTATAATTCAAAACGAATTCCAACATTTCAATAATAAATTCATTTTGATGGGCCCAGTCTCCCCCTCTCCTCTCCAGAAAATGCGCAGCCGCCTTGAGGCCAACATCATGTGGGATGGAGGTATACAAGGACTCCACATCCAATCCCACCAGGATAAAGTCTTCCTCAAAATTCAAATTATCAATTTTATTTAGAAGATCCCCCGTGTCTAATACAAAGGATGGAAGTGTACGGACAAAAGGTTTCAATTTTTCGTCTATGTATTTACCAAGATGATCTGTTGGGCCATCACACCCTGAAATAATGGGTCTGCCTGGGGGTGTGTTCCTATTTTTATGCACCTTAGGAAGTACATATATCGTGGGCATACGGGGTTCTTTTACCTCTAAAAATTGAAACTCATTTTTGTTAATTAAGCCTTCATCCAATGCAAAAGTCAATTTTCTATTTAAAGTTCCCATTATGTTATCCAGTGGGTTATCCTTCAAAAGGGAATATGTGTCTGTTTCCAATTGTCTTTTAATCTCACCGACATAGTCATCCTCTCTGAGGAGGACAACATTCCCACCCTTGTCACTGGGCTTAATTACAATATTCTCAATATTTTGTAATTCTTTTAGGGCTTTTCGTTCCCTTTCAGTTAAGTTGTCCTCACACAGAAAGGAGGACCAGTCGATGACACTTATATCCCTAAGCATGGCCTCCAAAAATGCATGTGTGTATCTGTTAGAATGTATGCTTGGCATAGTACTACTTTTTTTCCGCAGACCTGTATACTCTGGGATAATATCCGTAAAGTTCTCTCCAGGAGTGTCTATATTCTCCAATACGTTACCTTCCCTCCATAATTCATTTAGATCTGCTAGAGTATTTAGATCAGACATTTCCAGATTAGGGATCATTCCAAATTCCATTATTTCTCTCTGTGACTCAGGCATCACATTCTCATTTTGAGTATTCCTCTCATCTTTTTCCCCATGCCAAAGTCTCAAGAGAATTTTTCTAAGAAAAAGGTGAAGATCCTTACATATTTCAAATTCCTTTCCAGGGGTAACTGGTGAGAAACCCAATCCACGGTTTAATAGGGATATATGATGTATTGATAGAGGGAAATCGGTTAGATTGATTATATTATTCAAATTATTATCTATCTTCCCCTGCGTTGTCTTGTATTGGGTCCTCCTTTTTTCTCTACTATTCTTTCCTCTCCGAATTTCCCTCTGTTTCGGTCCCCTAAAAAAGAAACCTTGGATTGTGATTCCTCAATTCTAATATGTTTTCCCATTTCATTATCACTAGATGGGTCACTTGTAGTTTCCCCATCTGTTGACATGAAAGTATTCCTTCTCATCCGTACCCTATTCCTATTCTGTCTTTCTCTGTTTTTTATTGTAAAGGAGAAAATTTGTTTCTGTTCAAAATCAAAAGTATCCCTTTGAAATTTTCTCCTTTTTCGTACTGATATTTCACGAAGTTCCACTTCTACCTCTTTCTTCAGACTATTATTTAATTTTTCAAATTCCTGATCCTTACAAAATATATCCAATTTTTTAACACTCTCCTCAATTTCCATATTGAGCGAACTAAGCATATTTTTCTCCTCTTCTATTAATAAATCCATCAAATTCATTGAGTGTCTCAGACACTCATTATCCCATTTTTCCAAAAATACTTCGCTCTTAAAATGTGATGCGGGTGTTGTACGTCTACGTAATCCTCTTGGGACAATTTTAGACAGCTTATATGCCTCCAAACTCTGAATATCCCACTTGCGTCTCAGATGGCTCAAAATAAGTCTCCGATGATTTTTAAATAGACCATATATATCTCCTCCAATATCCTCTGCACTTCTATTCCTTTCACAATTCAAAAGTGCAGCAATCTGTGCATCAACCTCCAAATCTAGACAATAAGCCATAATCGAGACACACCACTGATACCCTCACAATTCAAGAAAGAAAATACTTTCCCTTGAAAGGTATATAAGAAAAAACAGGAAGGAAAAACACCCTCCAAAAATTAATTTAAAGAAAAACAGATGTGGTTATTACAAACCATACCTAAAGAACCCAAAAATGCAATATAATATAGCACGGTGCCATTCCTGATATAAGTTAATGAAAAAAAGAAAAAAAGAAAAAGTTTCAGAAATATAACTAAGCACTCTTGGGCTCAATAAAAGTAAATAATTATTTTATTTTTTGAATCCAGATAATACCGGAAAAGATAAATTTATACATACACCAAAATACAATTTAAAAAGAGAATTCTCCTGGCCAGGAAAAGGAACGTACGAATAATCTTCAAAACATTGGTAATATTACCTGATGGTTATATAGTATAGTATATGTGTACCACACAATTATACAAAAAGATTTCCAAATGAAAAGCCGCTGGACTGTGTTCACATCTGCGGTTTCCAAACATTTGAATAATTTGTATCACATATTGCTAAAGGACCTGTTTGGAGTAGCTGTTAATAATATAAGAGTTTTCCAAATGGAAAACCGCTGAACTGTGTTCACACCTGCGTTTTCCAAGCATATATATAATATATATCATAATATAACCATAAGACCTGTTTGAGGTAGCTGTTAATAATATAACATACAATAAACCTTCAAAGGCGTAAGTGATATTGCCAGATGAATATATAGCATGATGTATATGTATTAAACGATTTTACAACAAGATTTCCAAATCTAAAACCGCTGGACTGTGTTCACACCTGCGGTCTCCAAACATACATGTAAGGTAGCTGTAGATAATTGTAATTTGTATAACCATATTACCAGAGGACCTATTTGGGGTAACTGTTAATAATATAACATACAATAAACCTTCAAAAGGTAAATAATTTTGTCAGATGGATATATAGCATGATGCATGTTTGTTACACAATTTTACATGAAGATTTCCAAATGGTAAACCGCTAGACTGTATTCACACCTGCGGTTTCCAAACATGTATGTAATATGTATCACAATGTTGCAAAATAACCCCATTCGAAGTGGCTGTTAATGCTATTTATAACAAGATTTTTTCATGCATATACAATATGACAACTCTCAAAAATAGAAAAATAGCCTCACGATTTAAAGGAATGTGGTTATGAACATGCTTTTTTCTCTCATCAAGTAGATAAAAAATTCCAATTCAAAACTGATGATAATAGGAAGTCTTTTCACAGACCCTTAGGTCAATGTATAGCCTACAGGCAATTGAATTTTGGAGTAGAGTATGAGCTTGAATGGATTTTTACCTTCATCTCTGAAATCAAAAAAATGCCAGGGAGACCATGCAGGGAGATAATTAACTCCGATGTAAAAGATAGATCTCCTCAAGAGGAAAATTCGCCTGTGTGGCCACACATTAAATTGCAAAGCATCCACATCTCCACCATTACTTCCCTTGGCGTCTTCCTCTATAGATCCATACTGGCAAAGGCCGCTGTATTCACTGAGATAGGGGCCCAGCAAGGCAGGATCGCACACTGAAATTTCAGATGAATTAACCAGGCACTCCAGGAGGAACGAACCGGACAGGATCGCACGCCGGCAACCAGGTAGGTAATTATTCCAACATATGTTCCTTTCCACAGAGCTCTTCAAAACTGGACAGGTATTCTCTGGGCAGGGTTAGGACGTCACTACCCGCCTCATTGATTAGGACAGCTGACGCGTTTCATCCCTGAACGGGATTTCTTCAGAGCAGTTTGACAATTACTGCCAGACACACCATATATATATAGTGTCCCAAATTCATTCATTGGTTCCATGATCAAGAACATAATGTTTCACACAAAGACATTATGGATATTATATATTTAACTCTTGCATGAGATGCCGCATGAAATATATCTCTCAATTTTAATAGCAAGCTAAAATATTTTTATGTTCAAACAAACAGTTAGAATATCCAGAAAATCAAATTCATAAGAATATTCAGTATTTATCCGGAGGAGGGTAATCAGTGATGTGTCTCAACTTGGTCAAAATAAGACCAATTGTTAAATTTTATATAGAGATACCATTGATACCTAGATTTGAATAATAAAATAAAATAATTTTTTTCTTCCGTTAATACGGTTAACTATTAATATCTAGACTTTATGATAGATTTATGGAGGAAAAAGGTTTTTCTTCAATAGGGGAACCCCCCTTGTATTATTTTAACATAAAATGATATGAAGTCTATTCAATTCTTTTAACATATTTGTATATAGAGTATATTCACTCATACATATAAGCATATGAAATCCAGATAATACCTTAGGGGAGGCAGGGACGGAGAACTACTACCTATTCAGGCATCAGGACCCGGGTCCCCACCACCCCCTTTTGAAGGTTTATTGTATGTTATATTATTAACAGTTACCCCAAATAGGTCCTCTGGTAATATGGTTATACAAATTACAATTATCTACAGCTACCTTACATGTATGTTTGGAGACCGCAGGTGTGAACACAGTCCAGCGGTTTTAGATTTGGAAATCTTGTTGTAAAATCGTTTAATACATATACATCATGCTATATATTCATCTGGCAATATCACTTACGCCTTTGAAGGTTTATTGTATGTTATATTATTAACAGCTACCTCAAACAGGTCTTATGGTTATATTATGATATATATTATATATATGCTTGGAAAACGCAGGTGTGAACACAGTTCAGCGGTTTTCCATTTGGAAAACTCTTATATTATTAACAGCTACTCCAAACAGGTCCTTTAGCAATATGTGATACAAATTATTCAAATGTTTGGAAACCGCAGATGTGAACACAGTCCAGCGGCTTTTCATTTGGAAATCTTTTTGTATAATTGTGTGGTACACATATACTATACTATATAACCATCAGGTAATATTACCAATGTTTTGAAGATTATTCGTACGTTCCTTTTCCTGGCCAGGAGAATTCTCTTTTTAAATTGTATTTTGGTGTATGTATAAATTTATCTTTTCCGGTATTATCTGGATTCAAAAAATAAAATAATTATTTACTTTTATTGAGCCCAAGAGTGCTTAGTTATATTTCTGAAACTTTTTCTTTTTTTCTTTTTTTCATTACTATGTTCTTTGCCCATTCCCCAGAGACCTTGGACCCATATCTCCATGGATTTTATCACCGATTTGCCTCCATCTCAAGGCAAGTCGGTGGTGTGGGTTGTAGTAGACCGCTTCAGTAAGATGTGCCATTTTGTGCCCCTCAAGAAACTACCCAATGCTAAGACGTTAGCTACCTTGTTTGTCAAACACATCCTGCGTCTCCATGGGGTCCCTGTCAATATTGTTTCTGATAGAGGGGTACAATTTATTTTATTGTTTTGGAGAGCCTTCTGTAAAAAGTTGGAGATTGATCTGTCTTTCTCCTCTGCCTTCCATCCTGAAACTAATGGCCAAACTGAGAGGATTAATCAGTCTCTAGAACAATATTTAAGGTGTTTTATCTCTGACTGTCAATATGATTGGGTCTCATTCATTCCCCTCGCCGAATTTTCCCTTAATAACCGGGTCAGTAACTGATCAGGGGTCTCCCCCTTTTTCTGTAATTTTGGGTTTAATCCACGGTTCTCTTCCGTTTCACCTGGTAGTTCCAACAATCCCGAGGTAGAGGTCGTTCATCGGGAACTGTGCACAGTCTGAGCTCAGGTTCAGAAGAACCTAGAGGCGTCCCAGAGCATACAAAAAACTCAGGCAGATAGAAAACGTTCTGCTAACCCCTTGTTTATGGTCGGGGATCTGGTGTAGCTATCGTCTAAAAATTTGCGCCTTAAGCTCCCGTCCAAGAAGTTTGCTCCCCGGTTTATAGGGCCGTACAAGGTCATTGAAGTCCTCAATCCTGTCTCCTTCCGACTGGAGTTGCCCCCATCTTTTCGAGTACACGACGTGTTCCATGCCTCCCTCCTTAAACGCTACTCCCCGTCCTTGGCTCCCTCGAGGAAACCTCCGCTCCCTGTTCTCACCCCTGAGGGGGCAGAATTCGAGGTGGCCAAGATTGTGGACAGCAGGATGGTCCAAGGCTCCCTCCAGTACCTGGTCCATTGGAGAGGATACGGGCCTGAGGAGAGGACTTGGGTACCCGCTCGGGATGTTCACGCTGGGATATTGGTCAGGAGGTTTCACCTTCGTTTCCCCAGTAATCCAGGTCCACTTAGAAAGGGTCCGGTGGCCCCTCATAAAAGGGGGGGGGGTACTGTAAAGTATCTGCCAGGCACAGCTTCGGGGTTAACGCCCATAGATAATCAGTCTGCACCTGCTTCTATGTCTGTGAGACTGACTTCATCTTCCACCACTCAGGGTGGCAGGCTTAGGAGTGGGAGAACCTATCACAGCCTGGCCAGACGGAGCTAGCTCCCGCCCTCTGTCTATTTATACCTGCCTTTCCTGTTCCTCCTTGCTTGTGATTTCTTCTTGTTTGGTTTCCTAGCCCTGCTGCAGCTTCTTGTACTATTGTCCTTGCTTCATATTGACCCCGGCTTGCTTACTACTCTCCTGCTCTGCGTTTTGTACCTCGTACACTCCTGGTTTGACTCGGCTTGTTCACTTCTCTTGTTGCTCAAGGTGTTGCCGTGGGCAACTGTCCCTTTCTCCCCTAGCTCTGTGTACCCTTGTCTCTTTGTCTGTCGTGCACTTATTGAGCGTAGGGACCGTCGCCCAGTTGTACCCCGTCGCCTAGGGTGGGTCGTTGCAAGTAGGCAGGGACTGAGTGGCGGGTAGATTAGGGCTCACTTGTCTGTCTCCCCACCCTCGTCATTACAGTGAATTCCGCCCAAGACAGGAGTTGTACCCAATTGTCATGTTGGGCAGAAACGAAATGACAAAGATAATTCTCTAAACTTTTGTTGGTCCTCTCCACTTGACCATTGGACTGTGGGTGATAGGCAGAAGAGAAGTCCAGTTTTACATCTAGCAGGTTGCACAGTGCTCTCCAGAACTTGGATATAAACTGTACAACCCGGTTCGAGACAATATGCAGAGGAAATCCGTGTAGCCAGAAGATGTGCGAAATAAACAGATTTGCCAGGCGAGGAGCAGACGGGAAGCTAGTCAGTGGAATAAAATGTGCCATTACGATCCACTACTACCCGGAGCATAGTACATCCAGCTGAAGGAGGAAGGTCAGTGATAAAGTCTTTAGTAATATGCTGCCAAGGGGTATCAGGAACATGTAGGGGTAGTAGCAGGCCAGCAGGTTTGGAACGGGTAGATTTGTTAGTGGCACAGTTCATACATGAGGAGACATCGTCCGAAACATCTCCAGGCAGAGCGGGTCACCAATAGTGATGAGCTATCAAGTCTTATGGACAACAGAGTGCCCAGCTAGTTTAGCGTTGTGTCCCTAGCGGATAATTCTCCTTCTGTCAGCAATACGGACAAAAGTCTTTCCAGGGGTAATGTCTCTAATTTGCAGAGGGTTAGCAGCCATAATCCTAAAAGGTTCTATGATGTACTGAGGAGTCTCCTCAGAGTCCTTAGTCTTGAAGGAGTGAGACAGGGTGTCAGTCTTTACATTCTTGTCTGCAGGACAGAAGTGAAGCAAAAACTGAAATCGGGCAAAGAACGACCATCTGGCTTGGCGTGGATTTAACTGTTGAGCCGACTATAGATATGTGAGGTTCTTTTGGTCTGTATAGATGATGATAATAGGATGGATAGCACCCTCCAGCAAGAGTCTCTACTCCTCTAAGGCCAACTTGACGGCCAGCAACTCCTGATCCCCGATGAAATAGGTGCATTTTTCTGGGGATAATAATTTTGAGAAGAAGCCACAAGCCACCATCTTGCCTTTAGAGTTCTTTTGGCATAGTAGTGCTCCCGCACCTATGGAATAGGTGTCCACCTCCAGAAAGAACTGATGAGAAGCATCAGGGTGATGGAGAACAGATGCTGAGATGAAAGCTCTCCTGAGATCTTGCCTCCAGAGACCAAAACTTGGCGTTCACCCCCTACTTGGTGAGGGCCGAGATTGGAGCTGTCAGAGATGAGAAGTTCGGGATGAATTGTCGATAGAAGTTTGCAAATCCCAGAAATCGTTGTATGGACCGAAGACCCTGGTCGTGGCCATTCTAAGACGGATTTCCCCTTCTCTGGATCCATCTTGAGACCACGGTCAGATACGATGTAGCTCAGGAAGTGCAAAGAATTCCTCTCGAATACACATTTCTCGAATTTAGCATATAGGCGATTCCCCCTTAACCGCGAAAGAACTTGGCGAACATGCTTCCGATGTGTCATCAAATCAGGTGAGTAAATCAGGATGTTGTCCAGATAGACCACCACACAGACATACAGTAGCTCTTGGAAAAGGTAATTTACAAACTCCTGGAACACAGCTGGAGCGTTACATAGTCCAAAGGGCACCACAAGGTATTCGTAGTGGCCATCTCGAGTGTTTAATGTGGTTTTCCACTCGTCACCCTTGCGGATACGGATCAAGTTATAAGCTCCACGTAGATCCTGCTTCCTTCTTACTGAAGATGTCTGCAAAACTAGCATAATGCAACGGTAGATCGGAGAGTTACTGAGGTAGTAGAGGCAAAACAGGACGAACCTGTGGCAGGCAGCTGGCAAGGCATTTGGGCCCCCATTGGAGGACCTCTCCAGAACTCCAGTCGAGAACTGGAGCATGTAGGCGAAGCCAAGGCAGGCCCAGCAGGACAGGATTGATAGCTTTAGGTAGAATGAGAAATGCAATCTGTTCCGAGTAAACCACTCCGATTTGCAGTGTCACTGGTTTAGTGATGGATAAAACAGGATCAGGCAAAAGTAGTCCATTCACAGAGGTCCCTCCAGATGAACCGTGGGCAGATGTAGGCGATCCACTAGATCCTACTGAATAAAATTTGCAGCTGCTCCAGAGTCCAGTTAGGCTGAGGAGGAGTGTGATGTCCCACCAGAGATGATGGTCACAAGAATGGATAACTTGGGAGAGGCTTTGACGCTTGGCGTCTTCTCACCTATGATTGTCTCTCCAGCCAACTCTAGGTGCTGGAGGTCCCCGGTTTTTGTAGACATTGGCGCATGAAATGGCCGCAATACAGAGACAGACCTGAAGAGTGTCTGCACTGTTTCTCCTGTTTGGACAGTCTGATTCTTTTTTAACTGCATATGTTCGTGAGGTAGGGCAAGAAGAAGGGGCAATAGTGGTCTCTGGAGTGAGGGTGCCAGTCTGTGGAAACGTCTCCCTCGCCGAACCTCCTGAGCATGTTCCTGGATCAAACAAGAATAGAAAGAAAGACCTCCAGCTCACCTTCGTTGCATATGTGGTTTTGGATAATCATGCACGGATCCTCGTGTCGGCACACGGTGAGTAGACAAAACTAGGAAAAGCGAGGTTGGATCCAGCCATGATTAAGGACGCTCGCAGCGTCTGAAACGCGTAGGCTCTCCATTAACCACTATAATTTTCCTTACACTACCAGGATGTCACACTGTGCACCCAAGTCCTGATTTTAACCAGCCAAACTTATTGGCCCATTAAACTTGGAAAAATCTTTTCCGTTTTATCGTATCTTCCGTGCTGGATCCAACCTCGCTTTTCCATGTTCCTGGATCCTCATGTTAACCCGGGTAGCCAACAGAATAAGAACATACAGGGTAGAAGGGAGATCGTGTGCTGCCAGCTCGTCTTTGATGTGCGAGGACAGTCCCTGTCAAAAGGTCGCCACCAACGCCTCATTGTTCCATGCCAACTCTGCTGCCAGGGTGCGGAAGGAGATAGACCTTCCTTACTTGAGGGTTAGCAGAGTGGCCACTGCAGAGAATGTTCGGCCCGGCTCCTCGAACACTGTACCGAAAGTCTGTAGGAATAAAGCTAGGTCCGATAATTCAGGTCCCTCACGTTCCAAGATTGTATTCGCCCATGCCAGGGCCTTGCCAGCTAGAAGAGAAATGATGAATGCTACCTCGGCCTCATCAGAGGGGAAGAGATGAGCTCGTAGTCTATAATGAATGATACATTGGTTGATGGAACCTATACAGGCTCTAGGGTCATAGATTTTATCTATGGAGATTGCATGGCTGTGTGATTAATTTTATGCACTGCTTTTTATTGGGTGTGGCTGAAGCAAGTGAACTCCATAATTAGGAGGGGTGTTGTTGACAAAATCATTGCCAAAATATATTAGACTGAAGTTTTAGACGGGTGGTTAACTGACACCCACTGAGGAAACGTATCCAAATCCATAAATTGTATAGATGTACACAAAAATCTTGTGCAATCTCGCTAGCTGTGCTGTAGTGTCGGGATTGTATTAGCGAAGTGTCAGGATTCTGAATACACATCACGTCCTGGCTGGAGGTAATGTATATTCATTGTCAGGACACTGCAGTAACGTAATAGTGTGTCTGTACAACGCCCACTTGGCCAAAAAGTAAAACACGCCCAGTTGTTCATTAAGAAACTCATTAGCATAAAGCTAATATAAGTCATAACTCCTTCTCTATGGCTAAATCTTTATATGACAGTGCAGTTGGGGAAACAGAGTTGGATTTAATATAGACTAAGAAAGGAGAAGTTGTTTTGCACAGTTTGTTCATGTTAAAATTATAACCCCTTTATTAGCTGGAATTACTCAGTAGAGCAGGTTAGTGTCAGTGATATCAAATTTCCTGCTGCTACCTTGCAATTATTGTTAACAGAATATAGGTACTGGTCATGTCAGGGGAAAATACCTGATTAAATTGCATTAATTTAAGGGAGTTCCCAAAGATTAAAATGAAATGATAATTTTCCATGAAACTGATATATTAATATCCCTACCATTAATCTAAAGAGAAAATGGTGATAGACGATACTGGATAAAACCTGCCAATGTTCAGTGCTGTTCACCATATTCCCTAATCGCTGCACAGTACAATACTATCGAACCCTGGCATATAGCATTATTAGTTTTAGTTATTACTCAGGTGGGATTACCCAGTGGCGTAGCTATAGGGTTTGCAGTGGTTGTAAATGTGACCTAGCCCCGAATCAACGGGACCCACGGCCCCCACACTACGTCTATTCACCGTTTCTATACCAAACTACATGGGCCCCTGTTACTATTGTACAGTATACTTACTCTCCTCGCTCCTGTGTTGGGTTTGGGCGCCTTTCAGCATCATGTCGTCACGACGCTATGTGCGCCGCGCACAACTTCATGTCGATGAATGGCGTCAGGACCTGCACTACATCCGTAGCCGAAGAGGATCCTGCTCAGGAGTGAAGAGGGTAAGTATAAGATTACTTTTTGCTAGGGCCATGTATCTAAGCCTAGCATGTGGTAGGCTTAATACAGAGTCCAACAGACACTATGACACATGGTAGGCTTAGATACAGGACCCAGCAGACAATGCCACACATGGGCCCTGTATCTAAGCCTACCATGTGGTAGGCTTAGATTCATGGCCCAGCAGACAGTATCACACATTGGCCCTTTATCTAAGCACATGATAGGCTTAGATACAGTGCCAATAGGTGATACTGTCTGCTGGGCCATGAATCTAAGCTTATCGTTTGTGATACTGTCTGCTGGGCCCTGTAGCTATGCCTATCATGTGTGATAATGTCTGCTGGGCCCTGTATATAAGCTTATAATGTGTGATACTGTCTGCTGTGCCCTGTATCTTGGCAAGGGCCAACTCCCGGTTTAAGTGGGCCCTTGGGCGACACACTTAGTGGGCCTCTTTGCGGGGGAACTGACTGCGGCAGTAAAATGCCAAAAATCGTCACTTTGTGTCCCCATATAGACGTTAGGCCCTGTTTATGCCCCCATATAGAAGTTAGGCCCCCAGTTTATAGCCCCATAACTTTAGTGCCCTCTGTAGATAATGCCACACAGCCCCCCTCCCAGGTAGTGCCACACAGCTCCCTCCTCCGAGGTAGTGCCACAAAGATCCTGACGTCACTGTCTATATATGGACAGTGTTTTTTAGGGCAACCCCAGATCCATAGTCCCGGGCAGAGCACTACTAGCACTCTGCCTGAGAGTGGCGTAGCTAAAGGCTACGCCACTGGTGCAAGAATTCAGCTTAAGCCCTACC
Organism: Rhinoderma darwinii; assembly: GCF_050947455.1. Lineage (NCBI taxonomy): Eukaryota > Metazoa > Chordata > Amphibia > Anura > Rhinodermatidae > Rhinoderma > Rhinoderma darwinii. The sequence continues at coordinate 294,582,597 of NC_134690.1, read as the reverse complement.
CCTCGCCCTCCCCAACACCACCAGACCCCTGTGCACATGTATGCCCAGCTGCCTTGCCCGACAGACCCCATGAATGCCCCCACAGTATAATGCCCCCATAGCTGCCCTTACAGTATAATGACCCCCCATAGCAGCCCCCCACACAGTATAATGCACCCCATAGCTAACCACCACAGTATAATGCTCCCCATAGCTGCCCCCACACAGTATAATGTCCCCATAGCTGCCCCCCACACAGTATAATGCCCTCCATAGCTGACCACCACAGTATAATGCCCCCCATACCTGCTCCCACAGTATAAATCTACCACACAGTATAATGCCTCCATAGATGCACCCACAGTATAAATCCACCACACAGTATAATGCCCCCATAGCTGCCCCCCACAAAGTATAATGCCCCCCATAGCTGACCACCACAGTATAATCCTCCCCGTAGCTGCCCCACACAGTATAATGCCCTCCATAGCTGCACCATACAGTATAATGCCCCCCATAGCTGCACCATACAGTATAATGCCCCCACAGCTGTCCCATACAGTATAATGCCCCCATTAAGTAGAATGCCCTCCATAGCTGCTACATACAGTATAATGCCTCCCATACAGTATAATGCCCTCCATAGCTGCTACATACAGTATAATGCACCCACAGTTGTCCCATACAGTATAATGCCCTTATACAATATAATTCCCTCCGTAGCTGCTACATACAGTATAATGCCCCCCACAGCTGTCCCATACAGTATAATGCCCCTCATAAAGTATAATGCCCCCTCAGCAGCTACAATAGGACCCCCTCCCATACCTATTATAATGCCCCCATATGTACCTAATAGAAAAATATTAACATCATTACTTACCTACCCCCGTTCCCACAACGTGTGGAGGATCCTTCTCCTCCTCTGCACTGTGCTGTGAGTGACTTGTCGCAGACAGGCGCGATGTAGGGACGTCACTACATTCGCGCCTGCCCGTGCTGAGCTGCTCACTTGGAGGTGGGACCAGCGCGGTCAGGCTGGGACACTGCTCTGGTCCTGCCATCACTGTCCATATATGAACTGCGATGTCAGGGGCTTTCCCAGAGACGGAGTCCCGGAGCAGAGCCGCTAGCTCTCTGCCTAGGAGTCCTCTCCTTCTTACATCCGTCCATATATGGACAGTGATGCCTTAACGACGGCAGTGTAGTGGGCCCCGGCCCGGGTTTGCCGGATGCTGACGCCGGCCCTGATCTTAGCCTATCATATGTGATACAATCCGCTGAGCCGCTGTATCTAATCCTATCCATAACTATAGGGGTCGTAGTTTTATAGATATTCTGCTCCGATATAGATATATATATAAGAGTATGTGCACACGACCTCTTTTCAGACGTAATGGAGGTGTTTTACGCCTCGAATTACGCCTGAAAAGACGGCTCCAATACGTCGGCAAACATCTGCCCATTGCTTGCAATGGGTCTTACGATGTTCTGTGCAGACGAGCTGTCATTTTACGCGTCGCTGTCAAAATACGGCACGTAAAATGACGGCTCATCAAAAGAAGTGCAGGACACTTCTTGGGACGTTTTTGGAGCCGTTTTCGCATAGACTCTATTGAAAACGCCATACAGCCCCCCCTGTAGGGAACGCCATACAGCCCCCCTGTAGGGAACGCCATACAGCCCCCCCTGAAGGGAACGCCTTACAGCCCCCCTGTAGGGAATGCCATACAGCCCCGCCTGTAGGGAACGCCATACAGCCCCACGTAGGGAACGCTATACAGCATCCCCAACCCCCCAAAAAAATGCGACCTACAGTGTGAAAAGACAAAAGACATGTATCCCCTATCCACAGGATAGGGGATACATGTGTGATCGCTGGCATTGAGATGGAGAACGGGGGACTCAAAGTCCCCCAAGTTCTCCATGACTAACCTCTGCGCAGCTCAATAAAAATGAATGGAGTGCTGGTCACGCATGCGCACAAGCGTGACCGACGCTTCATTCATTTCTACGGAGCTGCCGACACAGAGCCCGGAAGTCCGAGGTTTGTGATGGAGAACTTCAGGGGACTTTCAGTCTCCCGTTCTCCCTATCAATGCCAGCGATCACACATGTATCCCCTATCCTGTGGATAGGGATACATGTCTTTTGTTTAATGGCAGAGCGGGGAGATACCTCCCTGCCCTGCTGTAGTGTTCAGTGGCGTCCCGCTGTAGCAGCCATAGCGGCTGCTAGCGGAGCCTCCGGTCATGGTGGGGACCCGTGCCGGCGGGCGACACGGGCCCCCTCATGCCGCGAGCCCCGTAGCAGCCGCTACGGCTTTATAGTGGTAGTTACGCCACTGCCCCTGCACTATTATTAGAGTTTTCACTGCTTGTAAAGTTTGTAATTATTAGTATAATACTGTGTATATTAAACCGTACCTCCAATGACATTGCCTAAAAATCCTTTTTTTGCACAGCTGAATAGAGCCTTTCTCTACAATTCTAACGATACCTATATTATGCAGATATCTAATTCCTAGCCCGAGATCCAGCCATAATACCTGTCAAACAGTAAAAGTAAAATGTTCTCTTGCTGCATATTGAAATGGGCAGGCACTTCCTGATTGTGACATCAGCTATTGGAATTGAAGCCAGAGATTGTGCTGTTAGATCCCAGGATGCTTTGTTTTTAACTCGTGCACTAGCAAATCAGCTCAGCCAATCAGGTCACAGAATCTCCTGCTGCAATCTCCCCCCAGCATATAGAATCTATTCAGACATCTTCTTCAAGGCAAGAGTAAAGACAGACAAGTGCTGCAATCACTGGATCCCTGCATCATGCTAATATTTAGTATGATTCTATATATTAGCATCACATGTGTGTGTGTGTGTGTGTGTGTGTGTGTGTGTGTGTGTGTGTGTGTGTGTGTGTGTGTGTGTGATTCACTGTACCACATAATGTAGTGGGAAACTGGAATAAAAATATTTGTGTGGTAAAATAGGAAAAAAACAGCATTTCCATAATCTTTTGGGTGGTTTTGTTTTTACGACGTTCACTGTTCAGTCAAAACGGTGCATTGATTTCATTCTGCGAGTCAAGACGATTACAGCGATACCAAATTTATAATTTTTTTTCATGTTTTACTACTTTTACAAAGAAAAAACTGATTGTTAAAAATAACATTTTAGTTTTGTCGCCACATTCTGACAGGCATAACTTTTTTATTTTTTCGTCGATTGAACGGCATGAGGGCATTGTTTTTGCTGGGCAAGACATTGTTTCTATTGGTACCATTTTGGGGTATATGAGACTTTTTGATCACATTCTATTAAATTTTTTGTGATAGATGAAGTGACCTATAAACAGTGATTCTGGTGTTTTTTTTCTTTTTTAAGGCGTTCACGGTGCAGACTAAATAATGATATATGGTAATAGTTCAGGCTTTTAAGGACGCATCGATACCAGTTATGTTCATTTCTTATCTTTTTTTTACATTGTGCTTGAGGGGAAATTGGTGTTTTTTTAAACTTTTTGTTTTTTTTTATTTATTAAAAAAGTAATTTTACTGTTTTTTTTACCTGTCCCCCTAGGGGACAAACCAGCGATCATTAGATCGCTTGCACAATATCCTGTAATACTAATGTATTGCAGTATATCGCAATACTGACAGTCTCCTATGAAGCCCTGCCTCCGGCGGGTCTTCATAAGAGTACAAGGATGGCGGACCTGGGGGCCTTCATCAGGCCCCAGGCTGCCATGCCAACCAACAGCTCCCCGAAATAGCGTCACTGGGGGGCCGTTGGAAAGTTACAGTGGGCCGCCCCCTGTTTCTAGTCATTTAAGTGCCACGGTCGCTATGTACCAGGGCAATTCAACAGGTTAAACGAGCGGGATGGCGTTGAAGTGATGGCTATAACACCCAGTCCATTTGCTTGTTCTATGGAGAGGGCTCAATGTTTTGTTTTTTTGTGTTTGATTTTTTTACAGGTTCGGTTGTTGGAATACTTCAGATTCGAGGACTACTTCGATGAAAGTGTTTTATTTTTAATAAAATGGTTAACGAGTGTTGTGTGGGGGGGTTTTATTGCAATAAAATATTTTTTCTGTGGGTCTGTGTTTTTTCTAAAATCTTTATTATTACTGCCTTAGTAATGGCCACTGTCTGATTGACAGTGTCCATTACTAAGGGGGCTTAGTGTTAGCCGGTGGAAAGCTAGCACTAACCCCTACATTATTATCCAGTACCCGACCATCTGTAGTGATGGACGTGCATTGGGAAGGCCGCAGGCTGGTATTAGGCTGGGAAAGCCCACAAACTGTGGGCCTTCCCACCCTGGTAATGCTAGCCTGCTGCTGCTGTGTTGTATCTGGCTGGTTATGAAAAAAAATAAAATAAAACTACCGAAAAAAACTATGTGGGTCCCCCCCATTTTTCATAACCAGCCAGATACAACATAGCAGCATCAGCAGCAGCCTAGCACTACCAGGATGGGGAGGACCATGGTGTTTGGACCTTCCCAGCCTAACAATACCAGCCTGTGGCCGCCCCAGCGCCCGACCATCACTTCAGACTGGATTCTACCCAACTCTTCCCGGTACCCTTGGTGGCGGTGGGTACTGGGGTAACAATGGGGGGTTAGTGTTAGCATTTTCACCTGCTAACACTAAGCCCTGCCTTAGTAATTGACACTGTCAATCAAACAGTGGCCATTGCTAAGGCAGTGGTAATAAAGTTAAAAAAAAACAGACACATAGAAAAAATATTATATTGAAATAAAACACCCCCCCCACTCAACCCTCGTTAACCATTTTATAAAAATAAAAAAAAAGCCGTCATCGGCTCTGGTATTGCCCCTGACATCACTGTCCATATATGGACAGTGATGTTAGAGGCTTCCATATTGACGGGTCCCGAAACAGAGCGCGGTCTGCCCGGGACTCCGGCTCTGGGGTTGCCCCTGACTTCACCGTCCATATATGGACAGTGATGTCAGAAGGAGTCCCAGGCAGAGAGCTTGAAGCGGCTCTGTCTCGGGACTCTGGCTATGGGGCTCTGCCCGGGACTCCGATACTGGCTTTGCCCCTGACATCACGGTCCATATACAGCACATGAAGTTTCTTTGTTTCGGGACTCCGGCTATGGTGAAGCTAATAGCGCTCTGCCCGGGACTCTGGGGTTGCCCCTGACATCACTGCCTATTCAGTGATGTCAGGAGCAGTGCTGTGAATGGGGTATAGAGTGAGGAGGCTCGAGAGCGGGCACGTCAACGTGGTGCCTCCCTCTCAGCCTCTGTTCTGCATAGAATCCATAGGCAGCATCTGATGTTGCTGGCTACGGGTTGACAACAAGCGGGGACTGCCGAAGTAGAAGAGACGGAGGAGCAGCAGAACAGGGAAGAAGACAACAGCATAGCAGGCTAACGCTTGCTGTAGGGTAAATATAATATATTGAAAAGTTTTTTATTATGTTAAAAGAAACACATATAAAAAAGTTTTTTATCTTTACAGGTACACTTTAACTAAAGTGGTTCCAATTGTGAAACTTTAGTTTAAATTTCCTGACCTGTATTTGGAAGAGAAGTGCACTTGATGCACTGAACTGGGGCACAAAACAACTTTCAAGGGAATTTAGCTCACTTGGCAGGAGTATCCACTTTCACAATTGGCCTTTGCACCAATTGGTGCATTTCAGTTAATTTAGCACCATTTGTTTTTTCTGCATAGCACCATGGATCATATTGTTATTATTCGTCCATGACAGTATTTCTAATATGCATGGGTGAAAGCACTAAATTTCAAAAAGGAGCGATGCGCCAGAAAGAAATAGAGATAGTCTTGGATAGTAAGTCTAAGCTAACACATAAAGTTTTCAAAGTATTTATCACAAGGGTAGAACAGAATTGCTCAGTGCTTAGTACTCTGTCTTCCTATTTAAAATAGTCTAGTTTCTATATACTGTCAGTCCAAAAGTATTTGGAATTTTTTATAATTTAGCCTCTGTACACCTGACCAATAAAGTGTAGACTTTCAACTTTAAAGGGAACTTGGCAGGGGGCTTAAAAGTGCTGACAAAGCGATAGAGGGGAGAAAGAGGGCATTTTAACCATACCTTTCTTCTCGGTTAGGCAAGTTGCATGAATGAAAACATGATGCACGACAATCGCAAGTGTCTCTGAGGCAAGACTTGTTTGTACAAGTGCTGCTGCACTGAACGCTGCAAACCCCGCCCCTCTGGTCTGAGTGACGGATTTATCGGTCTCCTGATTGGCCGCTAGAGCCATCACACAGAGCTGAGAGTGGCACTTGCGACCGCTGTGCCAGGGTAATCAAATGTTGGTTTCTCGGTAATGAAAAAGGTTAGTTTAAAATGCCCTTCCTCTCCCCTATATCACACAGTCAGCAGTTGAGACCTCAAAACTTCTTTAATTCAAGGTGTTTAATTTTTTTTTTAACACTAACCATTTAAAAGTTACAGTTTTTCTTTCTACATATCCCCTCTATTTTCATAGGCTTAAAAGAAATTGGACAATTGGCTGATGACAACTTCATGACAATTTAAGGCTTAGTTCACACTTGCTTTGTATAATCCGTTCCTCTGATCCGTTTTTTATTATAATAATGATAAAGATGAATCAGTTAAAAATCCCATTGAATTCAAAGTAACGCATGCAAACGGTTTACAATCCCTTTTTTATCCGTTTTACATTGACACCAATAATAAAAATAACTCATCCGTTAGACATCCGTGTTTTTTGGAAAATGTCCTGCACTTTTATTTCCTTAAAAATAAAACGAACATAATGGAAGCATAAACTTTAGGAGTGGCCAAATCCACGATTTGGCACATTCTTAAAAAAAAAAAAAAAGGAATGCACTAGCGAGTTCAGCAACACTAAAAGGCCTCGAAGAATTTTTGGGTAAAGAATAAACCTTTTCACAACATCCAGCCAAGTAAAGGACACTCCCGAGGAGGTAGACCTATAATTGTCAGGCTACAAATATGCGATGCCTCTATGAATGTAGTAAATACAAAGGGTTTATCTCAAGATGCAAACCACTGGGAACACTCAAGAATAGAAAGGCCCGATTAAACTTTGCGAGAAAACATCTAAAAGAGCCTGCCAAGATTCTGAGGACACATGAAACCAAGATGAAATTGTACCAGAATCATAGGAAGAGAACAGTATGGATAAGAAAAGGCTCATGATCTGAAGCATCCGTCAATTATGGTGGAGGCACTGTTTTAGGAAGGGCTTGTATGGCTGCTTATGTAACTCGATTACTGGCGTTTATTGATGATGTGACTGCGGATAGATGGATCAGGATGAATTCTAAAGAGTATAGAACTATACTTTCCACTCAGATTCATAGGAATGATGCAAAGCTGATAGGACGGCGCTTAACAGTACATAAGAATAATGACCTAAAACATACAGCAAAAGCAACTCGAGCTTCTTAAAGCAAAGAAATTGAATATTCTTCAATGGCCAAGTCAGCCATCTGACCTCAGCGTGATTGAACATGCTTTTTTACCTGCTCATAACCTGCAAAACTGAAGACAGAAAGACCCACAAACAAATATAAACGGTTAGCGGCGTCAGTAAAGGCCTGGCAAATCATCTTAAGGGAACTTCAACGCCGGATCTCATACCTCCTTCGGCGGCCTGTTCCTCCCCAAGGTCACCGGTATCTATTAGTATTCACTGCTACTATGTACTTAATGTGTATGCTCCGGCCGTCGCTTAAAGGGCCAGCGCACGCAAAATTCAAATTCACCTATGCAATCCCTGTTGCTCCCAGGACTACATAGTCCAGAGTCAACACAGCCGTCTACCAGGAAATTTAGAGAACTTTCTGCTTCCCTCTGCTGACAAGCTTTATGGAGATGCTGATTTAATTTTCCAGCAGGACCTGGCACCTGCCCAAACTGCCAAAAGTACCAATACCTGGTTTATTAACTACAGTATCACTGTGCTTGATTGGCCAGCAACCAAACCCCATAAAGAATATATATGGGGTATTGTTAAGAGGAAGATGAGACACCACACCCAACAATGCAGACGAGCTGAAGGGCGCTATCAAAGCAACCTGGGCTTCCATAACACCTCAGCAGTACCACAGGCTGATCGCCTCCATGCCACGCCGCATTGATGCAGTAGTTCATGCAAAAGGAGCCCCGAACAAGTATTGAGTGCATATACTATACATACTTTTCAGTAGGCCAACATTTTACTATTAGACGTCATTTTTTAAATTGGGCTTATATAATATTCACTAAATTTTGGGTTTTCATTAACTGTTAGCCATAAACATCAACATTAAAATAAAAAAAAATGCTGGAAATAGATCACTCTGTGTGTAATGAATCTATATAATATATGAGTTTCACTTTTTGAAGTGAATTATTGAAATAAATTAACTTTTTGATGATATTAAAATTCCCTATAAATCACCCCATTTTAAAAACTGCACGCTTCAAAGTATTCAAAAAAGCATTTAGAAAGTTTCTTAACCTTTATGGGCGTTTCACAAGAATTAAAGCAAAGTAGAGGTGAAATTTACAAATTTAATTTTGTTTGTAGAAATTCATATTTAATAAATTTTTTCTGTAACATAGAAGGTTTTACAAGAGAAACGCAACTCAGTATTTATTGCCCAGATTCTGCAGTTTAGAAATATCCCACATGTGGCCCTAGTGTGCTAATGGACTGAAGCACAGGCCTCAGAAGCAAAGGAGCACCTAGTGGATTTTGGGGCCTTTTTTTTATTAGATTATATTTTAGGCACCATGTCATTTTTGTAGAAGTGTTGTGATGCCAAAACAAAGGAAACTCCCTAAAAAAAGACCCCATTTTGAAAACTACACCCCACAAGGAATTCATCTAGTAGTGTAGTGAGCATTTAAATTGAACCCACAGGTATTTCATAGATTTTATTAGAATTTGGACGTGAAAATATTATTTTTTACATTTTTCCAATAAGATTTTAGCTAAAGAAAAACAATTTCCACAAGGAATAAAGAAAAAGCTACCCAACATTTGTAAAGCAACTTCTCCAGAGTATGTAAATACCCCATATTTGGTCATAAACTGCTGTTTGGGCAGATGGCAAGGTTTAGAAGGGAAGGAGCGCCATTTGGCTTTTGGAGCGCAGATTTTTCTGGATTGGTTTCTCGGCACCATGTCACAGTTGCAAATCCCCTGAGATACCAGTACAGTGGAAACTACCCAAAAGTGACTCCATTTAGGAAACTGCACCCCATGAGGAATTAATCTAGGGGTGTAGTGAGCATTTTGACCCCACCGTTGTTTCATAGTTTTTATTAGAATTGGGCAGTGAAAATAAAAATATTTAGCTCAAAATTTTTCATTTTCTCAACAAATAAAAAGAGAAAAAGCACCCCAACAGTTGTAAAGCAACTTCTCCTGTGTACGGCAATACCCCATATGTGGTCATAAACTGCTGTTGGGCACATAGTAGGGCTCAGAAGGGAAGTAGCGGCATTTGGCATTTGGAGTGCAGATTTGGCTGGACTGGTTTATGGGCGCTATGTCGCATTTGCAAAGCCCATGTGGGACCAAAACAGTGGAAACCCCCCAGAAGTGACCCCATTTTGGAAACTACACTCCTCAAGGTATTTACCTAGGGGTGTAGTGAGCATGTTAACCCGCAGGTGTTTTCCAGAAATTAATGTGCACTAGATGTTGCAGAATGAAAATGGTAATTTTTCCATAGATATGCCAATATGTGGTGCCCAGCTTGTGCCACCATGAAAAGACAACTCTCTAATTATTATGCTGTTTCTTGGTCTTAGAAAAACCCTAAATGTGGCCCTTTCTTTTGCCTGGACGATCGACAGGGCTCAGGAGTGAAAGAGTACCATGTGAAATTGAGGCCTAATTTGGCAACTTACAAAGTATTGGTTCACAATTGCATCGGCTCTGATGTGAAATAATAAAAGAAACCCCTGAGAAGTGACCCCATTTTGGAAACTACACCCCTTAAGGCATTTATTAAGAGGTGTAGTGAGCATTTTCACCCCACACGTCTTTTCCATAAATGATTGCTCATGCGGATGGTGCAAAGTAAAAATGGCAATTTCCTCGCTATGCCAATTCAGTGGCAAATATGTCGTGCCCAGCTTGTGCCACTGGAGACACACAACCCAAAAATTGTTAAAAGGATTGTCCCAGGTTTGGGGATGCCATATATGTGGAAGTAATCTGTGGTTTGGGCACGCCGTAAATCTCAGAAGGGAGGGTGCGTCATTTGGCTTTTGGAGCATGGATTTTGCTTGGTAGTAGTTTTGTTTGGAGTTTTACTGGTATTTTAGTTTATAATGTGGAGGCATATGTAAGCTGGGCAGAGTGCATTAGGGGCATAGTCAGGTTGTATAATAATGGGGTAAAATAATCTATAGATGTGTGTTACACTGTGAAGCAAACCTTTATTCACAGGCCAGTGTCGCACTGATAAATGATGTCGTTTCTTATCCCCCTTTTGGTACATACCTTGCACCTTTGCAATTTGGGGAATTTTGATGGGAAAGTGTTCTCCTGGTATAATGTGGGCACCCTCGCTTCCAGCAGATATGTTTGAGTCCTGGCTCCCTAGTTTTAGTGCCTTGATAAATCGCCTCTTCCCCTCGGGCCAGCACAACTGCATATTTTTCTTTCCTGAATATTTGGAGCCTTAACTTATTTTATTTTTTCATAGACGTAGTGGTATGAGGGCTGTTTTTTTGCGGGACGAGCTGTAGTTATTATTGGTAACATTTTGTGTTACATGCGACTTTTTCATCACCTTTTATCCTTTTTTATTGGGAGGCAAGGTGACCATAAAAACAACAATTCTGGCATAGTTTAAAAAAATAAATAAATTAGATAGCGTTTGCCACGCGTCATAAATTACATGTTAACTTTATTCTGCGGTCTTTGTCTCCTAGCGATCAAGTTGGCCCTAGAAGAGTGGAGTCATCTGTTGGAGGGTTCTGCACATCCAGTTGTCATTTACGCTGACCACAAGAACCTTACCTACTTAGTCGGCACGTTTTATTCCACGTCAAGCCAGGAGGTCGCTTTTCTTTGTCAGATTTAATTTTCAACTTCATTTTTGTCCAGCAGACAAAAACATCAAAGCAGACACTCTATCCTGCTCGTTTGAGACAACCAGCCATGAAGAGGATCTACATCACATCTGTACCAAGTGTGCCCAAAGCAAAATTGCTCATTCCAAGCTCGTGGTTCTACTCCAACCTCTGCAGGTTCCTGATAGAGCCTGGCAGCATATGACCATGGATTTTATTACAGATCTTCCTCCCTCTGCTAGCTGCACCACTGTCTGGGTCATTGTAGATCGTTTCCCCAAGATGGCACATTTCATTCCGCTGTGTGGTCTTTCCTCAGTTCCTCACCTGGCGAGTATTTTCATTCAGATTGTCTCTCCCCATTGTCTCTGATATTGGCGTCCAGTTCACATCCAAATTCTGGAGAGCTCTGTGTAAACTTTCAGCTCAACATTACAACTGGGTACAACTCCTTCCGTGGGCCGAATTTGCATATAATAATCATACAAGTGAATCCACTGCTACTTCTCAGTTTTTCATAGTTCACAGCCAACGTCTTCGTGTGCCTCTCCCTGTGCCTACTACCTCCAAAGTTCCAGCAGCCAATGTTTCCTATGGAAGCTTTCTCCAGATCTGGCAACAAACCAAGTCAGCGATCTTGCAGGCGGGTGCACGAATGAAGAAATACGCTGATGGAAAGAGAAGGCCACCTCCTCAATTCTCCCCCAGAGCTAAAGCTTTGTTGTCCTCTAAGAATATTCGCTTAACTGGTTCCCGACCGCTGGCTGTGTTTTTACGGCCAGCGGTCAGAGTCCTTAAAACCCGCACCATATACTTTTTACGGCTCGGGTTTTAACTTGCTGCCCGACCGATCGGGCAGCTGAATGTCGGGTCTCCGGCTGTCAGTGACTGCTGGGGACCCCGAGGAGAGGGTAGACGCAGCTTTCGCTGCTTCTGTCTTCTCTGATCACTTGTACACAGCGCTCAATGAACGCTGTGTATGGGAATAGAGGCAGCAGTGTTCATGTGACTGGTCAGATGATCACCGGGTGCCGCTAGTGACAGACTGCTGCTGGGTCTTACTAGACCCAGCACAGCCCTATTAGTGACAATCGTCACTATGATAGGGCTGATTTCCCCTGTAACTGTTGCAGCTCCACTTACAGTGGAAAAGCATGGTGTAAAAGAAAGAAAAAGTATATATATGGTTCCCCAAAGGTCTTTTTTGATCTTTGAGGGACAGACCATAGTAAAAAATAAATAAAAGTAAAGTGCAAAAATTTTTTTTTAATAATAAATACACATAAAATACCCACCCCCCAAAAAAACGTTCCCCCCGCCAATCATTGTTGTAACGCTAGCGCTGACCGAATTACCCTAATATAGACATGTAATATATTTAAATTTACGGTAGACAATGATGATCACAAATAAAAGGTCTATTTTAGGGTAAAACTATGTTATTACCAAAAAAAAATAGCTGAAAATAAAAAAGCTTATTTTTTTACTATTATTTTCAAACTTCAGGAATAAAAATTCTAAAATAGCAAAAAGGATGTGTATAAAAATGATAAGAAAAGAAACCTGCATTGTCTATGGAAAAAACATCGCAAAATCACGTTGTTAGCCCAACAAATAAAAAAGTTATAGCCATTTAACTAACACGTGCTAAAATGGGCTCAAAATAGCCCGGTCCTGAACTGGTTAAAGGTTCCTTCCTACAAATTTGCTCCTTGATTTCTCGGTCCCTTTGAAGTCTTACAACAAATCAATCCTGTGTCCTACAAACTACATCTGCTTCCTACGCTCAAAATTCTCAACTCCTTCCATGTGTCTCTCCTGAAACCAGTAGTTCTTAACCCGTGCAGCAAGTCCTCTAATTCTGCAGCTGCTCCCAGCGGTTCTTCAGATGTCTACGAGGTCTAGGAGATTCTGGACTACATGAAAGTAGGAGGGAGGACCTTTTATCTTGTGGGTTTTGGTCCTGAGGAGAGATCTTGGGAACCTGAAAATAATATTGATGCCCCAGCTCTCATGAAGAAAATCCTCCTACGCTCTGGACCTAAAAGGAGGTGACATAGGGGGTGTACTGTAATGCCAGTGGCCGCTGACCACCGGCATCCCCCTCTGACCGGCAGCCGCAGGACTGTGCATACTCGCCAGAGTCTCGCTTCCCAGGGACACTGGCGCGCGCTGCTCTCTGCCTCCGCTCCCATGCTGTGCCCGTAGGTTGCTCGTGGCAGTTCTTTTAGCGTTAGCACTCGCACCAGTAAGAATTTCCCCAGCCTGTCCCTGCACACCCTGGTCCTTATAAGGGACCCTTCCCTTTTCCCCAAGCCCTGAGCAAAGTTTGACAAACCTGGTGTTATCCTGCGAAGGTTCCGTATCCTGAGTCTGTTCATTATTGGTATCCTGTATCCTGAGTCTTTTACCTGTCAGCAATCCGGCACCAGCTTGCCTCCAGCAATCCGGCACCAGCGTGCTTCCAGCATGAAGACCGGGGAGGTTGCTTAGACAACACCCTTAGAGGGGCCCTACGCCAATGCGGCGTAGTAGCCTAGTGGGTCCACAATCCTGCTGGTCGTTACATGGTGCGCTAAGCATACTGCACCTTATATGACGTACAGTAGATGGTGTACGCCACCATTGGGCGTATTACAGTTTTTAAAACGTTCTATTTTCCAAGATCTTTCATTGGAATTCGATTCAAACATCCTACCTTTTTTGCCATACTTGCACACCTTACAAATTATGTGTCCACAATGAAAGTAGCCTATACAATCGAGCCAAGTGTCAGATGTACTACCTAGATCATGAAACAGGCTAGGTAACAATGAACTCCCCAAATTCAGGGCTATTCTGGAGACTTCCCTGCACTCTTCTGTTAGATTGTGGCATAATGTGACATCCTAATATAAGATAGGTAATTATTTCAAAACAATATACTTATTCTGATTAAATTCATGGCTAAACTGTGTCACCAACACAGGTATTTTAGATTCTTTTGCAATTTTGCCCATCTTAGGGGACAATAATGAAGGGCATTCCTATTGGGTTACAATGTCCATACCTCTCTTTTTTTATTCGGTCTATTTATAAGATTCAGATTTATACAAAAAGGCTAAGTTGCCAAACAGTTCAACAGAAATAAAACAAGCATTATACAGCTTAACATTTCAGACATATTTTCATAAAGCAGAAGTGTGAAAGGAAATGTATTTTCCAAAGTGTTTTATACCTACTGTATACCTTATATACTCATATCCTTATATGCTTGTACAAGTTAGTTATATTAGAAGGGAGATGCTCTGGGACTTTAAGGCAGTAGTGCCGTGTGCAAAACACTACGCAGCAATAAAGACACGTGTTACGATTCATGATTGCACGAGGGAACGGCCCCCCTAAGAACCAATTAAGTTGTGAAACTATAGCTAAACTTTCTGACTCATTTGTTATTGTCCGACTATAAATATCCGCTGCTGATAAGAATAAACTAGAAGTATTTCCATACAGTAACGTGTCTGTGTGTATTTGCTCCTCCGAGCTGCTCGTATTCATAAATTGATTTTTTAAAAGCTAATTTGGAGCTGGATGCAACTCAAGGTGTAGTGGGTTGCTAAATTGCGCTCACAGTTTTATGGCGCCCGAACAGGGACTGCGGCACTAGGACCCCGAGAACACCCGAACCAGGCAGAGGAGACCGGATGGGAACGTGTAGACCAAAAGCTGCAGCATAATGTAAGAAGATTTGATTCTTATATTTTGCTCTGCATTTCCCCGTCTGCCCTCCCCTATTTTCGGATGACTAAGGCTCCACCTTCCAGCTAAGGGAGTAGTGTATGAAGCCGTAGTTCCAGAACCCTGTTTTTCCTTAGAAACGAAGTGCCTGACTTCCATTTCAGTTTGTGTGAATGAGGAATGGGTAGCGGCATTGAGCATGCTATAGGGGGATTGCTTTGTGCAGGGATAATTGTTATACTTCTAATCTATTTCATGGGTGTGTGTTGGAAAGTGCTGCTCAAAGAGGAAACTCCTGTTAGAAGGTTCTGGGGTGAAAGAGACCCAGAACAATTGTAGTTTAGTTGGTTTCAGGTAACTGTAGAAAATAGACAGAAAGTGATTGTCTATCAGTGACCTAAGGTTCTTCGGTGAAAGAGACCCAGAACAATTGTAGTTTAGTTGGTTTCAGGTAACTGTAGAAAATAGACAGAAAGTGATTGTCTATCAGTGACCTAAGGTTCTGGGGTGAAAGAGACCCAGAACAACCTAAAGATGGGTAACCTATTTACTAGAGCAGAGAAGCCAGGAGTGCCAGCCCGAGAGATAGTAGAAAGAAGAAAGGACAAACGTGCAGTAAAGAGATGTAAGAAATTGATGAGTGGTTTGGGACTCCCCAGGGGAGGCATGCTTGATGTGGATGAATGGGATGCTGCTATCAGTAAGAATGAAGGATGGTTGGAAGACAATAAGTTGAGAATGGCAGCGGATGATTGGAGGGATGTGTCTGAATGTTATGATGAAATCCCAAAGACAGGAGTAGGGATGGTTACAGGACAAAAGGGAAAAGTAAGTCATGATAAGAAAGAGACAGAGGATGTTGGGGTAAAACTCAAGGAGACACCTGGGTACACGGGACTCAACCCAGGGAAAGATCCAGGAGGCTGATGGACCTGTCTTAAATTGCGTGTCCAAAATCCTGCCGGGAGAGAGGTGTGGCTTTGCATCTGTGAATTACAAAAAACCGCGGTAGGTAAGGAGCTTATTCTTACACCATTCACACATGTATTGCGTAAGCCTCAGAATTTAGCTGGCATTTTATCCAGCAGTGATATGAAAGATGGATCCAAAAAGGTATGTTGAAACTTTTTGTGTGATGAAAGATTGCAGGTGTGTACGTGGTCTTGAACTGTTCATATGAAAGACATGAGAGAATTTTTGCCAGCAATTACATTGTTAACCAGAAATATTGTGAGAAGTGTAAGACCTTCCCCTTTGGAATGCAGTGACGTAGCGCATAGTAGTATATTTCGACATGTATTTCCACAGTCACTCAATCAATAGTGTCAGAGATAGCACACCAGGAGGCCCATATCTTGGGACAGGAACAAGAACACAGCACGGGATACAGGTACAGGAACATGTAACAGGGCACGGGTAACAACTGGGATGGGAAAACACTAAGGGACCATTTGCAAGACAGACTTGGGATAAACTAACAACGCTAAGGCAAGGATCAGAAGGGCAGGGGTCTTCTTATAGTCCAGGAAGTCATGCATGCGAGTTGATGATGATACTTGTTTCATGTACGGGCTGTCCCTTTAAGAGCAGGCACGAGCATGTGCGTGCACCCTACGGGACACAGCACACCGGAGCGGAAGTGAGGTCTGACGTCGCCTAGGAAAGAGATGGGGTCCAGCGCTCACAGATCCATGGCTGCGGGCGTCGGGAGGTGAGTAAACCCGACGGCCCGCGGCATGGACGCTACAATCAGTAGGAGTGGGAGCAATGACAATACCCAAATATTTGAAAGTAGGGACCACCTGCAGGGGAAGGCCCCAGCCGCCGTATCAGGGTGTGCACCATCCAAAGAATACACGACCGATTTCCCCCAGTTGATTCTGAGGCCTGAGTAATGACCAACTTCATCTATGATTTACATAGCCACCACCAAAGAGTGTTGAGTATCTTGTAAAAATAAGATCAGATCATCAGCATACAGTGCAAGCTTCGAGGCAGTCCCCCTGCAGGTGAGCCCAAGGACCTCCGCAGAGGATCTAAGATTTATGGCCAGCATCTCAATGGCTAGCGCAAACAGCGCCCGAGACAGGGGGCAGCCATGCCTAGTTCCCCTGAACAGTGAAAAAGTACCCGACAGACCCCCATTAGTGAGTACATTGGCAGTAGGTGATACATAGAGGAGCCGTACCCACGCACAGAACGCCCTTCCCAAAACCAAACTTTTACATGCAGGCTGTAGTGTCCATAGCCGCGGACCGTCGGGTCTACTCAATTCCACTCCGGTCTGCTAAAGGGCCAGCGCGCGCACAATGGGAATCATCATCATCAATTAGCCCATGATTCCCTGAACTCTAAGAAGGGCCCTTGCTCATTGCCTGATATTCCCATGTCAGTCTTGCACATGGTCCCTTAGTGCTATCCTGTTCCCATTGTTTCCCATGCCCTGCTACCTGTATCCTGTATCCCATGCTGTGTCCTTGTTCCTGAGTCTGTTAGTGTTGGTGTCATGTCCTACTGCACCTGCTGTCATCTGCCGTGTCCAGTGTCATCTGCCATGTACAGTGTCATCCAGCACATCCAGTGTCATCTAGCACATCCAGTGTTATGTGCCACATCTGGCGCAACCTGCTGTCATCCGCCATGTCTGGTGTAACCTGCTGCACCCACCTCCATCTGTTCTAAGCCTCGGCCACTGTCTTCAGGTACCCTAGAGCGGGACTTTGTATTGATTGGGTGCTCTGTTGCTTGGCCTGCTGCCTCCCGATACGGCGGTGCAGCCTAGTGGGGCCACATACCCACAGACCGTGACACAGGCCCATAGAAACTCCAATTCCAAAGAATCAAAGGCTTTGGCCACATCAAGAGAAACCAAGGCTCTGTCACCAACCGAATCATGCACTATGTATATGGACTTCCTAAGGTTTATAGAGGTTGATTTGGTAGGCATAAAGCCCGTTTGGTCACAGTGTATTATATCTAGAATAACCTTATTTAGACATAGAGCTAGGACTTTAGCCAAGATTTTGTAATCCGTGTTAATGAGGGAAATCGGCTGATATGACCCGCATTCCCCATTATACTTATCGGGTTTGGGAATAACAACTATGATTGCGTCATACAGGAAGGGAGGATAACAACCCCTCAGAAACCCTGCGTTATAGGTGGCAAGGAGCAGGTATGAGTACAGTCTGAAAGCTGGCATAAACATCCATGGGAAGGCCATCAGGACCTGGGGCTTTCCCAGAGGGAAGAAGGGAAATAGCCTTTGCATTCTCTTCTACAGTAAGAGGGGCATCAAGGGCTTCAACCTGTTCAGTCGTAAAGGATAGGCAAACAAGGGGGTGTAAATAGACCCTAATGGCATAGGGAGGTACAGTAAGGGTCGAGGTTCAAAGATTAGAGTAAAATTGCCGAAACACACCAGATATGGCAGAGACCGAAGTGACTGTGTTCCCACTAGTGTCTATAATGGATAATATAGGAGGTGGAGCATTAGAGGCGCTAGCCATAGTAGAACAATAGGTAATGAATCAAAACACATCTACTCATCCAGCTCCGAGGAGCTCCACCATGTTGATCAAAATACACAGTCGTGAACATACATAGTAATAGCAATTCAAATAAAGCAATGCAATAGCCCAGAGAGAAATATATCACATGTCTAAAAAAAGATGTACAAAATGAAGTTCAAAAACAGTCCTGTTCCCGACAACAGCCCACACCCACCCCACCTACACTAGTTCCCAAAATTCGTAGGTTTCAATCCCGAACATTCAACATGAGGATTCTAACTAAAATGTGGCAAAAGTCGCTGAGGTAATATTCACCTGGTGATCGCAGAAAGGTACTCACAGATCCAGGATGGAAAGAAGAAGACCAATGATGTGGCAGTATCCCCAGAGACAGACGACGTACCGTATAAATGTGACAGAATTGTAGCAGCTCAAGAAGACAATTCACGGCTCCTGTCAGCCCAGGATCTAAAGGAGAGCAAGCCAAGGCCTGTGGGAGTCCATCCATCCAGGAGGAGACCTCAGCAGGGGATTCGATAAAATGGGCCTGACCCCTCCATTGCACCCGCAGTCGGGCAGGAAAGGTCATAGAGTATTAGAGATCAACCTCCCTCAACCGCTTCTTTACCACAGTAAAAAAGGCTCTTTTCTTCTGTAGGTCAACTGAAAAGTCAGGAAAAAAGGATATTCGTGCATTATCCATGTTAATTTCACCCTTACTGCATGCCATAGCCAAAATCTTATCTCAGTCCTTGCAATTGTGTAGCCTCATGAGAAAAGCTCGTGTGGGGTCCCGGTGGTAGCGGTCTAGTGGGAACTATATGGGCTCTTTCCACCACAAAGGCCGGAGAAAAAGAATCTTCTCCAAATAATTTACGCAGCCAGCATTCAACAAACCGTTCTGGATGCTGTCCCTCCATTCGCTCACGAAGACCGACCACTCTCACGTTGTTCCTGCAGAGACGATTCACGAAGTAATCCGCCTTGGCCATCCAGGAGGTCGCTGCCGCCGCCAGGTCATTTACCCTCGCTTTGAGTAGCAAAAGTCTGTCTTCCACATTCGAGACGCGTGTTTCCACCTCCGTGGTGCGTTCCCTCAGAGCCTGAACGTCGTGTCGGAGGAGACCAGATTAACCCACACCGCGGTCTGACAGGAATTGATGGCTTCTAACTGCGTGTTAGATAGCTGCTTTAGGCTAATGTCCGGCAACTCGTACACCAAGAGCGACTTCGCCTGAGTGCCCGTGTCCACAGCCGGTGCCATCTTGCCCAGGTTTGCGTGCAAATCTCTCCAGAACCCTTGCCGGCCTAATAAGGCCGATTTTCAACATATTAAGTTGCAGGGTGAAAGAAGGTAAGTATAGAGTTCAGTAAGGTACAATTTCCAGTCAAGTGAGTGAGAAATGCAAGTCAGAATGGGCATTCAGGATGAAAGATGGACGGAGCTTAGCAAAAAGACGTCTGCTCACATAGTTAGTCGGCCACGCCCCCCGTCCATACCTCTCTTTAGGGTCCATTCCGGGTATCCCCGCTGGCTGAGGCGGTTGCAGGTTGTGCAGATTCCAAATGAAATCCGTCAAGCAATTCCTCTTGGCTCTAGTCAGCTTCCCAACGGGTATAGCCTTGATGGCAGGGGCGTAACTAGGAAAGACTGGGCCCCATAGAAAACTTTTGACTGGGGGCCCCCCCTCCCCTGGGAGTCACACAGCAGAGCAGCTGTTTGCAGGGAGATAGCAGGCGTCATCATGAAGACCAGCTGCACTGCAGGTAAGGTGTGTGTCTCTGTCTGTCCCTCTCTCTCTCGCAGACCGCCGCTTTCGTGACCCCCGACATCCGCCCCCGACGGGCCCCCCCGGACGCCCCCCCGGACGCCCTCCCCGACGGCCCCCCCGGACGCCCCCCCCCCGACGGGCCCCCCCCGGACGCCCCCCTGACGGCTATGCCCCGGACGCCCCCCCCGACGGGCCCCCCTGTAGTCTTGCAGGAGAGTCTGTATAAAGGACACATGATGTAACTGTCCTGGGAAAGCTGGGTGGTAAACAATATGCCCGCTGTTAGTGTGGTACCCAGCTTTCCCAGACCCCTGAACGATAAATCTCTCTTGTTGTGCTTAGACTGAGAGGTTCATTAGTCACATCCCCAAACACACTCCAGTAGGAGGGGTAATGGTGGTCACCCAGCTTTCCCAGACCACTGAACGATAAATCTCTCTAGTTGTGCTGAGACTGAGAGGTTCATTAGTCACATCCCTAAACAGTCTCAGCACAACTAGTGATATTTATCGTCCAGGGGTCTGGGAAAGCTGGGTGACCACCATTACCCTTCCTACTGGAGTGTGAGAGGTTCATTAGTCACATCCCCAAAAAGTCTCAGCACAACTAGAGAGATTTACCGTTCAGGGGTCTAGGAAAGCTGGGTGACCACCATTACCCTTCCTACTGGAGTGTGAGAGGTTCATTAGTCACATCCCCAAACTCTCCAGTCGGAGGGGTAATGGTGGTCACTCAGCTTTCCCAGAAGCAGATATAACCAGGAAAGGGCTGGATGGACGGGCTGAGGGTGCACATGGTTTTTGCTGATCCCCCTCTGTCATGTGATCGGACCTAGGTTAGCGGTTCTGATGCAGACGGGGTTCATGTGACTAAAAAACTGTCCATTACAAGAGAGTGCGCCCAGCCCTCATGCCGTAGTTGTTTGGTTCTGCCTGCAGTGATGGCGGTGAGTGGCTCTGACACCCGCCTCCCCCGTTGGGTCATCTCAGGACAGAAGGAGTGTCCGGATTGGAGACACAGCGCCGCACCTGTCCTCAGGTTGTGTCTGGTATTGCAGTTCACCTCCATTGAAGTGAATAGGACAGAGCTGTAATACCACACACGACCTGAGGACAGGTGCGGCACCATGTTTTCCTGGACGACCCCTTTAAGACTTTTCCCGTGTGTGTGTGTGGCAGAGCGGAGTGTGCACGGGCGCCGCTGATATTTCATAGCCGCTTATCAGCTGTTTTGAAGAATCAGCGGCGAGCACCCCCCCACACACACACAAATCTCCCCCCAAACACGCAAAATCAAGTGTAATGAAGCGTTTTTTTAATGTGTCCCCGCTGATTAACCCCTTAAAAGCCGCGTTCTATAGAGCTGTCATCGCCGGCCTGCTACACGATAGCGGCCGGCGATGGTGACTATGGCAACCGGACACCAAACAATGGCGTCCGGCTATGCCATAGACGGAAGCCTAGTGGGTCCTGACAAAGTCAGGACCCACTATGCTTGCTGTCAGTGAGTAGCTGACAGTTCTAATACACTGCACTACGCATGTAGTGCTGTGTATTAGAATTGCGATCAGGCCCTCTGCCCTCAAGTCCCCTAGTGGGACAAAGTAATAAAGTAAAAAAAAAGTAAAAAAAAGATGTGTCAAAGTAAGAAAATAAAAGTTTTAAAAGTATTAAAAGTAAAAATCCCCCTTTTTACCTTATCAGTCATTTATTATTAATAAAAATATATAAACAAACAAATAAACTATACATAATTGGTATCGCCGCGTCCATAACGGCCTGAACTACAAAATTATTTTGTTATTTATCCCGCACGGTGAACGCCGTAAAAGAAAATAATAATAAACCGTACCACAATCACAATTGTTTGGTCACTTCACCTCCCAAAAAATGCAATAAAAAGAGATCAAAAAGTCGCATGTACCTAAAAATGGTACTGATCGAAACTACAGTTCGTTACGCAAAAAATAAGTCCTCTCTCGGCTTTATTGATTGAAAAATAAAAAAGTTCTGGCGCTTAGAATAAGGTAACACAAAAAGTGAATTATTTTTTACAAAACGTATTTTATTGTGCAAACGCCATAAGACATAAAAAACCTATAAACATAGGGTATCGCCATAATCGTATCGCCCCGCAGAATAAAGTGAATATGTCATTTATAGCGCACGGTGAACGCTGTAAAAAAAATAGAATGAAAAAACAATAGTAGAATTGCTGTTTTTTAGTCACCACGCCACCTAAAAATAAAATAAAAACTGATCAAAAAGCCGCATGAACCCCAAGAAAACTACAATGGGTCTAGTTTCCAAATTGGGGTCACTTTTGGGGGGTTTCCAATGTTTTGGCAGCACAAGACCTCTTCAAACCGGACATGGTGCCTAACAAAAAAGAGGCCTCAAAATCCACTAGGTGCACCTTTGCTTCAGAGGCCGGTGCTTTAGTCCATTACCGCACTAGGGCCACATGCGGGATATTTCTCAAAACTGCAGAATCTGGGCAATAAGTATTAAGTTGCGTTTCTCTGATAAATCCTTTTGTGTTATTAAAAAAATGGTATAAAGAGGATTTTCTGACAAAAAAAAAATGTAAATTTCACCTCTACTTTGCTCTAAATTTCTGTGAAACACCTAAAGGGTTCATAAACTTTCTAAATGCTGTTGTGAATACTTTGAGGGGTCTAGTTTCTAAAATGGGGTGTTTGATAGGGGTTTCTAATATATGGGCCCCTCAAAGCAACTTCAGAACTGAACTGTAACCTAAAAAAATAAATAAATTAGGCAATACTTTGCTTCTTACATTATACTGATAATGAGCTGTGCCCACCCCGAGATGACCCCAGTTTTGACCGTTTGTATTAACGGAGATCCCTATTAGACCGTTTGAGTGCCCGGTTTTCCCAAGCATACACCCCCGAGAAGTGTATTTCTATTGATGAGTCCCTGGTCCATTTTAAAGGGAAAGTTCAATTCCGCGAGTACCTGCCGGGTAAGAGGGCAAGGTATGGTGTGAAGATGTATAAGCTGTGCGAGAGTGCATCAGGGTATACCTACAGATTTAGGATATATGAAGGAAAGGCCACCCCCAAACCAGACTGCATCCTGGACTACAATACATGGGAGGGATGGACTTGTCAGATCAAGTCCTGAAGCTCTACAGCGCCATACGGTGTGGTATAAGAAGCTGGCCGTGCACATCATACAGATGGCATTGTACAATGCGTACGTGCTACATCGTTGTGCAGGCCAGAGGGGAACTTTCCTGGAATTTCAAGAGGTGATTATCAAGAATCTAATTTTTAGGGACCAAGAAGGGGGGGGCACCCAGTACTTCTGGAAGCGGGGCCACATGCATCGTACCAGGGCGGCAACACTTTCCAGGAGAAGTTCCCCAAACTGGCAAGAAGGGAAAAAGTCAAAAGAGGTGCAAAGTCTGCTATAAGAGGGCGATAAGGGATGACACAATATATCAATGTGACACGTGTCCCGAATAACCAGAGCTCTGTATGAAAGAGTGTTTTAAAATTTATCATACATCCCTCGGTTTATAATTTACCCCAATTTTACTTACCCTGATACACTCCGGACAGTTTATGCCCCCTCGTCTTTCCCCTCTGGGCCCTGCTGTGTGCCCAGGCAGCTGATAACAGCCTCATGTAGGGTATTGCCACAACCGGGAGAACCCACATTACAGTTTATGGGGTGTAGGTCTCCGGTCAAAATGCTCACTACACCTCTAGATGAATGCCTTAAGGGTGTAGTTTTTAAAACGGGGTCACTTCTTGCGGGTTTCAACTGTACTGGTACCTCAGCGGCTTCTGCATACATGACTTCGCACTAGAAAATTCCCAGTAGGCCAAATGGTGGTCCTTTCCTTCTGAGCCCTCCCATGGGCCCAAATGGCAGTTTATCACAACAAATTGGGTATTGCGGCACTCAGAACAAATTACGCAACAGAATGGGGTATTTTGTTTCTTTTGAAAATAAGACATTTTCAGCCAAAACTACATATTATTGGAAAAAAATAATTTTGTTTTAATTCCCAGCCCAATTCAAATAAGTTCTGTGAAAAAACTATGGGGTCAAAATGGTCACAACACCCATAAATGAATTCCTTGAGGGGTGTAGTTTCCAAAATGGGGTCATTTGTGGTTGGTTTCTATTGCTTTGATACCTCTGGGGCTCTGCAAATGCGACATGGCACCCGAAAACCAATCCAGCAAAATCTTGACTCCAAAGAACACACAGCGCTCCTTCCCTTCTGAGGCCTCCCATGGGCCCAAACGGCAGTTTATCAGCACAAATGGGGTATTGCTGCACTCAGGAAAAATTGGGCAACAAAATGGGGTATTTTGTTCCCTGTGAAAATAAGAAATTTTGATCACAAATTACATTTTATTGGAAAAATGACATTTATTTCATTTCACAGCCCAATTCAGATACGTGCTGTGAAAAAACTGTGTGGTCAACATGGTAACAACAACCATAAATGAATTCCTTGACGGGTGTAGTTTCCAAAATGGGGTCACATTTTTGGGGGATTCCTACTGTTTTGGCACCTCAACACCTTTTCAAACCTGGCATGCTGCCTAAAATATATTCTAATAAATAAGAGGCCTCAAAATGCACTAGGTGCTTCTTTGATTCTAGGGCTTGTGTTTGATTCCACGAGCGCAGTAGAGCCACATGTGGGACATTTCTAAAAACTGCAGAATCTGGACAATACATATTTAGGAGTGTTTCTCTGGTAAAACCTCTTGTGTTACAGAAAAAAAATTGAATAAAATTGAAATTCAGCAAGAAAAATGAAATTTGCAAATTTCACCTCCACTTTGCTTTAATTCCTGTGAAATGCCTGAAGGGTTAAAAAACTTTCTAAATGCTGTTTTGAATACTTTGAGGGGTCTAGTTTTTAAAATGGGGTGTTTTATCAGGGTTTCTAATACATAGGTCCCTCAAAGCCACTTCAGAACTCAAGAGGTACCTTAAAAAAAAGGCTTTTGAAATTTTCTTAAAAATATGAGAAATTGCTGTTTATGTTCTAAGCCTTGTAACGTCCAAGAAAAATAAAAGAATGTTCAAAAAATGATGCCAATCTAAAGTAGACATATAGGAAATGTGAACTAGTAACTATTTTGGGTGGTATAACCATCTGTTTTGCAAGCAGATGCATTTAAATTCTTAAAAATGCTATTTTTTCAAAATTTTCTCCAAATTTTGCAATTTTTCACCAATAAACACTGAATATATCGACCAAATTTTACCACGAACATGAAGCCCAATGTGTCACGAGAAAACATTCTCAGAATCGCTTGGATAGGTTTAAGCATTCCGACGTTATTACCACATAAAGTGAAATATGTCAGATTTGAAAAATGGGCTCTGAGCCTTAAGGCCAAAACTAGGCTGCGTCCTTAAGGGGTTAACTGGGCGTGTTTACTTGTTTTACTAACTGGGCGTTGTGGAGAGAAGTGTATGTTGCTGACGAATCAGTGACCAATCAGCATCATGCACTCCTCTCCATTCATTTACACAGCACCATCGTTCTTACTAGATCAATGTGCAGCCACATACACAAGTGTCCTGATAATGAATACACATGACCTCCAGCCTGGACGTCATGTGTACTCAGAATTCTGACACTTCTGAATCTTTTCTGTGTGGATTCAGCAAGCCGCGCGTAATCTTGCGAGATTACGAGGTAAACGAGATTTTGTTTCCCTTGCTGGAAATCTCACAGAAAGGATTCCGAAGTGTCAGAATTCTGAGTACACATGTTACTGTGCTCTACATTGCAGCGCCGATCACATGCAATAGGAGATAGGGATTTGAGAATCTGGTGACAGAGCCTCTTTAAGGGTTACTTGGTTTGAAAAGGTCATTGAAGTCTGATAACACAGAGTGTCAAAGTAAAAACAAACATAAAAAGACTGCAGTATAGATAAGAAAGCTAGGGGACACACCTATTTCACTGCTCACAGTGGCATGTACGTGTTAATAAAATTATAAAATGGTGCCATGACACAGCGGCCAGCCGCTATCAGCACCACTAGCGCTCGTCTATGCAGTTTTCCTGCACGGCTAAGTGCCTGATGAAGGTCGCTTAGACCGAAATGTCGCACTCTGCCACGGTCATTAAAAACAAAAACAAAATAAAAATACCTTTGTTTCAAAATTGGTGTGCCGGATACTCTTTTATATTCATATTTGGGTTGGGCCCCTATCCGTGCAAAACCCCATTCTTCCACATATCTGGTGCTGTCTGAACCTATACACAAATTGCTTAT
The DNA here is from genome assembly GCF_050947455.1 of Rhinoderma darwinii. Lineage (NCBI taxonomy): Eukaryota > Metazoa > Chordata > Amphibia > Anura > Rhinodermatidae > Rhinoderma > Rhinoderma darwinii. The sequence continues at coordinate 294,556,260 of NC_134690.1, read as the reverse complement.
CCACTTGGCGTAGTGACCGCTAGTATAGTTGAGGTAGCTATTAGTATCTACGGTTTTGAAGTGTGTACGGGTGGTGATTTTTTCCTCTGTTTTTAAGATTGATAAATCAAGGTAATCGATAGTGTCCTGTTTGATAGTGAAAGTAAAATAAATCCCCCAATTGTTGGTATTAAGGGAGTGGCAGAAATGGCTAGCACTTTTGTAGTCCCCATCCCAGATCAAAAATAAATCGTCAATATATCTGTGATATAGACGGATGTAGGGCAAAAACACGGGGTTTTTCCATATGTGTAGTTACTCAAAAGCTTCCATGAAGATGTTAGCGTAACTGGGTACTCTTGTACCCATAGCCGTCCCCCTGATTTGATGGTAGATAGATTTGTTGAATGAGAATATATTGTTTTTAAGGATGAACTCAAGCCCATGGCAAATTAAATTAACCTGAGCTGGCATTAAAGTAAGGTCTTTATTGAGTGTGCTTCTAACATCTTTCAATCCTATAGTGTGCTCGATGTTGGAATAAAGTGCACTAACATCTAGAGAGATGAGGAGTAGGGATTTGCTCCATATGATTGAGTTGAGGTCGTTTATGAGTTGGGTGTAGTCTTTAGATAACTGGGCAGATTTAAAACATATTTTTGTAGTATCAGATCTAAATAGTGTGATAGATGGCAAGTGACGGACTGAATCCCAGAGATAATTGGTCTCCCCGGAGGGTTAATTAAATCTTTGTGTATTTTTGGAAGAATGGAGAAAAATGGCATATCGATATTTTTAGGTAAATGATAATTCCTTTTGTTGTTATTGAGGATGAATGATGGGCGGCATTGATGATATCACGAAGTTGATTAGTTATTTCTATGAGGGGGTTGGTTTTCAGTAGGGTGTAGTAGCTAAGATCTAATAGTATCCATGTGGCTTCTTGTTTATAGTCAATGATGTTTTGGATCACTATTCCACCTCCTTTATCCGCTGAGCGCATGACACTTTGTCTGAGATTATTTAGGGCTGTTCTTTCCATGTGTGTGAGATTATCCTTATTCTGGATTTTATATGTCTCCAGATGTTCAAGGTCTTTATAGACTAGGTGGTGGAAGGTGTTGATGAAGTTACCTTGATTTAATACAGGGTAAAATTTAGATTGCAGTTTCAGCAGTGTGTAGGTAGGGGTTGTATGTTCAATGGAGGTGGTGTCGCATACAGCTGGTGCAGTTTTACTTGCCCCCAGCCGGAAATGGCGTTTGAGGGTCAGTTTTCTCGTGAATCGGTGAAGATCTAGAAATAGATCAAAGCCCCTCGCTGGCGCTGCTATGCAAAAGGAGAGTCCTTTTTTGTTTATGGGGTAAAAGTAGTTGGTGATAGTTAAAGGAGGGCGGTCCCCCTCCAGGTACCGAACTTGACCTGTCCACACTCACAGTCCATAGCTCATGCCCCAAACCTACCCAATCAGATCCCCCTACCACTACTGTACCCTGTACTGAACTCAACACCCAGGGCTCAAAACCATTTTTCCCTTATCCTACCACCATCCCCTGCTACCATAATTGACAATACCACAGCAGGGCATTTTGCATCAGTACCGTTTCTCATTCCAGCCATTCCGTCAACATCTTCAAAATGCCCCTCCCCCATTTTTTAGGGCTAAGCCCCATCATCCCTGTGTATACCAGTCACCCATCATCCCTGTATGTAACCTCCATCTACCCTGTATATACTAGACCACTATCATCCCTGTATATAACGCCCATCATCTCTGTATACAGGGTTCATGGGGTAATATAAAGGCATTATGGGGGTTATATACAGGAATGATGGGGTTATATACAGGGGTGATGGCTGTTATATACAGGGATGATGGGGTAATATACAGGGGACCGCATGATCCCTGTATATTACCACATCAACCCTGTATATAACCCCCATCATTCGTGTATATACCAATGTGACGGGCTCAGTCCACCTGCTGTGGCACGCGGGCATTGTGGGCAAAGAAAAATTAAATATGACGAGCATTGAAGAATCCGTGGACCAGTTGAAACCAGAAAAAAAATAAATGTGCAAGCTGACCTCGGTTATCTGAGCTGAATTTAGTTTTCTTTTTTTTTGTATGATTAATTGCCAAGCCCTATGTCCAAGTTTATTTTTCAGAAAAACTTGCATACACGCATGTATGAGCTAACTTTCCTGATGCTCATATCACTGGATTTGTTATTTTGTATTCTGTACATTTTTACAATAAAATTTTTATTAAACCATAAAATCCCCAAAACATAAAATGGTGCCCACTGTAAAGTCTGGCAGCTGCCACCAACTCTAATAGCGCTGAATCTAGCTGGGAGGGATATGAAAGTTGACTATAGTGAAAACAAAGCCATGTATCACGCAATGTGCGATAACATACCGGCCAAAGTGGTCACAGGCTACTTGCAGCACCACTAAAGGTAAATTTTTGGCAATCAGGAGAGATAACTTCCCGCAACCCATACACGTTTAAGGGCCACAACTGTTTGGCCAGGTAACTATGTCTCTTGCAAGCATATTATATGCGGAGAATGTTTTTTTACAAAATTAAGAACAAGAGCCCTCTTAAACTTGGAGTTTAGCCCATGGATATTCTAGCTTAGGACTCCACAGGGCGCCATAATACGGTATATCTAGAATAAATTAAGTAGCTGGAGACCAATCACGCCCAGAGTATGGTGGGAGCGGGCCAGGAGCACACGCATGCACACACACACACACACACACACACACACACACACACACACACACACACACACGTCACAACTAAGATAGTAACAGTATAAAACATTGTAAATTCCTAAGAGAAACACCTGTAAAGCAGTAAATTGCACTGAACGCTCCGTCTCAGTAGTGCTTTCCTGTATTTTTTGCATGTTATGTCGCAGTATAACAAAGTCCTGTTGTAGCTTATCAACTTTAGTAACTGGCTGTCACGTTGGGTGCGTGGACCCACTGGGCCGTACCGCCTTAACGGTATGGCAGCTGGCCAACAGGACACAGATCAAAGTCTATAGTTCCAATAGGTGTACCTGTGGCAACTACGGACAGTAGAAAGACAGGCTCGGATGAAACTTTGGCAGCAGGCAGACACCAGGCATGTTGTAACAGGACAGGCGTAGTACTTAGTGCAGCTCGACTCCAACTCTATACGGCACTTGGTTCTGGATAGCATGGGACACAGGATACAGGTAGCAGTAACAGTAACACTGGGAACCTAGGAAACACTAAGGGACCATTTGCAGAGACAAACATAGGTAAACGAAAACAATGCCCAGGTAATGCAGGAAGGGGCTGGACCCCTCTTATAGTCAAGAGTGCTCATGGGCTAATTTAGTCTTTAATTCAGGTGCGCGCTGGCCCTTTAAGAGCGGGCACGAGCATGCGCGCGCACCCTACGGGACACAGCAGAGTGAAGCAGAAGTGAGCACTGGCGTCTCCAGAGGAGGAAATGAGGACCAGCGCTCACTGATCCATGGCTGCGGCCGTCAGGAGGTAAGTAAACCTGGAGGCCCACAGGCGTGGGCGTGACACTGGCATAGAGTGGTCTTGTGGGGACAGTAGCCGTGGAGGGCTTAGAGATACATCAATAGTGACAATTTTGGGTCAGCAGAGGCAGCTAGAGGCAGTGTCTGTGGTCTATCAAATTGTTCAAGCTTCTTTGCCGCACAAACCTATTTTCTAGATAAAACAGTGAAGCTGGCATTATCATCCAAGACATCCAGTGATTGAAATGGGTGGTCTTTCACTGCAGATTCATCATCGGAGGGGATTCTAGAGCTCCCAGCCAGGGATTTGCTCTTCACCTTCCATCTACTGAACCCCATGGCCAGATATTCAGTATATACATCCCACTTATGTCCAGTATACAGTTGTAGCTAAAGAAGGAATGGGGGAGCTAGCAACTGGCAAGGTATTTTATTACAGAGAAATGTATACGAGAGTCTAAAGTGAGGTAAATGAGTTATGGAAGCAATTATTCTATATAACCAGCACTCCTGTGTAGGGCCCATATATACAATTCCTGGGCACACAGTCCCAAAATGTCTATAACCTCCAACCACTACATAGTTATAGGAGGGTAAATAAGGGAAACAGTCCAGGTTTCCGCCACTCTCCAGATACATGCGAATACGGGTATGGAGAGGCATGCAAAGCACCTACCTCATGCCACACCGCACATGGCCCGCTACAGAATGGCACCGCTAGCAGTAGCTGGGGCCCCCAGCCCCAGAGCATGAACATTTGGCCCGGCCGCAACTGCCTCAGCCATCTGATATGGGAGGCAGTGGTCCAGCAGAAGAGAACTGGTGTGGTGCTGTAAAGGATCTGCCAGGTACTACGTCTGTGTATACTCCCGGGATTAATCAGTCGACACCTGAGGCCAGACCTCTTAGACTGACACCGGCTCCCACCAACCAGGGTGGCAGGCTCAGGAGTGGGAGAGCCTATCGCGGCCTGGTATGTCGGAGTTAGCTCCGCCCCCTGTCCATTTATACCTGCCGTGTTCTCTTCCTCAGTGCTTGTTATTCTTCTTGGATTCCTGGCCCCACTGCTGCCTTGCTCCAGCCTGCTTCTGCCGTGCTTCTGCCTTGCTTCAGTTCCGCTTATCCTGCTTCGCTTTGCCCCTGGCTTGCTTCCTGCTCCGTGCTCTCGTTGGTATACTCCACTACATCCTGATCCTGACTGACTCATTCACCGCTCCGTTTCCTCGCGGCGTTCCGTGGGCTACTGCCCCTTCCCTTGCGTGTTCCCTGTTTGTACTCCCTTGCACTTAGACAGTGTAGGGACCGCCGCCAAGTTGTACACCGTCGACTAGGGCGGGTCGTTGCAAGTAGGCAGGGACAGGGCGGTGGGTAGATTAGGGCTCACTTGTTCCCTTCACCTCCTTCCTGCCATTACATAATAACAAGCCCATACCTAGTCTACCATTTCTCCTACGCTGACGCTATCATGGACCCCCTTGAGACCCTGACCCAGCAGATGCAGGGCCTCTCCCTACAGGTCCAGGCCCTGGCTCAGAGTGTCAACCAGGGTGACGCTGCCTTAGTAGTACCCCTCACCTCACCTCTAGAACCCGACCTCAAGTTACCTGACCGGTTCTCAGGGGACCGTAAGACTTTTCTCTCCTTCCGGGAAAGTTGCAGACTTTATTTCCGCCTAAAACCTCACTCCTCAGGTTCCGAGAACCAGCGGGTGGGTATCATTATATCCCGACTCCAGGAAGGGCCCCAAGAGTGGGCCTTCTCCTTGGCTCCTGACGCCCCTGAACTTTCCTCCGTTGATCGTTTTTTCTCTGCCCTCGGACTCATTTACGACGAGACTGACAGGACTGCCTTAGCCGAGAGTCAGCTGGTGACCTTACGTCAGGGTAGGAGACCTGTTGAGGAATACTGTTCTGATTTTAGAAAGTGGTGCGTAGCTTCTCGGTGGAACGACCCGGCCCTAAGGTGCCAGTTTAGGTTAGGATTATCTGACGCCCTGAAGGATCTGCTGGTTAGCTACCCCTCTTCTGACTCCCTAGACCAGGTTATGGCCCTAGCAGTACGACTTGACCGACGTCTCAGGGAACGTCAGCTTGAACGTTTCAATGTTTTCCCCTCTGACTTCCCTGCGATTCCCTCCGAGATCCCGTCTCCTCGCTCTTCCACGGAGGACTCGGAGGTACCTATGCAACTCGGGGACTCCATGTCCCCTCGACAACGTAGAGAGTTTCGCAGGAAGAATGGTCTCTGCTTCTATTGTGGGGACGACAAGCATCTACTGAAAACCTGTCCCAGGTGCAAGAATAAACAGCCGGAAAACTTCCGCGCCTAAGTGATCATCGGGGAGGTCACTTGGGTGCACAGGTATTTCCCGTTAATATGAAACGCAATAAAATTTTGCTTCCCTTTCAGGTCTCGTTTGCTGGCCGGTCTGCCACTGGCAGTGCCTTCGTGGATTCTGGCTCATCTGCTAATATCATGTCTGTGGAATTTGCTATGTCTCTAAAAATGCCTTTTATTGATTTGCCTTATCCTATCCCGGTAGTGGGTATCGACTCCACTCCTCTTGCTAATGGTTATTTTACTCAGCATACTTCTGTTTTTGAACTCCTTGTTGGCTCCATGCATTTGGAGCAGTGCTCTGTACTGATGATGCAGGGATTATCGTCCGATCTGGTATTAGGTCTTCCCTGGTTGCAGCTGCATAATCCCACGTTTGATTGGAATACTGGGGATCTCACCAAATGGGGTAGTGAATGCCTGATGTCATGTCTTTCGGTTAACTCTATTTCTCCCCGGGAGGAGGTAAACACGCTTCCTGAGTTTGTTCAGGACTTCGCTGATGTGTTTTCTAAGGAGGCCTCCGAGGTGTTGCCCCCTCATAGAGATTACGATTGCGCCATCGATTTGGTGCCAGGTGCCAAGCTTCCTATGGGTAGGATATTTAATCTTTCATGTCCTGAACGTGAAGCTATGAGGGAGTATATCCAAGAATGCCTGGCCAAGGGTTTCATTCGCCCCTCGACTTCTCCTGTAGGTGCTGGCTTCTTCTTCGTGGGGAAGAAGGATGGTGGTCTTAGGCCGTGCATTGATTATCGGAACCTGAATAAGGTCACCGTAAGGAACCAGTATCCCCTTCCTTTGATTCCGGATCTTTTTAATCAGGTTCAGGGGGCCCAATGGTTTTCTAAGTTCGATCTACGGGGGGCATATAACCTTATCCGCATCAAAGAGGGGGATGAGTGGAAAACTGCGTTCAACACACCCGAAGGTCATTTCGAATACCTGGTCATGCCCTTTGGGTTGTGTAATGCCCCTGCCGTCTTCCAGAATTTTATTAATGAAATTCTGAGAGATTACCTGGGTAATTTTCTTGTAGTGTACCTTGATGACATACTGGTGTTTTCCAAGGACTGGTCCTCCCACGTGGAGCATGTCAGGAAGGTCCTCCATGTCCTCCGGGAAAATAATCTGTTTGCGAAGACCGAAAAATGTGTGTTTGGGGTACAGGAGATACCATTTTTAGGTCAAATCCTCACTCCTCATGAATTCCGCATGGACCCTGCCAAGGTTCAAGCTGTGGCGGAATGGGTCCAACCTGCCTCCCTGAAGGCGCTACAGTGTTTTTTGGGGTTCGCTAACTATTACAGGAGATTTATTGCCAACTTCTCGGTCGTCGCTAAGCCTCTTACGGACCTTACTCGCAAGGGTGCTGATGTCCTCCATTGGCCCCCTGAGGCCGTCCAGGCTTTTGAGACCCTCAAGAAGTGCTTTATCTCGGCCCCCGTGCTGGTTCAGCCCAACCAAAGGGAGCCATTTATTGTGGAGGTTGACGCATCCGAGGTGGGAGTGGGGGCCGTCTTGTCCCAGGGTACCAGCTCCCTCACCCATCTCCGCCCTTGTGCTTCTCTAGGAAGTTTTCGCCCACGGAGAGTAACTATGATATTGGCAACCGCGAACTTTTAGCCATTAAATGGGCTTTTGAAGAGTGGCGTCACTTCCTGGAGGGAGCCAGACACCAGGTAACGGTCCTTACTGACCACAAGAATCTGGTTTTCCTAGAATCTGCCCGGAGGCTTAATCCTAGACAAGCTCGTTGGCCACTATTCTTTACCAGATTAAATTTCTTGGTTACCTATAGGGCTGGGTCCAAAAATATTAAGGCTGATGCACTGTCACGTAGTTTCATGGCCAATCCTCCTTCCGAGAAGGATCCTGCTTGTATTTTACCCCCTGGTATAATCGTTTCTGCCACTGATTCTGATTTAGCTTCTGACATCGCGGCTGATCAAGGTTCAGCTCCCGGGAACCTCCCTGGGGACAAACTGTTTGTCCCCCTGCAATACCGGCTAAGGGTACTCAGGGAAAACCATGACTCCGCACTATCTGGTCATCCTGGCATCTTGGGTACCAAACACCTCATTACCAGAAACTATTGGTGGCCTGGGTTGCCTAAAGACGTTAGGGCTTACGTCGCCGCTTTTGAGGTTTGTGCTAGGTCCAAGACCCCTACGTCCCGACCTGCGTGCTTACTACGTTCCTTGCCCATTCCCCAGAGACCTTGGACCCATATCTCCATGGATTTTATCACCGATTTGCCTCCATCTCAGGGCAAGTCGGTGGTGTGGGTGGTAGTAGACCGCTTCAGCAAGATGTGCCACTTTGTGCCCCTTAAGAAACTACCTAACGCCAAGACGTTAGCTTCTTTGTTTGTTAAACACATTCTGCGTCTCCATGGGGCCCCAGTCAATATCGTTTCTGACAGAGGGGTACAATTTGTTTCCTTATTTTGGAGAGCTTTTTGTAAAAAGTTGGAGATTGATCTGTCCTTCTCCTCCGCCTTCCATCCCGAAACTAATGGCCAAACGGAAAGGACTAACCAATCCCTGGAACAATATTTAAGGTGTTTCATCTCTGACTGTCAATTTGATTGGGTCTCATTCCTTCCCCTCGCCGAATTTTCCCTGAATAACCGGGTCAGTAACTCGTCAGGGGTCTCCCCGTTTTTCTGTAATTTCGGGTTTAACCCAAGGTTCTCCTCCGTTTCTCCTGGTTGTTCCAATAATCCCGAGGTAGAGGACGTTCATTGGGAACTGTGCACAGTCTGGGCCCAGGTTCAGAAGAACCTAGAGGCGTCCCAGAGCGTACAAAAGATTCAGGCTGATAGTAGACGTTCTGCTAACCCCCGGTTTGTCGTCGGGGATCTGGTCTGGTTGTCGTCCAGGAACTTGCGCCTGAAGGTCCCGTCCAGGAAGTTTGCTCCCCGATTTATTGGACCTTATAAGATCATTGAAGTCCTCAACCCTGTATCCTTCCGTCCGGAGCTGCCCCCATCCTTTCGCATACATGACGTCTTCCATGCCTCCCTCCTTAAACGCTGCTCCCCGTCCTGGTCCCCCTCGAGGAAACCTCCTGTTCCCGTTCTCACCCCTGAGGGGGTGGAATTCGAGGTGGCCAAGATTATGGACAGTAGGATGATCCAGGGCTCCCTCCAGTACCTGATCCATTGGAGAGGATACGGGCCGGAGGAGAGGACTTGGGTACCTGCTCGTGATGTTCACGCTGGGGTATTGATCAGGAGGTTCCACCTTCTCTTCCCCACTAAACTGGGTCCTCTTAGTAAGGGTCCGGTGGCCCCTCATAAAAGGGGGAGTACTGTAAAGGATCTGCCAGGTACTACGTCTGTGTATACTCCCGGGATTAATCAGTCGACACCTGAGGCCAGACCTCTTAGACTGACACCGGCTCCCACCAACCAGGGTGGCAGGCTCAGGAGTGGGAGAGCCTATCGCTGCCTGGTCTGTCGGAGTTAGCTCCGCCCCCTGTCCATTTATACCTGCCGTGTTCTCTTCCTCAGTGCTTGTTATTCTTCTTGGATTCCTGGCCCCACTGCTGCCTTGCTCCAGCCTGCTTCTGCCGTGCTTCTGCCTTGCTTCAGTTCCGCTTATCCTGCTTCGCTTTGCCCCTGGCTTGCTTCCTGCTCCGTGCTCTCGTTGGTATACTCCACTACATCCTGATCCTGACTGACTCATTCACTGCTCCGTTTCCTCGCGGCGTTCCGTGGGCTACTGCCCCTTCCCTTGCGTGTTCCCTGTTTGTACTCCCTTGCACTTAGACAGCGTAGGGACCGCCGCCAAGTTGTACCCCGTCGCCTAGGGCGGGTCGTTGCAAGTAGGCAGGGACAGGGCGGTGGGTAGATTAGGGCTCACTTGTTCCCTTCACCTCCTTCCTGCCATTACAGGTGCTGTGGCGCTGCTTTTGGTCCAGGTGGTACTAAATACCAGGTGATATGAAGTTTACTCAAATCATTAATTTTGTTTTAAAGGTTTTAAAAGTTAGTATTTATTGTATTGTTAAATGTATGTTTAATTTTTTGTCTTGCAGAACGGAAAATATTGGCGAGAACATCTTAGCCATTATATTAGCTATCTTTGTGTCATATTTTGGATTTTTAGTTTTGCAAAGTGATGTCTTTAGAGATATTTGGGTATTCCAGTTTTGTGTTATTATTGCTAGCTGCCAGTTTTGCCTTCTCAAGGTAAGAACATAGTAAGACTGAGTATTTTCCTACATTGCACATTATGCTCTGTTTTTTCTAATGGGAAATTGTATTAAACTAGTATTTTGGTTGTACAGTATAGATTTTTCTCAAAACAATATCATAGATAGGCGTGTGGAACCACAATCTGAAAAGTCTAAATAGTGGGTGATAGATTATGCTGTATGGTATCTAAACACAACTTAGATTTGATCAGTATTAGCGTTAGATTGTGTGTCAGAGGTACACAGGAGTCGCTGTCAGTCAAGCTGCCACTCCAGCTCACTGATGGATTCAGCTTACAGCAGTGTTCGACAGCTTCTATGTAAAGTGGATACATAGACAGGGCTGGTTTTAGACAAAGTGTGGCCCTGGGCAAAGTTAAAATTGTGGCCCGAAATGCTGAATTACTGTATTGATGAAGTCAATTCAGAAGGCGGTGTGCAGATTAGCTGATCTCTAGTTCATTCAGGAGTTTTCCAAGCCCCAAAGCATATGACCCCCCTCTCACACAAAAACATATATATTTATATATATATATATATATATATATATATATATATATATATATATATATATATATATATATATATATATATATAGTGACATCTTGGGGACCACTTAGCTCACAGGATTGCCACACTTATAAAGTTCACTCCAACTCATTGAATAAAGGTTTATACGAGCCGCAGCTAGCTTTATTGTCTTCACCACTGCAAGCAGTGTTACAACAAAAAAACATCCAAACTAAACCCTAGGCCGTCCAGCCTCTAACTAAACATTAATTGTCCCTCACTAAGAGACCCTGAGCCTTTTGCCCAGTACCTAAAAACATAGGCGGTTTTACCTTACACGTTGGTGACTCTCACAGGCTAGCATGCCTGTCTTCCCCAGACTGAGAGCCCTGTGCGAACAGCACACACCTCAATTAAAGAGCCGTCTCAGGTGAAGCTTACCTTGGCTCATCAGACAGCCGAAGACACGGACTGTCTGTATGGAGTGGAAGCCCGCCCTTCTCCTTCACACTCCAGCAAACCAGGCCCTATTCCGGGCTTTACACCCAAGCAACAGCAGAGAAAAACCCTCTCTGCTGTACATGCTCCCTGGTTGCTTAAAAACCTGACAGTTTCTGCACTGTCCAGTAGCTGCACCACTACAATATATATATACAGTTATTAAATCATACCACTATACCAGATCAAATATTACCTGTATACTGTTACTAAACACAACTCACTATTATAAGACCAATATTACCAATAACAACTCAATATAAGGTCCAAATAATACCGCCACACCAAAACCACATAGTGACTGAATAGTACCCCCATAATGTTACTGAATAAAAACCACTATTAAAGACCAAGATTGCCACCATATAATGACCATATAGTGGTAGATACCAGCTATATACAGGAGCTCTGTAGACGATATATATGTGATTACAGCACAATTATATCCAGTGACTCATAGGTGATGTTTTCATTGATTAGAGTCGTTCACTTTCCCATTTTTTCTCCTTCTGGCCCAGACCACTGTGACGACTTATTTCAGCCACGATTCGTCTCTGCAGAATTTGACACACAGATATTTTGGTTTCTCGCTTTTCTAGCACCTTCCCCACCTATACTCCATCCTCTAAACAACTCATAATCAACAGTGCCCCAGATGGTATTAATGATCCCTTAGGGCTTGACACATTAAAAGTGTAACCGGGCCCATTTACAGTAATAATGCCCCCTTTGTGCCCCCTGTAGACAGTGCCACTGCATCCGCTATAGATAGCGCCACAGCGTCTTCTGTAGATACTGCCACATACACAGCCCCCTGTAGATAGCGCAACACACATCCCCATGTAGATAGTGCCACACACCCCCCTTGTAGATAGCACCACACACCCCCTTGTAGATAGTGCCACACACAGCCCCGTGTAGATAGTGCCACACACACCCCCTATAGAAAGCGCCACACACATCCCTCTGTAGATTTGGTATCTACGGCCGGGACTAACAGCCTGGCCGTTTAACCCCTCAAACGCAGCATCTGAGGCATTAAAAAGAGGGTGTATGCTCCCTCCGACTGCTCATTGCCCCCCCCTATGATGTGAAGGCCCCCAGGTCTGCCTTCACGTTGCCTCTTTTAAGCTCAGCATTTCATCTATTAAACCAGCAATACCTGGTGGTAGTGGGTGAAAAATTATGTATGTAACCTATAATTATCTTATAAGTAGTCTGTATCGTTAGTATTCAGTTTTTTGTGTTTCCGCAGCGTATGCGAATGAGCATAAAAGAGTTTTAGTTCGAAAAGAGTTATATCTTCATTCCTCAAGCCTTTCCGAGTTAACGTCGCCTTCTTACATTTGATTGACAGCTCCTCGCCTCCCCCCAGCACACAGGAAATTCTGTGCTTGCGCATATATGTCCTGTTCTGGTGCGTGCGCACAACAGGACACCATAGCGGCGAATGCGCAATAACTAGATTTCAGGCCCGGACGAAGCAGGGAAGGGTGTCAGACCATACATGATGGGCGCATGTATTCAGATGAGATTTCGGCATTCAGGGCGGACAAGTTTTCGGCGTTGGGAGGTCATAGGAGGAGGAACGAGTGAGACTGACGGATTATTATTACCATAAAAGGCGCAAAATGTTATTTACAGTCGGATGAGGAATTTAGGAGAGGAGATACAGTAATGGCAATGAACTTTTGACAGCAGCGGCCAGCGAGGGGTGAGTAGAGTTCAATAGATTAAATGATGGTGTGTTGCAGTGTATTCTACCAATAATAATATAACGATTGCTGGTTCAAGTCCCATAGGTGGACTAATAAAACGTGTAAAAAAAAAGTTGAATAAAGTTTTTAGCAGTGAAAAAGAATAAAAATATTAAAAGTTCAAAAAACTGGGCGTGCCCCGGCAGCGCATGGAGGAAGACATGTAGCTGCTGAGCTCCTCTGCACCGAAGCCTAAAACGGCTCAAATAATCCTAGAACCCACACATTTTTTCTCCTTCTGATCAACCCTGACACTCTGGCAAGTCAGGACTCACCCTCAGTTCTCCGAAGCTCACAGAAAATCCTGTGAAGGGAGAACCTCACATGCCGTCCTGTCTCCCGACATAGCCCACACGGACACGCCACGTGCCTTCCATATACAGAGGATCCATCCTGCCGCTGACCATCTCCGTCCGGTGTCGGGCACATCTTTGAGGTGAGGAATTCACTTTTCCTCCGTTTGTGTCCAGTGTCCTTCCCTGAGCAGACAACGTGATGCCTGGGCCCTCTTTCCTCGGCTGATGCCTGGGCCCTCTTTCCTCTGTCGGCCATCTTGAATACAGTGGCTACATGCTGAGTGGACACAGCTTTGCCTTAAAATCACTCCTCCAGAGGAATGGTTTGGATGGTGTCCCCTCTCTGCAGATGATAACAGCAACAGGAGATTCTGGGAATTGACCACGGGAAATCTTCTGCAGTCCCCACTCATTTTATCCTCACCATCACACAGTGTTTGGGACTTCTAACGCCCTGTCAAAGGTGATCATCTACTGTTATACCGAGCTGGTTTGAGTGCCCACATTAGACACAATTAGACTCCAAAATGAATACCAAGGCTAAACCATCCAAACTCAGAGTTTTTAAAAAAACCCTTGTCCCAACACAAAGAGGTGAGCAGACGCATTTCTCTTCCACCATTTTCTACTGCCCCCTCGTCCAGGGCAGATTCAATGAACAATGACATTCTGGATGACGTTGATGCTCAACCCGCTTCTGAAGCCACAATGAAAAAACTTCTGACGTTTCTAAGAGATTAATTTCAATCAGATTTGTGACAAGTTGTGGGGAATTTAAATCTGACATACAATCTATTGCTGCAAGAACGAACCATATTGAGTTTAAGATGGAGGATTTTGCGAAATCTCACAACCTGCTCATCCATGTGAATTCAACTTTGGAGGAGGAGGTTCTACGGCTCTCTAATAAAGTGTTGGATTTGGAAGAACATTCCCGTAGGAACAATGTTTGTATTAGAGGAATTCCTGAGTCGGTTTCTTCAGACCTCCTCTCTCAATACCTCACTGATCTGATGGCAATAGTCCTACCTCATAAATCTACTTTGAACCTCATAATTGACAGGATTTACTGGATCCCAAAAGTCTGTCATATTTCCTCGCACCTTCCTAGGGATATGATTACTCGCATCCAGTTTTTTGGTGTAAAAGATAAATTCCTCAGAGCATTAAAATCCTCTCCTGATCTCCTATAATGCTTCAAAGATATTTCTCTTTATCCTGATTTGTCTGCAGCAAAAATGATGAGACGCAAAGAATTTGCTCCGTTCACTAAAATCTTACGTGATAAAGGAATTCTCTATTAATGGGGGTTCCCGGTGAAGCTCATTATCTCCAATAATGGGAATCAGCATATCTCCAGATACAGCAAAAAACCTTCTGCATTCCTGGGGCCTAATTTTTACTCCACCTCAGAGTCCCTACCACATTGCTGCATCCCGTCCGGAATTCATTAAACCTCTGTGGTCGGACAAAGTTAGCAGAATGAGATGAAGAAACAATGACTGATGTCCAAACTTTTTATTTGCAGGTTTATCTACAAGGCTTCTCGCCATCTGCTTTAATGTAGTGTAAGTCCTCTTCTCTGCTGTTATTTCTCGTACGGGCTAACTTTTTGGACAGACATTTGCCTCTTTACTCCTTTTCCCTGAAAGCGGGAAGTGTTTGTGTATGCACATTACGTTAAGAGCTTATTTAGACGAACGTGTAATACGTCCGTGCAACGCGCGTGATATTCATGCGCCTCACACGGACCTATGTTAGTCTATGGGGCCGCGCAGACTGTCCGTGAGTTTCACGCAGCATCTGTCCGATGCGTAAAACTCACGACATGTCCGTTATTTGTGCGTTGTTCGCGCATCACGCACCCATTGAAGTCAATGGGTGTGTGAAAATCACGCGCAGCACACGGAAGCACTTCCATGTGATGCGCGTGATTCGCGCAACAGCAGTAAAAAGTATGAATGAAAACAGAAAAGCACCACGTGCTGTTCTGTTTACAAACATACAAACAGAGTGTCATAATGATGGCGGCTGCGGGAAAATCACGCAGCCTCGCATCATACGCAGCTGACACACGGAGCTGTGCAAAAGGCACATGCTCGTGTAAATCCGGCCTTAATGTGCATTTTTGTTTAATATATTTCTGGATTCTTTTGGTTTTATATACTTGTGCCATTTTACTTTTGTGCTACTGTATTTCTAATTTTAGGAGTGCTTTTCATTCAGGAACATTCTGAAACCTTTTTTAAAAACAAACATGGGGGTTAAGATTTTATCCTTTAATGCCCATGGCTTAAATTCCCCATTCAAAAGATCTCTTATTTGGAGGAAAGACAGTAAATCTATCTGTGACATTCTATGTGTGCAAGAATCTCATCTGTCAACTCGAGATTCTCACTTATTTAAACATAAAAAAATTCCACACATCATAATAGCGTCTAGGGACGTTAAGAAAGCTGGTGTAATCATAGCTAATAAGGAATCTGTGGTTTTCAAATCCCTTGACTCATATTTTGATCCTCAGGGCAGATACATAATCCTTATTTGTGAGATTAACAATAAACTGTTTACTCTGGTTTCCCTATATGCCCCGAATACAAGACAACTCCTCTTCATAAAAAAAAAAAAGTGTTAGATAAGGCTGATTCTCTGTGGGGACTTTAATGCAGTCATTAACTCTGAGCTTGACCGCTCTAGTGAAGGCCATAGCTTATCCCTTGACCTGTCCTCTTTGATCATGGAGGAGAACCTACATGACATTTGGAAATACCAGCATGCCTCCGAAAGAGTTTACACGTTTTATTCTTCTCCACACAAAGTGTATTCTAGGATTGCTTTTTTTCCTGGTAGATACAGTAGGTCAGTCTTGCTTAATTTTTCCTATTCTAAAATTGGCTTGATCACTTGGTCTGACAATGCACCAAGTTGGTGCATTCTGACCTATATTCTAGTCATCTTGGATTCTCATGGCGATTGAATAAATTTCTGTTAAATTCCCCTTCGCTTCTATCTTTTGTGGGTACTGCTCTGAAATAATTTTTTTCAAATTAATTCCGATACATCTTCCTCTCATGAACTCCCTTGGTGTACACATAAGGCATTCGTCAGGGGTTTAGTTATTCGGGCAGCTGCAAGAGCTAAGAGAGAAAGAAATAATACCCTTAATTCCCTTAAAACGTGTCCTACAGATCCTTTTAGAAGTGAATTGAGAATCCTCAGGGACAAATTACGGGTAGTCCACCTGGTTTCATATGAAAAAAACCTGAAAAAATTAAAATGGAACTTTTATATACAGGGGGAAAGGCCGAGTAAGATCTTAGCTAAAAGAGTGAAACAACATATGGCTAGGTCAAACAATAAAAACAGTACAATAATGAATGATAACGATATGGTGTATGGTCTTGTCACAATCACCGAACGTCTGAAGGGGGTGGGAGCAAACGTACAAGGAGAGAAGTCTCCAACAATCACCAAGTCTGGTAGGTCTGTCAGACCTTAGTCCAGAATAGGAGAGAAGGGAAGCAAAAAAATCAATTGACATTATCAGACATGAGTGGGTCTTCACACCAAAGATGTTTAAAGGAGTCATTTTTACAGAACGCAAACCAGGGTTCCCAATTTTTTGGGTATTTGGCATGAGAACGATATTGAAGATGTGAGAGCTCCTCCATCCTCGCAAGCTGGGCTCCCTTCCTAAGCCAGTGGCTTATTGATGGTGCAGCTTCGGTTTTCCAATACAGTGGAATCAAGGATTTGGCTGCTGCAAAGAGTTGCAACCACGTCTACCTGGGGGCCCCCCTAGGGAATGTTGGTCACAAATTGAGAAACACTTCTCTAGGGGAAATAACAACCGAGGAAAGAGTAATAGCGTGAAGGGTACTTTGTATCTGATACCAAAAGGGGGAGATTTTCTCACATTCCCACCATATATGCACATAGGTTCCTGGGGCTTTATGACACCTCCAACAATCAAGGGAGATTTCACTACATATTTTATTCAATACCCAAGGAGTCTTGTACCATCTAGAGGTCAGTTTGTAAGAGGATTCTTGTAGTTTAATACATCTAGAGGTCCCAAGGGAGTTTCTAAAAACATCCTTGACGTCTTTGTCAGAAAAGGTTGTATTCATTTCCAACTCCCAAGATTTAATAAAGGAAGGCTGTACCGATGAATGCAACTTAGTTAGATTGTTATAGTATAGTGTAATAAGCTTTTTAGGTGGTTGGCGAAGGAGGAGGGTTGTTTCCAACCAAGATGAAGGACGGTCAATCGGTCCATGTCTAAGCACTCCCAGGAGACCTCAATTCTTGGAGGGTAGAACTAGAGCCATTAGTCATTATGAAATCGTATGATCTGCATAATGCTGCTCTAGGAAGGGAAGGGCAGTCCCCAAATCTTTCAGTCTGCGACTACATAAGGTCTCGGACCGTCATCAGGGGAGACGGAATTTGGTGCAGGGATTTCATCCCCTCACCCCTAGTCCACGTCTGATAAGAAGCAGTGATAAGAGTTACTAGACAAAAATGGGGCTGCATTATGTTTGTCAAGCCACAGAACGGAGATAAGGGGGATGCCTATGGTAGCCTCCTCCACGGGAACGCCAAGTACATTTGGCGAATGGGCAAACCACTCAGTAATCCTGGTATAGAGTGATACTAGGATTCTACATCCGGAAGCCCTATCCCACCTGAGCGTTTAGGAAGGACAAGGGTGCTAAATTCTGTTCTGAGTTTAGTATTGTTCCAAATGTATTGAGAAAACTGTCGTCTAACTGCTGCAAAAAAGGTTTTTGGAAGGGGAATCGGGAGAGTTTGGAAGAGATAGAGAAGTTTAGGGAGAATGACCATCTTCAGCAAGTTGAATCTACCAATCCAGGAAATATATGGGATTTGCCAAGACAAGATAGTGGTTTTAATATCAGAGAGCAAGGGTGTGTGATACCAGTACTCAGATGAGGGAGTTAAATTAATTCCCAGGAATTTTATGCTGTCCGAACGCAGTGAGAATGGGGAGTTCAGTTTCAGAGACATTAACAGAGCCGGAGTGCAGGAGACACAAAGACCTTCGGATTTGCTAGAGTTAATTTTGAAGTTGGATAGAGCACCAAATTGGGTAAATATCTCCCAATATAAAACTCGGGGTAGAGCTATGGAGGGGTTAGTGATGAAAATAAGCAAGTCATCAGCAAAAGCAGCTGTGGAGTGCATTCGGTCACCAATGGAGACCCCTTTAAGAAGTGTACTCCTGAAGAAGGCTCTGGATAAAGGTCTCAATTGTGAGGACAAAAAGGAGGAGAGGGAGCGGACAACCCTGCCTTGTGCCATTCCTGATTTGGAAGTGGCGCGATAGGTGGCCATTTACTCTAACCTTTGCGTGTGGGGAGGTGTACAGAGATAGGATTCTGTGAATGAAGTGTTGTGGGAAGCCAAAACGGGAAAGCGCTCTGACCATATAGGTCCAGTCCACCCGATCAAAGGCCTTCTCTGCATCTGTAGTCAACAGAATTAGGGGAATCTTTCTCGACCTGGTGTACTGGATCAAATGAAGAATTTGCGTAGTGTTGTGTTTACCCTCTCTACGCTTAACGAAACCAGTTTGCTCTGGGTCGATCAGGAATGGTAGTAATGGTTGCATCCTATTAGCTATGATTTTGGCGTACAATTTAACATGTCTTTTTAGTGGAAGGTGTAGAACGCTGGGGCGAGTGTCTTTTCAGGAATTTATCCATGTCAGGAAGGGATTTCTTCTGTTTGGGGGTAGAGGGAGGGTCTCCATGTTTTGCCTGACCAATTTTCACCATATTGCTTTGTAGATACGTCAGAGTGAGCCGGGTATGAAAAGTCCACGTTGCCATCACATTTGTTAATAAAGCTTAGACGTGTATGTTGAAGTAAGAACAGCTATGGATAGTTATCCAAGTAGAGTTATACAGCTGTGCAGTTGCCTGGATCTGCGTGAGGGTAGTCCAGCTATCAGGTGTCAGGAGAGCCGAGCAGCGTGCGGGGACCGATGTAGAAGGCAAGGCACGTTTCTCAGGTGTGGCAAGTTAGATAGGGAGATCCAGGTTTGACAGGGAGTGCCTGTTGGAGGACTGCCAAGATCATATAAGGGCAGGTGCGGAAGTCCCTTTGGGGTGGCACTTAGCAGGCAGATGGGATCTGAGCAGATAGGCTATTTGCACTTACCCTGAGAGGTGTAAAGTCGATGGGGAGAAGCGGCTGAATGAAAGCCCTAGCACTGGGGTTACAGCTCCAGGTGAGGCTTCCTAGCGGATGCTAAGGACTGCCAGGTCAAGTGCTATTGTAGCCTCCTTTGAAACAATCCCCAGCAGAGGTTGGGTCCGCTGCAATATGTTCCTGTCAGCCGCTGGTTCAAAATCGAGGCAGAGGATCCAGCCCTCTTACCAGGCTTCAGAGCTCTGGAGCTCTGATTCATCCCAGAGTGAGGCAGCTGCTGGAGAATCAAGTCACAGAGGTGAGATCGCCTCTCTACCTCGGGCGCTGCTATCTGTGGAAGCCGGGCCTGTGTGGATAGGAATCGGCGGGCCGCCGCTGCAAAAGTTGAGGCCAGGGATCCGGTCCTCTTACCAGGCCGCAAGAGCTCCGGAGCTCCGATTTGTCCCGGAGTTTGGCAGTTGCTGTGGGAGCAGGTCACATTGGTTGGGACGTCCCTCTGCTTCGGGCTCCGTTACCTGCAGAAGCCGGGCCCGTGTCTATGGAAATCGGCGGGCCGCCGCTGCAAAATTGAGGCCGGGGATCCGGTCTCCTCACTAGGCCACAATACTTTAGTAGCCCAGATTCGTGCCAACCCGGGGTCTTTGTATTCCCGAAGGTGAGGGGAACTCAACCCAGCTGGTGATATCGCCCCTAAAGGTAATGAGAGGGAGGATGGCAGCCGATGGTGTCCTGGCTTGGCGGAGCTCCTTCAAGACACGTCTGCACCCGCCGTCGTCGTAGCCATGCCCCCAAAATATATATTTTTAAATCTTCGAATGGCTCGAAAATATATGATCCTATACAAATAACCGAGGCCTTTGCTAAATATTACAATAAGTTATATAACCTTGGAGAGGTTAAATCGATCCCGAAAGTAATCAAAGAAAATGTAGATGCTTTTCTAGCCTACATGAAACTGTTATGTAAATGCAAGTGGAGCGATATCTCAAGGCTGCTGGTGTATACCACTTTGGTCGACAGAATCGAAGGTGACTTTAAGGTGTTCGCCAGAGCTGACCGCAAGATGAGATGGACTATGCTGCTTAGAACCCAGGTTGTCTTTGCAGAGTGTAGTTTTGGGAAAAAAAGTGCAATGCAGGCAAACCTGAGCTGGAAACCACACAGACAGAAGGTTAACTGAGAGTCCAGACGGTCAAAACCATTACGTAGCTTTCAGTCTGTTGCCTCTCCTCCACTACTGTCCTCAATAACACCTTCACATGATTGGCAAGTCACCACCCCGCACAAGATCCGCACGCTCATCTCCTGAAATACTCTGTGCTGCTGTGAACTCTGCTCTTACCATTACGTGGTGACTTGCCAATCATGTGAAGGTGTTATAGAGGACAGGAGTGGAGGAGAGGTAACAGACTGAGAGCTACCTAATGGTAAGAGCAGAGTTCACAGCAGCACTGAATCTGCACGCACATCTCCTGAAATACTCTGTGCTGCCTTAAACTCTGTGGACAGGTCAGGATCCTGTTTCTTTTAAATGCTGCACTGTAGCGCAGCCTTATATAGTGGATCGAGCGGGTTCCCCAGCAGCATTTAAAAGAAACAGGATCCTGACCTGTCCACAGAGTTTAAGGCAGCACAGAGTATTTCAGGAGATGAGCACGGCCGGCCACGGGCAGCCGGTCGTTTTTCCGAGCCGTGCTCCCATTATAAAGTATAGGAGCACGGCCCGTAAAATAAAAAAATAGAACATGTTCTATCTTTTTAACGGCACGGGCACCTTCCCGTGAGAAAACGGGAAGGTACCCGTGGCTAACAGAAGTCTATGGGTCCGCTATTTCGGGTCATAATTACGACCCGTAATAACGGGTGTTTTTACGGTCGTGTGCATGAGGCCCCGTAATGACGGGTGGCTACATGTGTGCACCCGTCATTACGGCAGTGTTGCTAGGCGACGTCAGTAAATAGTCACTGTCCAGGGGGCTGAAAGAGTTAACTGATCGGCAGTAACTGTTTCAGCACCCTGGACAGTGAATACCGATCACAATATAGAGTATCCTGTAAAAAAAAAAGACGTTCATACTTACCGAGAACTTTCTGCTTCCTCCAGTCCGGTCTCCTGGCCGTTGCCTTGGTAACGCATCCCTCTCGACATCCGGCCCGACATTCCTGGATGACGATACAGCCCATGTGACCGCTGCAGCCAATCACAGGCTGCCGCGGCCTCTGCAGCCAATCACAGGCTGCAGAGGCCTCTGCAGCCAATCACAGGCTGCCGCGTCAGAAAAGAAGGTCGGACTGGGGGAAGAAGAGGGACTCGTCACCAAGACAACGACCGGGTACGTATGAAATGCTTTTTATTTTATTTTTAATCAGCAGCCTCTTTTCTCTATCAGTGATTGATAGAGACAAGTGGCTGCCGATTTGTATAATATTTTTGGCCGGGTTCGGTCAAAACGGGTTCGGCCGAACCCGGTGAAGTTCGGATTCGCTGCAAACCGAACTTTTCCGGATGTTCGGACCGAAACCGGGTTCGGTTGTCCCGGTTCACTCATCTCTATTAGTAAGTTACTTCGTTTCTCATAAATATATTATTGCAATGCAATTTTTGGTCTACGGAAAACCCCTTTAACGCGCACAGTGACAGCCGTAAAAAGAAAAAATATCAAACGTCAGAATCACTGTTTTTTGGCCCACTTAGCGGTGCCAATTTTTTTTTTTATCAAAAAGTCGTACGTACCAAAAAATACCAATAATAATCACAGCTCATGCTGCAAAAAATAAGCCTTCACAGAGCTCAATCATTGAAAAAATAAAAAAGTTATGGCTTTCAGAATATGGCAACAAAATATTTTTTTTTCTAATAGTTTTTTCTTTGTAAAAGGAGTAAAACATTAAAAAAACTATATAATTTTGATATTGCCGTAATCATATTGACCAGCAAAATAAAGTTAATTTGTCGTTTTTACCGTGCAGTGAAAGGCGTGAAAACAAAACCCAAAAGAACATTAAGGAGTCACAGTTTTTTCATCCCCACATAGAATTTTTTTTCAGTTTCCAAATACATTATATGGTATTTTAAATGGATCCAATAGAAACTACAACTCCTCCTGCAAAAGCCTTCACACCACTCCATTGACGGAAAAATAAAAAAGTAATGGCTCATAGAAGGCGGGTAGTGTAAAACAAAAATGTAAAATAAAAAAATGGCTTGGACTTTAAGGGGTAATAGCATGGAGATGATAAGCATGCAGAAATACAACTGTTTGTGTGTTATTAGTTTAGTTAGATTGTATTCATCTATTTGTCTATAATTGGGATTTAGAAAACAAACTACATGTTATTAGTAATCCATGCAGAAATTCATGTAATTCTAATTCTTGAAATTATTGCAACTGTATATTAGAAAATAGTATGTTTTCCTATTTTTAGAGGTGCACTTGGGAGGGTTTCCAGGTGACCTTAGGTTTCTGCCCAATTGCCCGAGATAGTATTGTCCTACAAGGAAACAGTGACACCTGCCATCAAGTTTTTCAAATTCTAGGAATTTTAGGATATCAGTGCTGATATACTCCCCACAGCGAGGGGTTGCATTCATACATGCCAGGTCAGAGAGTTAGGCCCCATGCACATGACCGTGCATTTGCGGGCCGTTCTCCCATTATAAATTATGGAAGCACGGTCTGTAAAATAAAAAATTAAGACATGTCCTATTTTTTACTGAAGCTTTCTACAGCCCAGACACCTCGTAAATATTTGGGAAGTTGTCCGTTGGCCATAGAAATTTATTGGTTCGTAATTGCAGTCTGTAAGAGAGTCTCCCTGAGCATTAGATGCAGCTAAATTTTTGATAGTCCTATGTAAGAGCAGGGTGTTGTCTTGTGAGCGCCATGTGTGGAGGGAAGGTGCTTACTTTTCTTTAGTAAGCATTTGGAAAGCCCTCTTGAAAAATCCTAAAAAACAAAATCATGACAGCCCCTTTAAATATGGATAATAATGTAATATACTAATTGGGTGTTTTTCTATTTTGTTTTCTGTCTTAGAGTGTGCAGCCGGATCCAGCTTCGCCAGTTCATGTAAGTTGGAAAGAGTAGAGGAAATATATTCTAGTAAAGTAAACCACATCATCAGTAAACAGACAGGTATCTAGTTTCTAACATTAGATGCAAATTGAATGTTATTAACATGAATGTGAATGAAGATTATTTTTTCATACTAGGCACATGTACAGTGTATTAATTTGAGAAAATGTGGCTATTATAAGTAATTTGCTCAGTAACCATACCAAAATTCAGGGTACTTTCCTTGCTGCTTTCGAGGATAACCGGGACTAAGGGATAGCATATGATTTATACATAGTGGCAATGTTCTAGAGTGCAGAGGCTTTTGGGTGCGGATATATTTTCTTATTCTGACCTGTTAAAAACCACTGGCAGGCCCTCCTTAACCTGTTGCAGGACGCAACTGTACGTCGTTGTGAGAAGTTACATCCCGCACGAGGACGTACAGTTACTGAATGGTCCCCGGTGTTTACTGTCCTAACGTACAGTTTCCGGGATCCAGGAGATCAGCTGTCCCCGACAGCTGACACTCCCCTTTGCCAGCCAGCGGTCCATCGCCGGCAATTTAGGCAATTAACCTCTTAAATGTGGCAGTCGATAGTGGTCATTGCATTCAAGGGGTTGGTTGCAAATCGGCAACCCCCACGATGCGATCGCAGGGGGTGCTGGTGGTTGGGTTTCAACTGGAGGCCTCACAATAGCTTGTGGGTCTGCCATGCACGGAGGCCTATGAGGGCCCGCCTATGGCAGGTCCTGATAGGCTTTCTGTCAATGACACACTGACAACTCTAATACTTTACACTATTTAGGTAGTGTCGTGGAAGTCAATAGCTCAAAATATATTAGACTGAAATTTAGAAGAGTCCAACAGACTCTCAGGCCAGGCACTTTATCTAGCATCCTAATCAGGATATTTCATACCGATATATATCGGGATGGGAGAAGAAAACACACAGACGCTGCTGATATGCTCAAAATACTCCTCTGGAGGTTTATTTCCAAACTCAAACTATAATACTATCATTCAGAAGGGGTGTAGGCTTGAGATTAACCAATCAGAGACAATGTGACAATATTTGTTATTCAGCCAATAGCAGACCATAAGATACATCCCAGATACATCATTATAATTCTTCACACATCAGGTTTGCAGGTGGCCTTATCTCACTTGGGCAGAATGTTCCCGTAAGATGGGGAAGGCATTCCCACACGCATATTTGCCACCCTCCCATCTCACTCCCTGTGCCTTCACTGCAAGCTTTGTATGGGAGCCAAGGTCAAAGATAAAACATACGAAATCAACATAATTTGTGTTAAAGGAACAATTGCTTTCTTATTCACTACAAAAGAACCAAGATGGGAACTCCAGACAAGATTGCTGCTGCACGAAACAAAATCATTTAAACATTATTATAATCACTTTCACATAATATATATCTTAGTAATTCGGCATCCTGCTTGATAATTCATAATGTAATTTCATACAGAGAATAAAGCAAATAAACCATCCTTCACAAACCCCCCTTGTTCTCATATTAAATTACAGAAATTATATATTATGATTATAAAACTCAAACAATATATCAATAGATCCACAACTAATATGATGCCATCACCAATGTCCAGTTTGGGTATGGGGTCCCACCAGTGTATTGACAAGTCCTGTACATCATCATCATCATCATCCTCTTCTATCTTCTGCTCTTCACTGACTGTTACCCTCGGGGTAACCCACACAATTATGGTGTCAGACTGATGGTGTCTAGTGGGGGATTCATTATTACCCCCTCCTGGTCACTTACTTATTAAAACACTTGGATGCTGCTAACGGGTTCACTCAGTTGTTTTTTTTCCCCCTTGCTTTACTTTGAACTTTGCTGATGTCATCAGGACTTGGCTTGGTCCTTCTCATCTGTCAGACACCGTCTCTTTTAGTTTACGTCACCGGGCTGTACATAGCACCTCATGCTGTGAGCCTGGGGTGAGATCCCACGTAGACGGATTAGTGGAGTTTTATTGTGACTACCACAAACCCTCCGTATCTATCCTCTTCTGGGCGGCTGCTTAGAATTGTGACACTGCCGTCAGTTCATGACAAACGCGTTGTACTGGCTCCGGCTGCGCCTGCCGCATCGGAGTAATGGAGTTCATATTTACTGGCACTTGCTGGGGACCCCCAACCCTTATCAATTTTTAAAATAAATACTAATCTGGTGATATCATCTACGAAATATAAAAGTTGTTCTAAGTACATACAATAACAATGTCAGGCCCTTAAACGAAATCAAACACACCTTTATATAAGAAAAACTTCTCTGTTACAATGGGCAGGGCACCTAGAAGATGTGTGGTTACTGGGTACATTTTATTTGCACTTGGTGTTACTCTTTTCAGCAGGATTTGTACCTTGATCTGAGCTGATTTACAAATAACATCTTTACATTAATCATTCACATTGAGCAGTAACTAGAAGTGATACATGCAAACTCATTTTTCTTCTTTTATATATATATATATATATATATATATATATATATATATATATATATATATATATACTGCACAGAATTTTCTGTTCTAAAATTTTCCTTTTACAACAGCAAAAAATATATAAAAATGTTTTCAAATGGGAATATTCCGCTTCTGTACCTTTTATCTGACGCTTCCAATAGTCCAATGCTGAGGCTGGTCAAAACTTAACCTCAGTATTTAATATTCCCACAACACTTTTTGAATACAGTTATTAAACAAACTAGCTTTGGGATAACATCTGGAGAGCTGCTGATATCTTATTGTTCAAACACCAGTTCAATACTTGGGATAACACTGTTCCCCTGTCACTTACACACAACGTCTGCAGTGGGGAAGATACCGGCCGGGCTTCAGGCCCCCCTGAGAAAAGGTCTACACATACGAGCACATTGTCATACACTTCTACTGTTAGGGATCTGCCAGGTACTACGTCTAGGTATACTCCTGGGATTAATCAATCCACACCTGAGGCCAGACCTGTTCGACTGACAGCATCTCCCACCAACCAGGGTGGCAGGCTCAGGAGTGGGAGAGCCTATCGCGGCCTGGTCAGTCGGAGTTAGCTCCGCCCCCTGTCCTTTATTACCTGCCGTGTTCTCTTCCTCAGTGCTTGTAATTCTTCTGGATTCCTGGCCTCACTGCTGCTTGCTCCAGCCTGCTTCTGCCGTGCTTCTGCCTTGCTGCAGTTCCGCTTAACCTGCTTTGCTTTGCCCCTGGCTTGCTTCCTTCTCCGTGCTCACTTTGGTATACTCCACTTCATCCTGGTCCTGACTACTCATTCACCGCTCCGTTTCCTCGCGGCGTTCCGTGGCTGCTGCCCCTTCCCTTGCGTGTTCCCTGTTTGTTCTCCCGTGCACTTAGACAGAGTAGGGACCACCGCCCAGTTGTACCCCGTCGCCTAGGGCGGGTCGTTGCAAGTAGGCAGGGACAGGGCGGTGGGTAGATTAGGGCTCACTTTCCCTTCACCTTCTTCCTGCCATTACATAATTACAAGCCCATACCTAGTCTACCATTTCTCCTACGCTGACGCTATCATGGACCCCCTTGAGACCCTGACCCAGCAGATGCAGGGCCTCTCCCTACAGGTCCAGGCCCTGGCCCAGAGGGTCAACCAGGGTGACGCTGCCTTAGTAGTACCCCTCACCTCACCTCTAGAACCCGACCTCAAGTTACCTGACCGGTTCTCAGGGAACCGTAAGACGTTTCTCTCCTTCCGGGAGAGTTGCAGACTGTATTTCCGCCTAAAACCCCACTCCTCAGGTTCCGAGAACCAGCGGGTGGGTATCATCATATCCCGACTCCAGGAAGGGCCCCAAGAGTGGGCCTTCTCCTTGGCTCCTGACGCCCCTGAACTTTCCTCTGTTGATCGTTTTTTCTCTGCCCTCGGACTCATTTACGACGAGACTGACAGGACTGCTTTAGCCGAGAGTCAGCTGGTGACCTTACGTCAGGGTAGGAGACCGGTTGAGGAATACTGTTCTGATTTTAGAAAGTGGTGCGTAGCTTCTCGGTGGAACGATCCGGCCCTAAGGTGCCAGTTTAGGTTAGGATTATCTGACGCCCTGAAGGATCTGCTGGTTAGCTACCCCTCTTCTGACTCCCTTGACCAGGTTATGGCCCTAGCAGTACGACTTGACCGACGTCTCAGGGAACGTCAGCTTGAACGCTTCTATGTGCTCCCCTCTGACTTTTCTGCGATCCCCCCCGAGGTCCCGTCTCCTCGCCCCTCCACGGAGGACTCGGAGGTACCTATGCAACTCGGGGCCTCCATGTCCCCTCGACAACGTAGGGAGTTTCGCAGAATGAATGGTCTCTGCTTCTACTGTGGGGACGACAAGCATCTACTGAACACCTGTCCCAGACGCAAGAATAAGAAGCCGGAAAACTTCCGCGCCTAAGTGATCATCGGGGAGGTCACTTGGGCGCACAGGTATTTCCCGTTAATGTGAAACGCAATAAAATTTTGCTTCCCTTTCAGGTCTCGTTTGCTGGCCGGTCTGCCACGGGCAGTGCTTTCGTGGATTCTGGCTCATCTGCTAATATCATGTCTGTGGAATTTCCTATGTCTCTAAAGATGCCTTTTATTGATTTACCTTATCCTATCCCTGTAGTAGGTATCGACTCAACTCCCCTTGCTAATGGTTATTTTACTCAGCATACTCCTGTTTTTGAACTCCTGGTTGGCTCCATGCATTTGGAGCAGTGCTCTGTACTGGTGATGCAGGGATTATCGTCTGATCTGGTATTAGGTCTTCCCTGGTTGCAGTTGCATAATCCCACGTTTGATTGGAATACTGGGGATCTCACCAAATGGGGTAGTGAATGTCTTATGTCACGTCTTTCTGTTAACTCTATTTCTCCCCGGGAGGAGGTAAACACGCTTCCTGAGTTTGTTCAGGACTTCGCCGATGTGTATTCTAAGGAGGCCTCCGAGGTGTTGCCTCCCCATAGAGATTACGATTGTGCCATCGATTTGGTGCCTGGTGCCAAGCTTCCTAAGGGTAGGATATTTAATCTTTCATGTCCTGAACGTGAAGCTATGAGGGTGTATATCCAAGAATGCCTGGCCAAGGGTTTCATTCGCCCCTCGACTTCTCCTGTAGGTGCTGGCTTCTTCTTCGTGGGGAGGTAGGATGGTGGTCTTAGGCCGTGCATTGATTATCGTAACCTGAATAAGGTCACCGTAAGGAACCAGTAACCACTTCCTTTGATTCCAGATCTTTTTAATTAGGTTCAGGGAGCCCAATGGTTTTCTAAGTTCGATCTACGGGGGGCATATAACCTTATCCGCATCAAAGAGGGGGATGAGTGGAAAACTGCGTTCAACACACCCGAGGGTCATTTCGAATACCTGGTCATGCCCTTTGGGTTGTGTAATGCCCCTGCTGTCTTCCAGAATTTTATTAATGAAATCCTGAGAGATTACCTGGGTAATTTTCTTGTTGTGTACCTTGATGACATACTGGTGTTTTCCAAGGACTGGTCCTCCCACGTGGAGCATGTCAGGAAGGTGCTCCAGGTCCTTCGGGAGAATAATCTGTTTGCTAAGACTGAAAAATGTGTCTTTGGGGTACAGGAGATACCATTTTTAGGGCAAATCCTCACTCCTCATGAATTCCGCATGGACCCTGCCAAGGTTCAGGCTGTGGCGGAATGGGTCCAACCTGCCTCCCTTAAGGCGTTACAGTGTTTTTTAGGGTTCGCCAACTATTACAGGAGATTTATTGCCAACTTCTCGGTCGTCGCTAAGCCTCTTACGGACCTTACTCGCAAGGGTGCTGATGTCCTCCATTGGCCCCCTGAGGCCGTCCAGGCCTTTGAGACCCTCAAGAAGTGCTTTATCTCGGCCCCCGTGCTGATTCAGCCCAACCAAGAGGAGCCATTTATTGTGGAGGTTGACGCATCCGAGGTGGGAGTGGGGGCCGTCTTGTCCCAGGGTACCAGCTCCCTCACCCATCTCCGCCCCTGTGCTTACTTCTCTAGGAAGTTTTCGCCCACGGAGAGTAACTATGATATTGGCAACCGCGAACTTCTAGCCATTAAATGGGCTTTTGAAGAGTGGCGGCACTTCCTGGAGGGGGCTAGACACCAGGTAACGGTCCTTAAGGATCACAAGAATCTGGTTTTCCTAGAATCGGCCCGGAGGCTTAATCCTAGACAAGCTCGGTGGGCACTATTCTTTACCAGATTTAATTTCTTGGTTACCTATAGGGCTGGGTCCAAGAATATTAAGGCTGATGCTCTGTCACGTAGTTTCATGGCCAATCCTCCTTCCGAGAAGGATCCTGCTTGTTTCTTACCCCCTGGTATAATCGTTTCTGCCACGGATTCTGATTTAGCTTCTGATATCGCAGCTGATCAGGGTGCAGCTCCCGGGAACGTCCCTGGGGACAAACTGTTTGTTCCCCTGCAATACCGGCTAAGGGTACTCAGGGAAAACCATGACTCCGCTCTATCTGGTCATCCTGGCATCTTGGGCACCAAACACCTCATTACCAGAAACTATTGGTGGCCTAGGTTGCCTAAAGACGTTAGGGCTTACGTCGCCGCTTGTGTGGTTTGCGCTAGGTCCAAAACCCCTAGGTCCCAACCTGCGGGCCTACTACGTTCCTTGCCCATTCCCCAGAGACCTTGGACCCATATCTCCATGGATTTTATCACCGATTTGCCTCCATCTCAGGGCAAGTCGGTGGTGTGGGTGGTAGTAGACCGCTTCAGCAAGATGTGCCACTTTGTGCCCCTTAAGAAGCTACCTAACGCCAAGACGTTAGCTTCTTTGTTTGTGAAACACATCCTGCGTCTCCATGGGGCCCCAGTCAATATCGTTTCTGACAGAGGGGTACAATTTGTTTCCTTATTTTGGAGAGCTTTTTGTAAAAAGTTGGAGATTGATCTGTCCTTCTCCTCCGCCTTCCATCCCGAAACTAATGGCCAAACGGAAAGGACTAACCAATCCCTGGAACAATATTTAAGGTGTTTCATCTCTGACTGTCAATTCGATTGGGTCTCATTCCTTCCCCTTGCTGAATTTTCCCTGAATAACCGGGTCAGTAACTCGTCAGGGGTCTCCCCGTTTTTCTGTAATTTCGGGTTTAACCCAAGGTTCTCCTCCGTTTCCCCTGGTTGTTCCAATAATCCCGAGGTAGAGGATGTTCATCGGGAACTGTGCACTGTCTGGGCCAAGGTTCAGAAGAACCTAGAGGCGTCCCAGAGCATAGAAAAAACTCAGGCAGATAGAAAATGTTCTGCTAACCCCTTGTTTATGGTCGGGGATCTGGTGTGGCTATCGTCTAAAAATTTGCGCCTTAAGGTCCCGTCCAAGAAATTTGCTCCCCGGTTTATAGGGCGCGTACAAAAGATTCAGGCGGATAGTAGACGTTCTGCTAACCCCCGGTTTGTCGTCGGGGATTTGGTCTGGTTGTCGTCCAGGAACTTGCGCCTTAAGGTCCCGTCCAGGAAGTTTGCTCCCCGATTTATTGGACCTTATAAGATCATTGAAGTCCTCAACCCTGTATCCTTCCGTCTGGAGCTGCCCCCATCCTTTCGCATACATGACGTCTTCCATGCCTCCCTCCTTAAACGCTGCTCCCCGTCCTGGTCCCCCTCGAGGAAACCTCCTGTTCCCGTTCTCACCCCTGAGGGGGTGGAATTCGAGGTGGCCAAGATTATGGACAGTAGGATGGTCCAGGGCTCCCTCCAGTACCTGGTCCATTGGAGAGGATACGGGCCGGAGGAGAGGACTTGGGTACCTGCCCGTGATGTTCACGCTGGGGTATTGATCAGGAGGTTCCACCTTCTCTTCCCTTCTAAACCGGGTCCTCTTAGTAAGGGTCCGGTGGCCCCTCATAAAAGGGGGAGTACTGTTAGGGATCTGCCAGGTACTACGTCTAGGTATACTCCTGGGATTAATCAATCCACACCTGAGGCCAGACCTGTTCGACTGACACCATCTCCCACCAACCAGGGTGGCAGGCTCAGGAGTGGGAGAGCCTATCGCGGCCTGGTCAGCCGGAGTTAGCTCCGCCCCCTGTCCTTTATTACCTGCCGTGTTCTCTTCCTCAGTGCTTGTAATTCTTCTGGATTCCTGGCCTCACTGCTGCTTGCTCCAGCCTGCTTCTGCCGTGCTTCTGCCTTGCTGCAGTTCCGCTTAACCTGCTTTGCTTTGCCCCTGGCTTGCTTCCTTCTCCGTGCTCACTTTGGTATACTCCACTTCATCCTGGTCCTGACTACTCATTCACCGCTCCGTTTCCTCGCGGCGTTCCGTGGCTGCTGCCCCTTCCCTTGCGTGTTCCCTGTTTGTTCTCCCGTGCACTTAGACAGCGTAGGGACCGCCGCCCAGTTGTACCCCGTCGCCTAGGGCGGGTCGTTGCAAGTAGGCAGGGACAGGGCAGAGGGTAGATTAGGGCTCACTTTCCCTTCACCTCCTTCCTGCCATTACATCTACCTTGGGTAGTTGTATGTTCTGCAGTCGCTGGGACGGGTAATCTGGTCGGGCTGCACTTTTCACAGGTACCTTTGCTGTTTTACCTATGTCACGCCGTGCGCACATCATGCAGGCTGCTACAAACCTAGTGGTGGCATTATTGTATCCAGGGACAAGCCAATTCACTGACACCTGGCTGCACATACCCTTGTTGTCAGGTCTGTCTTCTCTTGCTCTCTCAATTGGCTTTCCCGATGATCTAATAAAGTTCCTACTACCAATGTGCCCATAATTGTGGGCGATGCCAAAAGCGTACCTAGAGTCAGTGTAAATGTTGGCCGTCTTACCTTCTGCCTGGTTACAAGCCTCAGCGAGCACCTTCAGCTCTGCTCCTTGAGATGAATGAGAAGGTGAGAGTGGTTTCTGGATAATTTACCTCGTGCGTCGTATCCTGTCTTGTACATACTGTATATAATGAAGTATTTCTACATTACAAATTTACATTGGAAACCCATGTCACATATAGATAGAACATTTCAAAAGGATGGAGTTTTATTTTTCCACATTCATCTGATGATTCAGGACACTTGTAAATCCCACCCACCAGGTCCTGTAAATACCTAATGAATACAAAAACAAACAAATTATGTTACTGAAATCTGGCATGAAATTAACAATGTTCAGACAATTTTTTTGTTTTGCCTTCTCCCCCATCTAAATCTGTAAAGACTCATCTGTGGGTGACGTCACCTCGCCTCCTGTGTAAATTTGCTGGAGGGGGATGGTCTCTTACTCAATACTTCATATTGGGTGGAGACTACAGCACAGCATACCCAGTGCCATATTTACTGTTCTGGAAGGATCTGGAACCATCTATACAGAAATACCTCAAAATGTAGGTTACTGTCATACACATTTAATTTAGATTACTCATTGGGGTCTCATACACATTTTTTAAACCTCCTAGAACCAAATTAATTAATTCAAAACAAAATAAAACACAAAACAAAACTACCTGATCAGTCTCTTCACCATTCCCTCCTATTTGGACTCAGCGAAAGTAATGTAGCACAGTTTAAAACTACATATCTCAACATAATAAAGTTGGGCACTCTATCTGGGGGGCACTAGTTTAACCCCCTGTAATACACAACAGCCTGGAACAAAAATGGCTTTCTCCTGACAAAAATACATTTTATCTTTAAAATGACTTGCAATCAGGGCCGGCCTTAGGCTATAGGGTGCCCTGTGCGGAATTGCACTTTGGTGCCCCCCCCCTCAATTTACCATTGTTATATAGTGTGGTTATTTGGTGCTTTTGTTTGTACTATATGTTTTGTTAAGGCTGCTTTCATATTACGTCCTGCCTGTCCGTTTATCATATGCAGAGGAAAAGCTCCTGTTGCATATATTAAATTGACTCAAAAAATGTGCAGTATCATTTTTTTTTACTGGAAGCCACTGGATAAAATAGCGCAGTCCCATCCGAGCTGAGGCTTTTTTTTACCCTCCATCAGGCTTATGGGATTGTTTACCATATGTTCTGGTAGCTTTCCCGGTGAATACGTTAAACGGATGTAATATGAAATGATCTTTACTCAGTTTTCTCAAAGGCTATCTTTTGTCTGACTTAAAAAATATTAAAACTGCTGTCCACGTGTGCAATGTTGGACAGCAGTAGTTTTTTATCACTTCCTTATGGACATGTCGATAAACAAGCATCCATCCCCCCATGACCTGAGAGGTGCACCTAAATATAGTGTGTGTATATATATATATTTATATATATATATATATATATATATATATATTTATATATATATATATATATATATATATATATATATATATATATTTTTTTTTTTTATATATATATATATATATATATATATATATATAAATTTTATTAATGAAAGATGGCTGCATCTAGAACTGAGAAGTATATTGCAGAACCAGTAACACATATATATTTATTTTGTGAAATAAAAAAACTTTTGACAAATATCCACAAATAAATTATAGCATACAAACAAATATGAAGGATGAGGGTCTAGGCCACGGATCTAGCAGGAATAAGAGACAAAACCATGAGGGGTAAAAAGCCAGGTTTAAAAATTAGGCTCTAAAGGAGAGTGAACATTTAAACCAAGATTCAAAATGGCACTGCAGATAAGTTTTTGAAAATAAGTACAACGCACCAAGGGAAACATGTTTTGAAACTGTAAAAACTTTGATTTTTTTTAAAGGTATCATTAAAATACAACTCTTCGTGCTTTAAAGGAACAGTGTCATCACAAATATTTTATTTATATGTTAAAGATGTTAGTGCCTTAATATAAACGTTTATTTTCATTTGTGTGTTTGTGTTTTACTGTTTCTTTTTTTCACACTTTTTCTTCCCTATGGGGGCTGCCATTTTTTGTTCCATTTCTGTGTGTGTCGATTAACGACACACACAGACATGGAATACGGCAGCCACAGTCCCATAGGGACTGCGAACGGCTCCCGTCCCATTGACTGCCGTGTACGGCGTCTGTGTGGGAACTGCGCATGCGCCGCTCCCACACAGCCCTATTCGAAATTGGCGCCGTCCGGCGCCATTTTCCTGTGGACCGGAAGTCGCGGCCGGACAGTAATATTACTACTTCCGGTCGCGGCTTCCAAGTGCACATGGAACAGCGGCAGCAAAGGGAGCGGACGGGCCGCGGCGGCAGGAGCAGGTAAGCGATTTCAATGTATGTTAGTGTTTGTGTGTGTTTACTACTGCATGTAAACCTACTACACTGTGGGTTACCTCAAAAAATGGCGACACACAGTGTAGGAGGTTAAACCTTTCAAACCCCTCGTTTATCCCGGCACTAGCCAGGATAAAGGAGGGGGGGGATGCTGAGCGCTCACTAGAGCGATAGCTTTTAACCCAATGTTGCAATGCTGCAATTTTGGGAACTAGCTCCAAACAGCTCCATCTAGTGACCAAAAATGGGTAGTATTATAAATTTGAAAAAATTTATAATATTTCCTGACTCGCGAAAAAAATAAAAAAAATTTGAACAATGTTTTATCACCCACACACTAAATGTTTAAATTTTAAAAAAAAAACATGTTTTTGGGGCGACACCATGCCTTTAACTCTTGCAAATTCATCAATTACGCTGTTCAGGTTAATTGAGTTTAACACATGGTTTTCAATAGATAACACTGCAAGGGAAGATAATCTCTCCTCAGACATAGTTGACCTCAGATACGTCTTTATCAGTTTCAGTTTTGAAAAACTGCGCTCCCCTGATGCAACGGAAACAGGAATTGTCTGCAAAATTCGAAGGGCTATCCACATATTTGAAAATGTATCTGTGAGGCCATTTTTTTGTTAGAAAATTCAGAATCTGTATTGGGGTTACAGTTTCCTCAGGAAGAAGTGTCTGAATATGCCTGAGCTCATGAGCTAGTTCAGCACCATTTATATCACAAGAGCTGCCACTTGTCAGTGATGTTTGCAATTGCAAACATTTTTTCTGAAGTTCATCTCTTGTTGGAAGGCTCTTAATATTATATAGAAACCCCCAAATTTGATTGTGAATTTCCATTTGTTGAAAACGTTCTTACAAAGATGTAGTAGCTGTATCCACCAAAACATTGAAAAAGTTAGCCCTGAATTTTTGTATTGGCTCTGTAACAGGTTGATCCTTTCCTTCATAGTCAAAGAAGGTCTTTTTAATTCGAATTCGGGAATTTTTTTTAAACACAGGCTCCACACCATTGTCTTCAGCCAGTTTCTTTGCTGCCTTCAATGAACTCTCAAAACCGGTTTCTCTGAAATTCTTCAGAAATTCATAGGTTTTTTTGATGAGATGTGTGGCTGAGATCAGGTCAGCACTTTCATATTGCATGGCTTTACTGACTATGTTAATCTGGAATAAAAGGTCATACCAAACTATTAATGCCACTATAAACTCAAATTCAACAATTTGTTGAGAGAGTGTCTGTGCCTCATGACTCGTTTTTGGTTCTGTACTGGGATCCTCTGCAAGGGCAAATAATGCCTCCTGGATACCTCCAATGTTATGTATCAATGGCTTGATACAGTTTATTCTACATTCCCATCTTGTGGTACACAGAGGTTTCACAGTAAAACTAGATACATGATCTGACAGAATCTTCCATCGTTTTGCCGAATCCGAAAAAACATTGTAAATGCACTGAATAATACCAAAAAGATCTTTTGAGCGTTGGTTAGATCGAGCTGCATCGGCCACTACTAAGTTCAGGTTATGACACCCACATGGCACAAAGATAGCCCTGGGATTTTTTCGGAGTATGTTGTCTTGAACACCATTTTTCTTTCCTGCCATATTGGCTCCGTTGTCATATCCTTGACCATGGCAGTTATCAATGTCTAAATCTTTGCCTGATAAGAAAGTAAGGATAACCTCTGATAATCCTTTTCCTGTTGTGTCATTCACACTTTTGTAGCCAAGGAAGTATTCTTTTATTTGGTATTCTGAGGACTTTTCCTCAAGAAACCTAATTGTAAAAGACATTTGCTCCAGATGACTAATGTCTGTAGTACAATCGAGTATTAACCCCTTAAGGACGCAGCCTAGTTTTGGCCTTAAGGCTCAGAGCCCATTTTTCAAATCTGACATATTTCACTTTATGTGGTCATAATGTGGGAATGCTTAAACCTACCCAAGCGATTCTGAGATTGTTTTCTCGTGACACATTGGGCTTCATGTTCGTGGTAAAATTTGGTCGATATATTCAGTGTTTATTGGTGAAAAATTGCAAAATTTAGAGAAAATTTTGAAAAAATTGCATTTTTCAGAATTTAAATGCATCTGCTTGTAAAACAGACGGTTATACCACCCACAATAGTCACTAGTTCACATTTCCCATATGTCTACTTTAGATTGGCATCGTTTTTTGAACATTCTTTTATTTTTCTTGGACGTTACAAGGCTTAGAACATAAACAGCAATTTCTCATATTTTTAAGAAAATGTCAAATGCCTTTTATTTAAGGTACCTGTTCAGTTCTGAAGTGGCTTTGAGGGGCCTATGTATTAGAAACCCTGATAAAACACCCAATTTTAAAAACTAGACCCCTCAAAGTATTCAAAACAGCATTTAGAAAGTTTTTTAACCCTTCAGGCATTTCACAGGAATTAAAGCAAAGTGGAGGTGAACTTTGCAAATTTCATTTTTCTGGCGGAATTTCAATTTTATTCATTTTTTTTTCTGTAACACAGAAGGTTTTACCAGAGAAATACTACTAAATATGTATTGTCCAGATTCTTCAGTTTTTAGAAATGTCCCACATGTGGCCCTACTGCGCTCGTGGACTAAAACACAAGCCCTAGAAGCAAAGAAGCACCTAGTGCATTTTGAGTCCTCTTTTTTATTAGAATATATTTTAGGCAGCATGCCAGGTTTGAAGAGGTGTTGAGGTGCCAAAACAGTAGGAATCCCCCAATAGTGACCCCATTTTGGAAACTACACCCCTCAAGGAATTCATTTATGGTTGTTGTTACCATTTTGACCGCACAGTTTTTTCACAGCACCTATTTGAATTGGGCTGTGAAATGAAAAAAATGTAATTTTTTCCAATAAAATGTCATTTGTGATCAAAATTTCTTATTTTCACAGGGAACAAAATACCCCATTTGGTTGCCCAATTTGTCCTTAGTGTGGCAATACCCCATTTGTGGTGATAAACTGCCGTTTGGGCCCATGGGAGGGCTCAGAAGGAAAGGAGCGCTATATGTTTGTTGGAGTCCAGATTTTGCTGGATTGGTTTTCGGGTGCCATGTCGCATTTGCAGAGCCTCAGGGGTATCAAAGCAATGGAAACCCACCAAAAGTGACCCCATTTTGGAAACTACACCCCTCAAGGAATTCATTTATGGTTGTTGTTAGCATTTTGAGCACACAGTTTTTTCACAGCACCTATTTCAATTGGGTTGTGACATTAAAAAAATGAAATTTTTTCCAATAAGATGTAATTTTTTAGCAAAATTTCTTATTTTCACAGGGAACAAAATGCTCAATTTTGTTGCCCAATTTCTCCTGAGTGCAGCAATACCCCATTTGTGGCAATAAACTTCCGTTTGGGCCCATGGGAGGCCTCAGAAGGGAAGGAGCGCTGTGTGTTCTTTGGAGTCCAGATTTTGCTGGATTGGTTTTCGGCTGCCATGTCGCATTTGCAGAGCCCCAGAGGTATCAAAGCAATGGAAACCCACCAGAAGTGACCCCATTTTGGAAACTACACCCCTCAAGGAATTCATTTATGGGTAATGTGACCATTTAGACCCCATAGTTTCTTCACAGAACTTATTTGAATTGGGCTGGGAATTAAAAAAAAATATATTTTTTCCAATAATATGTCATTTTAGCTCAAAAATTCTTATTTTCACAAGAAATAAAATACTCCATTTTGTTGCCCAATTTGTCCTGAGTGCGGCAATACCCCATTTGTGGTGATAAACTGCCGTTTGGGCCCATGGGAGGGCTCAGAAGGAAAGGAGCACTGTGTGTTCTTTGGAGTCCAGATTTTGCTGGATTGGTTTTCGGGTGCCATGTCGCATTTGCAGAGCCCCAGAGGTATCAAATCAATAGAAACCAATCACAAATAACCCCATTTTGGAAACTACACCCCTCAAGGAATTCATTTATGGGTGTTGTGACTATTTTGACCCCATAGTTTTTTCACAGAACTAATTTGAATTGGGCTGGGAATGAAAACAAAATTATTTTTTTCAAATAATATGTAGTTTTGGCTGAAAATTTCTTATTTTCACAAGAAACAAAATACCCCATTCTGTTGCGCAATTTGTTCTGAGGGCCGCAATACCCCATTTGTTGTGATAAACTGCCGTTTGGGCCCATGGGAGGGCTCAGAAGGAAAGGACCACCATTTGGCCTACTGGGGATTTTCTAGTGCGAAGTCATGTATGCAGAAGCACCTGAGGTACCAGTACAGTTGAAACCCGCAAGAAGTGACCCCGTTTTAAAAACTACACCCTTAAGGGATTCATCTAGAGGTGTAGTGAGCATTTTGACCGGAGACCTACACCCCATAAACTGTAATGTGGGTTCTCCCGGGTATGGCAATACCCTACATGTGGCTGTTATCAGCTGCCTGGGCACACAGCAGGGCTCAGAGGGGAAAGACGAGGGGGGATAAGCTGTGCGGAGTGCATCAGGGTAAGTAAAATTGGGGTGAATTATAAACCGAGGGATGTATGATAAATTTTAAAACACACTTTCATACAGAGCTCTGGTTATTCGGGACACGTGTCACATTGATATATTGTGTCATCCCTTATCGCCCTCTTATAGCAGACTTTGCACCTCTTTTGACTTTTTCCCTTCTTGCCAGTTTGGGGAACTTCCCCTGGAAAGTGTTGCCGCCCTGGTACGATGCGTGTGGCCCCGCTTCCAGAAGTACTGGGTGCCCCCCCTTCTTGGTCCCTAAAGATTAGGTTCTTGATAATCACCTCTTGAAATTCCAGGAAAGTTCCCGTCTGGCCTGCACATCGACGTAGCACGTACGCATTGTACAAAGCCATCTGTATGATGTGCACGGCCAGCTTCTTATACCACACCGCATAGCGCTGTAGGGCTTCAGGGCTTGATCTTACAAGTCCATCCCTCCCATGTACCTATTGTAGTCCAGGATGCAGTCTGGTTTGGGGGTGGCCTTTCCTTCATATATCCTAAACCTGTAGGTATACCCTGATGCACTCGCACAGCTTATACATCTTCACGCCATACCTTGCCCTCTTACCCGGCAGATACTCGCGGAATTGAACCCTCCCTTTAAAATATACCAGGGACTCATCAATAGAAATACACTTCTCGGGGTGTATGCTGGGGAAAACCGGGCACTGGAACGGTCTAATAGGGGTCTCCGTTTATACAAACGGTCAAAACTGGGGTCATCTCAGGGTGGGCACGGCTCATTATCAGTATAATGTAAGAAGCGAAGTATTGCCTCATTTATTTATTTTTTTAGGTTCCAGTTCAGTTCTGAAGTTGCTTTGAGGGGCCCATATATTAGAAACCCCTATGAAATACCCCATTTTAGAAACTAGACCCCTCAAAGTATTCACAACAGCATTTAGAAAGTTTATGAACCCTTTAGGTGTTTCACAAAAATTTAGAGCAAAGTAGAGGTGAAATTTAAATTTATTTTTTTGTCAGAAAATCCTCTTTATACCATTTTTTTATAACACATAATACGTATTGCCCAGATTCTGCAGTTTTGAGAAATATCCCACATGTGGCCCTCGGGCGGTAATGGACTGAAGCACCAGAGCAAAGGAGCACCTAGTGGATTTTGAGGCCTCTTTTTTATTAGGCACCATGTCCGGTTTGAAGAGGTCTTGTGGTGCCAAAACATTGGGAACCCCCCAAAAATGACCCCAATTTGGAAACTAGACCCCTTGAGGAATCCATTGTAGTTTTCTTGGGGTGCATGCGGCTTTTTGATCAGTTTTTATTCTATTTTTAGGTGGCGTGGTGACTAAAAAACAGCAATTCTACTATTGTTTTTTTATTCTTTTTTTTTTTTACTGCATGCACTGTGCGCTATAAATGACACATTCACTTTATTCTGCATGGCGATACCAGATGTTTATAGTTTTTTTTATGTCTTATGGCGTTTGCACAATAAAATACGTTTTGTAAACAATCATTCACTTTTTGTGTTACCTTATTCGAAGAGCCAGAACGTTTTTATTTTTCAATCAATAAAGCCGTGCGAGGACTTATTTTTTGCGTAACGAACTGTAGTTTCGATCAGTACCATTTTTAGGTACATGCGACTTTTTGATCTCTTTTTATTCCATTTCTTGGGAGGTGAAGTGACCAAAGAATTGTGATTGTGGTACGGTTTATTATTATTTTATTTTACGGCGTTCATCGTGCGGGATAAATAACGAAATAGTTTTGTAGTTCAGGCCGTTACGGACGCGGCGATACCAATTATGTATAGTTTATTTGTTTGTTTATATATTTTTATTAATAATAAAGGACTGATAAGGGAAAAGGGGGGATTTTTACTTTTATTACTTTTAAATCTTTTATTTTCTTATTTTTACACATCTTTTTTTAACTTTTTTTTAACTTTATTACTTTGTCCCACTAGGGGACTTGAGGGCAGGAGGCCCTGATCGCTATTCTAATACACTGCACTACATGCGTAGTGCAGTGTATTAGAACTGTCAGCTACTCACTGACAGCAAGCATAGTGGGTCCTGACGTTGTCAGGACCCACTAGGCTTCCGTCTATGGCATAGCCGGACGCCATTGTTTGGTGTCCGGTTGCCATAGTCACCATCGCCGGCCGCTATCGCGTAGCAGGCCGGCGATGGCAGCTTAACCCCTAAAAAGCCGCAATCTCTATAGAACGCGGCTTTTAAGGGGTTAATCGGCGGGGACACAGCGATCGGTCCCCGCTGTAGGAGCTGTGACAGCTGCTGAACAAGACAGCAGCGTCACAGCTCCTGTATGTGTCGGGAGGACGGCCGAAACGGCCGTTACTCCCGTGACGTACTATTACGTCATGGAGCGCGAACGATACAGCTGCCATGACGTAATAGTACGTCAAGGAGCGGGAAGGGGTTAAAGAATAGTACTTAGCCTTTTTACATTGGTCAATAATTGTATTGATAACCTGTTTGGCCATTAAATTCATTAATTCATTTTGAATTGTCTTTCCACAATAGTGGTCAGCAGTCTCTTTGGATGTGATTCGACGAAGGTGCTCAGACATTACCACATCATGTTTCCCAAGAAGCTGAACAATGGCAAGAAAATTTCCATTGTTAGGAGTGAAGAGTCGATCTGAGGAGCCTCTGAATGGCAAATTCCTTTCAGCTAACAGCTGGGTAATTTGTATGAGACGCTCTAAGACATCTCTCCAATTCTTCCGTTGCTGGACTAGACTGTTTTGGAAGTGTTGGTCAATTGGTCAATGGTGTTTATATTTTCCAGCCTAAGTTGTGTTTCCATCCATTTTTTTTCAGACAAAAAATGGCTGGTAGATTTTTCATGTGATTTCAAAATGAAGGACATATGAGTCCAGTCTTGTGACCCTTCTGTTGCCAATGACGTGCGAGAATGGTAGTCAAACAGTTTACAGCAAAAGCAAAATACTCTATTTGCAGTTTTGGAATAAACCAACCATCGTCTAGGTTGATACTCCCCATTGTCCAATGATCTCTTGTAAAAGTCTTTACAGAAATGGCGATTCCTTTTATCTTTTTTAAATTCTATATTTTTAACCTGTACAGTTCCTGTTTGTACAATTACATCTATTATGGCAGAACTTAATTTGGGCCATAGAGCTGGATCTGGGTCTACTCCAACAGATGGGGAATTGTTTTCTGTTTCCTGTGTATCATCCAAATTTTCAGCACTGCCGATACTATCTGACACTTCGTATATTATGCATGTTGAAAATGAATTGCCCTGGTCAACTGGAGCATCAACATCAGCTTGACCCCCTGTACATGTATCCCACTCTGTTGTGCACTGCATAGGTGCAAGAGTATCATCAATCTCCTCTAGGACATCAACGTGGTCTTCTGTTTGGAACTGATCACTATTCTCCTGTGCAGTATCTGCAGTTTGGCTACTACAGTCTACTGACTTCTGAAAAAGATTTTTCAAAGAACCTGCATACTTTTTGTCTTCTTTTTCAAACAGAGCCTTTCTTTTCCTGTTCTGGGCCCCTGATGGCTTTTTTGGACCCATTCTGACTTGTAAATGTTTCCCTAGAGCAAAAATAAAATAGTACATTATTGGTATTACACTGCCTCTAAAAAGTTCCTAGAGCTCCAATGGTTAAAAAAGCTAAATGTGGATCCAATGTAATAAATAATGAAAGCTTCCACGTCCCTGGAGATCCAATGTGAAGTACTGAGTGCATCCATGTCCCTGGAGATCCAATGTGAAGTACTGAGTGCATCCATGTCCCTGGAGATCCAATGTGAAGTACTGAGTGCATGCATGTCCCTGGAGATCCAAAGTGAAGTACTGAGTGCATCCATGTCCCTGGAGATCCAATGTGAAGTACTGAGTGCATCCATCCATGTCCCTGGAGATCCAATGTGAAGTACTGAGTGCATCCATGTCCCTGGAGATCCAGTGTGAAGTACTGAGTGCATCCATGTCCCTGGAGATCCAATGTGAAGTACTGAGTGCATCCATGTCCCTGGAGATCCAATTTGAAGTACTGAGTGCATCCATGTCCCTGGAGATCCAATGTGAAGTACTGAGTGCATCCATGTCCCTGGAGATCCAGTGGGAAGTACTGAGTGCATCCATGTCCCTGGAGATCCAGTGTGAAGTACTGAGTGCTTCCATGTCCCTGGAGATCCAGTTTCATAAATACTAAATGTGTCCATGTCCTTGATAATCTAGTGGGATAACACATGACTCACAGATGCAGCGCCAACTTCTTCTGGTCTGGTCGCTAGTCTCAGGGGTTCTGCGAAGGCGACGAGATGACGTCATCGCGCCGCCTTCGCAGATCCCATGAGACTAGCAACCAGAACACCGGAGACAGCACTGCATCATGAGTATGTGTCATCACTTCGCCGCAGATCCCGTGAAGACGAGGGACCTTACCTGAAGACAGGGCTGCATCGGTGAGTATGTAGGGCATGCATGTCAGGCTGTGTGGTATCATCTACATCGGGGCTGTGAGGCATCTACATCGGGGCTGTGAGGCATCTACATCGGGGCTGTGTGGCATCTACATCGGGGCTGTTTGGCATCATATACAGGGAGGTGTGTGACATCATATACAGGAGGTGTGTGACATCATATACAGGGAGGTGTGTGACATCATATACAGGGAGGAGTGTAGCATCATATACAGGAGGTGTGTGGCATCATATACAGGGAGCTGTGTGACATCATATATAGGTGTGTGACATCATATACAGGAGGTGTGTGACATCATATACAGGAGGTGTGTGGCATCATATACAGGAGGTGTGTGGCATCATACACAGGAGGTGTGTGGCATCATATACAGGGAGCTGTGTGGCATCATATACAGGGAGGTGTGTGGCATCATATACAGGGAGGCTGTAAATAGCGTCTAGGTGAACATGTGACCTTCCTTTGGGTGTTTTCAGGGGGTTGGGACAAAAAAAGCCTGACCAATGAAATTCTTCTGTTTTTTTAACGGTCATGAAAAAGTGATGCAAAACGGATGTCAAACGGCCATTAAAAACGAACAGACGGACTGGAAATGGATGAAAATTTAGAGACACTGATGCAAAACGGCCATGAAATACTGACAGTTGATCAGTTTTTAATGGACGTTTTTTTTAACTGTCGCCTTATCAATCTATCTTTTGCAAACAGTACCTCCAAAGTGCCATTCAAGTAGCACAGCTTTGGTAGTACATGTATTTAACTTACTTATTGTCCCTCGTTTGGCTGTCTCCGGATGTGCAGGTCTTTTCTAGTCTTTGCTCTGGCGTGTTCCTAGAAATAGTATATACGAAGAAAGCACCCCTATTAGTGTCCATATAAATAGTGGCAGCGCCCCATAAATATTCATACATGCAGCTATTAGTACATTACATAATGTCCAGTTGCTAACGCTTTTTTTCCACACGTTTTTCAAAGAAACGAGCGCTGTGTTTTTTCTGCCTCCCATTGATTTCCATGGGAGGTCAGAGGTGTAAACTGCTCGAAGAAAGAGCATGCCTCTGCATCCGATTGAAATGGGGAGCAATTTTGGCTGATTTATGGTGCTCATTTCTACATGGTTTCCACATCAAAATCAGCGCCAAAAAACTGACCCTAATGTGTTTTTCTGTGGGGCGAGCTGTAGCATGGAGTACATACTATATTGCAGTTAATTGTCATATTACTACTGTTTTATTGCATCCTGCCTGTGGTGAATAATCTCTTAGATGCTGCGGTCGATACTGACCACGGCATCTAAGAGCTTATGCAACTTACACCTGG
Organism: Rhinoderma darwinii; assembly: GCF_050947455.1. Taxonomy (NCBI): domain Eukaryota; kingdom Metazoa; phylum Chordata; class Amphibia; order Anura; family Rhinodermatidae; genus Rhinoderma; species Rhinoderma darwinii. The sequence goes on along the minus strand of NC_134690.1, from coordinate 294,511,475 downwards.
CACTGAAAGCTAGAGCACCAATTGCGACTGTTTAACATCGCAGCTATCCACTGCATATTGAGCGAACTCGGGTCTTGAGCAAGCGTCATATTGCTAGAATGCTCATCCGCCATACATTCATGCAGGGGCGTAGCTACAGGCTCTTGGGCCCCCCTCTGAAATGTTAACATTTTACGGGCCGTAGCTTTCAGCTGCATCGCTGGGTCTAAGTGACCCAACGGTGAAGCACTAGCAACCAGGGGTGTCAATAACGTCTAAAAAAGTCAGGGGCAAAAGCCCCAAAACATATGTCCCCAAAAAAAATAAAAAATTTCTCAAGCAATACATCTCAGTGAACAGTGCACATATAAATACATGGTTTACAAAATTGCATAATAGGGCAATAAAAATGTAATATTGCATAATTCTCTGAATTCAAATGTCAACAGTACAGTGAAAAAACGGTGTACAGGGCAGTAGTTCCACGGAGAGGCAGGGACTCCTAGCATCGTACATAACTACCGTGTTTCCCCGAAAGTAAGACAGTGTCTTACTTTCTTTTTATCCCCAAAAGCCCCACTATGTCTTACTTTCGGGGTATGTCTTATATTGTAAAAAAATTGTCGAATTTTTTTTTTTTTTTTTTCACAAACTTTATTTAACTGTTTTACATTTTTTTTTTTAGTCCCACCAGGGGACTTCACTATGCGATGTGCCGATCGCATATATAATGCTTTGGTATACTTAGTATACCGAAGCATTATTGCCTGTCAGTGTAAAACTGACAGGCAACCTATTAGGGCATGCCTCCGGCATCGCCTAACAGGCAGATGCTGAAGGCAGACCTGGGGGTCTTTGTTAGACCCCCGGCTGTCATGGAAACCCGACGGCGACCCGCGATTTGTTTGCGGGGGCGCCGATCGGGTGACAGAGGGAGCTCCCCCCTCTGTCAAACACATTAAATGCCGCTGTCACTATTGACAGCGGCATTTAATGGGTTAAACTGCCGGAATCGGCGCGCGCTTCGATTCCGGCAGTTGCAGCAGGAGCAAGTGCAGGGGACGGCGCGGTGACGTATGGAGAGGGGGGCGGCGCGGAAGTGGGCAGGAGGCGGCAATACCCCCGTGTTTCCCCGAAAGTAAGACATATGTCTTACTTTCGGGGTACGGCTTATATTAGCCAACCCCCCTGAAACCCCCGATACGTCTTACAATCGGGGGTGTCTTACTATCGGGGAAACACGGTATGATGCTAGGAGCCCGGCTCCCTGCAGTGTGTTCGGTCCGGGATTAGCGGCCGAAATACGTTCCGTCCATTACGGACGTAACATGCTCGTGTGAATCCAGCCTAAATGTGCACTATGGAGGCACTGAATTATGTGCCCATTTTCCATTTATTAACACTTCAGTGTCGTTCAGTGCCACCTTGATGCCTATTTGCCATTTACTGTCCCTTTACCCTTTGTCACAGAAGAATAAAGGGGCAATAAATGGCAAATGAGCATCAAAGGGGCAATGAAAAGAAGGCCACTAAATGGGCAATAAGTGGGAAATGGGCACCAAGGTGGCACTGACAAGGTGTTAATAAATAGCTAATGGATATCAAAGGGCCAATTAACAGAAGGACACAAAAGGGGCAATAATTGCCAAGTGAGCACCATTATTGCCCTTATTGACCCACATTCAACTAAAGCCCACAGTCAGTGACTGACCTGATAGGACTTCATAAAAAGTGCACACTAGATATTGCTCGGGGAGCGAATCGCCATGGAGAATTGGAGTTTCACGAACGCATGGGATTATAGTCTCCTCCCTCCTTCTTCCAGCTCCCTGTCGTGCGTCCTGAATGATGGTATGACGCGGCTCACGCTTGATCGTCATTCAGGACGCAAAACAAGGAGGCGGGCCAGACAGTGTTGAAGTCTGTGAGTAGTAGGAGTATCTGACATGCTGGCGCCCCGAGCACTAGCTACATCGTAGGGTAGATTCACTGCGCTGCGCCCCCCTTCGAGCATGACAGCCGGCGCCCTGTGCGACCGCACTGCTCGCACATAGCTAAGGCCGGCCGTGCTTGCAATCATTTACCTGTAAAACATCTCACATTTTCAAAAATAACATTTAGGCAGCACTATAGCACGTGACTCATGTGTGAAAACAAAAACAAAACAAATGTAATTAGTTATTCAATAAAACAGAAAATAATATATCTGGTAATATTAATTACTGCAAACCAATAAACTATATATAAGAATAGGGAACGGTGGGGGCACATACATTTTCAAGACCCCGTGTCTCACAATATCTGTATTTTAATTCATTTGAATTAACATCAAAACATTCCAACATTAACCCCTTGAGTACCCAGCTCATTTTGGCCTTGAGGACCAGACCCATTTTTTCAAATCTGACATGTGTCACTTTATGTGGTAATAACTCTGGAATGCTTTTACCTATCCAATTGATTCTGAGATTGTTTTCTCGTGACATGTTGTACTTTAGGTTAGTGCAAAAATTTGGTCGATAAATTCATTGCTTATTTGTGAAAAACACCAAAATTTAGAGAAAATATGAAGAAATTATGATTTTTCCAATTTTAAATGTATCTGCTTGTAAAACAGATAGTAATAACACACAAAATAGTTAGTATTTCACATTTCCCATATGTCTACTTTATGTTTGCATCATTTTTTGAACATCCTTTTATTTTTCTAGGACGTTACAAGGCTTAGAACTTTAGCAGCAATTTCTCATATTTTTAAGAAAATTTCAAAAAGCTATTTTTTCAGGGACGAGTTCAGTTCTGAAGTGGTTTTGAGTGCCCTATATATTAGAAACCCCCATAAAACACCCCATTTTGAAAACTGCACCCCTCAAAGTATCCAAAACAGCATTCAGAAAGTGTTTCAACCCTTTAGGCGTTTTACAGGAATTGAAGGAAAGTAGAGCTGAAATTTTCAGATTTCATTTTTTTTTACAAAATTCATATGTAATACATTTTTTTCTATACCACAGAAGGTTTTACCTGAGAAACGCAACTCAATATTTATTGCCCAGATTCTGCAGTTTTTAGAAATATCCCACATGTGGTCCTAGTGCGCTAATGGACTGAAACACAGGCCTCAGAAGCAAAGGAGCACCTCTTGGATTTTGGGGCCTCCTTTTTTCAGAATATATTTTAGGCACCATGTCAGGTTTGAAGAGGTCTTGTGGTGCCAAAACAGTGGAAACCCCCAAAAGTGACCCCCATTTTTTAAACTACACCCCTCAGGGAATTTATCTAGGGGTATAGTTAGCATTTTGACCCCACAGGTATTTTGCTATATTTTCTGGAGTTAGTCTGTGAAAATGAAAATCTACTTTTTTTCTGGAAAAACCTAAAAATTTCTAATTTTTGCAAGAAATAAAGGAGAGAAAGCACCCCAACATTTGTAAAGCAATTTCTCCCGATTACGAAAATACCCCATATGTGGTAATAAACTGCTGTTTGGACCCACAGCAGGGCTCAGAAGGGAAGGACCCCCATTTAGATTTTGGAGCTCTGATTTTACTGGAATGGTTTTCGGTGCAGTGTCACGTTTGCAACGCCCTGGAGGGACCTAAACAGTGGAATCCCCCCAAAAGTGACCGCCATTTTGGAAACTAAACCCCTCAAGGAATTTTTCTAGTGGTATAGTTAGCATTTTGACCCCACAGGTTTTTTGCTGAATTTATTGGAATTAGTCTGTGAAGATGAAAAGAGACTTTTATTTGGAAAAAAAAACAGAATTTTCAAATTTTTATAAGGAATAAAGGAGAAAAAGCGCCTCAACATTTGTAAAGCAATTTCTCCTGATTACGGAAATACCCCATATGTGGTAATAAACTGCTGTTTGGACCAACGGCAGGGCTCAGAAGGGACGGAGCACTATTTGGATTTTGTAGCTCAGATTTTGCTGAATTGGTTTCTGGGGGCCATGTCACATTTGCAGAGTCCCTGAAGTACCAGTACAGTAGAAATTCCCCAGGTGTGATCCCAATTTGGAGACTATACCCCTGAAAGAATTAAATTAGAGGTGTAGTGAGCATTTTGAGCCCTCAGGTGTTTTATAGATTTTATTAGAATTGGTCCGTGAAAATGAAAAAATTTTTTTTTCCAATAACCTATAGATTTAGCTCAGAATTTTTCATTTCCACAAGGAATACAGGAGAAAAGTCACCCCAAAATGTGTTACACAATTTCTCCTGAGTAGGGAAATACCCCATATGTGGTTGTAAATGGCTATTTGGACATACGGCAAGGGTCTAAAGGGAAAAAGTGCAATTTCGTTTTTGGAGTGGAGATTTTACAAAATTTGTTTTTGACGCCATGTTGCATTGCGCTGAGATACCAGTACAGTGAAAACTCCTGAGAAGTGACCCCATTTGGGAAACTACACCCCTCAAGGAATTCATCTAGAAGTGTAGTGAGCATTTTGACCCCCAAAGGTTTTGCAGAAATTAGTGCACAGTGGATGTTGCAGATTGAAAATTGACATTTTCCACAGATATGCTATTTTAGTGCCCAATGTGTTGGGCCCAGCTTGTACCACTGGAGACACACACCCCATAAATTGTTAAGCAGTTCTCCAGAGTACGGTAATACCCCATATGTGGTCATAAACTGCTGTTTGGGCACACTGCCAGGCCCAGAAGGAGCGCCATTTGGCTTTTGGAGCGCAGATTTTGCTTGGTAGTAGTTTTGTATAGTGTTTTACTGGTGTTTCAGTTTATAATGTGGGGGCATATGTAAGCTGGGCGGAGTGTATCAGGGTATATGTAAACTGTGCGGAGTACATCACGGTATATGTAAGCTGGGCGGAGTACATCAGGGTATATGCAAGCTGTGCGGAGTACATCAGGGTATATGTAAGCTGTGAGGAGTACATCAGGGTATATGTAAGCTGGGCGGAGTTCATCAGGGTATATGTTAGCTGGGCGGAGTGTATCAGGGTATATGTAAACTGTGCGGAGTACATCAGGGTATATGTAAACTGTGCGGAGTACATCAGGGTATATGTAAGCTGTGCGGAGTACATCAGGGTATATGTAAGCTATGTGGAGTACATCAGGGCATATGTAAGCTGGGCGAAGTGCAACAGTTCATAATAGGATGATGTAATAATGGGGAAAATTAATAATAAAATGATCCATGGATAGTGACGTACGCTTTGAACCAATCCTTTATGCACAGGCCGGATTATTGGGTGCAGGAGTCGCACTTCTAAAGGGTGTCTGTGGTGTTGTACAAAACATCCGCACTCCAGTATTGACTAATCTTTGACTTCTTCACTAGCCCGACATGTAGCACAGACCCCAAAATGTCATAGTTTCCGCTGCATTTACAGGGTCTACCAGTGGGGGCTGCAAATGATGACGTGGGGTTTTAGGTGAAGAACTGCTGCACATATAAATTAGTTTGGGCCGTCGTTTTGCATTATTGCGTTCCAAGAGTCATAACTTTTTATTTTTCCGTTGACGAGCTATGTTTTTATTAGTATCATTTTGGGGTACATGCGATAATTTGATCAGTTTTTATTCCATTTTTTGTGAGGTGAGGAGACCAAAAAAAAGAGAAATTCTTTCACTGGTTTTTTTTATAATTTTTTAACGGCGTTCTCTGTGCAGTATAAACAACATGTTTGCTTTATTCTGCGGTTCGATACGATTATGGCAATACCAAATTTATATAGTTTTTATATGTTTTACTACTTTTACACAATAAAAACACTTTTTTCTAAATAAAATGTTTTAGTGTCACCATGTCCTGATAGCCATAACTTTTTTATTTTTTTGTCGACGGAACTTTGTGAGGGCTTGTTTTTTGCGTGACACACTGTAGTTCTTATTGGTACCATGTTTGGCTACGCGCGACTTTTTGATCACTTTTTATTCAATTTTTTTGGAAACAACGTGACCAAAAAAGGAGATTCTGCCATTGTTTTTTATGGTATTTTTTTTACGGTGTTCACCGTGCGGGATAAATAATATGATTTTTTTAGGTCAGGCCAATACGAACGCGGCGATACCTATTATGTCTAGTTTTTGTCTTTTTTTTTCATTTTTTTTCTAATTATAAAGGGCTTGATCAGGGAAACAAGGCGATTATTGTTTTTATTACGTAAAACTTTTATTTATTTATTTATCTAAAACTTTTTTTTTACTTTTTTTCACTTTTTATTTTACACATACTAGGGGACTGGAAGATCTGATCTTCTGATCCCCTGTACAATACACTGCACTACTTCTGTATGTACTTGTGTAGTGCAGTGTATTGTAACTGTCACTTTACAACTGACAGTTGAGCCTATTACGTCCTGCCTTAGGCAGGACCTAATAGGCTCCCATACCTGGCAACCAGGAAGCCGTTGCTAGGCTTCCTGGTTGCCATTGCAACCATCAGAACCCCGCGATTTTTCACGGGGGGGGGCAATGGGGTACAGAGTGAGCCCCCTCCCTCTGTATCAATCACTTAAATGCCGCTGTCGCTATTGACAGCGGCATTTAAGGGGTTAAACTACAGCGATCGGAGAGGACAGTGATCGCTGTAGTTGCAGTGGGATGTCGGCTGTATATTACAGCCGACACCCGATGAAGATGGAGCGAGCACAGCTCCTGTGCCCGCTTCATCCTCAGGGCGTTACTATACGCCCATTTTAGGGAAGGGGTTAATAAAAATAGTGTTTTTTTTTTTACACAGCTTTCTCTGATCTCCTCACGGATCTCACACAAGTGAGGAGATCATGGAAAGTGACAGGAGCTTTCTCCTGCAGACGACGTCACAGACGGCTGTGATTGGTCAGTCTTCAGAGACTGACCAATCACAGCAATCGCCGGCATTGGGGACTGCTAATTGGTCCCCAGGCCGGTAGCAGAGACGGTTAGCTGTCAATGACAGCTGCCGCCGCTGTTATATCACTATGTGATTTCACATAGTGACAGTTTATTCCTTCTCCGCAATAGTACGGCGAAGGTACGCTGCAATAAGCGGCCAGCGACGTACTATTGCGGCGAAGGTACGCAAGGGGTTAAATCTTATCACATCATAACACATAAATATGCAGCGTAACTTTTATCTTTTTGCAGACAGATTCAGCCGGCTGTAATATTTTTCTCGCTTGGTGTAGTTACGGACAACAGCTCATGCGCAAAGATAAGAAACATTCCATTACACAGAGAGGAACTGACTTTAACCCCTTACACAAAACACTAAGAATTTAATTTTTTTAGACATTTCTGCTGTTAAAAATAAGTACAGTGAAGGAAATAAGTATTTGATCCCTTGCTGATTTTGTAAGTTTGCCGACTGTCAAAGACATGAACAGTCTAGAACTTTTAGGCTAGGTTAATTTTACCAGTGAGAGACAGATTATATAAAAAAAAAAAAACAGAAAATCACATTGTCAAAATTATATACATTTATTTGCATTGTGCACAGAGAAATAAGTATTTGATCCCTTTGGCAAACAAGACTTAATACTTGGTGGCAAAACCCTTGTTTGCAAGCACAGTAGTCAGAAATTTTTTGTAGTTGATGATGAGGTTTGCACACATGTTAGATGGAATTTTGGCCCACTCCTCTTTGCAGATCATCTGTAAATCATTAAGATTTCGAGGCTGTCGCTTGGCAACTCGGATCTTTAGCTCCCTCCATAAGTTTTCAATGGAATTAAGGTCTGGAGACTGGCTAGGCCACTCCATGACCTTAATGTGCTTCTTTTTGAGCCACTCCTTTGTTGCCTTGGCTGTATGTTTCAGGTCATTGTCGTGCTGGAAGACCCAGCCACGAGCCATTTTTAATGTCCTGGTGGAGGGAAGGAGGTTGTCACTCAGGATTTGACGGTACATGGCTCCATCCATTCTCACATTGATGCAGTGAAGTAGTCCTGTGCCCTTAGCAGAGAAACACCCCCAAAACATAATGTTTCCACCTCCATGCTTGACAGTGGGGACGGTGTTCTTTGGGTCATAGGCAGCATTTCTCTTCCTCCAAACACGGCGAGTTGAGTTAATGCCAAAGAGCTCAATTTTAGTCTCATCTGACCACAGCACCTTCTCCCAATCACTCTCAGAATCATCCAGATGTTCATTTGCAAACTTCAGACGGGCCTGTACATGTGCCTTCTTGAGCAGGTGGACCTTGCGGGCACTGCAGGATTTTAATCCATTACGGCGTAATGTGTTACCAATGGTTTTCTTGGTGACTGTGGTCCCAGCTGCCTTGAGATCATTAACAAGTACCCCCCGTGTAGTTTTCAGCTGAGCTCTCACCTTCCTCAGGATCAAGGATACCCCACGAGGTGAGATTTTGCATGGAGCCCCAGATCGATGTCGATTGACAGTCATTTTGTATGTCTTCCATTTTCTTACTATTGCACCAACAGTTGTCTCCTCACCCAGCATCTTACTTATGGTTTTGTAGCCCATTCCAGACTTGTGCAGGTCTATGATCTTGTCCCTAACATCCTTAGAAAGCTCTTTGGTCTTGCCCATGTTGTAGAGGTTAGAGTCAGACTGATTAATTGAGTCTGTGGACAGGAGTCTTTTATACAGGTGACCATTTAAGACAGCTGTCTTTAATGCAGGAACCAAGTTGATTTAGAGCGTGTAACTGGTCTGGAGGAGGCTGAACTCTTAATGGTTGGTAGGGGATCAAATACTTATTTCTCTGTGCACAATGCAAATAAATATATATATAATTTTGACTATGTGATTTTCTTGTTGTTTTTTTTTAAATATAATCTATCTTTCACTAGTAAAATTAACCTAGCCTAAAAATTCTAGACTGTTCATGACTTTGACAGTGGGCAAACTTACAAAATCAGCAAGGGATCAAATACTTATTTCCTATAGATTTCTTATAGATCTGCTTTATTGTGGCCACTAGTTTCACACATGTTACATTACACACGTCTCACACATCACACAGATGTCACATCACACCCATTCACATTACACTCCCCCCGTTCTGACCCACATTAGTCACTGCAATGTACCCAGCTGCTCCGTTTTCTTCACTCTTCCTATGAAAATTTACATCTGTATTCAAATTGTTCTTTTTCACATCAACTTACTTGTAACCACCTGTAATCACTTACTTTGTCCTTTTAACTTTCTCAAATTTCCACAAACCATTCTATTTATCACATGCAAACAACCATCTTAAGGCTGCCAGCTTCTTCAACAATTTTTTTACAGTGCGTTATTTTGCCTTCACATACTTTACAATTAAAGCCCCAGCTTCTTTTACTCATTCTACTATAATGATGGCCAGGACCCGTGCCCCAAAGCATTTTTGTCTCACTTCCTCCTGACCCCATGGTCGGAGAGCAGTAGGGTGATTTCAGGTAAATCCCCCACCTCCAGGCAAACTGGCCACGTTTGCCGACAGATATCTCAGACCAGTCTATCTCCTAGACTGTCTTACCAATACGATATCAAAAGTGGTTCCTCCAGACATTCTAGCAGTAGGGTATCCTTTCCTATGATCCCACACTATAGTGAACATCAAGAACAGACAAAATGCTGCCAATCAACAATTGCAAGAGCAAATTCTTCAACACAATCGACATTCATGAACCTCCATTGAATCAAACAGGAGTTGGTCACATTCATTTCAATCATCTACAAACCCCTCACTGCCGGGGTATAGCTTTTAGTTCCCTTACACACAGTATTACAAGCTGGCAGTGTGTGCTAAAAGTGTATCAATGATTATTCAAAACTACATTCAAAGTTTTCCCTGTTGCACTGGATTCTCCATTATCAGGACTTAAAGGTAATGTGTCGCTTGAAAAAAAATTTTTTTTTTTTTTAGTTAAACAGTTAGTGTATAGGTGATTAAACATTGTTCTAATTTTTTTAATTTTTTCACGAGTCAGGAAATATTATAAATTAGATTCTAATTTATAACATTTCCCAGTGCTCGTCACTAGATGGAGCAATTCCCAAACTTGCAGCATTGCATGTGGTAAAGCAACCACATTGCTTTATGCTGCAAAATTTGAGAAAACTCACTCGCTCTAGTGAGCTCTCAGAATCCCCCCTCCTTTATCCTGGCTAGTGCCGGGAGAAACGAGGGGATTGAACGGTCAAACCTCCTACACTGTGTTTCGCGATTTTTTGAGCTAACACACAGTGTAGTAGGTTAACATACAGTAGTAAACACAGTAAAACACGTACATACACAGACCAAACTTACCTGCTCCTGCCGCCGCCGCTCCCTCCAGTCCGTCCGCTCCGTCTGCTACCTCCGCTCCAAGTGCACAAGTCCGGAAGTTGTAATCTTACTGTCCGGCCGCGACTTCCGGTCCACAAGAAAATGGCGCCGGACGTCGCACAGTTCAATTTGGACTGCGCCGTTCCCACACAGACGGCGTACAGCATAGTGGATGGAACGGGCCCCCTTTCGCATTCACTATGGGACTGTATGTGCCTATTCCATGTCTGTATGTGTCGTTAATCGACACATACAGAGATGGAAAAAAAAATGGCAGCCCCCATGGACAAGAAAAAGTGAAAAATAAAAAAAAGTAAAACACAAACACACAAATAAATATTTTTTTTTAAATAAAACACTAAAAGAAAATTGATCTAAAATTTTTTTTCTTTGTGACACTGGTCCTTTAACCATTGAAGCCCTTGTGGTAGTACAGCATATTACTCACAAATATCCAACTTTTCTCTTACCTACAAACAGTCAGTACCTCCCAACTATAATCCCAGACAAACGGGTAACAGAACAACTATTAATCCTCAACAATTTTACACAACTAAATAACAAATTACACAGTACAACAGAGCAGCAAGCACAAGTTTTTTTTCCTCACTGTCCAGACTACAATCTTTTTATTTTAAAAACTTCACATGTGAGTTACAACTTCTCTCCGCCATGCGCTACGTCACTGCATTCCAAAGGGGGAGGTCTTACACTTCTCACAATTTTTCTGGTTAACAATGTAATTGCTGGCAAAAATTCTCTCATGTCTTTCATATCAACAGTTTAAGATCACGTACGCACATGCAATCTTTCATCACACTAAAAGTTTCAACATACCTTTTTGGATCCATCTTTCATCCCACTGCTGGATAAAGTGCCACGTCCAGAAGATGTGACTTCATCACAGCTAAATTTCAAGGCTTACGCAATACATGTGTGAATGGTGTAAGAATAAGCTCCTTACCTACCGCAGTTTTTTTGTAATTCACAGATGTAAAGCCAGACCTCTCTAGCGACAGCTATCAGACGAGCAATCTCCGGGGTTTTTTCGGCACCATTACTGTCGTGGAAGTCAAGGGCTCAAAATATATTAGACTGAAATTTAGAAGAGTCCAACAGACTCTCAGGCCAGGCACTTTATCTAGCATCCTAATTAGGATATTTCATACCGATATATATCTAGAGAGGAGAGAAAACACACAGACGCTGCCAGTGGCGTAACTACCGCGGTAGCAGCAGTAGCGGCTGCTACGGGGCCCGGGGCTTGAGGGGGCCCGTGCCGCCAGCCGACATGCCCTCCCAAATGCCCGGTGGCGCCGCTAGCAGCCGTTATGGCTGCTACAGGGTTAGCACCGCTACTGTGGGGCCCGCGCCGCCGAGCCTTACACAGGCACTCTCATGCCTGTAGGTGTCGCTAGCACCGGAGGGGGCCCCGGTGCTAGCGGCAGCCAAATCCATGTATTAGCGCTGAATGGCCGGGCATCCAGTGCCTTACAATGACACTGATTGGCTAGCGGCGCGATGACATCATCGCGCCGCTTCCATGCTTGGAAGGTGCTAATTGGCGGGGCAAGTCATTCTGCCCTGCCAATCAGCGTCATTGAAGGACGCTCATTCAGCTCCTGCAGACATGCTCAGAAGAGAGCATGTCTGCATCGCCAGTGAACAGCGTGGGAACTGGAGAATGTGAGTATGTCAACTTTATATATTTTTTTCCTCATAAAAATGTGAATGCCATTATCTATAGTGGGGGGGGGTCTATCTACGGGGGGGGGTCGTCTTTATGTGGGCTATTATATATAGGGGTGGTCTATATGTGGGGCAGTAGCTACAGGGGGGTCTGTATGTGGGGCAGTAGCTACAGGGGGGTCTATATGTGGGGGTGTGGGCCACTATCTACAGTGGGGTCTATATGTGGGGCAGTATATGTGAGACACTATACAGGGGTGGGCTATATGTAGAGCACTATCTATAGGGGAGCTAGTTTTTAGGGTACTTTCTATAGGGGTGGGCTATGTGTGGGACACTATATACAGGGGTGGGTTACCTGTGGGGCACTAGCAACAGGGTGGCTATATGTAGTGCACAGTCTACAGGGGTGGGCTATATGTGGGACAATATCTACAGAGGTGGGCTATACGTGGAGCACTAACTATAGGGGAAGCTATATGTAGGGCAGCACGGTGGCTCAGTGGTTAGCACTATTGCCTTGCAGCTCTGGAGTCCATATGTGGGCACTATCTACAGGGGCTTCTATGTAGGTCACTATCTACAGGGGGCACTATCTACAGGGGGCACTATCTACAGGGGGCACTATCTACAGGGGGCACTATCTACAGGGGGCACGGTGTGTGAGTGTGTGTGTGTGTGTGTGTGTGTGTGTGTGTGTGTGTGTGACAGTTATATTTAGATGTGTTGAGAATTTTAACTTTGTTTACAGGTGCAGAAATGTTTTAAAAGTGAGAAGCTGAAGACATCTAAACGGAAAACTGCAGAAGTGGGTCATGGCCGGGAGAAATCCATCATAGATGTCTGAACCGGAGGGAGAAGAAAAGAACTAGAATCTGAGACGTCACCGGTGAGTCACTTAATGTAAATGTTTATTCTGCCTCTAATCAGTATTGTAGTCACTGTATGATCTGCAGCGAGATGATGGTGGTATGATTTTTTTTTGTGAAACCGCATCTCCCAGCATATCCTTATCATTGTTTTGGCCATGCTGGGAGCTGTAGTTTTACGCCGTACAAACCTATGCGCAGTGGCGTAACTACCGCTATAGCAGCCGTAGCGACATCTACGGGGCCTGCAGCATGAGGGGGCCTGTGCCACCCGCCGACACGGCCAGCCCATGGCCGCAGGCTCCGCTAGCAGCCGCTATGGCTGCTACAGCGCGACGCCACTGAAGGGGTTGTTCCTACAAAAGACATGCATCCCCTATCCACAGGATAGGGGATACATGTGGGATCGCTGGGACGCCCAGCGATGAGGAGAACGGGGGACCGAAAGTCCCCCCTAAGTTCTCCATGACAAACCTCGGACTTCCGGGGTCTGTGTCGGCAGCTCCATGGAAATGACTTGCGCACCGGTCGTGCTTGTGCGCATGCGTGACCAGCGCTCCTTTCATTTTTATTGAACTGCGCAGACGCCGGAAGTCCGAGGTTAGTCATGGAGAACTTCGGGGGACTTTCGGTCCCCCGTTCTCCTTATCGCTGCCAACGATCACACATGTATCCCCTATCCTGTGGATAGGGGATGCATGTCTTTTGTAGGACAAACTATAGGCCGTTTTTTTTTTTTGGGGGGGGTCTGTATGGCGTAATCTACAGAGGGGGCTGTATGGCGTTATCTACAGAGGGGGCTGTATGGCGTTATCTACAGAGGGGGCTGTATGGCGTTATCTACAGAGGGGGCTGTATGGCGTTATCTACAGGGGGCTGTGTATGGTGCTATCTATAGGGGGGCGCTGTGTGGTGGAATCTATAGGGAGGCACTATCTACAAGGGGGGGGGTTGTGTGATACCCAGCAGAGGGGGGGGGGCCCAGTCAAAAGTTTGCTATGGGGCCCAGTCTTTCCTAGTTACGCCCCTGGACGCTGCTGATATGCACAAAATGCTCCTCTGGAGGTTTATTTCCAGACTCAAACTATAATACTATCATTCAGAAGGGGTGTAGGCTTGAGGTTAACCAATCAGAGACAATGTGACAATATTTGTTATTCATTTAATAGCAGACCATAAGATACATCCCAGATACATCATTATAATTCTTCACACATCAGATTTGCAGGTGGCTTTATCTCACTTGGGCAGAATGTTCCCGTAAGATGGGGGAGGCATTCCCACACGCATATTTGCCACCCTCCCATCTCACTCCCTGTGTCTTCACTGCAAGCTTCGTATGGGAGCCAAGGTCAAAGATAAAACATACGAAATCAACATAACTTGTGTTAAAGGAACAATGACTTTCTTACTCACTACAAAAGAACCAAGATGGGAACTCCAGACAAGATGGCTTGCTGCACGAAACGAAATAATTTAAACATTATTATAATCACTTTCACATAATACATATCTTAGTAATTCGGCATCCTGCTTGATAATTCATAATGTAATTTCATACAGAGAATAAAGCAAATAAACCATTCTTCACAGTAGTGTAACGTATTATAGCAGATATCAGTGCTGCAGGTCTTCAAGTCCCCTAGTGGGACAAAAAAAAGTTTTCAAAACATGTATAAAAGTGTAAAAATAAAAGTTATAAGTTAAAAAACAAAAACTGTGTTTTTTTCCTATAATAAGCCTTTTATTATAGGAAGTACACATATTTGGTATCACCACGTTCATAATGACCCAAACTATAAAACTATAAAAAAAACTATAATGTTATTTTTCCTGCAGAGTGAACACCAGAAAAAAAAAAAAAAAAAACAATGCCAGAATCGCTATTTTTTGGTCACCACCCCTCACAAAACATAGAATGAAAAGTGATCAAAAAGTCGCATGTACCCCAAAATAGTACCAATAAAAACTACAACCTGTCTCGCAAAAAAACAAGTCCTTACACAGCTTTTTTGACTAAAAAATAAAAAAGTTATGGCTCTTAGAATATGGTGACAACAAAATTAATTATTTTTAAAAAAGGTGATTTTATTGTGCAAACGCTGCAAAACATAAAAAAACGATACACTTGTGGTATCGCTGTAATCGTATCGACTCGCAGAATAAAGTAAAATGTCATTTATAGCCCACGCTGTAAACTGTAAAAAAAAAAAGGAATAAAAAACATTGGCAAAATTGTTGGTTCATGGTCACCTTGCTTGTCAAAAAATTAAATAAGAAGCGATTAAATAGCCACATGTACCCCACACTGGTACGATTGAAAACTACAGATTGGGGGGCGTGGCTTGGCTGTCGATCCGAATGGCCGCTTGAGTACAGAGCTCCTGCACCATACTCACACACTAAGCGACTAAAGCCTCGAAACCGGCACAGAAACAAATAGGAGTTTGTCCCCTTAGGTGAGCTGAATCTGCAGCAGCAATGCCGAGACGCCAGAAGCCGATACCGAGACCTGCGAAGCTGACAGACTTCTACCCTCCTCGCCATGCGGACGGAGCACAAGATGGAGGGGACGCATACTCCCTAACTGGATCCCTTACCTTTGAACCGCCTTTGCAGTCACCATCGCGATTCCCCACGGCTGCAGTTACACAGAGGAGGAGTGTTTCTGTCCCGGCACTAGCTCCTCTACTTACTGGTGGCCGTGTGGACATAGCTGTCCGTTGCAGACTTCACTTCCTCGGGACGGCGCGGGCGCCATCTTCTACCCGCAGCACCTGACTCTGCATCTTCCTTTCCGCCGTTGCCAAGCTCCGAAAGCCCGCCAAAGCAGAGGCAGAGACTGCTTCCTCCGGAATCACCATCAGCCCAGGTAGGAGAACATATACCCCCTGTGGCTCTTCTCTCTGAAGGGAATAATTTGAATGACTTGCCCTCCTCAGTTAATTTAGTCACAGAGCTTACAATGAAGACCATGCTTCAGGCTCTTAGCACTTCTCTACAAGCAGGCTTTGCTAAAATGTTGCACCCCTTGTCTATGGCGGTACAAGATGTAGAGCTTAGATTCCAACATGCTGAATCTAAAATCAGTGAATTTGTTACGTCTCATAATGAATTGATTGATGCTCACTATGACCTAGAAACAGAAGTCTCTCAGATAAAAGCTAAAATGGCAGACCTGGAAGATAGATCCCGTAGGAATAATGTCAAATTTAGAGGGATCTCTGAAGATGTCGCTGCACCTGATCTGCTTAACTATGTGCAAGACTTCATCAAAGCCATGCTTCCTAGATGTACTCCGAGAGATATCATCATAGACAGAATTCATAGACTTCCAAGACCGAAACATCTTGCGGATGAAGTACCGCGTGACGTATTAGCCCGCATCCATTTTTACCACATTAAGGAGCAGTTAATGACATCCCTCAAGAAAAAACATGCTATTCCTTCGCAATACAACATGCTATCCATTTTCACGGATCTCTCAGCTGTGACGCTGCAACTCCGTAGGCACTTGGCCCCACTCACCAGCGCCTTACGGGATAACAAGATCTTGTACCGCTGGGGTTTTCCGGTTCGTTTACTTGTCCATCGTAACAACTCTCTGCATGTGATTCGGATGGAGTAGTCCTATTGAAAAAGTGGGACATACCGGTACAACTACAGGCACAACCATCTAATCACCCTCCCCAGAGAATACGAGATGAATGGCAGCTGGTGGATTATCGTAAGTAACAGAAGCGCTGATATGACTGATCTGTGTCTCTTTCTTTCCCTCTCTGCCGGTTCTTGAGATGGAAAAGTCTTCTTCTGTAAGGTTTCATCCGAGGCTTATCTACAATTGGTGCAGTTGTGGCCACCAAGGCCTGACATCAAGCTGACTGTTATTTCCTCCAGTCTGGTGAACAGTCTCATCTATTCAGGGTTTGTGATGGATTTGTTTTGTATCTATTGTGTAATGACGGGGGTGGGGAGACAGACAAGTGAGCCCTAATCTACCCGCCACTCAGTCCCTGCCTACTTGCAACGACCCGCGCTAGGCGACGGGGTACAACTGGGCGACGGTCCCTACGCTCAATAAGTGCACGACAGACAAACAGACAAGGGTACACAGAGCTAGGGGGAGAAAGGGGCAGTTGCCCACGGCAACACCATGAGCAACAAGAGAAGTGAACAAGCCGAGTCAAACCAGGAGAGTACGAGGTGCCAAACGCAGAGCAGGAGAGTAGTGAACAAGCCGAGTCAAACCAGGAGTGAACGAGGTACCAAACGCAGAGCAGGAGAGTAGTCAGCAAGCCGGGGTCAATATGAAGCAAGGACAAAGTACAAGAAACCAAACGAGAAGAATCACAAGCAAAGGAGGAACAGGAAAGACAGAGGGCGGGAGCTAGCTCCGTCTGGCCAGGCTGTGATAGGTTCTCCCACTCCTAAGCCTGCCACCCTGAGTGGTGGAAGATGGAGTCAGTCTCACAGACATAGAAGCAGGTGCAGACTGATTATCTATGGGATTTAACCCCGAAGCTGTGCCTGGCAGATCCTTTACAGTACCCCCCCTTTTATGAGGGGCCACCGGACCCTTTCTAAGTGGACCTGGTTTACTGGGGAAACGAAGGTGAAACCTCCTGACCTATATCCCAGCGTGAACATCCCGAGCGGGTACCCAAGTCCTCTCCTCAGGCCCGTAGCCTCTCCAATGGACCAGGTACTGGGGGGAGCCTTGGACCATCCTTCTGTCCACAATCTTGGCCACCTCGAATTCTGCCCGGGGAGCAGCGTTTAAGGAGGGAGGCATGGAACACGTTGTGTACTCGAAAAGATGGGGGCAACTACAGTTGGAAGGAGACAGGATTGAGGACTTCAATGACCTTGTACGGCCCTATAAACCGGGGAGCAAACTTCTTGGACGGGACCTTAAGGCGCAAATTTTTAGACGATAGCCACACCAGATCCCCGACCATAAACAAGGGGTTAGCAGAACATTTTCTATCTGCCTGAGTTTTTTCTATGCTCTGGGACGCCTCTAGGTTCTTCTGAACCTGAGCCCAGACTGTGCACAGTTCTCGATGAACGACCTCTACCTCGGGATTGTTGGAACTACCAGGTCAAACGGAAGAGAACTGTGGATTAAACCCAAAATTACAGAAAAACGGGGAGACCCCTGACGAGTTACTGACCCGGTTATTAAGGGAAAATTCGGCGAGGGGAATGAATGAGACCCAATCATATTGACAGTCAGAGATAAAACACCTTAAATATTGTTATAGAGACTGATTAGTCCTCTCAGTTTGGCCATTAGTTTCAGGATGGAAGGCAGAGGAGAAGGACAGATCAATCTCCAACTTTTTACAGAAAGCTCTCAAAAACAATGAAACAAATTGTACCCCTCTATCAGAAACAATATTGACAGGGACCCCATGGAGACGCAGGATGTGTTTGACAAACAAGGTAGCTAACGTCTTAGCATTGGGTAGTTTCTTGAGGGGCACAAAATGGCACATCTTACTGAAGCGGTCTACTACAACCCACACCACCAACTTGCCTTGAGATGGAGGCAAATCGGTGATAAAATCCATGGAGATATGAGTCCAAGGTCTCTGGGGAATGGGCAAAGAACATAGTAAGCCCGCTGGTCGGGACCTGGGAGTCTTGGACCTAGCACAAACTTCACAAGCGGCGACGTAGGCCTTAACGTCTTTAAGCAACCCAGGCCACCAATAGTTTCTGGCAATGAGGTGCTTGGTACCCAGGATGCCTGGATGGCCAGATAGTGCAGAGTCATGATTTTGCAGGGGAACAAACAGCTTGTTCTCAGGAAGGCTCCCGGGAGCTGAACCTTGACCGCAATTTCAGAGACTAAATCAGAATCAATAGCGGAAATGATTACACCTGGAGGCAAAATACAAGCAGGATCTTCCTCCGAAGGAGGGCTGGCCATGAAGCTACGTGACAGTGCATCAGGCTTAACATTTTTAGACCCAGCCCTATAGGTAACCACAAAGTTGAATCTGGTAAAAAATAACGCCCAACGAGCTTGTCTCGGGTTTAGCCTCCGGGCAGAGTCTAGGAAAACCAGATTCTTGTGGTCAGTAAGGACCGTTACCTGGTGCCTAGCCCCCTCCAGGAAGTGGCGCCACTCTTCAAATGCCCATTTAATGGCTAAGAGTTCGCGGTTGCCAATATCATAGTTACTCTCAGTGGGTGAAAACTTCCTGGAGAAGTAGGCACAGGGACGGAGATGGGTGAGGGACCTGGTACCCTGGGACAAGACAGCCCCCACTCCCACCTCGGACGCGTCAACCTCCACGATAAATGGCTCCATTTGGTTGGGCTGAACCAGCACCGGGGCCGAGATAAAGCACTTCTTAAGGACCTCAAAAGCCTGGACAGCCTCAGGAGGCCAGTGGAGGAGATCAGCACCTTTGCGAGTGAGATCCGTAAGAGTCTTAGCGATGACCGAGAAGTTAGCAATAAACCTCCTGTAATAATTAGCGAACCCCAGGAAGCACTGTAACGCCTTCAGGGAGGCAGGTTGGACCCATTCCGCCACAGCCTGGACCTTGGCAGAGTCCATGCGGAATTCATGAGGAGTGAGGATTTGGCCCAAAAATGGTATCTCCTGCACCCCAAACACACATTTTTCGGTCTTCGCAAACAGTTTTTTTCTTAAAGGACCTGGAGCACCTTCCTGACATGCTCAATGTGGGAGGACCAGTCCTTGGAAAACACAAGTATGTCATCAAGGTACACTACAAGAAATACCCCCAGGTAGTCTCTTAAAATCTAATTTATGAAATTCTGGAAGACCGCGGGGGCATTACACAACCCAAAGGGCATGACGAGGTATTCGAAATGACCTTCAGGCGTGTTAAACGCAGTCTTCCACTCATCCCCCTCTTTGATGCGGATAAGGTTATACTCCCCCCGTAGATCAAACTTAGAGAACCATTGGGCCCCCTGAACCTGATTAAAGAGATCAGGAATCAGAGGAAGGGTATACTGGTTCCTTACAGTGACCTTATTCAACCTTCGGTAGTCAATGCATGGCCTAAGACCACCATCCTTCTTCCCTACGAAGAAGAAGCCAGCACCTACCGGAGAAGTAGAGGGGCGAATGTAACCCTTGGCCAGGCATTTCTGGATATACTCTCTCATGGCTTCACGTTCGGGACAAGAGAGATTAAATATCCTACCCTTAGGGAGCTTAGCTCCTGGTACCAAATTGATTGCGCAATCATATTCTCTATGAGGAGGTAACACTTCGGAGGCCTCCTTAGAGAAAACATCGACGAAGTCCTGAACAAACTCAGGTAGCGTGTTCACCTCCTCAGGGGGAGAAATAGAATTAACAGAAAAACATGACGTCAAGCATTCATTACCCCACTTGGTAAGGTCCCCAGAATTCCAGTCAAACGTGGGATTATGCAACTGCAACCAGGGAAGGCCTAAAACCAAATCGGACGATAATCCCTGCATTAACAGTACAGAGCACTGCTCCAAATACATGGAGCCAACAAGGAGTTCAAAAACAGGGGTATGCTGTGTAAAATAACCATTAGCAAGAGGAGTGGAGTCGATACCCACTACCGGGACAGGTTTAGGCAAATCAATCAAATGCATAGCTAGAGACATAGCAAATTCCACAGACATGATATTAGCAGAAGACCCTGCATCCACGAAGGCACTGCCGGTAGCAGACCTACCACCAAAAGAGACCTGAAAGGGAAGCAAGATTTTATTACGTTTCATATTTACGGGAAATACCTGTGCGCCCAAGTGACCTCCCCGATGATCACTTAGGCGCGGAAGTTCTCCGGCTGCATTCTTATGCTTAGGACAGTTGTTCACTTGATGCTTGTCATCCCCACAGTAGAAGCAGAGACCATTCTTCCTGCGGAAATCTCTACGTTGTTGGGGGGACACGGAGGCCCCAAGTTGCATAGGTACCTCCGAGTCTTCCGGGGAGGAACGAAGCAACAGAACCTCGGGAGGCATCATGGGGGAGTCAGAGGAGAAAACATCAAGACGTTCAAGTCGTCGTTCCCTGAGATGTCGGTCAAGTCGTATCCGCTAAAGCCATAACCTGGTCTAGGGAGTCAGAAGAGGGATAACTAACTAGCAGATCTTTCAGGGCGTTTGACAGACCCAACCTAAACTGGCACCTTAAGGCAGGGTCATTCCACCGAGAAGCTACGCACCACTTCCTAAAGTCAGAGCAATACTCCTCAACAGGTCTCTTACCCTGACGTAAGGTCACCAGCTGACTCTCGGCAAAAGCAGTCTTGTCAGTCTCGTCATAGATGAGTCCGAGAGCAGAAAAGAAAAGATCAACAGAGGAGAGTTCAGGGGCGTCAGGAGCCAAGGAGAAGGCCCATTCTTGGGGTTCTTCCTGGAGCCGGGACATAAGTATACCCACCCGCTGGCTCTCAGAACCTGAGGAGTGGGGCTTTAAACGAAAATAGAGCCTACAACTCTCCCGAAAGGAGAGAAAAGTCTTCCGGTCCCCTTAGAACCGGTCGGGCAACTTGAGGTGGGGTTCAAGAGGTGAGGTGAGAGGGACTACCATGGTAGCATCAGGCTGGTTGACCCTCTGAGCCATGGCCTGGACCTGTAGGGAGAGGCCCTGCATTTGCTGAGCCAGGGTCTCAAGGGGGTCCATAGTGGTGTCAGGGGCCAGGGTAGACTTGGTATGGGCTTGTGATTATGTAATGACGGGGGTGGGGAGACAGACAAGTGAGCCCTAATCTACCCGCCACGCAGTCCCTGTCTACTTGCAACGACCCGCCCTAGGCGACGGGGTACAACTGGGCGACGGTCCCTACGCTCAATAAGTGCACGACAGACAAACAGACAAGGGTACACAGAGCTAGGGGGAGAAAGGGGCAGTTGCCCACGGCAACACCGTGAGCAACAAGAGAAGTGAACAAGCCGAGTCAAACCAGGAGAGTACGAGGTGCCAAACGCAGAGCAGGAGAGTAGTGAACAAGCCGAGTCAAACCAGGAGTAAACGAGGTACCAAACGCAGAGCAGGAGAGTAGTCAGCAAGCCGGGGTCAATATGAAGCAAGGACAAAGTACAAGTACAAGTATTTCGCAGACGTTTATCTCAGGTGTATGGCCAGCTTTATGCTATTATAAATCTATGCAATAAATGTAAAGGGTAATTCTTTTTTGTTCGATTTCTGTAAAGGATCTGCCAGACACAGCTTCTGTGTCGACGCCCGTGGGTAATCAGTCTGCACATGCTCCTAAGTCTGAGAGAGTGACACTTCCCGTATATATGAAACCTAATAAGATCTTGCTTCCCTTTCAGGTCTCTTTTGAGGGTAGGTCTGCCACCGGCAGTGCCTTCGTGGATTCACGGTCTTCTGCTAATATTATGTCTGTGGAATTTGCTACGTCTCTAGCTATGCCATTGATTGACTTGCCTAAACCTGTCCCGGTAGTGGGTATCGACTCCACTCCTCTTGCTAATGGTTATTTTACACAGCATACCCCTGTTTTTGAACTCCTTGTTGGCTCCATGCATTTGGAGCAGTGCTCTGTACTGGTGATGCAGGGATTATCGTCTTATTTGGTTTTAGGCCTTCCCTGGTTGCAGATGCATAATCCCACGTTTAACTGGAATACTGGGGATCTTACCAAATGGGGGTAATGAATGCATGACGTCATGTTTTTCTGTTAATTTGATCTCTCTCCCTGAGGAGGAGAACACTCTACCTGAGTTTATTCAGGACTTCGCTGATGTTTTTTCTAAAAAGGCCTCCGAAGTGTTACCTCCTCATAGAGAATTCGATTGCGCAATCGATTTGGTACCAGGAGCTAAGCTCCCTAAGGGTAGGATATTTAATCTCTCTTGTCCCGAACGTGAGGCCATGAGAGAGTATATCCAGGAATGCCTGGCCAAGGGTTACATTCGCCCCTCTACTTCTCCGGTAGGTGCTGGCTTCTTCTTCGTAGGGAAGAAGGATGGTGGTCTTACGCCGGGCATTGACTACCGAAACTTGAATAAGGTCACTGTAAGGAACCAGTATCCCCTTCCTTTGATTCCTGATCTCTTCAATCAGGTTCAGGGGGCCCAATGGTTCTCTAAGTTTGATCTACGGGGGGCGTATAACCTTATCCGCATCAAAGAGGGGGATGAGTGGAAGACTGCGTTTAACACGCCCGAAGGTCATTTCTAATACCTCGTCATGCCCTTTGGGTTGTGTAATGCTCCCGCGGTCTTCCAGAATTTCATAAATGAGATTTTAAGAGACTACCTGGGGGTATTTCTTGTAGTGTACCTTGATGACATACTTGTGTTTTCCAAGAACTGGTCCTCCCACATTGAGCATGTCAGGAAGGTGCTCCAGGCCCTTCGGGAAAACAAACTGTTTGCTAAAATCCTCACTCCTCATGAATTTCGCATGGACCCTGCCAAGGTTCAGGCTGTGGCTGAATGGGTCCAACCTGCCTCCCTGAAGGCGTTACAGTGCTTCCTGGGGTTTGCTAATTATTACCGGAGATTTATTGCTAACTTCTCGGTCATCGCTAAGCCTCTTACGGATCTTACTCGCAAAAGTGCTGACCTCCTCCACTGGCCTCCAGAGGCGGTCCAGGCTTTTGAGGTCCTTAAGAAGTGCTTTATCTCGGCACCTGTGCTGATTCAGCCTAACCAAATGGAGCCATTCATCTTGGAGGTTGACGTCTCCGAGATGGGAGTGGGTGCTGTCTTTTCCCAGGGTACCAGGTCCCTCACCCATCTCCGTCCCTGTGCCTACTTCTCCAGGAAGTTCTCGCCCACTGAGAGTAACTATGATATTGGCAACCACGAACTCTTAGCCATAAAATGGGCATTTGAAGAGTGGCGCCACTTCCTGGAGGGGGCTAGGCACCAGGTAACGGTCCTTACCGACCACAAGAATCTGGTTTTCTTAGAATCTGCCCGGAGGCTAAACCTGAGACAAGCGCGATGGGCTTTATTTTTTACTAGATTCAACTTTGTGGTCACCTATAGGGCTGGGTCTAAAAATATTAAGGCTGATGCTCTGTCGCGTAGCTTCATGGCCAGTCCTCCTTCGGAGGAAGATCCTGCATGTGTTTTGCCTCCAGGTATAATCATTTCCTCTGTTGATTCTGACTTAGTCTCCGAAATTGCGGCTGATCAAGGTTCAGCTCCCGGGAACCTTCCTGAGAACAAGCTGCTTGTTCCCCTGCAATTCCGGCTAAGGGTACTCAGGGAAAATCATGACTCTGCACTATCTGGCCATCCAGGCATCCTGGGTACCAAGCATCTCATTGCCAGAAACTATTGGTGGCCTGGGTTGCTTAAAGACATTAAGGCCTACGTCGCCGCTTGTGAAATTTGTGCTAGGTCCAAGACTCCCAGGTCCCGACCAGTGGGCTTACTATGTTCTTTCCCTATTCCCCAGAGACCTTGGACCCATATCTCCATGGATTTTATCACCGATTTGCCTCCATCTCAAGGCAAGTCGGTGGTGTGGGTTGTAGTAGACCGTTTCAGTAAGATGCCACTTTGTGCCCCTCAAGAAACTTCCCAATGCTAAGACGTTAGCTACCTTGTTTGTCAAACACATCCTGCGTCTCCATGGGGTTCCTGTCAATATTGTTTCTGACAGAGGGGTACAATTTGTTTCATTGTTTTGGAGAGCCTTCTGTAAAAAGTTGGAGATTGATTTGTCCTTCTCCTCGGCCTTCCATCCTGAAACTAATGGCCAAACTGAGAGGACTAATCAGTTTCTAGAACAATATTTAAGGTGTTTTATCTCTGACTGTCAATATGATTAGGTCTCCTTCATTCCCCTCGCCGAATTTTCCCTTAATAACCGGGTCAGTAACTCGTCAGGGGTCTCTCCCTTTTTCTGTAATTTTGGGTTTAATCCACGGTTCTCCTCCGTTTCACCTGGTAGTTCCAACAATCCCGAGGTAGATGTCGTTGATCAGGAACTGTGCACAGTCTGGGCCCAGGTTCAGAAGAACCTAGAGGCGTCCCAGAGCATACAAAAGACTCATGCAGATAGAAGACATTCTGCTAACCCCTTGTTTGTGGTCGGGGATCTGGTGTGGCTATCTTCTAAAAATTTGCGCCTTAAAGTCCCGTCCAAGAAATTTGCTCCCCGTTATATAGGGCCGTACAAGGTCATTGAAGTCCTTAACCCTGTCTCCTTCCGACTGGAGTTACCCCCATCTTTTCGAGCACACAACGTGTTTCATGCCTCCCTCCTTAAACGTTGCTCCCCGTCCTTGGCTCCCTCGAGGAAACCTCCTGTTCCTGTTCTCACCCCTGAAGGGGTAGAATTCGAGGCGGCCAAGATTGTGGACAGCAGGATGGTCCAAGGCTCTCTCCAGTACCTGGTCCATTGGAGAGGATACGGGCCTGAGGAGAGGACTTGGGTACCCGCCCGGGATGTTCACGCTGGGGTATTGCTCAGGAGGTTCCATCTTCGCTTCCCCAATAAGCCAGGTCCACCTAGAAAGGGTCCAGTGGCCCCTCTTAAAAAGGGGGGTACTGTAAAGGATCTGCCAGACACAGCTTCTGTGTCGACGCCCGTGGGTAATCAGTCTGCACATGCTCCTAAGTCTGAGAGAGTGACACGATCTTCTACCAGTCAGGCTGGGAGGCTGAGGAGTGAAAGAGCCTATCACAGCCTGGCCAGACGGAGCTAGCTCCCATCCTCTGTCTATTTATAACTGCATTTCCTGCTCCTCCTTTGCCTGTGATTCTTTTCTGTTTCCTGGCTCTGCTGCCCCCTCTATGATTATTGACCTTGCTTCATTTTTGACCCTGGCTTTACTGACTACGCTCCTGCTCTGCGATTTGTACCTCGTGCACTCCTGGTTTGACTCGGCTCGTTCACTACTCTTGTTGCTCACTGTGTTGCCGTGGGCAACTGTCACATTTCCCTTAGCTTCCATGTACCCTTGTCTGTTTGTCTGTCGTGCACTTATTGAGCGTAGGGACCGTCGCCCAGTTGTACGCCGTCGCCTAGGACGGGCCGTTGCAAGTAGGCAGGGACTGAGTGGCGGGTAGATTAGGGCTCACCTGTCTGTCTCCCTACCCCGTCATTACAATTTCTTTAGGTTTTTTTTGTATTTGATAATAAGAACACTAAAAAGCAAATTAAAATTGTGTTTTTGCACAGTAAAAGCGTCGGCAGCGCTGTGGCCGGGGATCCTGCTCCAGGAGTAGCCTTGACGTCACTGTCCATACATGGATAGTGATACCAGGGGCTACTCCAGTAGCGGAATCCCCGGTCAGAGTGTCGGCCAGGGTTTCCGCTCCTAGAGAGAGCCCCTGACATCACTGTCCATATATCCATAGGTAACACATGCAGATTTTGCTAAGGATTTCCTGCGAGTTTTCTGTAGAAAAATCTGCCATGTGTGTGGGTACCCCTACATAAAGTGCTACAACATCAATAACATCAAGTAGCTGGATTTTAGTGCAGAGTATTTCATTGTTGCGGTTGAGGTGCGGTTGGAACCACATTATAAAAGTAAACTAAAAACCGCATGCATTTTAACGGTGATTTGGTGCGTTATTCAATGCAGTTGCATTTTGTACTGCATCCACAAAAAAACGGATAAGATTTTTGATGCAGTTCTAAACGTATCTCAACACAACGTGTTAATGGACCTTTAAAGTGTCTCCTCTCCTTTAACCCCTTCCCGATCAGTCCACGTAGATTAACGGGCTGCCGTGCTGGTCCTTGTGCCTACAGCCCGTTAATCTATGTGTGCTCCTAACGGAGCGCATCGGCATTCCCCGCAACCCGGCATCTCTCAGTACTGGCTGCTACAAGCAGCCTTAATACTGACGGAAAACATCGGGTGGATCTCGGCCGTGATCCCCACCGATTAACCCCTTAAATGTGGCGGTCAAGAGCGAGCGCCGCATTTATGGAGTTAAAACAACATCGGCACACCGCTATGCGATTGCTGGACACCGATGGTTTCTGTGGCACCTAACAAAGGCCTCCTGGTCTGCCATCTACAGAAGGCGAAAAGGTCCTGCTAGAGGCATGGCCTAATATGCTGCCCGTCAGTGTGGACTGACAGGTATAATACCCTGCAATACATAAGTATTGCAGGGTATTATAACAACGATCCAACAGTTGGATCTTCAAGTCCCTAGTGGGACTAAAAAAAAAAGAGTAAAAATAAAATGTATAAAAATAAAAAAGTAAAAGTTCCAAGTAATAAAATTAAAAATCGCCCTTTTCCCCTTATAAAGTCCTTTATTATTAGAAAAAAGTGAAAAAAAAAAATAGAAAAAAATATACATAATTGGTATAGCCCTGTCCGTAACGGCCTAAACTATAAAAATATAATGTTATTTATCCTGCATGGTGAACTTTGTGAAAAAAATAATAAAAAAAGATACCAGAATTGCTATTTTAAGTCACTTCAGCCCCCTAAAAATTTAATAAATAAGGATCAAGTAGTCGCATGTACCCAAAAATGTTACCAATAAAAACTAATGTTTGTTACGCAAAAAACAAGCCCTCCCACACGACTTCTTGATGGAAAAATAAAAAAGTTTTGGCTCTTAGAATATGGCGACACAAAAATAAAATCATTTTTTAAAACTGTAATTTTATCGTTCACACATAAAAAACTAATTACATATGGTATCGCCGTAATCGCATCGAAACACAGAATAAATTAAATATGTAATTTATAGCGCACGGTGAACGCCGTAAAAAAAAGAATAACGAACAATAGAAGTTTTCACGGCCTAATTCCACTAAATTCAGCAAAAAAACTGGGATCGAAATGCTCACCATACCCCTAGATAAACTAGGGCCACATGTGGGATATTTTTAAAAACTGCAGAATCTGGGCAATAAATATTGAGTAGCATTTCACTTGTAAAACCTTCAGTGTTACAGAAAAAAATAGATTTAAATGGATTTTCTAAAAAAAGAAATAAAATTTATAAATTTCAGCTCCACTTTGCTGTAATTCCTGTGAAACACCTAAAGGCTGGGTTCACACGACCTATTTTCAGACGTAAACGAGGCGTATTATGCCTCGTTTTACGTCTGAAAATAGGGCTACAATACGTCGGCAAACATCTGCCCATTCATTTGAATGGGTTTGCCGACGTACTGTGCAGACGGCCTGTCATTTACGCGTCGTTGTTTGACAGCTGTCAAACGACGACGCGTAAAAATACAGCCTCGTCAAAAGAAGTGCAGGACACTTCTTTGGACGTTTTTGGAGCTGTTTTCTCATAGACTCCAATGAAAACAGCTCCAAAAACGGACGTAAAAAACGCCACGAAAACGTTGCGAAAAACGCAGTGAAAAATGCGAGTTGCTCAAAAAACGTCTGAAAATCAGGGGCTGTTTTCCCTTGAAAACAGCTCTGTATTTTCAGACGTTTTTGGTCACTACGTGTGCACATACCCTAAGGGTTAAGAAACTTTCTAAATGCTGTTTTGAAAACTTTGAGGGGTGCAGTTTTTAAAATTGGGTGACTTACAGGTGTTTCTAATATATAAGGACCTTATATATTAGAACCCCAAAAGTCACCCAATTATAAAAACTTCACCCCTCAAAGTTTTTAAAGCCACTTCAGAACTGAACTCGTCCACAAAAAAATATGTTTTTGAAATTTTCGTGAAAATGTGAGAAATTGCTGCTAAAGTTCTAAGCCTTGTAATGTCCTGGAAAAATAAAAAGATGTTCAAAAAACGATGCAAACATAAGGTAGACATTTTCTTCATTGTGGGAAATGTTAACTAGTAACTATTTTATGTGGTATTACTATTTGTTTTACAAGCAGATACATTTAAATTTAGAAAAATGCTAATTTTTGCACATTTTCTCTAAATTGTGATATTTTTCACAAATAAATACTGAATTTATCGACCAAATTTTTCCACTTACATAAAGTACGATATGTCACGAGAAAACAGCCTCAGAGTCGCCTGGATAGATAAAAGCATTCCAAAGTTAGTGCCACATAAAGGGACACATATCAGATTTGAAAAAAATCGGCTGCATCCACAAGGCTAAAACAGGCTTTATCCCCTGAGCTTTTTAAGCCATAGCTAGGAATGGATTCCGAAGAGAGGGGATCTATCAGTCTTTTCTCCATACTTTTCCTTACTTTAGCATCCACTTCTGGCTTTGGCTAAAAAACTGAATAAAAAACGGCATAAAAACGACATGTTCACATGGGTCGAATTTGCTGGAAAACTCTGCAGCATATCCAATCCAGATACCGCAGTGAATTCCGTCCAAAAGTCTTCACTAGATCATGTTTGGCTGAATTTGCTGCTGCAGAAAAGACGGAATTTAACATAAGAAAGCTCATACTTTGTGTTACCAAAGTGACACCTCCCTGCTCCCCGTCTGGTCGGTGTTGAGCTGGCCTCCTGGGATGCCGTTGCGTCCTTTGTGACCGCTGCAGACTGTGATTGATGTAAATTAAGCGACCTATGAATCATCCACATTTGCCATAAGTCGTGATTACAACCCTTTTTCAGCTTTGCTGTCAAAAGTGAATTCTAGCAGAAAGAGTATATATTTACTGTATATGTACAGTATGTGTGTGTGTGTGTGTGTGTGTGTGTATGTGTATATATATATATATATACATACATACATACATACATACATACACATATACAGTATATAGCCAATATATGATACAAATTACACTGCCTTGTAGCGACCACATAGTAATCAACTTTTACCTTTACACAGTGGGCATAGTCTGCAAGAATATTAATGCAATACTTTACCATAACAATAGAATATCTGTTTTGTGTTGTCTTGTGCATTTTTTGACGAACTGCAGCAAACGTGCATCTGTCTGCAACCAAATGCTGATATTAATACAAACAAATTTTTTTTTTTTACACTGCGACCATGCTTAACACAACCATGACTGACTGCAACTTTTTATTTTAAATATGAAATTATTATGCAAGAAATCCATATCTTTAAAATATACAATAGTCTTTTAATTCCTTACTTACCTCGTTTTATCCGTACCTGACTGTGGAATATAAAAATTAAAACAACTTTGCATTTTGCCACTGCCATGACTACAAGTGTCAATATTTAAATAATTTTCCAGCTTTACTTTATTTGTTTTTACCCAGATTTTGTTCAAAACACATTTTGTCCACTTCTTCTACCATTGTGTAATTGAAGGGATCTTATATATTACAGTATTTTTTTTTTGCTTTTTCAGCCTTGAAGGGGTTGTCCAGGAATAGGGAAACGTGGCTTCTTTCTTCCATAAACAACGCCACACCTGTGAACAGGTTGTGTGTGGTATTTAATCTCAGACTCATTTTCTTCAATGTAGCTAAGATTCAGTACCAGACAGAACCCATTGACAAGTGCGGCACTGTTTTTGGAAGAAAGTAGCCGTTTCTAATCCTGTACAACCCCTTTAACTTCAGTTATCTCCTGGTATAGCACAGCTAAACTTATTTATATCTATACTTTTATATCAATGGTCCTGAAAACTCTTGGAGTTTACTACAGTACCACCACATGTAAACTCTATCACCTTTTTCTTGTTGACATCTCTCACATCTGACTATACCCCCTAAATCTACCACCCTCTACAATTATGACTTCTGATTGCAACTGTGATGGAATTGACAGACTGTGATCAACCTGCTATGGGTGTCCACAATTTACTGCAACCCTGACAAAAATAGTCCAACTGCAACCATGATAAGTTGTGTGTAAAGATGCGTTCAGTTGCTGTGAGAAAGGCAGTTTTTCTATATCAGATTACTTTACAAAGGTACTCAACATTTTATTTAGACTAGTTAGTATATGTTGTTAGTATATGTTGTATATGTAAGGCCCTGTTCACATCTGCATCAGGACATTTCGTTGTTCTGCTCCGTCGGAGGAGCAGAACAAGGGAATGCCGGACGCAATGGGTCCGTTGCAACACGGACACCACCGTGGGTTGTACTGGGTGTACTTCGATTTAGCGGAAACAATAGCACAGCATGCTGCATTATTCTTTCTGTTAATTCCTGCCGGATCTGCGAAGGAAACCCCTAACGGAGCCTCCAACGCAGATGTGAACAGTCCCTTAACTGTAAAATGGTGCTCAATAGTGGACACACAAATGGTAAAATAAAATTATTTGCTTATTTTTGTTTTATTATTATTTATTTTCTCTTTTCCAGGGCTATAATCAAATAATAACATACAGCAGACCAGTTTATTTTTGCATTTTTTGTGGCCTTATTCTTCTACTGGATGCTGGAGCCAAAGTCACAGGAATGCAGTTTCCTACAATATATGGATTTCACTTGTTGTCTCCAGATTTGTTTCAAACAATAAGAGATCAAATTATTGGTAAGTCTATATTAATGTAAAGTGTGATGTCAAGCGTTTTAGGGTATGTGCACAAAGCGTTTTTTGCCAAGCAGAAAAAAACTGCCTCAAAATTTCGTATGGATTTTTGAGGCAGATTTTGACATGCAATTGAGCCAGATTTGGGGCGTTTTTTTTAGCGCTGATTCTCAAGTGATTTCCTTGTTAAAATCATCATTAAAAATGCTTTGGGAACAGGGCCTTAGGGTGGATGCACCTGCTGCAGAATCAACTCCATTCCAATGGAACACATTTTTATAACGTCTATTTTATTGAATTTTGAAACAAAACAAAAATACAAGCATACATAATTCTGGGAAATCACCCAGAATAGTATAAGGCACATTTGGTGCTGTTAAGGACACAACATTGCACAAGTCAGGCTAAAGAAATAAAGAGTAGCCAGCAAAGTTATGACAAGGTACACATGACATTGCAGAAAACACATGGAGAATAAAAGCAAATATAAATAACAAAACTAATAAGAGACTTTAGCCTACATACATAGTCATAATCCTAATTAAAAAGGACATAAGGAGAGGCAGCATCAGCCATATTTAAAATGGTACAAAACATAGACTGGGAAATCTTCATAATGCATAGAATAATAGGGATTCTATACCCAATAGACTCCTCAAGTACTCAATCTAATCATCCCATCTGGAAAAAAAAATTCAGGTAGTACCAAATCAAATTACTATTTGTTTTTACATATTAAAGTTATATTGTATGTTTGCCACTATTTCTGGAATGGTAGGAACCAGAACACTTCGCCAATTGTGTGCTATGGAAGATCTAGTAACTAGGTGAGCAAATGGTACACAATTGTTAGTTCCGGTACAGGTAAGCCATCCATAGTCAGTGACAAGAGAGCCACTTCTAGACCCCAAGAAAAGGGTACTATAAGATACTGCATATTAAAATCCTAATTTGATTCCAGAAACCCTGTATTATAACACAACCCCACCAAAGATGTAGCAGTGTGCCACTTTCGGTATGGCATCTCAAACAAATATTGGAAACCCCAGGATAAATTTTAGACAATCTATAAGGCGTATAATACCAACGATTTAACAGTTTTATGGAAACTTCCATATGGTTTCCACACTTAGAAGTATTTTTAGAGATGGGAAAGACAAATCTCCACTGCTCAGGGGTGAACGTACGTTGTAAATCTTTTTCCCCTATAAATAAAAGGTAACAGAATAATTTAGGGGGAGGTCATCATATGCCAAACACCTTTATGTATACGTTTGGGATATGAGAAGAAATGCTCATGAGGGGTGATAAAAGATTCTGGACAAAGCTTAAATAATGCACTAAGTGCAGTTGGAGTTACTTATATAAAAATCTCTATGTGATAGCCTGAACAAATTATGAATTTGTTAAAAAGGAACTAATATGTCCTCATGACTGATATCTCCTAAAGTGTGGATTCCCAAGAACATCCAATTTTTTAGGTCAATATCCCGGAAAATCTCAAGGGTATCAATAAGCGAGTGGTGGTCTGTCTTTTCCATAATGTTACACTTGAAGTAACTGTACTACCATTACAAGACGGTAGTTTCCTCAACCTCAAAAAATGTTGTAGAGATGGTTGAGATAATAAGAACTCTTCCATGGTCACCCAATGTTTAGACATGTCATGTTTCCACCATCCTTTTAACTAATCCAGCAAGGCAGCCCTATAATAAGAGAGAACACAGGGACATCCCAAAAAGATGAGGAGTTAGACACAGAATATTCGAGGCTACTCTAGCTTTTTGATGATTCCACATAAAGGATACTATTAAACGCTGAAGGCGTCCAATATAGAAAAGTGGTACGTGGATAAGGAAGTTGCGACAAAAAGTAAAGGATTTTGGGTAATAGCTGCATCTTTACAGCAGATATCCTACCTATCAATGAGATTGGGAATTTAGAGTACAAGGCTATATCTTATTAATTATGTGTAATTGAGAAAGCAATGTACGAAAATTGGAGTATAGTAGTCAGGTGGGCTGGTATGTGAGAATGATACCCAAATAAGGAATTCCATCATCTGCCCATCTAAAAGGGAACCCGGACTGGAGGAGTGATTTGGTGGAAGGTGGAACAACGAAGCCTAAAATGAGATATTTGGTGGTATTCATTTGATAATATCTGACTATGTCACGATCTGTGCGTATGTGGACCCACTAGGCCGCACCACAGTAGCGGAGTAGCAGCTGGCCAAACAACAGTTTACAAAGTCTAAGCACAAGGGTACCTGTAAAAGCCCGGACAGTAGAAGATGCTTAAGCACAGATGTAACTTGAAGGCAGATGACGCCACATGTGGCGGATGATATCAGGCGTGGCAGATGACACCAGGCATGGAGTATGAAAGTTGGCGTGACAGGTGGCACAACACGACTCTAACACTAGATAAGGCTCAGGAACAAACACACCACGGGATACAGGATACAAGTACGGGAACACTGGGAGCAGGATAACACTAAGGGACCATTTTCTAAGACTAACATGGGATTACACAACAACGCTCAGGCAAGTAGTGAAAGGGCAGGGCCCTTTTTATAGTCCAGGGTGATCTGGGAATAAATAATTAATTACATATGTGCGCACTGGCCGTTAAAGGCCGGGAAAGGGTGCTCGCCCTAGAGACCAGTGCAGAGCTGGGTGGATACTAGTGCTGGCGTCTCCAGGGAGGGAGGCGGCGGCCCAAATATGGAAGTCTGCGGTCCTGGCCGTCGAGGGGTGAGTAAGAGCGATGGTCCGCGGCCGTGGACGTTACAGACCACACTGAAGGCGTCAATAAGATCTACTGGGATGCCGTTAGTGGCAGACCGCTGTTGGGTAATACTAGGCCCAGCACAGCCCTATTAGTTTCAATAGTCACTATTAGAGGGCTGATTTCCCCTGTAACTGGGGCTGCTGTGCAACCCCAGTTACAGTAGAAAACATGATGTAAATGAAGAAAGTAAAAAAAAACTAAAGTCCCTCAAAGGTCTTTTCTGACCTTTGAGGGAAAGACCATAGTAATAAAAAAATAAAAGTAAAGTAAAGTGCAAAAAAAAAAAAGAATAATAAATACACATAAAATACCCACCCCAAAAAAAACTTTCCCCCCGCCAATCAGTGTCGTAACGCTAGCCCTGACCAAATTGCCCTAAAATAGACATCTAATATATAAAAATTTACGGTAGACATGGACGATCACAAATAAAAGGTCTATTTTAGGGTAAAGCTATGTTATTAGCAGAAAAAAATTGCTAAAATGTAAAAAAGTATATTTTTTTACTATTATTTTCAAAATTAAGCCTAAAAATTCTAAAATAGCAAAAAGGATGTGTGTAAAAATGATAAAAAAAAAGAAACCTCCATTGTCTACGGAAAAAAAACATAGCAAAAAGCATGTTGCTAGCCCAATAAATAAAAAAGTTACAGCTATTTAACTAACGCGTTCTAAAAATGGCTTAACAGTGTCTGGTCCTGAAGGCTCAAAATAGCCCTGTCCTAAACCATTGTAAAGCTAGATCAAATTTGTAAGTATTGAGAATATGAATCTGGGTTTGTATTCATGATATTTCTTTAGCCCTGGAGGCGGAGAAGAATGCTTTATTCAGATTGTGTAAATTAGCCATTTCTAACTGCAGTTGAATTCTGAATTTTTCATTTTTTAGCAAAGGAAGTTTGTTGAATAAAGTGCCCTTTCATTTTCTTTACATTTTGGTGTTTTTCACAAATAAGCAATGAATTTATTGATCACATTTTTCCACTAACAAAGTACAATATGTCACGAGAAAACAATCTCAGAATCGCTTGGATACGCAAACGCATTCCAGAGTTATTACCACATAAAATGACACGTCAGATTTGAAAAAATGGGGCTGGTCCTGAAGGCCAAAATGAGCTCGGTCATGAAAGGGTTAAAGTGTAGCTAAACCTTTGACAAACTTCTGACATGTCATAGTGACATGTCAGAAGTTTGGATTGGTGGGGGTCCGAGCACTGAGACCCCCACCAATCGCTAGAACGAAGCAGCTGAAGTGCTCAGCCGCTTCGTGTCTGTTCGGCTTTTTCCGGAAATAAATATATCGGTGTATGGACTCAATAGCAAGTCTATGAGCCCGTACTCCGATACATCGGCTTTCCGGAAAAAGCCGAACAGACACGAAGCGGCAGAGCGCTCACACGAGTGCTTCAGCTGCTTCGTTCTAGCAATTGGTGGGGGTCTCAGTGCTCGGACCCTTACCTTTTTTTCTACAAATGCAATGCAAAGAAAATGAGAAAAATTAAAACATTTTTTGTCAATATGTCACTTTAATGACAGTTTTATTTGTACAAATCAAAGAAAACAAATGAAATGGACCCCGCATTTTATATTTCTATTTCTGCTGGGTTCATAAATACCCCCATTGTGGCCCTAATCTGCTCATTGGACACCCAGCTGGACCTAGAATGGAGGGGGCACCCTTTGGCTTCCAGAGCACAATTTTGGCTGGAATTAATTCCAGGCCCCATCCAACGCTTGCAGAGGCGTTGAGTTGTCAGAATAAAAGAAACCCCCAAGAAATTACACCATTTTGAAAACCACACCCCCTTAAGGTACTTATCTAAAGTTGTAGTGAGTATCTAGACCCAATCATTTTTCTACAGAATAGTGAGAAAAATTGAAATTTGCTTTTTGCCTCACAAATATGTCACTTTTGTGACAATTATTTTTTACAAAGTACTGGAGACTAAGGAAATGGACCCCACATTTTATTTTGCTATTTCTTCTGTGTTCAGAAATACCCCTATTGTGGCCCTAATCTGCTCTCTGGACACACAGCTGGCCTAGAATTAAGGGAGTATGAGCAGCTGTGAAGCTGGCAGCATTTGTTAGGGGGGTACCTAATCGCTATGAGGCACTCCTTGTGGATATGGCTGATGATCTGGAGGAGGAGGATGGTGGAACTGTGGATGATGCCCTGGCTACTGCTGATATCAGTGCTGTAAGTACTAAAAACTCCCCAGTACCCATTCAGAATATGAGTGGCAGCCATCGTGGCCCTTCTGGTGAACCTACCCTCAAGGATGTATTACATGCTGTGACGCAATGTAATGTCTCATTGGACTCTAAAATTGAATCTCTCAGACAAGAACTATCCTTTATGAGACATGATCTGAAAAAGGTTAATGAACCTAGAATGAAAAGTGAAGGGCGCAGTTTCTGGATGTTAAGTGCCGATTGAGATCAATGGATATACCCTATGCGATGCTTTACCTGGCTCGACTTAAGGTTGCAGCATTGGAGACTACGCATTTTTTCGAGAATCCTATGGAGGCGGTTCGATGGTTGGATCAAAATGTACAGGGAATGCGTCAGGAGGAGAAGAGCTGATTCTGCATCTAAAATAACAATGTACCCTTAGGACTCTCCTGTGTGTTTAAATGGAATTTACAACAAAATATGTGCTCGTATGGCCGGAGGAGCACTTGTATCCTTTCAAGGGCGGGAGGCCCGTTGCTATTTGTTGGTGACTTTTTGACGTTCTCATGCCTGGTTACAGGAAGGACTGGTGCTCTGTGTCGCTCTCTGTTTTTGAGCGAATACGGCTACAAACGTATACAGTTATTGTTATTTTTTCTTTTTTTTAATGGGGTTTTTGGGAATATCTATGTGCAATGGATCTTCTTATAATATGGTTGCAATATGTCCGATTCTGTACTGTCAATTTATATTCCTCTGTGGTATCGTTAAAATGTTCCGTACAAATGGATGCCTTGATATACTTCGGATTTACCAATGTCAAATAAGTTTAGTACAGTAAGCTGTAATGTGCGTGGCCTAGGCGATCCAACTAAACGATTTGCACTATTTGACTGCCTGCGCGCGCACAGTCCTGCGATTATCTGTCTTTAGGAGATTCACTTGGATGGGGACCGACAGAATGTCCTGTGCAGGTCATGGATGAGTAAGGTATATCACTCTACTTACTCAAGGAATTCTAGAGGGGTTAGTATAATGGTCC